>NW_023601322.1:20974566-21713144 GCF_014898055.3 Talpa occidentalis
TTCTTAGTAGACAAACTTAAACCAAACACAATACACAGCAAACAACTTTACGCCTCAGCTGAATAATCCAAAAGCTAAAGGTCCCAGAACTACATTCCTGACCTTGAAATGTATTCAGCAGTAGTTTCTGAAACAACATTTTGATCTTCCTCTTCCTCTACAGAGCAATACTTCTCAATCAAGTTTAATGAAACTTTGTACACAGATTCATTTTCTTTTCCTTTTAAAGATTTATTTTTATTTATTTATGCATACAAGAGCTCAGGTGTAGGCCACAGGTGTGGGGGTAGAGAAGGGGTGAGAGAATTCACCAGAGACAGAGTGGGAAGCAGAAACAGATCTACCAAGATACACTGCTGGGGAGCAGCAGGCAAGACAGCAGAGCTCTGCTGTGCCATGTGTATTAGCTCCCTGGCTGGGGATTGAACTCATGCTGCAGTGGCTGCTGATAGTTTCATGGTGCTAAGACTCAACCACTTGTTGCCACCAGGGAGGCCCTGTACACAGATTCATTTTCATGGTTTTGTAGAGCGTCACTTCTGCCCAAACCGCCACATTATTTAAACCTTTGCACTCCGCTGTCCCCTCTCAGGGGACATCGGAATTCTAGCATATCACTCGGATGTCCCCTCTCAGGGGACATTGCAATTTATTAGTGATTACGGGGAATTGAGGTTATTTCAACGCAACTTTTTGAGACATGCATGTTTCCCTGAAGTTTTATATTGAAATGGCACAAGAAATTAAATCAAAATATCGTAAAATGGTTCGGAGTGCAAAGGGTTAATCATTATACTAAGTTTCTCAGTTTCACCTAGTTTCTCAGCAGCCTGGAAGAGATTTGAAATGCCATCTAGAATAAACAGAGTAATTTTGTAACTTTTGCAGTTAAGAGGTTCCTCAACAATTCTATTATGCTACAGTGAACAAGGTATACAATCTGTTCAATTGTTCCTCCACTTGAATAGTTGGTAGCAGCCCATACAGCTTCCTTTTGTGTCTTTAAGGCTTCCTTAGAGAGAACACCAACAAGAAATGGGACTAATCTATGATTCACAAGTTGCTATATCTGGTCCTGATAACCAGCTGTGATCTTTGACACTATCCATGTAGCTTCCTTCTGAATATTAGTTTTGGAGTTGGTTAGCAGGCTGGGAAAGAATAACAAGTGCTCTTATATCCATTACAACCTGAGTCTGTTCATCTGTCCCAGTGACAATTATTTCCTACGGCTCTAGTACAGGAGTCACAATTGGCAAAAAGTTTCACAAGTTGGAGTACATCTGTTCATTTGGACCATCTATAAGGCAGAATATGGCCCAGCAGGTTCTGCTAATATTTCTGGTCATTCTAATGCTGGAGACAAAATAAAGTAGAAAGAATCTGCTCTGTAGCATCTAACAGGGGTGCAGAAATCTTGCTATGACAAAGATCTGAAATTGTCCAGGTAAGATTACGCAAGTAACCATATGCTAAAGATGACATATCAGGAACTGCAAGCAGAAGAAACAGTGGCTCAGTTGCACCATATTTGATAACCAGGTCCAGGAAAGCTGAACCATCACCTGCAATGTTTCCTAAAGCCCATAGCTTGTTCACTGACATGAGTCTGGGGGAGATGTCAACAGAGAAATGAATGCTGGGATAGCACCTCCATGTACCCCAGCCTTCATCTGTTCTGATGTCCTGGAAGCAATGTTAGTAAATACCCAAGCAGATTCAAACTGAATGGACTACAATCAATTCTGCCCAAGAAGGTCACAAATTCTGGAATCAAATCAGCCCAGATTCTGTTTTCTATGGGAGCTGATTTTCCCTAGGAGTTTCCTAGCGGCATGAGGACCTTGGAGGTAGCTTTTCAAATTGTTCTGATTTATGCCTTTGATAATGATATCAATAGACCAATTAATAATCCCAACAAAGAGGTCCTATGAGGAGGATTAAGTAGCACCCACTACAATTAGCAAACATACATGATCTTGGCAAGAGGAGCATCAGTAGAGAAATGGAGCTAAAGTCAATGCAGCAGAGCACACTGACAAAGAATGGAAGAGGAAGAACAGACACTAAGAAGTCTGGTTATGGAGGAAAGGTGACGGGAAGGTCTGAGAGGAAGATGGGATGCGGAGCGGGCGTGTGTATATGTACGCACAGCTTTTATAGATGGGAGAGCCCTTTTAGAAAAAAGTCAGAATAAAGAGGTTTGGTGGCAGAAAGCTGAGGTAATCTTGAGGAGCAAAAGCCATCTGCACAGGCGTGTGTAGGGTAGCAGGATAGGGGTCTAGAAAGTGAAGAAAGAACACTGTCTCAGGAAAAGTGGGGACTGGGGGACTGCTGAGCAGTAGTGCTGCCAGCCCAAAAGAGGCTGCTGGTTAAAAGTCAATACACCTCTTAAACTCCCACCATGTGATTTTCTCTGGCTCTGCTGAGCAGAGTGCAAATTGGTTCCAATTGTGCACCCAGGGGTCAGACTTTATCAGGTGGGTACAACAGAAATGTCAACTCCACAAGAAGCTGAGGACACAGGCAAAGGAAAGGTGCATTTAACATGTCAGACAGGGAAAGAAGTAAATCTAAGAGGGAACTGATAAAGGACTGAGGGAGAGGATTGATGAGGTGAAAGAATAGTATAGTAGAAATAACAGTATGAGAGTATAGAAAAATCCCCAGTGGGAAAAGAAAAATCATTTGGAAGAAAACCAGTGCTTATGAGAAGTAAAATATCCTATTTCTACCTCTTGGCCACCCACAAAATACAAGCTACTAGAATCATCTATTTACCTCCTTACTTAAACTTTCCCTCTACCTCTTTATGGAAAACTGACTTTCCAGAAAATGTCAGTTTTCCTGCAGTCCTCTGAAGTTGCTCCTGCACCTCAGTTTTAGGGTGAGGATCACCTAAAAATTACTATTCTCCATCTTCATGTACCAATACCAGCAGCCAGTACCTTCTAGAATGTTTCCCTTTCACTGTCATCTAATAACTCCAGGGCAGTCTCAAACATTCACAGAACATTTTACTGGTATCTGGTTAAGTTTCTCCCCCACAGCCACTTTAAGCTCTGCTATCAAGAATATTCATTATTGATTAGGACAACCACCAGACAACTTTCCATGCCTACTCACTTCAAAGCAAGGAGCTGAACCCCTAGAGGCATTTCAAGCCCCCAGGGTAGACTCACGTCCAGGGGCTTAGCCCTTATAGTCCTAAAAATAAGTTCATTAAATGAAACCAAATTTAAAAGGTAGACTATAGGACTCATGCACACTATCACCAAATACTTCCTCCTTGACTACTCCATGCTTTTAGACAATAGTTATCAAGAAAACACAGCAAGAAGATAACAGAATTAGTTAATTCTTAGTATCCCTAAGCCTACTTCTATCTCCATAGTTCTAATTTAGAATTCCAACTTGTGGAATTATTTGTGCAATGTCTCAGTCATCAATATTTCTGAATAACTAGCCTACACTGATTGGGCCCCTCATGTGACCCTACCACCTACACAGCCTCATTTCAAATCTGGAAATATTATTGTTCTGCTTTTTTCCTTTTTTTTTTTTAATGAGGGGGAATAAACAAATTATTATGCTATATTTGCTCATAATGTTATATTAAGAAAAACAAGGTACCTACAACCAATATTTAAGACTCTTCTGATTCTATTTATACATTATGGATCCAGAACTTATAATTTACATACTGTTTTCACATTATGAAATTAATGCAAACTACTTGGGCATTGCAATTTTGGCCATAAAAGTTATAATTCAACCAACTGGCTTTTAGTATTGTTATAGAACCTGTATGATGCTCTAAAATTGATCACTTAAAGTCAGGATCTGCTCATGTAACCAGTAACTTTATTACCTAGTCTAAAAATCAGTACAAGATAAAATAAGGGAAATGAGGTAAGTGATGGAAGGCTAAATACAAATTTCCTACTGAATGTTAGTCACTGTAGATTACTGGTATGAGTTTTGCCACATTTCCCACCAGAGTCATTAGATAAAATGTGACCCTCAGAGAACAAGTCAGATGGGCCCCACACTAAGTCGCTGGGATGCCATGCTCCACAGAGACCACAGTGCTCTCCAATGGCAAGGGATGCATCCCCTCTTCTGTCTCATTCAGAGCCAGGACAATTAGTTCTTTTCTCTCATTGTAACCCTTTTCAGCATGTCAACATTCCTTTGGAAGCACCTGGGAAGAACTGACATTCTCTGGCTTTTGGGCCATTCACACGGATCCTCAACCTACCCCCACTTCAAGGAATCCAATGGCAGAGTAGTGCCTTAAGCATACACAAGAGTCAAAGATGCTATGAGGTTCTTCAAATACTGTCAGTGGTAGTAATAGTTCCCTGTTCTAGAACAAGAGTAAGCATTGAAGAAAATGTGAAAATACCACAATTACTATATATTAAACTGAAAATAAACCAGAGGACTTAGCCACGTGGCAGCTGGATTTGTGTAGGTCTTTGCTCGCATAGTTCTTTGAAAACAACTTTTTTCACTCTAGGAGAAAATTCTAAATTTTTGTCCTCCACTACAGACTTTTTCAACACATAAATAAGCCAAAAAGAAGCAGTATAAATAGTAGTAACTAAATTATCATGGTCAGCATTTTCTTTTTATATTTAAAAGAAATATTTAATTAGTTAATTTAAGAATTACTTTAAGTTCAGTTTTTTCAACAAGAACATTAAAAACTTTTAAAAGTGAGGCAAGAAGTCAAATCTAAAATCTTACCGTCCATATGAATCAGCTAAACAAGAGGAACCTAACCCAACCTGATCTTCACATTGACTTTAAGTGCTAATAATAGAAACATGGTCATTCTGGTCTGATTATAAAAAGTCCTACATTAAAGAACAGGAAACCCCAGATTTGTTTCTCTACACTACAACTAAGCTGTATTATGGACAAATCAAGATTACCATCCGTATTTTAATGATGGGGAAAATGCTCATGGCCCACCTTCTTGACAAGAAAGTCAATGGGGAAAATGAGATTGTATGTTTCAATTTTTTTATTTCACAGGGAAAAACTCTAGTTTGCCACAATTATAAGCCTTCCATACCACAGAAGTACATCAGAAATTTGCTTCTTTTAGCCTCATCTACATTTATGTGTACTAGCTATTATGTGTCCTATTTATGTGTACTAGCTATTACGTGTACTAGCTATTACTATTATAGGTACTAGCTATTACTACCAATAAAGAAAGATATACTGGACAGTTTTGTAAACATGTCCAATCAAAGAGTTACCTCAGGTGATTATTAAAAACAGATTCCCAGATACCATTTCAGATCTTCTTATAGAATATACAGGCAGACACCTAGAAGTCTGAACTTTTATAAGGACTCCAGGTAATTTCTATACTCTACAGGTGAAGTTTAGGAAATAATGACATTACAGCAAGTGCAACTCATTCCACCTCAGGGCAATACATTAGCAATCCACTGATTGGGTCCATGTATCACTTCCTCACTCAGTCTACTTCAGCATAAATATGTTAAGTATTTATAGCTAGTATTCCTGAAGGCTCACTATGTGTTGTATGTGGTGCTATGCACACTAGGTATGTTCACTTAATGGTAATAACCTTTTGGTTTGTTGTTTAGCAAATACTAGTTTGGTCACTAGGGAAAATAGAGGCTTTATGTAATTTACCTGAGGTCACACAGTTGGTAAGCGTTGTTGGCTTAAAACCAGACTGCATTAGGCTGCCACCCGCTGCATTGTTCAATTCTAGTATCAAGTGAGAAAAAGTAAACAGATGGCAAGAAGTGAAACAGAAAATTTAGGTCTTGGTTGACCAATAACTAACCTAATGTCAACTCTTTTGCCTTTGTTAAAACTAAAATTAAACAGTAAAAACAATTTTGCATAGGAAAAAAATTTTCCCTGATTGCTTGGGAAAATGCGAACTTCTCTATCTTCAATAATTATGTGATCCTATATCAGACCTGGTGTGAGATCCTTCTGTAAATTAACCCCTGAATAGTCTGCTCAGTGACTGGGTTTTTATCTTGTTGGGAAGGTAGAGGAGGACTCAGGTTAGCCATAAGAACATTTATCTCAAGTCACAAGAATGATCACTAACTTGATACTAATAGCCCAAGTCTCAAAACTATAAACTGAAGAGTGAGCATTAACTCCATTAATATTTTGTTGTGACATACTAAGTATATTCAAATTTGCAGACAGGTTTCCCACAATGGCAATTACATCAAAACTAGGGTACATTAAGTTCTATTTATTACTCACATGTCTAGTTCATATTAAGAAGAAAATTACTTTAATGAGTCAATAAAAGGCTTCATAAGAAAATATGGGGATCTATTGAACAGTGATGACCACATCCTATGACATACAAAAACCTACACATAATTTATAGTTCAATACATACATGTGCTTGCTCTATATATTATATCTTAGAAAACTGTCATACACACATACTGGGAGACATGTAAAAGAAATGTTAATGGTAACATCGTAAAGATACAATAAGAATGGTAAGTAAGGGCCTCCCTGGTGGCCTAGGGGTAAAGTCTCAGTGACACAACCCTGATAGCCCACCTCCAGGCCTGAGTTTGATCTCCAGTCAGGAAGCTAACCCTCATGGCACAGCAGACCTCTCCTGTCTTACCCGCTGCTCCCCTTACCAGAGTATTTCAGTATGCCTGCCTGTTCTGCTTCCCACTCCGTCTCTGGTGAATCTTCTCACCCCCCACCTCTGGCCTATACTCAGTTCTTTTATGCAAAATAAATAAAATCTTACAATAAAGGAATAATTACTTAAAAAAAAGACTTGTAAGTCAATTTACAAGTTATGTTCAATGTCATTATCAATTAATATTAAAACATACTTGTTTACAGATAAATACATAGAAATAACACCAAATACCAAATTCATAATAGCTTTGAAGTAAAGTAGGCAAACAGAACTGAAGCCATGGGGGTTTCACTCTTTCACATATTTTGTCATTCTTTATTTCCTAAGAATGGTGGTAGGTATGTGAGTGATATGTTGTCTATTTGTGTGACCAAAAATTCAAAGACAATCAAAAAAGAATTAAGCACACAAAGGCTGATGATGTTTTAAATAACCAAGCTAAAAATTTGTGTGATTCTGCAAATATAATGCTATCCCCGATGCTGGTGAAGTTAAGAATCCAAACCTTGCACAATTTAGTCAAATAATATGAAATTGCTGGGCTTCTTGTAGACCAAAATGTCAAATATAAATGATTCTACATAGCATGGAGCTGGAAGGGATCATGCTCAGCGAAATAAGCCAGACAGAAAGAAAAAGAAAAATACCGGATGGTCTCACTCATAGCAGGAATCTAGAAAACCAAACTAAGGGACCAGGAAAAAGAATAACTATAATAAAGAAAAAAATCAAAATCAACAAGCAACTATAAACCAGAGACACACTGGGGAGGAGGCAGCGGAAAGAGGTATTGGGGTCCAAATAAGGGGGATGCAATTGTATGGGGAATATAAAAAAAAAATAAATCTTAAAAATAAAATGATTCTACATGGTTTATACAATATAGAATTACTAAAGTTCTGTATATGAAAAGCCAATTCTATATATGGCAGGACTGAGGAAACAGAGAACTCAAACCAACAATGAAGAAAATGAAGATAAATTATCCAGTATAGAGAACAAATTAAATGCTTAAAAATTAGTACTGTACAAAATGTGGTCAAACTACTGTCCTCTGACATAAAATATTGTTACTCAATTCTTTTTAAAGGCCTTATGAGATTCTTATTGAGCAAACCAATTTATACATACAAAAACTGAAGTTCAAAGGACTTATCCAGGGTCAAATAGGCAGTAAGCAGTTAAAACATATTCAAAACTATACCAAGGTCATGTTCCAAGACTAACCACAGCAAATGAATCAGAAACTCAGAAAATAAGAGATTTTAATTTAATTCCAATCAAAGGTTATGAATGGAAGAATTAAGGACAATGATCTATAAAAGTTCTGTCTCCTTTTTATTTCCTATAATTTCAATTAAAAAATTCTAAACTATAACTCATTCTTATTTTGTTATATTGTTTTTTAATTCAAAACTTATTTCCCATAAACACATTTTAAGTAGTGATTAAGTTACTAGATTAGCTCATGGAGTCAATGCAATTTATAATTTAACTAGAAAACTATTATCCTTCAATAACATGAAAATAAGAAAACGCACACTACTTAAGCAGTGTGTCTCTCCACCATCTCTCCCTCTTTTCTTAAACTTAAGTACAGTACTTTTAGGAAAAGGTTTTAATTAGAAAGAAAAAGTTTTGAAAATATATTGAGGAGATTTGGAGGCCCTTTGCAAGGTTTTCAAAGGTAGGAGTAATGAAATTTTTTAGTGAATAAATATCACTCTTAAGAATCATCACAGAACCAAGATAAATAATGCAAGACAAGGAGATGACTTCTCCTAGGATAAACAGAAGCAGTAACTGAAAGGGTTAGAAAAGACAATATGAGAACTACTGAAGAAGAATGAATGCAGGATACTACACACTGAGAGGCAGAAGAAATAGAAGCACTCTAAAGGAACAGTCCCACTGGGAAACTTTCATCAGCTCTCTCCCCAACTGCAAGGTCACTGTGCAGAGTTAAGTGAGGGAAACCACTACGATGTGGGGATTAGATTAGAGTGAGGGAAGTATTAGGTCATTTGTGTAGTTTTTACATAATTAGGCATCTTTAACTCAGTAAATATGTCTACTGAAATCTATCTATGCCTACTATTAACATCTTACGTATTCTCATCGTTTGCTTCCTTTCTAATAAGGAAAGATGAGTGAAATGACATGCTACCTAAATCTTTTCAGTTAAAATGCACCCTGGATAGACACAATCATCTAATGCCAGATGTCTCTGTTGGCCTGCTCTACTCAGCAGGTTCACTACAAGGAAAATGCTGCCAAGTCACATGCACATTTACACCATCAGAGAAGAGGGAGGGGAGACCAACCTGCCTCTGTATTCAGCTCCTCTAGAATCCCGCTGGTCCTCCAGGTAGCTCCTGTGTCCTGGCCTCCTATAGAAATACTGTGCTCTTGAACTACAGCAGCCGCCAATAAATTGTCCACATTTACCACTTCTGGGTCAGAGCTGGTGTCAGACATATCATAATGAGCTACAACTGGAGGTCCATCTAGGGAGGAAAAAAAATGTATACTTGTATCTAACTTGTGGGGTGAAAAATACTTCTGAAACTATGAGACCTCTAAATGCCAGTTGCCCTTTTTATTATTCTATCTGATCTGAAAAGCTGTACTTTATACATATATTTTGTACATGATGTGAAAGTGGAAAAGATAACCCAAGCTTACAAAGATGAGGAACACATGTGGGAAGGAAGAACAGAAGACAAGACTATACTGAACAATGTTACACTGAAACTCCATCACACTCCTAAGGAGCAAAAGATAAAAGGGAAAACTCCCACAGAGAAAGAGAAACTGTCTTTTTAAATGAAAAAAAAAAAAATGTTATTTTTAAAGAGAATGAACATAGTTCTTTCTCATAGTAGCTACTACTGCAAGTTCCTAGTAGATTCAGAGAAGAAAATCAAATATATATGTTCCCACTTTCTAAAGAAATAAGGTAAAACACTAAGAGTTCTACTTGACTGACAACTATTTCCAATAAAGCCCTTTTATAACATCAGGGATGGTATGCAATTTACAACAATCTACAAAAAGACAATACTCACAAAATCCACCTTCAGGATTTTGCTTTGGACATCTTAGGAGAAAGACAACTAGCCCACACTCCAAGGAAATGACATACAATATTATGGTAATTTTAGAGGAAGATGTTAAAGGCCTCACTGGAAAAATAAGACATCCCATCCACCTCCAAATCACCCTAACTAGCTTGAAAAAGGCAGCCCAGTTACCAAGTAATTACACTGCAGCATTTCATGCTAAGAATCACTAAGTATTCATGCTTGTAGAATATACATGCTTTAAAATGCTGATGCTACCCTTTTCTATGTAAGCAAAAAAGCAAAAATAAAGTTTTCATTCAAGTACGAAAAACATCTCTTACTACTACCTCCATTTTAGAATAAAGCAGAAATAAAGGAATTTATTTCTCTCTTCTCCCTCATAGCTATAGATGAAATTGCAGGCAAATCATTTATTTCCATAAAGATTTTTTTAGTATCATCCAACAAATTAACACTAAACACACCTACTGTATGAAACTTTTGACTACAAAGGAATACATATGCCAATGAATCATTAAAAAAACACAATGAAGGATCACTGTAGTAATACGAACATCCATTGTATAAATCGTCACTGAACAAAACATGGAACACACTTGGGGTATTTAGCCCTTAATACTAAGTTCCCAAACCAAAGGTTTATGTAACATCAATTTTTTAAATAAATAAAAAAAATGACCAAACATAAAGCAAATGAGCTATTAAGGGCCACTGTATAGAAAACAGACATGTCACAATATGAAATTCTGACGATAATGAGTTGCAGTTGATTACTTAAAAATAATTTCCAATCCCCCAAAGGGGTCAATCAAGTGCATAGGAGTCAGCAGTGTGGTTTCAATATAAGTTAATAATAGATTTTAGCTCAAATAGCAAAAAGTTGATTCATATTTGAGGGTTTTCTTTTCTAAAGAAGAAAAGAAAGCTGTATCACTTTACAGAGTTCTCGTCAGAGTTCAAAATGATTATTATGGAATCAAGATACCATGTGATGTCCAAATTGGTGCAGAAGATATGAGGGTCAAGTACAATATTGACTATTTGACTAAATGTTCTGTTTTTAAAGGGCTTTACTTTTTAAGTGCTTTAGGTTTGTAAAAAAAAAAAAAATTAGAAATTTACTTAAAATTTATATCACTAATACCATATAGCTTCTTGCCCTCACAACCCACACCACCCACTACTAAATTGAGGCAACAGTCAAGTCAAAATTGTACCATTCCTACATATATAATCATGCAAAAAGTATAAGTGTATATGTACATGCAGAGTGACATCACCTACCCATGGAAATAACTTGTCTGAAAGTCTTCATCAGTAGGAAATACAAGTAAAAACTTGTTATCTGGCTTCATTCTTGTATCTTCCATATTTCCAAACAGCATACCTTATAGCTTAGCTTAAATTTAGTATTCATCATAAACAAAGACAGCAGTGTTTTTATATTTTAATTACACTTAACAGTTAAAATAATTATCACTGTCATTTTTCACTTTCAGTATATTCAAATGATGACAAGTCAATACTATACAAACTTTAATAAAGGAATGGTTGCCTTTCCAACTTTTGTCTTCCAACAAGAAACTATGAATAAGGATCCTGTATTCCAAGGTCAACTTACACCTATCATTGCACCAAACCAAGATAAAATAAGGTAGGTTTAAAGCATTTAGCTTCAGGGCTTGGATTCTGAACCACTAAATGAATATTATTACCTAACTGATGGAACAATTTGTGGTACTCTTTCAAAAGGTGTGTCTTGCCACACAATCGACATAAAAGGTAAGAAATCCTGTAGTGATTTTAGCTGCCTTTTCAAAGAAATAACTCTTAAGGGAAAAAAAAATCAGAATACTGATTTTCAGCTAGAAAACTCATAACATTAATAACAGAAGCAGCTATCTTAATTTTCCAATTTAACTTTATCAGTTCATTACAGGGCGGAATAAACATGGAGATACTGTCCTTCCTAGAATAGTCCTCTATGCTGTTAAAACAATTACATTGTCACTTCAAATAAAAGTACAATTGAAAACATTTCCAACTTAAAACTTAGTCATTAACAAAAGCATATTCCATATTTGTAACATAAAGGTTATCAAACTACACACTCTTCTGTTTTCTAATTCTGATGTCTGTCACAATCTTAAAACATGTATTTATGACAATGAATTTAAAATAGTTTTTCTGTAAACATCAACAGCATCTCTCTATAAAGGTAATTAAACATAATAACTCTTTGGTCTGGTTGATCAAAGTGCTGTTTCTCCTGATTAAAATGAGATTTTTACTACATTTTACATATACAAGACAAGAAAACTTAAAAGTTGAGCAATCCACAAACTATTTTTTATTTAAGAACATCAACTCATCCATTTTATGCCAGAAATAGGTTTGTATCTTCTCACTGACATCCTAGACTATTAACAGATTCTAACTTTTTAAATACCAAATACAGGTTTATCTGTGTCATCACATCCCTGATACAATGATGTTTACCAGTATACAATCTTAACTGTCATTAGATGCTTAATTTTATCAATTAAATTTGAGGCAAATATTTTCCTGTAGATCACATGGAAACAATTTGACTAATAGAAACAAAAAACAAAGCAGAACAAAGTCTACATTTACAATCCCTGATAAATCCCTCTTCAAATTTGACAATCAGAATACAGAATTTTAAAACTATGCAAAGTAACTAAAATTACACAGAGGCCTCTTTCATTTTATGAATGACAAATTTCAGTCCTAGTTAGCTAAAATAAGAGACTACAGTTGTTCTCATTGTTGAGGGAATAAGGAATATATAGGATGAGACTAGAAGCAGGAAGTAAAGATAAATTCTTGGCAGCATACATAAGATAAAGTGCTGCCTACTACTTCTTAGGTGTATGACTCAAGTTTCTTCACAGGGTTATAGTGAAGGTTAAAGACCTAAGACAAAACACAATTGTTGAAATGTTGGTCGCCTGCCCCACCTTTCCATTATAATTAGCACCTGTCTTACTTCATTGTTTGCTTATCTTTGTATGTAAACTCTGCTGTACACAGCCTGCATGCAAGGAGCTTTGAGAAAATATCACTGCATGAGATAACTTATAGATCATATATTAACCCACAGTATATGCTTTGCTGGGATTAATGAGATCATCACAAATACGGCTTGAAGTGAAATCTCACTTGAAGTGAAATGTCAGCCTGGATTCAGGCTGACATTTCACTTCAAGTGAGATTTCACTTCAAGCCGTATTTATATGAAAAGTTTCAAAGCCAAACAGAGGTCCTTTTGGATTATTTCACAGTTAAGATAATCAATCTTGCTTGGTCTCCCAAACTGATGACTAATTAGATTAGGAAAAACAGAATTCCTCTCGTATACAGATACACCAGGAAAAATACTCCTCTTTCCCTCTCTCTATTGCTAAGTCTTAGACCCGAGGAAAGGTGGGCAATGGACTAACACACGGTTTGCCCCTTCTATTCCTGTTTCTATGGCTATAAAATTATATAGTAATGCCCACAGTAAATTCCTTCTCTCTTCCCTACCACATTCTATCTCCCAATACCCCTCACTAGAAGAAAATCTCTCTGCTGTCAGTTACCCAGAGTTAGCAGGCATACACCCAGCACCATTATCTACACCCAGGAGAAAACACTATCAAGAGATAGTGCAAATCAAAAAAAGTTATTCTTTCTCCCTAACCTCCAAAAAAGTTATACCTGAAAAAAAGAGTTCTTAGATATTACTAGCGAAGGGTATGTGTGTGGCGGCCAGGGGAGGAAATAAGGTGTGCAGAATTGACTGGTGTGGAATGAGGGACTGAGGGCAAAGGGCAAACCTCAAGAGTTGCAGAAGTGAATTTGCATTCTGATAGAACTTACCCGAGAAAAACAAATTTTGATTATACAACAAAATATTTACCAAGATTGTATCTGCAAATGAAAAAGTTCTTCAGGAAATAATTGTGTTATTTTTATTACTATCATTCAAAATAAAAAATGGAGAACAATTTGAGTAGAAGCATTCATTTTCAAAGCGTCTCAGAAAGATGATTATATCAACCAAGAAAGAAAAAATAAGTACAAAAAAAAGTGCAATCTCTAAGGAAAAACACCGCTTTAAATACCCAAACTGTGCATGTATTTCCTTCAGAATATCATACACCTATTTAGTAAAAAGAAAAATGTCTAAGACTGGGTTAGATGGAAATGAAGCAATATCACTGAAATTTTGTTTAGAAGTTAAGCAATTTTAAAATAAAACTGAATCAATGCCTAGTTTGTAGTTTTTCTACTATACTCATCTCAATTATTACAAACTTATATTTCTAAAGTTTCCAAGGTAGGCGTAAGATTTTAAGGATTACAGTGGTGATTTTGTCCCTCTAGAAAAGTTATCTCTGATACTGATGAAGAGTTCATTTTAAGGGATTAAAGAGGTAAAAGCAAATATTCAAGATTACTAGAATAGTGGAAAAGTTGTTAAAATAAAGAAAAACAATTTAATTTTAACCCTGAGCCACTAACTCTATAGAGTTGGGAAAATGGAATCAAGTTATTCAAAAAATAACTCAGGTAATTTATCTGGATATTCAAGGGAACCTATAAGTATAGAAAACAGGGCATTTAAACAGGTCATCATCTTTCTATTTATCTTTCTATTTTATGAATAAATCCATGACCTAGTGCTTTAAGGATTCAAAGATATTGAGAGAAAAACAAAAGAACACAAAATTTAGGTATGATTTTAGTCACATCCCCATGTCTACATATCCTGCTACAGAGAAATCCATTCCAGCCTTTTGATTACACCTCAGGGTATTCTAGATTTGGCTTTTTTTCCAGATATTCCTCAATTTTTAATAGGGTAACTCTGTAGGAGATACAAAGAAAAAGTCTTGACCTTTTATATTAACATTGGTATTTTACTGCCTTTATTAAATACACCAATTTTAAAAAATTCCAAAATGTCAAATTCTATTATTAGTTATACTAACTACAAACTAAGACTATTCATTACATATGGAAAAGTTTTCTTGACTCATGAACATTTAATGTGCATTAACTGCTACAGTAATACTAATATTACAACTCTGCCCTCAATAGAGTAACAAGAAAACATTTATTTTTTAAAATTTTTATTTATCTAGATTAGTTGTTACACTTCAAATGCACAGTTAGGCAAAAGATATAAAGAAAATGCAATAAAATAAAAATCACAATAATATGATAACATTCTCCCCACATCTTAAAGTTAAAATATAAATAAAACTTCATTACCAAAGAATACACTTCCTTATGAATTATTACTCCTTCATTCTTTTAGGATGTCTTTTTCTTTATGTTGTGGTAACTTAATATATTGTGAAAATATCTACTCAATACCAGTTAACTAACAGTTTGGTTTCAGATCCTACTAACTCCCCTAAAATACAGAGGAATTAAAACAGAAATCAAGAAAAAATGAAAAGTAGAGAAACTCAGAAATCCATAGTTAACAATTCATACACTCATACAACTGTTCTAGACAAATTAAAAAGACAGGTTTTTTAAATCTGTACAATGACTGAGGACATACACACCATTTTAGGAGAGAATTTTGAGAAAAAATTTTCTTTGAGAACAATTTTTATAGAACAAAATCAATTTAAGTGTAATAAGCTTGCTGAAATTGTTTTGATATTATATTTTCTGACATGTGGCATCCCACAAATCTCTTTCATTGTGTCCTCGCTGTACTATTTAAATAATGCAAAAAGGAGAGAAATCAATAAGCTCAACAAAATACAACAGGTACAATTACTTTAAAAGATCTCCTTCTTTAAGATAACCTGCCTATAATTTGTTACTTCAAAGAAATGACAACAACACAAAGCTTATTCATCATCTTTCTTCTAACTTTCATTAGGCAAATTCAGGTGTATACTAAAGAGGAAAATGATCAGTAACACCAATTTGGGGTGTTTGTTGAACAAAAGGATTCACTATAGGATTTCTTCCCTTAACAAGAAGATTTAATACATTTTAAATGGTTTAATTTTTAATATCCCAGGTTGCAAACAAATTTCAAGTAATAAATCTTCCATAAATTGAGACAGACCTATATAGCAAAAGACCCTTGCTCTCAAATCCACATAACAGCAGAGGATGACAAAAGCAAAGATGCAAAATAAATTAGTTCTTGTATATTTTTTTACTCAGTCTGCTAGTAAAACAAACCACAAACTAAAACCTTTACTTGACAATTGAAAAAATACTTTTTTCTCCAACTTAATCACCCTACCCAGGTTTATAAATGTGCAACTTTTTCTTCTTATGTACATTTAGGAAGTCTTGGATAGACATTATATTAGTAACCTGAATCCAGTAAACTCCCTGTAGACCACTATATAGTTATGTCTCCAGCAACTTCTCATATACAACATTCACAAAAACAAAGTTATTTCAGAACTGTGAAGGTGGGTACACATATATACACATACAAACACACATGCACCCTTGAGACCACGATCTTTTCTCTGACTTGATAACAAAACAACAAACCAGGCTTTTCTCTTGAAGCCCAACAGACAGAATCCTTTACTTCAAAGTTTCAAAAAAAAAAACATTTGAAGCAAAATATTAAGACTTAAGATTTCACTTGTTATGTTCTAAATTAAATTTTATTTGGGCTTTTATTAACACTTAAATTTTAATAATGCCTACATCAATATATTAAGAGCTATCATCTAATAAATGGCTCAAATAACCAGATCATCTAGATCTATGGGTTAAATTCTCTTAAAATGATTAGGTATTTACTGTCCCAGCACACTGAATTAGTACAAACTAGGCAGAAAGTCATCTGTAGATAATCAAAAAACATACCTAACCTTAGTGACGACAAAAATACCCCCCTTTTTAAATATCACCATCTAAGTTCCACATGCACACATTAGAGAAATGACACAATCCAGATATGGGATTTTATTCTTAAGAACCATTTCACCCACGTCTAGATTAATGCCAGTTGAAAGAGGTTTCTTTCTCGCATTAACCCTTTATAGACTACAAAAGTTCAAGGATATTACCCTTCTTAAAATAATAGGGAAATTAAGGAAAGACCACTAATCACTTCTAAAGCAATACATAAAGATGCCACCACAAAATCCAAAAGCAATTTCCACTTTTCAGTACTAATATTGTTAAGTATTTACAATCTTAGGAGTCAAACTTTGCCTCAGGGAAAGAAAATCAGTAAAAAGGTGTTGAAACTACTTCAAACACTTTATACACCTTTAAAATATCCATAACACGAAAACAAAATTTTGAAAGAAATTTTAAAATTGTACAATCTGGTACAGGCACATTTAAAAGCACAACTCATTAAAAACTTAGTGTTTTTCAAAACAATACTCCTTAATATCACAACATATTTTCAAGGCACTGTGAGAAACTGAAAATCAGGATAAAATTTTTATGGTTCTACTAGACAATAATTAAGGTTAAAATCTCCAACCACAAAATGTGAAATTTACTTTAGAATAAATTTCAATATTTTGCATATGCCCTACAAATTAAATCAATATATTCTGGTATTCCTTTTCTAACCAAAAAAACTCTAACCATAGCTTTACTCAAAATTTTTAGAAAAGACTTTCCCAAATTACTAATGTTTAATAGTTTTTCAAATATTCAAAATGTTATTCTTACCTTGTTGTCAACTATTAAAACTTACATTTGATAATTCCATTCTATTGAAATTTTTTCACTTTTTTTAAAGGCCAAAAAAATCTACAGACCTCTTAGGGAATTATCAATAACAACAAAAATTGCGATATGTCCAGCCAAAACTAGGAATAATTTGCCTATGTTATTCTTAAAAGATAAATTCATATAAAGTATTTCAGTACATGCTTAATATATTAAATATGAAATCATGAAACAAAAAAACCTATTAAGTACTTAAAGCAGTTTATCCATGCATAGAAAAGCAGTTGTGTTTACATGCTGAAATTAAATTAGTTTGCTTTTATGTCTAAAAGTTCATGTCCAGTGAAATCTGTGATCCCAGGAAGAAACTACAGAACAAACGTCCCTGGAAACATCTCAACTTCAAGTAAAAGATTATAGATTATTAAAATCTGGTCAATCATCCAAACCAGTATGTTCTTCCCATTGATATAAAACTTAATTTAAAAAAATATTAAACCAAAGCCCCCTGATGGCTTAGGGGTTGAGTCTCAGTGCTATCACCACCTTGGCCTGAGTTCCATCCCTAATCAGGGAGATAGCCTACATCTGGCACAGCAGGCCTCTCCTGTCTGGCCCGCTGCTCCCCCTCAGCAGTGTACTTTAGTAAATCTGAGTGTTCTGCTCCCCACTTTGTCTCTGGTGAATCCTCTCACCTTACCCCCATACCTCTGACCTACACCCCAGTTTTTCTACGCATAAGTAAATAAAACTTTAAAAAATATATATTAACCAGAGTGGTTTACAGGTGTGTCATCATTTCAGAGAAAAATCCACTGGTTATAGCAAACTCCTAGTTTAGGCAAAAACTCATACTAATGTTATGTAAGGGCTTAGCATATTTATTCTGGTTTCCTTTGTGTCAAACTCTTATCCCTATTTGTCAAATATCAAGTTCGCGAAATCTCAGTTATTACCAATAAAAGAAGAGACCACTAACTAGTCTTGGCCATCAATTCCCACATATATTCCCAAGTGAGAACTGAACACTTTAACAAGCCTTCCCCCCAAAGTTAACTCCCAATTCTCTCTTGTATCAAGTTCTAAAAAAAAAAAAAGAAATCACATTGTTATTTTTCAATTCAAAAATTAGGAAAGGGGAAAAAATTGGCTTGTTCGTTTATAAGTTGCAAATATTTAGCTATAGAACTGAATAGGAAGTGGTGAGGTTTTGAGTAGGTATTGATAAATTATTAAAATTAATAGTCTTGATTGTTTATATGACAATCTCACAAAACATAAAATTAGAGTTCTTTCAAAGCTGCAACATCAGGGCCTCCCCTGTGGCGCAGCAGTTGCGGGCTGGGCTGAAAGGCTGCCTGCAGCCTCTGCAGCACCGGTTCGTTCCCCGGCCACCAGTGAGGGTCCCACCAAAAAAGAAAAAAAAAGCTGCAACATCATTAAATATTAAAATAATTAAAGCTTTTTCATAGTGAGAAGTTATTAACTATAAATTTGAAAGACTAATATATTTCATTTTAAGTAAATCCAGTTCGAAAGCATATTTTTAAAAGATGTTTTTTAGCAGAATTACATATTCCTATTGAAAAGCTGTACCCTAATTTTAGCCGCTTCTTACAGTATTCTTACCAACCCAGAAAAGATAAAATAACAGAATTTCCCAATCACAGGCTGCACATAAAATTATCTATCATGTTGCAAGACTTTCAATCCTTTTCACACATTCTATGGGCCTTTTAACATGCCCAAGGCCATTTATTTTCAGTACAAGGACTGAAAACAAAATTAACTTGGTAGTACATAATGCACTTAATTACTAGTAATTTTAAAATCCATTCAGGGCCTCCCTGGTGGTGGAGGGGTTAAAGTCTCAGCCCTATCAAGCTACTGCCAGTCAAGGCAGAACAGCAAGAGTTAGATCCCTGGCAGGGAGCTAACCCACATGACACAGCAGACCTGTCTCACCCGCTGCTCCTGTCAGCAATGTATTTCAGTAGATCTGCCTGTTCTGCTGCCTACTCTGTCTCTGGTGAATCCTCTCACACACACACACCCCCACCACCACCTCTGGACTACACCCCAGTTCTTGGATGCATAAATAAAAATAAATCTTAAAAAAATTCAATATATACCTTTAATTAAGTCATATTTGTATCCTTTAAAGGGACCCTTTGCATCAGGTACCAGATATTTTCAATGGATGGTGCCTATTGCCCAGACACTGAGCTTTAAAAGTGAAAGCTCAAGATAAAAATTCACCTATGAAAAATACTACTCTGCTCATGCCTGTAATCAAACTCCAGCCTAAATCTGCTTTCCTTAGAGTAGTTTGCATAGTAGGTAGTGTGTACATATTTGCCCAAAAATTAATTTATTCTTCCTGTATACAAATGCTATTTAATAGTACAATGCATTAAAGACCAGCAACAGATTAGTTCATTAAAAGATATATGGAAGAATAATATAAAAACATTCATGCATGATCTTCAGAGTAGAATTAATGTGATTTCCCCCCAATGAAATCAGAAGGGAGTCAGTAAGTAGTATTTGTAGAGAATAAATGCTAAGAGGTTCTCAAGTAATTACTTACCTATTTGGATTCACTAAAATACCCTATTTCTTATTTATATTTTTGGCATGAAAAAGGCATAAAGATAATGATCACTCCTATGTATCATATAAGTTATAGTTCTATGTTCCAACCATATGTAACAAAACTCAAGCTAAAAATTTTTATTAAACTAATGTTTCTGTTTTGAATAACTAATTCTCTAATAAGCTACTATAATTTTTAAATATCATCAAAAGAAACTTATAATGGGTAAAAAGCATATTCTTTCTTACACAATCCAAAAAGCGGATAGTTAATACAAGTAATTTTGTGATAGATTCAAAGGTATTTTGTAGTACTGCCATTTTCAGCAAAGTTATGTGGAAAACTGTTATAAGTCTTTGGGAATCCTAACATACTGTCAACATTTCAACAAGTCATGTAAGAACCAAAGGCTGCTGTGGCAGTACTTGAAAATCAGGCATCTGCATGTAAGCACCTGACTGGGTGGATGGGAGAAATTCTTTGGCCAACTAGTTGGATTTTAAGTTCCCTGGGTTCCAGTAGCTGCCTGTTCTCTTAAGCTTTGTGAAGGTGACTTAGCTTTTCCATCCACATGCAGAACTTCTCCTCTTGCCCCTCGGAAAAACAGCTCATGGCCTCTTCTAGGACACTGTGCAGTTCCTATGACACACAACACTGTCAAATAATCCTGGAACTTCCCTGGATGTTCCTTCAGATCACCCAGCATGACTGAAGCCAGCTTTAAAACATTGAGGACATTTGATAAAACATCAATTCAGAAAAGTTTTTTATTAAGACACTCGACACTCTTGTTCAGGAAAATGGCATAAGCATTACTAAGAACAACCACAAATAGAATTGATAAGGAACACTTAAAATTGATTAACCAAAGTAATTCCAAGGAAACTAAAATAACATAACACTACCATACTTCTATGTATTTACTTGGGAACATGTGTTCTATTTCTATACAGCTATTAATTTATAGCCATAGTTTTCAACTTTTGCTGAACATAAAAACCTGGAGTGTTGAACAAAATGACCAGAACCTAGGCAGGATCCAAGGCACTGGGGGTTCATTTTGAAGTACGCTCTCCAACCAAGTAACTTTAATATACAGTCTTGGCTGGGAACTACTGTATCCTCGAATATTTTCACTGCTTTGACTTTACAATCCAAATTGGCAGCCAGCCCCATAAAAATTCAGTAATGTATACAATAATTCTCAGCTTATTCTTACCAAATGCTCTTGTTTAAAAATAATTCCTTATAGAAAAGCACACATATAGTATATACATAATCCATGTATAGATCTGGGTTAGCTTTTGAAAAGCCTGGTCTACTGCAAGGTGTTAAAAGGTATGCCTCAAAAAAATTTTTTTTGTGTGGTTAAGTTTGGGATATGCTACAAATCATATCCTCCCCTCTGGAGAACACATGAATGGCTCTGGGTTGTCCAGTAGTATAGAAACCTGTTTCACATGATCCAGCACTTTTCAAATATGTGAATATGTGCACAGGTATTAATATTCAGTAGAACAGTGGTTTTATAGAATTCCAGTTTAGGATATATTCCTCTACATATTTTATCTACATATTTTATTCTTTCAAACAGATCACCTTTGGTTTAGGTCCCATATAGTTTGGGTCTCTAATAAAACCAATTATACCTAACTCTTCATTTCTTCAGGGAACTATGAAAAATGTTACCTCCTCAAACCACTCTTGATTACATTATTGAAAATAAAGTTTTCTACTCCATTCCTAGTCATCTTTATCTAGTATATCTGCTTTATTATTATTCATAGTGTATATTCCTGATAGCACATGAAGAATTCATTTATTGTCTGTCTTTCCTTAAAAAAAGATTAAGTTCCGCCCTCCCCAGTGGTGCAGCGGGTTGAGCACAGCACTATGAAGCTGTCCGCAGCCTCTGCAGCACGGGTTCAAGTCCCGGCCAGGGAGATACCCACATGGTGCAGCAGACCTCTCCTACCTAACCCACTGCTCCGCTCAGCAGCGCTTTTGTTCTGTCTACTTGTTCTGCTCCCCACTCTGTCTCTGGTGAATCCTCTCACCCTCCAGCGCCTCTGGTCTATACCCCAGCTCTTGTATAAATAAATAAATTTAAAAAAAATTAAATTCCATGAGGGCAGGGACTTTTCATTCACTGTTATATTCCAAATACTGCATGGTAGGTACTCAAATATTTGCTGAATAAATGAATGACTGAATAACTGAATTACCAAGGCTGGCCTTATACCATTTATGAACCTACATCAAGAAGTCTTAACAAGGATTAGTTCTAAAGATTACTTTATTACATTTATCCCAGATATTTCTGAAAATATGGTTTGCTTTACCTTGCGGCTTTTTCAGAGGATGCAAAAGAAAAATTTCCCAGGTCTCAGTATTAGAACAGCAGTATTTCTCCGAGACAATGGGAAGTATTTATCAGTGAACACCCCTCTTTTCAATGCCTTAACGGCTGTAAGACAAAATTTTAACTCCAGTCTACCTAGCAAATATAAGTCTCATGACATTCCCTTTAACTTCATCTTATTCCTTTCCCTACTACTCCAACTCCTTTCTTCATGTTTGAAAAAAAACTTTGCTAACATATCATTTTCCTAAAGGGTAGATCTTCCCCCAGAGTGTAGTATATGTAGCTTATGGAAAGACTGAATGGAATTTACAGAAAATTTTAAGCAGTTTATCTCGATTATAAATAATGAAGTGAATAAAATAAGAAATCAGATGGCTACTTCAGATTCTAGCATTGCTTATCTTTCAACAACTATTTATTGGATAATGGGTATTTAAAAGCTGAATTCAGAAATGATGTAAGAATACTTAAGCTGGGGACAGTGAGATAAGCTGCAGCTTCATAAAGATGACCACCAGCAATAAACATTGGTAAGTCATTTTTGAGGTCTTAAAAACAGGCAGCAATTACACATTTGCCAAAACCCATGGAATGCACACCACCACGAGTGAACCCTAATATACACTAAAGACTCCAGAGGATAATGATGTATCAATGGAGATTCTCTGATTATAACAAATGTATATCGGGGGAGGCTGTATATACATGGGGCAGGATATAAGAGAAATCTTTGTACCTTCTGCTCAATTTTGCTGTGAACCTAAAACTGCTCGAAAACTTAATGTGTATTAAAGGGGGAGAGGGGACCATATTCTTGTGTTAAACATACACTATCTTTTTATTAACACTAAACTATATCCCATATATTGAGAAAAAGACTTCTAGCAAAAGTTATGCTTTTGTTTATACAAATTAATATAAGACTCACATTAGGAAATAAGTTAGGAAAAACAGACTGAAAAGAATGTATCCTGTTGCCAAAGGATACACGACAGTAAGACCTTAAAACTACTAAATTTAAGGTAATGTCCAAGCATTGCAGCATAGATAAACCACATTTAAACAACGCATGCTTTTTAAATAATCACTTAAATGGAATAAAAGAAAATGTGTTTATGTTTGCTGATTTATATAGAACCATGCTGCATCTTTTATAACTTTTTTTAAAACTAGACTCCACTCCTTGGAACTTGATGCCCATTAGCAGTAACAGAACCTAACTGAATCAGACTACCAGTTTCATAGTGAGTTTTAGCTATGGGGAACTTAATATATCATTGCTTAACTGTGTAGTTCCCAGTACTACTGCTCACTATCACTACCTGGGAGCTTAAAAAATTATAAAGCCTTATATTAAGTGAAATAAGTTAGACAAAGACAAATATTGCATGATCTCACTTACATGTGAAATTTAAAAAAACCTAACAGACACAGAGCAGATTGGTGATTTGGGGAGGTAGGGACGGAGGGATGCATGAGTGATCGAGGGTACAAACTCATACAAACTTATAAGTTCTGGGGGTGTAAAGTACGCTATGGTGACTACAGTTCACAATACTATATTGTATATGAAAAAGCTGATAAGAACAATTTTAAAAAGTTCTAACATATTCACACAAATTTTAACTGTGAAGTGATGGATGTGTTAACTAAATTTATTGTGGTAACCATTTTGCAATATATGCATACATCAAAAATCATTACATTGTACACCTTAAATTTACAAGCTATTACATGTCAATTATAACTCAAAAAAAGCTGGGGGAAAATGCTAATGACTGAGTCAGACCCAGAGATTTCTGATTTAATTGGTCTGTTGTGGGGGCCATAAATTTTTAAAAGCTCCCCAAGTGATTCTAATAATAGGTAGCCAAATTGAAAACTGCTGGGATTTCATGTGCCTTGTTTGCATTTACTTAGCTCAAAATAGGGGTTTTCACCTGTTTACTGTCTTGTGTTTTGTTATCAATGTATGTAGTGAGTCCCCTAAATAGCTACTAAAATACAACTAGATCAAAAAAAGCCTAAAATGAGGATGTGGGTGTTTAGACACTTCTCACTCAATCTAGAAAAGGGTCATGGGAACTGATGTGGGTTTCACGTTTTACCATCTACCATGAGTCCTCACTGATTAAATAAAAATTAAAATTTTTCCAAGTAATTCAATCACCAACAGGTTAGGAATCCTCACAAATCATTAAGAAAAACAAGTGTGACAAAAGAGAAATGTGCAAAGAACATGAATAGACTATTTACCAAAAGGATATAAATAAGCAAACATCATTTTTCAACTTCACTAATTATCAAAGATATGTAAATTAACACTAACAGACAATTCTGCCATCAAATCAGCAAGATTATTTTTTTAACAAATAACCAATAAGTAAGAATATAGTGCAATGAATTATCAAGTTTTTGGGTGAAATAAACAGAATAAATTCTTAAAAAGCAGTTTGGTGGTATGTCAAGAGCCTTCACACCCTTCCTCATAATAGTAAAACCAAAACGGTCCAAACGATAATTAAGGAAGTCTAACTTCCCTAATTTGTTGGGGCAGTTATTTTACCGTTGGCAAAGTTATTCAAAATTCACACATTTTAGGAATAATATTACAGTTAAAGCTTAAATGGTAACATTAAGAGAGAAAGACACAAATACACTAAGGTGAATTTTGCTTTATACATTACAGAAGGCAACACACTCAAATGTTAACAAAGGCAGGATTATGGTTTTTAATTCTCACATTTTTCTATTCTCAAACATTTCTATAATATTTACTACTTAAAAATAACTTTTTCCCCAAGCAAGAGTTAATTGATCACACATAATTTTCTAGTCAGGAAACTATGAGGTAAGATGACAGCTTGTCATGATGTATTTCAACGTATAAATGGGTTGATGAGTCGTACGTGCTAAAATCCCTGGCTTCCCTAGGGTTAAGCCATTTTGGCCTGGCCTCTTGGACTAGGAATTCAGGTGACTTTAGTCAGTTGAGCACAATAGCCTCCCTAATAGTCTCCAAAATAAACCAATCAGATTTTCTAAATGTAAACCAGCCAAGACAACTGACCCTTACCTACCAAAATGGGTACTATTTTTGGAACACTCAGTCTGGGTAGGCCACGAATGCAGTGGACTTTTCAACCACACAAAAGCAGGTCATTACTGTCAAGGTAAGCTGAAACTACCCTGAGGTTTACTCTATGCTAAATATTTAAAAAGCAACAGTTACTAGAAAAACTTTTTCCTGCTTCTCATTTACACTGATGCACCTAAGTCTGTTGAGAGAATTAATTTCTTGAATAAAGACTAATGTCCATTATTCATATTCACTAAAATCAAAATTCCCTGCAAGAGCAGACTATATAAATTTAGTCTCACCTAAATTGTATGGAAAAACTGACCCCTCCTGGGGGGGTAAGAGGAGATCATTTTTATAAAGATAAATATGACATTTGATAAGTCTTGAGTACTCAAAACAACCATAGTATTTTTACATGCATATTCATTAAAAAACACTCTTATTTAGTCTTTCAGCCCCCCCAATGAAAGAACTGCCAGAATTATCTTGATGCGATACCTCCAAATAGTCTTAAAACAAATATATTCTCAAAAACGTCAAGAAAAGAATGATCTAGTGTGGATATTAAACTGCTTAAGAGCTAACTTAAAAAAAAAATGTTCAAAAACATCTCCTGCCCAGATATCAAACTCAATTATTAAGCATTATCATGCTCCCTAAGAAGTCATCATTATTTTCATTCCTTGCAAGATAATGCATTTATTGTCAAATTATTTGGCTTAAGAGAACATTTAGCATAATTCCTTCAATGTTAAAGGTGCTGCCAAACAAGTTTACAAATAAAACATTCTCTGAATTACTAAATCAGTTGTATCTTGATTGAAAGTATAGCAAGAATCTCAGTTTTATTTTTTCCTCTTAATTTCCATTCTATGTACACAGCTGGATTTAAATTTCCACATCCAAGAGATTCTCTGTTAGGCACATCCAGTTTAAAGTTCACCTGAATGTCCATGTTCTACTCAAGTCAGTTCGTAACTCATTGCATCTTTTTAATTTATACAACTTCTCAACTACCTTTGCTGTTAGGTTGAATGCACTCCTCTTCCCCCAAGTTACAATGTGACTAAGAAAACTGAGGTATACATAATTATTACACTAAAAATGGATTAATGCATAATGTCGCAATTTTTCAGGGGCAACAATATGGACCGTTAAAATCAACTTCCTAATATTCCATCTTCACCGATTTGCGTAATTCCAGAAAAGGCCAGTCACACCTTTTATGAGCAACACCTTCTGAAACTGTGCAGCACACCACCTAGGCAGTCATATGTAAAGGTCCTATACCTTATCCACCATTTGATATCCATAACCACCTTAGAAAATGCTACATCTATTCAGAAACTAATATAAATGGTATGAGCGATAGTAAATTATATATTCGGATAATTTACTTTGGTGTTTTGCTAGGTATAAATTCAGAACAGACATGAAACACACCACTGGTGTTTTATAGAATTTTTAGACACTGGTCAAGATAGTTAATTAGCAAAGAGGTTAGAAAAAATGAAGCATATGTAAGCCACACAAGGAGGGTGCCCATGAAGATACTTATCCAGCCACCTCCACAATGGAGTCTATCTTCAAAGGGAATTCTGTTTACTTTCTTTTCCCTTTCCATAAAAAGGCAAAGGGTAATTACATAAAAGCCTATTTAGTAAGTAGAATTAAGTACTGTGTTAGAGTCATCATGATCTTGATTACTAGATAAGAACAGGACATAAGAATGTATGAACAAATAATTTCACAAGTGTTAAAGCTTTCTTTGAAAACATTATTAACTGGAAAGCTGAAATATACCTAGAACGCGCCTTGGAACAACTCCAAAGTCTGCTTCTCTCTGCATTCAACCAATAACCTTCCATTAAATCACCTCCCCAGTAACACAAGAACTACTAGTCAACACAAGAAACTACTAAAGTAATACAATAGACAATAAAATGGAAAACATTTCTAACAACTGTTTAAAACTCATTTAATAAATATGAATGAGACTGTTGTTATTATTAACTGAACACCAATAAAGTGCTTTAAAACCAATCATTCTTGTTACAGAGTTTACGGAACTTTGGTTAACTGTAAGCTTAATTAACTAGATTTTTCTTGAAATAACTCTTTGAATATCAGCAATACACTATCTTCACAGGTAGAAACAGGAAACTTTCAGAAAACTAGGAGGAAAAAACAGGCACCCACAAAACTTTAGAAAACCCAAACTTCCCCCTCTTTAAAGTAGCAATAAACAATGTTATCAAGATCTATTAAACGCCCAGTGGTTTTCAGAACGCTCCTAGTCATAAGTCTCTTCAATAATAAAAGTTCAATCATTAAGAAATGTTCAGAACTCATCTTTCTTCCTTTATGAAATCAAGACTGCCTTTGTCATACACAGAACCAGACGTCATAATACAGAGAACACAGGTATGTCAAACATAATGAGTGACAGAACCTTGTGCCAATAAGAGCTTTAATATGTAGATTTCTAACAAATCTTTTAACTTGGGAGAGTAAGAGGGAAATTTTGGGCCACCCCTCCAAAAAAAAAAAAAAAAGCACATTCTTTTCAATGCAAGTGTCAACCAGGAATAGAAAAATGTGCAACTAGGATAACTAGCTTATCATGCACAGAATGGTGGGGGCAGAGGAGGGACACAGTTATTAGGAGGAACAGTTATTAGAAAACTTTAAGGAAAGATATAACATGTTCTTTCAGACACCGTAAGCTCAAGTGCAGTAGTTATATAATAAAGCAAGGTGCCTATTCCTGAGGAGAATGTACTTTTAGTAATAATGCTGAACACTGAGTATTAAATCTAAGCAGTGCTAAAAAGGCAATGATGGGAGTTCAGGTATTGTGTTACAGAGAAAAACTTAAGAGAAAGTCCATTACTTAAAAATAATCTTGTCCCTATTATTAACCATTTAAATATTTTTGTGATGATGTGCTAAAGTGCACCAGAAACCTCAGAATAGGTTTTTTAAATTGGCCATGTCTTGTTAATACACTGCAGTCTTCAAATTTACACAGAGCTGCAGGTCTCCTGGATTTTTTCAAGTGTCACTCATCTAACTGAGCCTGACAGCTGAGAAATGCCATCAGGTGCTCTACAGTCAGTTTAAAAAACATCCTCTACCTGGTATCTCTGCAGTGATTGTCTTGCTGCTCCCTGAAACCTCTTCATCATCATCTGATGAGCTCGTGCTTGAGTCACAAGTCAGGTCACTATCACTGGTACTACTGTCCTGCAACAGGTTATATTTCTTCCGTGCAGCAGCCTCCCTTTTCTGCCTCAGTAGCCTGATTCTTTCCTTGTGCTTTTGGCTCCGATGACCTTTAACCTTGGTGACTCGGCCATTCTGTTTATCGCTGGATTGCCGGTTTTTCTTGGCAGCCATAGTGGATGTTTCACTTTCAGATCGGGACCTCCTAGACTTACGCCCAACCGTGGCACCAGACACTCCAGAAGGGTCTCCTTCTACTGCTGTCTCTGCCTGGGAGGGTTCATTCTCTTCTGCAGAAGACAGTGTATCTGAATCAGCCAGGTGACCACTAGAAGAAGGGGAAAGCATGCAGTGATTAGAGGAGTCACTCTCATAAACTCGGCCAGTAGTAGGCTTGTCACTCTCTGTGGATGCTAACTGAGACTCAGAAGAGTCCCTTCTCAGTTCCATTAGCAAGCAGGGCATTGAAGAAAGAACTGTAGAATCCACTACACCATCTTTCTGAACTTGAGATTCCAGTTCTACAGCTCCATCTTCTTCCTTAGCTGTCTCTTGTTCAGACGTTTTTGGTGGGACTTCAGACTCAATGAGTTCTTCGACTTTTCCCACTGCCTCCTCCATCTTCATTTCAGACTTTCGGATTAAATCATGGAGCAGAGTCTAAGAAATTATGTCAAAGATGCAACAGGAGAGCAACCTGCACAAAAACACACAAAATCAATAAACAAAAATGGCAGGTTATTTTATCAACATAACAAACCTCCCTTTATAAATGAGTGGCAAAAGTTATCACTATACATTCCTTTGAAACATACGTATCTATCATCTGTGAAATATTTTTATCTAACACCAAATTCAAAGTATGATCAAAATACTAGAATACACAGCTACTAAAAAATGACACAATATTAATCCCCTATTACTGAACTTGCAAGGCTGACAGACTACCAAAGAAGGATTTTCAAATTTAAAGCTTTAGCATTCAAGAAAGGAATCCTTAAAACTCTGATGTAGTTAAGATGTGCATTTTGATTTTAATATAAATGAAAAAGGATGCTTCCCAAATTTGGGTAGAAAACAAGTTAACTGAAATGATGACATTTATACTCAAATCCTCAAAGAAGTGAGGTCATTTAGAATGAATAACATTAAATGCACTTATATTAAAAAAAAAAAACTCAACTACACACATCGGGCACATGTGCATCAAAAGTAATTATATGTATCCAAATTCATGCGCCATTCTTCCCAATAGGGTTTGCTCTAAAGTGGCATTAAGAAGGAAGGCCTGACTCTGCTGCTCTCTCAGTCTGTCCTTCCTAGTTCCACAAACTCATTATGCTGTATCTGCATATAATGTTTAAATGTGTTTTGTTTCAATAAAAATAGCCACAAAATAGAGACCAACTTCTTCTGAGCCCAGAAAACTTAGTACACTCTATTCAATGAATGACTGTAGGGTTTAAGAGAAAACACCCCTCTACATATTTTCCACCTCATATGCTAACTTTAGAACTAACATTTCCCATCCCCCATTGTGCGCTACAACTCTTCTTAATCATGGAGAAATAGGACATAATCTTTAACCACAAGAGCCATGACTATACAGTGCAAACTACATTAACCTGTGGCTTTTAAAAAGATGCTAAGAATTGCTAGCACCCCACCCTTTTCTTTTTTCACCTAGCAATTCTTAGCCCTCCCCAGTGGTGCGGAGGGTTGAGCGCAGCACTGTGAAGCTGTCCGAGGCCTCTGCAGTGTGGGTTCGATTCCTAGCCAGCCAGGGAGATTCCCACACGGCGTGGCAGACCTCTCCTGTCTCGCCCGCTGCTACCCTCAGCAGTGTATCTCAGTCGCCTGCCTATTCTGCTCCCCGCTTTGTCTCTGGTGAATCCTCTCACCCTCCTGCGCCTCTGGACTATATCCCAGTTCTTGTATAAAAATAAATAAATCTTTAATTAAAAAGGGGGGGCAGGGAGAACTGCAGGTAAATAAATATTTTACCCTGTACACATATTACAAGGCAATTTTGTGATGTCCCATAGATCACAGACACAAACACTTAAGCTAGAATCAGGAGCAGTAAGACAGCTCCATCACTCACTCCACTGAGTAGGCAGCAACTAATTAGAAGATACAAGAAAAATCCTTTTGATCTAATGCTAGGCCTACTTTTTTGCTTACTACAAACTTGAATATTTTATATTCCTTTTTTTTTTTGGTTTTTCATGGCCCTGTTCTCAAGTGCTGATAAAACAAGCATTGTGATGAAATTTCCTTAATATTCATCAAAACCAGAACATTCACAGGCACTGGAAACATTTGAAACATTTATTAACTTAAAATAATTCCATGCATAGTCTACTTCATAAATATATTTGCATCATAACTACAATAATTTTTTAGTTAAATGAAAATGAGCATCAATATTAACCCGAGCATCACTCCAAAAAGAATGCAACACCTCTAAAAGCCAACAGAGGGAGTAAAAGTTAAACCAACAAACTGCCAGTGCCATAAATGAAGTACACTAGCAATACAAACAGGAAATAAAATATTTGTAGATGTGAAATACACCCCCCGATATGAGGAATAAAGTCAGTATTTTCAAACTGAATATAAACGAGAGTTGATTCTTCTGTAAAGAAGGAATATAAAATTTGGAATAACTTTTTTCTTAAAACTGAAATATCTAAGAAACATACACAATTGAAATTAATGTCAGCCATAATGCATAATAAGCATCAAGTCTCTAATTTTTGAAACATCAGGTATACTACACATCCTTTCAAAATACCTAATATAACATCAGGTTGAATGTAAATTTGTTAAAATGACCACACAGCTATTTTTTCAATAAATTGTATGGGTAGCATAAATGAATCTAAACTGTTTATCCTTCTAAGAAAACATGACAGTATGTTTCAATATCAACCAACCAATTATATTTTAAGATCCTTAAATTTAAGTGTTGAGATTTACAGAGATTTCTACTGTCCATAAAAGCAATGAGCAATGAGCAATCAAACCACTTAAATATGCCCAAATCAATCACAAACACTAGCATCAACCATAAGCCCAGCACCAATTAGCTCATCATGGTACGTCCAAATAATACAGCCTCTAAAAAATGATGAAGTTCTTTATACTAAAATGTAGCAATTTTCAAAACACAATGCTAAAATTAACAAAAAAGGTTTATCATACCAGTTGTGTAAAGAACAAAATTATATTTATATGTGAATTTTGTCTGTAGACCTTCAGAAGAACACTGAGGAAAATAACACCAGCTGCCTTAAAAGAGAGTGAATCAAGGAACAAGAGTCAAAGAGGTTTTTTTTGTTGTTGTTGCTTCTAAAGATTTATTTATTTTTATACAAGAGCTGGGGCACAGGCCAGAGGTGTGGGAGGATGAGAGGATTCAACAGAGACAGAGCGGGGAATAGAACAGGCAGACGACAGAAATACACTGCTGAGGGGAGGAGCGGGCGAGTCAGGAGAGGTCTGCCAAGCCAGGTGGGATTTTCACTGGCTGGCAGGGGATGGAACTGCACTGCAGAGGCTGCGGACAGCTTCACAGGGCTGTGCTCAACCGCCTGCGCCACCAGGGAGGCCCAAGAGTCAAAGAATTTTCACTGTATGTACACCTATACCTCTTGAATTTTATTTTATATGTAAGTATTCTCTATTCAAAAATTAACTCTCACACTCTAACATAAAAGTAAAGCCTTCTACAGAAAAAGGGGTAGTGCTTTTTACTACCCGTGATACCAAGTCAAATTTAGATGGATTCTACTAGAATCCCCCTGCTCCCACCCCACCCCTTTAGTGGAATCTTTTAATAATTTTTTTTAAAAACACAAGGGAGGGCCTCCCCAGTGGCGTAGTGGTTGAGCGCTGGACTGCGAAGCTGTCCACAGTCTCTGCAGCACCGGTTAGATCCCCGACCGCCAGCGAGAGTCCCACATGGCACGCAGACCTCTCCTTCCGTGCCTGCTGCTCCCCCCTCAGCAGTGTATTTCATCAGTCTGCCTGTTCTGCTCCCAGCTCTGTCTCTGAATTCTCTCACCCTCCTGAGCTTCTGACTGTACCCAGTGCTTGCATAAATAAATAAATCCTTAAAACACACACACACACACACACACACACACACACACACACACACGGGAAAAAAATGACAGGAAATGGAAATACAAGCACTGACAAAACTCCCTACAGTAAAATAAAAATGAAGAACCCTAAACTCTGGGGGAAAAGATGCCCATATATACAGATTAATCTTTCCAAATACTGAGATTATTGCTGCATACATTGCTTTTGGTTGGTGGGGGGAGTCCATTTTTATGATAGAGGTAGTTAAGGAGACAGCAGAAAACAATCACAAAATTGTCAAATGGGAATTACATCTTGCAAATGGGAAAAAAGGCTCTCTTGTTTAATTTTCACAGTGAATTTATAGTAAAATACTAAATATACAACATACAGCACTTATCCTTTTAGATAGCATTTTCTTCCTCGCCATTCTTTCCTTCCAATCTAAAGGCAATCCCTTCTATCTGGATTTTACAGTCCATACTGATGCAGTGACCAGGACGGGTCTCTCCTCCTGCCCTCTCAGATAAGCATTCCTACCTGTTGCATTTAGCAAGTTTGTCTTCTCCCATTCTAAGGAAAGGGAAGCATATCCCAAAGAGGATAAGGAAGTTAAACATCTAAGGAGGTTAAACATCAGATGTTAACAAAGCAAGCAGGCACCACCCAAAATCCCCGTACGCCACCCTTGCCCATCTCCCTTTTATAAATAATCCTGCACTCTGCCAAAGAGCAGGACAGTGGGCTTTCAGACACGAGTCTGCTGTCCTCCGCAGTTTGTCAACAAGTTAAACTACTTTCCTTCTCCTCAAACTGTTTCCTTTTATTGGCTGAGGAAACTGAGGCCGGCGTTCAGTATCAATATTCCGTCATTTCCCGAACCTTATACTATTGATTATTCTTGGGCATTCATCAACGTCTTGGGCATTCATCAACATCTCCCTACCACTAAGCTGGACCATTCATTAATTTTAAAAACCCTCCTTAACTGAACCTCACAGCTCCTCCAGGTGCCATTCCCTCCTTCCACAGTCTGGTAAGAGAGCTGTCTAAACTCCCTGCCTCTATTTCCCTTACTTTTCGCACTCCCTCTCCAACTCAAATCTATCTGACATTGCTTCTATGAAACCAGCAGAAAAGTTCCTACCAGGATCCTTAATGGTCTGTATATCTCTAAATTCAACAGTGTGGTCCTCATCTTACTTAATGTCTATGCAGCATTCTAAGCCTAACCACTCCCTCTTCTCCTTAAACCATCTTTTTTTGGCTTCAAGGCTTCCTATTTTTCTTTTTCTTTTTTTTTGGGGGGGGGGCTTCCTATTTTTCTGACGGCTCTTTTTAAGTCTACTTCTGTAGGTTTAACTCTCTCTACCAAAACCTCAGAATTTAGTCCTAAAGCCAGGTCCTTTTCCAATGACCAAAGTGACCGCTTCTACACTTGCAATTTCCAGTATATTCCCTACACTAGTAAATTTGTTTCTCCATCTCAGACCTTCTCTCCAGTCAAAACCAACTCAACCACATAGAGACTTGACATCTCTATTCATATTTCACAAAGGTCACCACAATCTCTTCTTGGACAAAATAAAATTAGTCATTTCTGAGTGAACTACCTGACTTCTCTAGTTTTCTCTGTAAGTAGCACCACCATTATCTCAGCTGTATATATCAAAAACCTGAGGGCTTCTCCTGACAAAGTCTTCTCCTTTACTTAACTCATCCCATCATTAATTCCTTTTTTAAAAAAAGATGTACTTATACATCCAAGAACTGGGGTACAGGCCAGAGGTGTGAGGGTGAGAGGATTCACTAGAGACAGAGTGGGGAACAGAACAGGCAGACTGATGAAATACACTGCTGAGGGGAGCAGCGGGTGAGTCAGGAGCAGTCATGTGGGTAGCTCCCTGGCCGGGAGAGCGAACTCATGCTGCAGAGGCTACAGACAGTTTCATAGGCTGCGCCTTAACCCTTTGCACCACGAGGAGGCACCATTCAGTAATTCCTAATAATCCTGCCTCCTTATTTTTCTAGCTTGTCCACTGCTGTTCATCCCCATTCTCAGTCACTCCAAACACAACGTCTACCGTATACTTGTCAAGGGAACTACTGACAAGCATCTCTTATCTTTCAAATTCAGTCTGTCCTACCCACCCTGTTCTGCAAACAAGACAGAACAATATTATATGACCAAACATAATATGCTATATGAGAAAGCACTTTTTATTTAGATTCTACGTATATAGAAAATAATTTGTAGACCTCTTAGAAAATGGGAATGGGAGAGAAACAAGGGGAAAGCAGTTAATGGCAACCTAAGTCTTACATGATGTTTCTCTCCCCCCGCCCCCCGAAAATGGATTTTATGCGATAATTTTTTAAAATAGGCTGTAGACTGTGAACAATGAAAATGCAGCATTTGTTTTTATCAGTTCTTGGATTAGCTAAAAAACTACAATGACAAAAACCGAGGACAAGTTCAAGAATTAAACCATGGAAAAGGAGGGTACAGCCCCTCTGAGACAGGAAGTGGTAAGGATAAGGCAGAATGAGTGATATCTGGAGGAAGATCATTTCAAGTCAGGGAGCCTTGACTTCGCTAGCAAAAAATAGAAGGTAAAAAAGAAAGCAGGTTTGGGAGTTTATGAAAAATGGAAAAGGTACATAAGCAACACACACTGCAGGAGAGACAGATTTCACAGATTTATCCCAGTTATCTAAACAAAGAAACAGCAACAAATGGAAGGGAAAAAATAATCGGAATTCAAAGTTCACTTTTCAATAAAAATTACATGATTTTTAGTTTTTTAAGATTTATTTATTTAGGGCCTCCCCGGTGGCGCAGTGGCTGAGCGCTGGGTTGCGAAGCTGCCCACAGCCTCTGCAGCGCCCGTTCAATCCCCAGCCACCAGGCGAGGGTCCCAATTGGCGCGCAGACCTCTCCTGCAGCCCGTTGCTCCCCTCAGCAGTGTACTTCCGTCCTTCTGCCTGTTCTGCTCCCCGCTCTGGCTCTGGTGAATTCTCTCACCCTCCCGCGCTTCTGACTGTACCCAATGCTTGTATAAATAAATAAATAAATCTTTTTTTAAAAAAAAAAAAAGATTTATTTATGTATGTATATAAGAACTGGGGTTATTTATTTAATGTATACAAGAACTGGGTTGTAGGCCCGCGGTGCAGGGAACTGGGGCTATCTATTTATGTATTTAAGAACTGGGGTGTAGGCCAGTGGGACGGGGTGGGGGAGGGGAGAGGGTTCACCAGAGACAGAGTGGGGAGCAGAACATGCGGATCTATTGAAATACACTGCTGAGGGGAGCAGCAGGCGAAACTGGGAGACAGGAGAGGTCTGCTGTCCCATATGTGGGTTAGCTCCCTGGCCAGGGATTGAACTCATGTTGCAGCGGCTGGCGATAGCTTGATAGTGCTTTGTCCTTAACTCCTGAGCCACCAGGGAGGCCCAATTATGAGATTTTTAAAGAAACAGGGAATATAACTCATATAAGGGAGATAAGACAGTTGCTAGAAAAACTAATATTGTTAAATGTTGGACTTAGCAGGCAAAGACTAACGAAAAAATGTTTTAAAAATTAAAGGAAATTATAATAACAATGAATTAATTAATAGAGAACACCATCAAGGTAAAAATTATTATAAGGATCAACTGCAGTTGAAAAGTACAAAAACTGAAAGGCAGGATCCACTAGACAGCAGGTTCAAGACAGGAGAAGAAAGAATCAGTGAATATAATTATAGGTTGGCAGAAATTTTATGATCTCAACAGGAGAAAAAAGATTAAAGAAAATTAAAGAACTTTAGAAGTGTATGAAATATCAAGAATACAAACATGTATGTAATAGGAATCCCAGAAAGTGAGAAAGAGGCAGACAAAATATTTGAAAATAAAACATTTGAAATACAAATAGCCTAAAATCTCCTCTAAATTTAATGAAAAACATTAATCCATATATTCAAGAGCGCAACACAGCTCAAGCAGGATAAACTGTGAGATGCACAGAAACATCACAGGCAAGTTAAAGTCAGGCAAGTATCTCTTCATACCACTATAAACTACATAAAAATGAATGAGAAAACTGAAACTATATTGTCCTTCCTGATGTAACAAATAAACCTAAGTCATCTGCTGTTATAAGTTTACTGTTGCTACAGGCATTTTTCCATTGAAATCACAAGTTGACACAAGCACAACTCATTGAATAATACTGCTTCTAGGCAAGATTTTGCTCTACAGACATGTAAAATGGGGCACTATAAGTGCTAGTGCTCCTGCACTGTCTCATATCACCACTCCAGAACTGTGAGATACAGCAGTTAATGCCTTATCCAGGATCTGTATGAATCAGTTAACACACCGCGCTTTTCACCTACAGAAGCCAGAGCATTAGATATTTCGTGAATTTCAACTTTGCTATCTTGCACAAAACGATATTCTAAACCAAATTATGTCTAATCAGACAATAAAGCAATGTAAAGAGGGTTAATGTTTTACTGGCAGAACAAGAACGCTTTTGCTCACTGGACGAGAGGCTATAAATATTTCTCTATCACAGAAATTTAAGTAAAAATAAAAGCTTTACAAGTGATCCTGTCTATTCCCTTGTAATGCAGGATTGTCCACATAGGATAACTCTGTTTTACCTAATCTAGCATCAAATGCCAACTGATAGGGCTTATAACAGTCTTCCCAAAGACAACACTGTTTTGCATAGAATTTTTAAGATAGTTTTTTTTCCAAGAGTAAGTCTACTGCAGTCCTTTCTTCTACTTATAATTGATAATATATCTGTCACATAAAAAATTCAACACAAAACAGTCTACAAGAAACACTGAAAAATCTGTTTTTCATGTGAATCTGTTCTTGCTTTCAATATTTAAAATTCTTCACTGGGCCTCCCTGGTGGCACAAGGGTTAAGCACAGCACTGTGAAGCTATCAGCAGAGTTTGATCCCTAGTCAGCCAGGGAGCTGCCCATATGGCTCAGCAGACCTCTCCTGTCTCACCCACTGCTCCCCTCAGCAGTGTATTTCAGTTAGTCTGCCTGTTCTGTTCCCCACTCTGTCTCTGGTGAATCCTCTCACCACACTCCTCTCCCTGCCACCCGCCACACCTCTGGCTTGTACCACATTTCTTGTATGCATTAATAAATAAATCTTTAAATAAATAAATAAATAAAATTCTTTACTATTTTCCTACTCCCAAAAATATTTTCTCTGTCACAGAAATTTAAGTAAAATGAAAAATTAAATTTTACCTCCTAATCTTCAAAACAATATAAATAAATGAGAACAGTCCATGTTCATCTGTTGAGATATCAATTCTCCCATCTTGACCTACAGATTTGGTGTATTCCTAACCAAAATTGAGCAAGTAATTTTGTAGATATTGACATAGTGGTACTAAAGTTTACATGGAAAGGCAAAAAATAAAAGTCTACAAAATACTGAAAGTTGGAGAATAGACACAAACTTCAAGACAATCTGAAACTACAGTAAAAAAGACCTCTTACTAGCCGAAGAATAGATATTGGAACAAAATATAGAGTCCAGAAATAGACCCATAAACAAAATCAACTAACCTTTCACAAAAGAACAAAAGCAATTCAATAGAGAAGGAAGAGTCTACCCAACAAATAGTGCTGGAACACTTGAACATCCATATGAAAAAAATCTAGAAACAGATTACACCTTCTGTTACAACTTCAACAAAAATTAACTTGAGGGGCCTCCCAGGTGGCGCAGTGGTTGATCGCTGGGTTGTGAAGCTGCCCGCAGCCTCTGCAGCGCCGGTTCAATCCCCGGTCACCGGCAAGGGTCCCACATGGCACACAGACCTCTCCTGCTGCCCGTTGCTCCCCTCAGCAGTGTACTTAGGTCCTTCTGCCTATTCTGCTCCCTGCACTGGCTCTGGTGAATTCTCTCACCCTCCAGTGACTCTGACTGTACCCAGTGCTTTGTATAAATAAATAATCTTTTAAAAAAAAATTAACTCGAAATGGATTACAGACATAAATATAAAATGCAAAACGATAAAACTTTTAGGTTAAAGCAGAAAATTTGAGTTACCTTAGGTTTGGCAACCCCAAAAGCATGAACCATGAAAGAAAAATTATTAAGTAGATTTTATTAATAGCATTCTTAAAATCTTTATATTCTTTCTCTTCACCTCAATTCAAACATAGAACAAGTCACTTCTCTATAAACAAAGTCATCTGGATTCATTCATGGATTCAGCAAATATATACTGACTACGTAGTATTAGTTATTGTGCCAGGCACTGGAAAATATACAACACCTTCCTAGCAGAAGTTAGAGACTAAGAAAGGTGACTGAATAATCATACAAAGAAGTATAAAATTTATTATTGAGGAGAAAAAGAATGTTGACATAGGCTAGAAGAGCTAAGAAGGCTTCCTGAGGAATAATAGGAATCCACTATTTTATTAAATGGGGGAAGGACTCATAGATTTAAGATGATTTACATTTCAAAAAGATCACTCTGGATGGAAAAGGAGAGAAAAGTAAACGTCAGTAGAACAATGTGAAGGCAAGGCAAAATAAATAAATAAATCACAACAGTTCTGGACTGAGAGAAATGGCAACAAAGAAACATGGAAAGATCTGAGAGATCAAAGAGCAAATACTTGGATTGAGAAAGACAGGTGGTCAAGGTCAAGTCTTTGGTTATGGAGTTTGCAACTAGACTGATGATAACACCAATCACTAAGTAGGGAATTTGAAAGACACGTAGTGAATGGAGAGGGGAAAGGTACAATGAAGATTTATATTACACAAAGGGAGTATAAAATGCCTTTGAGCCATCCATCCAATGTTAAGGGAGGACTGAGATATTTAATATCGAGGTCTAAGGCTCAGGAGAGGCTGGGATTGTATTTTCTTATTATTTAACATTAAAGTATCCTTGGCAGTCCTAAGAAAACACCAAATAAAAGTGAATTGAAAACAACCAAATCTTTGCGCATCCATACCATTTTCTCTACTTCTTTCTCTGCTGAATCTCATCATATTTAATAGAAATATGAAATTAAAAGGAGGAGGAGGCAGGTAGCAGTTTATTGGAAACAAAAAAATCTAACTAGGAGTCAGAAACTTGGGTTTTTGTCTTAGCTCTGCCACAAACTGTATAACCTAAGATAAGTCTCAATCTTTGTGCTTTAGTTCCTGATCTCAAAACTTAAAAAGTAGGAAACAGGAATACAGACACTATCTGATGTTAAGGAAAACACACATGTATATATAAAACTATACATGAACGCTTTAAAGTCAGACATGTTACATATTGCTGAAGCACACTACTTAGACACATCTCAATATATGCCTTGAATTTATGCAGGTAAGAGGAGCAGTTGTTTTAGTAATATGTTAGTAATAATTTCACACTTTAAAAAAAATTCAGCCTTTGGCAAGACTGACGTGTTTGACATCCAAGGATACAAATACACCTGTTTGTATACATACATATATACATATAAACAATAACATTAAAATCAAGTACTCTTTCATTACCAGAAAATGAGCTAAGCATTTACATGCATAATTCAGTCCCTCGGATAAATATTTTACCCTTTTACAGATAGGTTCAAAATTAGAGAATATGCACAAACTTGAAGAACCAATACTAGAGGAGAGTAAGGATTTTAACCAGAGACTCCAGAGGCCAGGTTCTTCACCACGACTCACTCCACAGAATATCCCACTTAGCATTATACCTGTAATAATGAGCTGCTCAATAAATATTTGTTATTGACAGTAATTAAGATCAAGAAAAAAGGGGTTTCTGCTGTAATTCTATTCTTTTTATACTGTGATTTTTTTTGTCAAAAATGCTAAAGAGTGAATGGATAAATCGACTGTGGTACACACACAAAATGCAATATTATTCAGTGCTGAAACAAAATGGACTACCAATCCAGGAAGACATGGAAGAAAATTAAATGCATGTTACTAAAGTGAAAGAAGTTAATTGAGGGCCTCCCGGTGGCACAGCGGGTTGAGAGCTGTGCTGTGAAGCTGTCCGCAGCCTCTGCAGTGCAGGTGCGATTTCTGGCTGGCCAGGGAGAAACAAACCCACATGGTGTGGTGGATCTCTCCTGTCTCACCTGCTGCTCCCCTCAGCAGTGTCTTCAGTCCATCTTCCTGTTCTGCTCCCTGCTATCTCTGGTGAATTCTCTCACCCTCCCGTGCCTCTGACCGGTACCCCAGTTCTTATATAAATCTTTAAAAAAAAGAAAAGCTAATTGAAAAGGTTATGATTTCAACTATATGACACTCTGGAAAAAGTAAAACTATGGAGAAATAATAAAAAGATCAATGGCTGCAGGGGAGGCGGGAAGAAGAGATAAATAAGCACAGAGGATATTTTAGGGCAGTGAAACTACTCTGTACAATTCTATAATGGAGGATACAGGTTATAAATTTGCTCAAGACCATAAACTGTACAACACCAAGAATAAACCACTATGTTAACTAAGGCCTCTGGGTGATAATGATGTGCCAACGTAGGTTCCCTAACAAATGTACCACTCTGGCAAGCGATACTGATAAAGGGGGAGATTATGGGCATGTAGAGGCAGACACATACGGAAAATCTGTAACTTCCATTCAATTTTGCTGCTCTAAAAAATGAAGTCTATTAAGAGAGTCTGCTTTAAAAAAAAAAAATCAGTGTTTGCCAGGAGGGAGCAGAGAAGGAGGAATGAAAAAGTGGCACAAAGAGCAGTAAAATTATTGTTAGATTCTATAATGATGGGCATTTGGCACTAGGCATTTGTCACACTGCTAATTCCCTTTATTCAACAACATACCTCTATTTTTCAAGGCAAAGAGTGAATCTAACATAAACTTGAACTTTAATAATGTATCACTATTACCTCGTCAGTTCTAACAAAAGTACCAAACTAATGCAAGATGCTAATAATTGGAGAAACTGAGGAGGGGGTTATATAGAAACTCATTATATTCTGTTTTTTCTAAAAACCTAAAACTGCTCTAAAAATAAATCATTCATTTTTAAGCTATTAAAAATAAATTTATTTTCTTTCTGTATGTCTTATTGAAGTATCACTGCATTGTAACATTATGTAAGTTTCAGGTACGCATCACTATAAATCAACACCTTCTCATACATACTACATTAAGTTTGCCACTAAAAGTTTTGTTTGTTTTTTTTTTTTTCAATTCTGAAGAAACTTGCTAGTTTGGAGGCAGCAGGGCTCAAGGTTGCCTTCATGAGAGGAAAGCCTAGCTGAAAATGAAGTCCACAAAAAAAGGCTGTAGTCAGTAGAGGGAAAAATAATGCCCACATGAGATCAAATGAGCTCCTAAATCCAACTAGGTCAAAGCACAGTTACATACTAGACCTTTATCAGAGTCAAATGAGCCTATTACATTGCATTCTTGCTCTTTAAAAAAATGCATGTGAATATATATGTGTGTATGTATACAGGAAACACTGATATATACACAGACATGTCATCTTCTGCATAACATTTTGTAGGAGCTGGGTCATAGTACATACAAAATACCTGCAGTTGAAGCCTCTACCTGTAGACTTCATGGAAAAGGGAACATGAGAACAATCTGCATTAGCCTGGCCTTGTTCCTCAGCATCAGAAGACTAGGGCCTCCAGTGGCACTACTGATGCCATTGGTCTCCTTCAGACACAACAAAAATATTCAACCATGAATCAACCAAGACCTCAATGTCTTCCAAAAAAGTTTCAAGGAATATGTTTTAAAAGCAAAAAAGATAAGTAGTTTCATTTGAAAAACCCACTAAAAGAATACTTAATAATTTAAAAACAAAATTGATGATTTATTGCATATTTGCCAACTATTTTAAAAGCTGCAATTTAAAAACATAGAGAATAAGTGCCAACAGTGAAAAAACTAAACAATTCTATTTAGGTTTTTGGAACATTTTAATTATTTTTATTAATTATTGTTCGTAGTTAACCTGAAATGTATAATCCTCATTTCTAAGAAAAGAATATGTAGGCCAATGGCCAAGATATATTTAGATAAATTTAGACAGATATATTTAGAGCAGTTTCTGAATTTTCAGCCTGCTTCTTAACCTAAGACTAAATATCACACTACAAAAAGACACCTCCTTTAACCAAAATATTCTTAACATCTGGATCTTTACAAGAGATAAATCGAGTTGTGTATTTGTGTAAATCAAGGCATATCTACATTTTACATTTAAACAGGTAAACAAGACTGCTCCTTTGATAATTTTCTCTAAAGAAAAAAAAATCTATTGATTTGATTCATTTTCTAGAAACCACACAACCACCATTTCTTTGGTATCTTTTTATTTGGAGAAAATGGTGTAGTTTCCATACAGCACTTACTCAAAATTATGCTCAAGGCAAATCAAATGATTTTGGAAGGGAAGGAATTATTCAGCAAGAGAATTATAGTTTAAGTAGTCTCACAGCAGTTTAATTATTTTAAAGTCTTTTTTTTTAAAGGTTACTTCAAAGTCTAATTATTAGCTGGCTTACAGTTTAACTATTCAACCGTGCATGTTTATTACCAAATTCATATTTTAACAAAGATACACTTTCCCAATACTAAAAATCAAAGCAACTGGACTGCCTCCACATGACCATAAAGATATGTCTTATATATTTGGGAATGGGGCTGGGAAGAAAAAAACAAAAAACAAAGTTATGAGCCCGCCAACAAGAGTGTAGCTAACTCCTTAAGATAATAGAAGTTTCTGCCTCCAAGACAGTTATGATATAAAAGATTCCAGTTTACAACTAACTCATTTTTTTTAAGTAGCAGTAACTTACACAATAAATGGAATCCAGATTTTAAAAAAACAAAATCTATGACAATCAGTTATGAGTCTTTTTTTTTTAAAGATTTATTTATTTATGCATACAAGAGCTGGGGTACAGGCCAGAAATGCGGGGGGTGAGAGGATCCACCAGAGACAGAGTAGGGAAGAGAACAGGCAGATTGACTGAAATACACTGCTGAGGGAAGCAGCGGGTGAGACAGGAGAGGTCTGCCTCGCCATGTGGGTTTCTCCCTAACCAGCTGTGCAGAGGCTGTGGATTGCTTCACAGTGCGGTGCTTAACCCCTTGCGCCACCAGGGAGGCCCTTAGTTACGAGTCTTTAAACCCATCCTTACTTGTCAAACTTTGCCTACTCTAAGTCTATAAACTTTTTTTAAAAAGATTTATTTATTCATGCATACAAGAACTGGGGTACAGGCCAGAGGTGCGGGGGGTGGGGGGGGGGAGAAGGAGGGAGGAGTCACCAGAGACAGAGTGGGGAATAGAACAGGCAGACTGACTGAAATATGAAATACACTGCTGAGGGGAGCATCGGGAGAGACAGGAGAGGTCTGCTGGACCATGTGGTTCAGCTCCCTGGCCAGGGATCAAACTAGTGCTGCAGTGGCTCTGGAATGCTTCATAGTGCTGTGACTTAACCCCTTGTGCCACCAAGGAGGCCCTAGATACTTTTTTAAATACCCAAATTAAGATGTTTTTAGGTTTTGCTTAGTTTGTTTTTTAAATATGAAAAATAGAGACTAAGCAATCCAGGAAGATAATCCAGGAAGATAAAACTAGAATAAAGCTGGGATTTCAAGCAATATTATGTGCCTACTTCCTTCTAGCATGGCAAATGACACAAAACAATTTTAAAGAGATTCCATGGTGTTAGACAAGTTGGCTATCAGATTAGATATTGTGACAATTTAATGATGGGTGAGGAAAACAATACTAGCAATTATCCAAGAAAATTAGCACCTAGTTGGGCCTCCCAGGTAGCACAGCAGTTGAGCGCTGGGTTGCGAAAATGCCCGCAGCCTCTGCAAGTGCTGGTTCGATCCCCAGCTGCTCCCTGGCCACCGGAGGAGGGTCCCACATGGTGCGCAGACCTCTCCGCCGCCCGCTGCTCCCCTCAGCAATGTGCTTCAGTCCTTCTGCCTGCTCTGCTCCCTGCTCTGGCTCTGGTGAGTTCTCTCACCCTCCCGCGCTTCTGACTGTACCCAGTGCTCATATAAATAAATAAATAAATAAATAAATAAATAAATAAATAAATAAATAAAAATCTTTAAATAAACTTTAAAAATAATAAAATCACCAAGACAACAAATGAAAAACCTTGTTTAATTTAATAGTACCACTGACTTGTAAATAAAAATATTCCGTAAGATCACCACTTCTGTTAAGAGTAACTTTCCTTTTATCTTCCCACATATTAACATAAGACAAAAAAAATGACACAGCTACTGAAAGCCTACTAAAGCTTACATTCAGAACACTATTTTAAAATCTCATATATCAGAGACTTGTATACATTGTTGTAGATTAAATATTTGGTAAAACTAAGCAGGTTACTTTATAAGTGAAATATATTTTCACAACATTTAAACTTGTAAATATGAATCAATGAACAAACATGATTAAATAAAAAATATTCACATAAAGTGACTGTATTTACACATAAAAACGAAAAAATCAGGTACTCTGAAACTAGACATATTAAATTACGTAAAACAAGATAAAAAGCATTATCTTACTAAAAATCAAATTGACACCTTATCTCCCCTATAAATTCAATTCCGAGACTCTATAACAGAGATGTCCCCAATCTTTTGAAAGAGAAAAAATAACCTTATTTCTAATTTTTATATGCAAATACCAATTTATTTAAATGACAACAGTGTTCTATCTGAAATAAGCACCACTGTCTCAAAACAAATTTGGCTTCTGAAAGACTTATTTCAATTGTCCAGGATTCGATGTTTGGTTTTTTCCACTTAAGTTGTGGCATGGATAATGTGGACAGCTCAGGAAACAAAGATATCAAGATTGAAATAAAAAGACCTACAGAATTACAATTTAGTGGAAAACAGCTTTTCTCCACTGTAACTCAGGTCTTAGCTCTAAAAAGAAGAGGTTGATGGAGCTATAAAGAAGATATAAAAGACTAAAAATTGGGTAAGATGGAAGGCCTTCAGACTGTGGAATTATGTGTAATTAACCAAGGAAGCTAGGCAATGAACATCAACAGCTCTTAACATCAGAGAACCAAATATTATGTGCATCCTGATCAAATACTCTACATGTCACCTATATTTTTGCCCTGGAAAGGTAAAAGAGAGAGAATATATACTACAGAAATCAAATCTGATAAAGCCTCTAAGCCTAATGACTATTAACAAGAATCCCGGGGGACAGAAAAACATGTTTAACACCACCACAGGAATGTAAATGGCAAACTCAAACTGGGAAAACTGCTGTGTCTTCAATAAATAATTTAACAGAAAAAAGAAATGGAAGAGGAACCTATAAATTACAAAACAATACAAAGACCTTATTTGACTCCTGAATAATTATAAAAACACATTTATAAGATAATGAAGAAATCTGAACACAGTATCATGATATTAAGGAATCACTACTAATTATTTTTCAGTGTGATAACAGTTACTTGGCTATTTTCCCCTCAAGAGTGGAAGGTGACTAAGAAATTGGAATGCTGAAGACTTGTTACACAGAAAGGGAAAACAAAAATTAATGCAGTTGACTGATTTGGCCTACCAGAATTGAAATATAAATTGTGAGATTGCAACCAAAAAGAGCAGCTTTGAATGTGTTTGCCAGCCAACCTTTTCTCCACTGATATAAGCTCTAAAAATAGGCCAAGAGTGATAATGGCTGCTCAAATCACTTCATGTTGCAGATATTACCACTTCTGACATGTATCTGGCCAGGCACCAACACTGTGAATAAACTAGCATCAAGTAGGAAGCCAAGGAAGTTACTAACTGCAAAGAATGCACCGCAGCTAATGGAAGACCCTCTAAGCACTCAAAAAGCATCATCAGTGTAAATCAAGAATAATTTGAAGTGCAGGTTCTTGATTTCCTCTAAGATTTCTGTGCTAGCCATTCTCTACCTTCCTCAGAAGATAGTTTACATAAAGATGGGTCACCACATGCTGGGAACTGAGGTCCCCAAAATAAATGCTGCCAAAAATCTGCCCCGGTATATATGCCCTCAGGCCCATAGCAAATAGTTTAGTGAATTGCATGGAGAAAAATAATATTGATATAAGAGTAAATGTTTCATCCATGCTAATACAAAGACAGGATAACGCTGAAAATCGTAACCACATGATGTTTAGTTCTTAGTACAGAAAGAAAAATAGTCCTGTTTTCCTAAAGTTTTAGTCCACACCCAACTTTCCTATTCACAATACCTTTCTCTAACTGTACGGCACCAAACAAAGTGCAGACTCTGAACATATGGTTATTTTTTTTAAAAACCAAACAACTCAGTACAAAAAAAAAAACAAAACTTCCAGGGCCTCCCTGGTGGCGCAGAGGGTTGAGTGCAGTGCTGTGAAGCTGTCCGCAGACTCTGCAGTGCAGGTTCGATTCCCAGCCGGCCAGGGAGAAACCCACATGGTGTGGCAGACCTCTCCTATCTCGCCCACTGCTTCCCTGAACAGTGCTTTCGGTCCATTTGTCTGTTCTGATCCCTGCTCTGTCTCTGGTGAATCCTCTCACCCTCCCACGCCTCTGGCCTATACCCCAGCTCTTGTATAAATAAATAAAAAATCTTTAAAAAAAAAAAAATTCCACTAATGCCTTGGTCAGTATCTTGTTTCCTTGATGTTTAAAAAAAAAAACATGCTAATGAAATTTTAAATTTCTAGATTACCTAAAGACAATCCATGGAAATGGCTGTAATACGTTTTAACTGATTTCATTTTGTTGCTCTTTGAATATGAACTAATTTACTGATATGTGGGGACTTTAAGTCCAGGTAGACAAAAAAATATTTTGCAAATGAACAAAAAGGAATATTGAAGTCTCCAATTATTTTCTTTTAAAGACCCATTTAAGAAAAAAGCTCTTGCGGCCTCTCTGGTGGCACAAGGGGTTATAAGACACAACCTATGAAGCTGTCCACAGCCTCTGCAGCAAGAGTTGGATCCCCCGGCCAGCAAGGGAGCTGACCCACATGGCGCAGCAGACCTTTTCTGTCTCTACCACTGCTCCCCCTCAGCAGTGTACTTCTATCAATCTGCCTGTTCTGCTCCCCACTCTGTCTCTGGTGAATCCTCTCACCCTCCCACACCTCTGGCCTGTACCCCAGCTCTTGTATGCATAAATAAATCTTTTTTAAAAAGGGGGGGCTCTTTTCCAATACCTTATTTTAAACGATTTTATAAAGAAAAAGACTAGCTCCGTACTATAATTGTTTTGTTATACAGTATTTTTTTCTCCTACAGCCTACTTTTCTATCCACATTTTAAAGCAGGAAAGAAATTCATCTGGTTCCCTAGATTTGAGTTCCTTGGGCAGAAATAGTTTTTCTTACTTTTGTATCCCTACCTACCTGGCACATAAGTGCTCTCTGTAAATGGGTTTTTTATTTAACCAGGTATAAATACCCTCACACGCAATTAAGCAAATTCTGTAGACAGATGTCTACTTTCCATTAATCTTCACTTAACTACAAAATACTCATCCAGGCAGCTTTAAAATTAAATAAAGTCATGTTAATAATTTAGGATTTACACCATCTATCTATTGGCTATTAAGTGACAGCATCTGAGCAAAGAGGAAGGATGTGCCCAATAAAGACAAGAAATAAAACTTAGTAAAAACTAAAGCCACAAATCCTGAATAAGACAACCAATCAAATCTGAATCTATCAGTTATTTTATAGTATTTTAAAAACATATTTACAATACCACCATCACTACTAATATGTGAGGACAGACTATATAGTATGTACAACACACATTTCCTGTTTTAACAGTTTAGGAATATGGAAGAGAATAAAACAGCAAGATACTTTTTAGTTTCACCCTGCTCCTTGCTTTTACCACAAGGACCTGTAGGCTGAGTGTGAAAACTGACAACATCAATCCCACTTGTGCTGAGAAGCTGCCCACACAGAAGCAGAAAACACTGTTTATTTCCCTTAAGTTCAATGTGAGTCCTGAAAAGAGTAAGGGAAATAGGTACAATTAAAAATAAAGCTTGAAAGGATTTAGGAAATTTTCATAACAGCCAAATTTAAATTTGAGGCAAATTAAACAAGAAAAACAACTATCCGATTTCTTTACTGATGATCAAGAATCAACCTGAAAAAGAAATAAAACCAATAGAATTTCACACATTAAGGATTAAAAAAACTTTTTTTCAAAAGGAATGCCTATCTCTACTTCGTATTCCACCTGAGGTTTTTAAATCCAAAAGAATAAAATTAATGAGTCATTTGCAGACTAAACTACCTCTTAAAACCCGGCCTTACCTTCATTTACCCTACCCACCTCTCTGTAAACTCAAGGCATTGGCCACACTTAACCACTCAAGATCATTGCTATACATACCCTGCTGAGGCTGTTTCCTACCCTGGAATGCCCCACCTGTTAATCCATCTTAGACCTCCGGCTTAAATGTATAAATTCCTTGAGCCTCAGGACCTTGTTGGTCTTACTCACTACTATTTGTCTAGCAACTAGGGCACTATTTGCACACAGTAAGCAATCAATAAATTAGTGTTGTAAGAATAGAGCTGTTCTACCCACATACCGCATCCTCTGGGTTTTTTCAATTTTATTAATAGCTTTTCCCCCTTTCTATGTGTCACAGCTCTTCACTTAGTTATTAATGTTTATTTCATTTTTACTACCTAATTACAGCTACCCAAGAGACTTATTTGGCCCCAAACTCTTTCCAAAATTAATATAATACTGAAATCAGTGTGGTTCAAAAGAAAACACATTAATAGTACATTTTTTAACTTTTAAAGACTTTTTAAAGTATTGTCAATTCAGTAAACATGAATATAACAGTGGCTTGTGGGAAATGAGGATGGTCTACCATGATTTACCAGTTACAAAATACAGGGTTTTGGTCTCTATTATTTACCAGTTCCAAACTTTAAATAGAAAAAAACAAGAATTATAATTGCCATATATTAAGTCTATCCATACATACACCAAAACGAAATCATAAAATTGGAGATCTCACCCTAATGATCCCTTGAATAGAGAGTGACTTAACAAACTCACAGAAGTTACTAGTTTTATACTAAGGAAAATTGCGGTAACATTGTCACTTAGGAAAGGGAAACCTTTGAAAGACATACATTTAGCACACCATTCTAACAGAAACCCACTAAATTAGATCCTGTAGCAGAATTTATCTTTAATAGTAGAGTCTTGGATTAATCATGACATTCGAGTCTTGTATTAATCATGACTATAAAACAAAGTGTTATCACACTCTTAAATGCATTTAAGAGTAACAGAAACTGATTTAATGAGTGATGTAACAATTTCACTGCAAACTGAATATGAAACTAACAATGGGGGAAATGTCCTGCTCCAAAATCTAATCCACTCCATCTTTCATAAAAAGATACTGGGGGAAATTTTTTTCCTATTAAGAAATCACTGAGCTGATCCTTTAGGTATAATTACACTGAAGTTTCTCCCTGCCTTTCATATTGTATGCACTTATTTTGAAGTTCTTACCTATATAATGCTAACATTGTGAAAAAGACGTTTTGAGGTTTTAAGATTACAGTGGTACTGAAAAGCACTGCACAGGAAATGTCTTTTTTTTTTTTTTAAAGATTTATTTATTTGTTTGTTTGTTTATACAAGCACTGGGTACAGTCAGAGGTGCGGGAGGGTGAGAGAATTCACCAGAGCCAGAGTGGAGAGTAGAACAGGCAGAGTGGCGAAGTACACTGCTGAGGGGAGCAGCGGGCGGCAGGAGAGGTCTGCGCGCCATGTGGGACTCTCGCCTGGTGGCCGGGAATCGAACTGGCGCTGCAGAGGTTGCGGGCAGCTTCGCAACCCAGTGCTCAACCGCTGCGCCACCAGGGAGGCCCAGGAAATGTCTTTTTATACACGATTTAGAAATGTCAATATACTTTTATTTCCCACTTAATGAATGGCTTGAAATTTCACTTTCCTTATAAAGTAGCATACAGGTCATAGTGGTAAATTCCATTCTGGTTTCCTGAGTGCAAATTTAATTCATAATTTTCTATTTACGGAGCACCTGCTGTGCATAAACTCAACTAGGCATGGTATTGGGCAGATTATTCAACCAATATTACACTTCCGACTAAAAAAAACAGTTAACGTTGTGACTCTCCAGGACAGCAGGTAGTGACGATCAACTGCATGCCTCTAAAACCAAAGGCTCGTTAAACCAAAAGGCAATGATCTTACTGGAGGTCTCCAGACGGCCAGGATCAGCAAAACTACATCAGAACGTTAATAGCCTCCATCCTCAAAATATCCCAGGAGAAGAAATGGAGTGATTCAAACTATTAGCATGTGCCCAACGATACCACACAACACAAGCCGAAACACAACTGCCAGATGTGTTTGTTATTAAGAGGTTCGACCACAACAAAGCATCATCCGCGAGATTTTCACGCTCCTGGGTGGCAAGACTCCGAAAGCAGAGGCTCCGGCAAGAAGCGCCACACACGCACCCGCACCACCTGCCCGCGCGGCACGGGGCGGGAGACCCAGCGCAGCCCTGGGTGGCCTCCACCTGCGAGAGTCAGGAGGCCGCGGAGACGGCGGTTGAAAAGGGAGGATGAATGAAGCGCGGTTCGGGGCCGAGGGGAGCTGCCCCTGCAACACACCGAGGTCGGTGCCACAGCAGCAAAGAGCCCAGCACCGGGGCGCGGGGGAGAAGCGCGCTCTCCCTGGAGCCATCAGCAGAGACGACGGTCTTGAGCTTGGAGGGAGCCCGCTCCATCCTCGCCGGTGTTCCAAGGAAAGTTGACAAACTCGCCAGGAGAGGTCAATTTTGGGCACGGGCATATCCCTCCCACTGACAGGCGGCCGAGGACCGGCGGGAGTGGACGCGCCGCGAGCGAGGCGGCGCCGAGCAGCCTCTTCTCCCTCCTCCGGGGCGGGCGCGCGGGCTCCCGGCCGGGTCCGGGCAGGTAACGCCGACAGACCCCGGCTCGCCGCGCGGGCCGAGCCGCCGCCGCTCCCGGGCGCGAAAGTTGCGCGCGGCCAACTCCAGGACGGCGCGCCGCCCCCGGGTAGGGCCGCGGGCCCCAGCCTCCCCCCGGCCCCGGGGAGCAGGGACCCGCCGCGCCCGCGCCCAGCGACCCGGGGGAAGCGGGGTGGGGGGTGCTCATCCGCCCGCCGCCTCGGCCGGACCGGAGGACGCGCGGGTCACCGCGGGCGGGCGGGGGGCGGGCGAGGGGCGCGCTGTCCCCGTCCCCGTCCCCGCCGAGCCCGGGCGCTCCCCCCGCGCCCCCGCCGGCTCCGTCACGACTCCGGCGCCCGGACGCCGCGGAGCCCGGGGCAGCGGCCCGCACCCCTCCGGCTCAGCCCGACCCCAGCCCGGGACGCTCCCCGGGTCCCGCGGCTCGACCGGCAGCCCGGCCGCGGCCCTGCGCCCCTTCCCGCCTCACCTGCGCTCCCGCCCGCTGCGCGCGCCCCGTCGGGGCACACAGCGACCCCGGCCGGGACGCGCCCGGCCGCGGTGACTCGGGGCGCGACGGCCGCCGCCGCCGTCTCCTCCTCGGCACCAGCCCCGGCGGCGAGCGCAGGGTCCCGGTCAGAGCCCGGCCGGCGCCGAAGCGATTCTCGCCGCCTCCGCAGGCTGCACCACCAAGTCCCTTCACTCGTCCGCGCCGCCCGGAGAAAATGTCACCAGAGGCCGTTCCGCTCGGCTCCTCACTTCCGCCCGGAACCACAGAGTCCGCGCCGGTCGGCTAGAGCGGCCGCTGCGGCGGGAGCCTCTCAAGACCGGGGCGGGAGGCGCGGGGAAAGCCGGACAGCGCCATCTAGCGGAAGGGGAGCCTCGTTCCTCCCGCTGCAGAGCTCCCCGAGCGCGGGCATCGGTTTTCCAGACTTCTTTCCCGCGCTGTCTCCATCCGTTGCGCAGCGCCGGTCCAGAAATCTCTTTCCAGGAGGGTTAGGAAAGTCAGTCAACGCGAACCGAGCACACAACTCTAAGAAAAGGGCGGCGCTTCCTTCTCCGTGCGCTGCTCAGTACTCACCTGTCTTGAAGCTTTTCCACATGAAGCTCATGGTGTCTGAAGACTTGGGTCACTCCAGCAGGGAGGCCGCTCTCCTCTCTCCCCACTTTTTTGCAGACGCGGGTAGCTCGGATGCGGGAGGCTCAGCTACGCTCTTCCCTTGCAGTGGCATCAACATCCCGTTCAAGTTTCTGGACCCGAACCTTGCAGGCCTCGCAGATGCACTGCCACCTGCTGGTGGACGGGGTCCGCCAGGGAGGCCCGCTCCGCCCCTACACCCCAAATTCCACCTCTGCTGTCACTTTCCGTCTTGCTATTTACCGCGGAAAGAGGGACGCACACGTACTTTATGAGCTTTCGAGCTGCTTCTTTAAGGTCTGGGATCGAGGGGAACGTGTTAGACGAGGGGCCGGGAGGAAAGGTGAGGTATGCACAGACCACCTGGCGAACTAACCTCACTACTCAAGATCTGGCCACAGGCCCCTGCTTCCTAGAGGCAGCGGAGGGAGGAAGGAAAGAGGGAAGAAAGGGATGAAGAGAGAGAGGCTTCAGGATTCATACTGGTACCTGCGGTGAGACTCCCCAAGAGGAGAGTCTGAAAATCTGGCCCCATTCTCACCTTAAACACCAATCTCTCCTTCAGATCAGGCCTTTCAGCTCCCCCCAGTTTACTCATTTATTCTATCTGCCTACAAGCATGGGACTTTTTTTATCCCTAACTAAATGAATAGATGGGCAAAATAATTTTATAACTGATTTTATTGAATGCTGACTATGTGCCCCACATTATAGTGTACATCTGAATAGGTTCACTTATTTAATCCTCACAAAAACCTTACCTTTTTGGTGTCCCTGCCTTGTAACAGTATGACTAGTACCAGGTGGAAACTGAGTCAAAGAGTAGTAAAGTGACCCACCCAAGGTCACACACCGGTAAGTGGCAGGACTGGTCTGACACACAAACAACTCCAGAACCTGCTTTCTCAACTGTCTCGTTGAGATTCAAGAACATACTGTGTGCCTGATAAAGCATTATGTCTATGTATGTTATTTCACTCATTCGCTCACTACTTATTCATTTATTTCCTTGCTACTTTAGTCCTCAAGGAATTGGAGAGGTGGTGGGTAGTAACAAGACCCCAAGTTCTTTCAGGAGAGAAGAAGAACTGTTGAGATCACAACTGTCAGACTTGATATGAATGAATGAATATGGTGATACACTCAGTTTTAAACAGCTTCTTGACAATAGCATGACTTCTTGCCAATGCTAGAGATACTGAAATAGGACCCTGACTATTGAGGGACCGGGACCATTTGGTTCCTCCTGCTTGAATCCAGCAAGTCAATTCCCAGTAAATGACGTGTGTGTATTTTTGAAGACTGGGGCATTTGATATCATAAGAACTAATATCCTACCTACTGCTATGTTTATCTTGGTCCTTAGTACTATTATGTTTATCTTGCTAAATAGGGCAATTGCTTTCTTTAAGAGCAGGAAGGAGAGGGCAGTTGATCCTACTTCTGCTTTGGAATTGTCTCCTAGAAATCTCCTGTGGCTTAAATACTCATCTCTCCAAGCTCCTGAAAACCCACTTCCTTGATAAAACCAGCCCAGCCCAGATACAACCAACTTCACCACCCTCTCCATTCCATTGCCTTTACAGAAATTTCTGCAAGACTTCTCTGCACACAGATACTTTTAAAAACATGCCCTAGCCCGTGGCCTAGCCATGGTGTTTCTACTGTGTCTCATCAGTGGTTCTCCTCTCAACTTCTGTCATGAGCCCTGGACGCCAAGGTCAAGCCTGTCTGAATCACTCTTCACCACCATTTCTTGTGCTTGATGCATCACCTGGAAGGGGTCTGGGCCTGCAGCAGGTAACTGTTAAAAACGGTGACCTGAGCAATAGCGTTAGAGTGACTGGCCTGGTCTTGACTAGGTCTGTTCCTTTCCTCCAAGCAGGTTACTTCTACCATCTTCCCCTAAAAGCTGAATGCTATTATTAGAACTACTCTTTGGATATGGAAAATGAGGGATCCGAGGGGGCAGGACCTTCATTTCTGGGATTTGGCTCATCTCTCTCCTTTTCAGATTGCTAAGAACTGAGCTACCCCTCTCTCATCATAACTGCCCACTCCCAACATGACTAGAATCCATGAGAATCCCCTAGCATCTGCTCTAAGGCAGTAGAATTAGGGTAATGCTGCCCCTCTACACTGTGGTGGCCATGTAACCACAGACAGGTCACTGCTTCCAGAGTTTACCTTACCTGCTTGGCCTCTCAGTGTCATTCCACAGAATTCGACTGCATCCTCCATATGAAGAACACAATCATCAGTATTGATATGCATGAATATGAACTAATACATTCAGTTTTACAAGAACTTCTTGACAATAACATTGACTCCTGGACTCTAATACTGGAGACACTGAAGTAGGTCCCTAACTATTGAGGGACCATCTTGGGTCCTCCTAGAAACTTTCCAAGGAAGGTCACATGTTCATCAGTACCAGGACCTCTGGAGTCCGACAGATATGCATTTGGATTGGGCTCCATCTCACTGTAGCCCAGTGACCTCAGAGCACCCCACATTCCCATGGAGCCTCAGTGTCCTCACCTGCCAAGCACTGATGACCCCTCACACAACTCTGCAGGCTCTCGTGAGGGGTAATGAGTTGTGGGGGAGAGGGGTGCACCTCTCATCACAAATCTTGACTCAGAACGAACTCTTTATAAACAGGGCCGTTGTTGTGATGGCAACGGTCCAGGCACACACTCACATTGATGGTGCCATCTCTACAGACTCAGCTTTCCTGAGCAGCAAGTTCACGGGACCAGAATGGAACAGAGCAGAAAGATATCACGAAGGTGGAGACATGTGGTGGGCCAGGGTGGCTGTGAGGATATTACAGAGGTGGGTGATTGAGCCTCCTCCGTGTTGAGCTCCAAGTCCTTGTTTCCAATCAGGCGATCCCTCTGACCCTGCTATATGGAAAGCCTATGACTTCTATTGAAAGAGGAAAAATAATACAAAAGACAATTTTTAAATTATCAACAAGTATTTATTGGCTTATCATTTTCTCCATGAAAAAAGAATAGCTGTTAGGACACAATGTGAGACTTTATGGGACCCGGGGTAGGAGGGGCGAAGGCCTCCTCTGACACCCCACTGAACTAGCATCCCCACTGCCCATAACTGCACCTGTGTGTTCTCTTCATAACAGATGCCCTCCCGTGTGCCTCTTGTGCATCTTCAGGTCCATTTCCCACAAGGAGAGCAGGGTAGGGGCAGGTAGAGCTCTCCTGGGAGGCAGAAACTCTGAGCGTGTGTATGAACACAGGAAGTCGGAGCATCTAGCTGGGAGGCTCAGGCACCTGGAAGAATGTCCAAACAAGGAAACGGTACGAGGTGCCAAGTGGGTGAGAGGCCATCAAGGAATGCCTGGGGAGGATCTGGATCCTGGCTTAACAGTTGTTAAGCCAAGGAAGAGAGAGCCCCGAGAGCAGAGCTCAATCACTCCTTCCTCCCAGCCGGGGATGTGGGCCAGGCAGTTCAGTCAATGTTGGGGACTGAATGAGCAATTGTGCAGAGGAGCTGACCTCTGGGGGAAGAGGGCAAGAGGTGGGGAAACCCCTCGGATGTTTGGAGGATAATAACCCAGGGCAGCCTGGACACAGAGAAGGCAGGAGGGAAGTCGGAGGTTGGATGTGAATGGAAGACGGCTGGGCTTTATTAATCCAGCACTAATGGGGAAGCAGGCCCTGCAGTTCTTGCTGAGATTTCTACTGAGCAATAAAGGTCAAGAGCTGGAGGAAGCAGATCCTCCTGACCCATCAACACCTTGGGCTGGGAAAGTGAGTGACCCCACTACTCCTGGAGGCAGGTGGAACTGGGACAGGAAAAGACTAAATTGAGAACTGCTGAGACAGAAGAAAGGAAGGAAGGATTTAGGAATGAAGAAAAGGGCTCTGAGCCTTAGGGACCTTCCTTGTCCGTGCACCCCTCTTTTGGGATAGAGGGCTCATAGGGCTTCCTGCCACTGAAACACCAACTTCATGGAGAAGGCCTCTTGCTCTATCTTTCCTGTCTGGCTCCAGCTCTGAAAACTACAACATTTAAGCAGGAACATCAGGGAAATTATGGTATAATTAAAAATACATCTTTGGTCTTATTCCTCAGTTCCTGCCTTGAAGCTCCTAAAATCTTTGGAATTTCCTGAGTGTTAGGAGTGCCTTTTGTTATTCTGAAGAAACCCCTTTTATGCTAATGAAGTTACTCTTGGTTGGGCCCCCAGGTAGCTTAGGATGGGTGCTCCTGGCCAGGGAAACCCAGCTCCAGGAAGGGGAGAAGGGCTGGCTATTGAGTTCAATCACCAATGACAGTCATTTAATCAATTGTGCCCACATAATTAGGCTTAACCGAAAGAAAAAAAAACCATCATAAATGATGAGGTCCAGAAGCTTCCAGGTTAGTAAACACATTAAGATGCTGGGAGGGTTGTGCACCCAGAACCTCTGAGCCAGCTTCCACCTCTGCCCCTACTTATGTTTCTCTTCTATTTGACTGTTCCAAGGTGTAGGGTAAGGAAAAAGTATCAGGCTTTTCTGCCTTCCCACCATTAGGATAAATGAGGGAACCCTGTGGTCCTGAATGCATGCCTGATGGCGGGCACCTGAAGTGGGTACACCTGGGCTGAGAGACTGAGTTTATAAGGGCAGCGTCGCGGGGATGCCAGCAGAAGCAAAGAACGAATGGAAGCGGAGAGAAGAAGAGAAGCAGAGAGAATGCCAGAGAGCCCAGATACAGTGAGGATTTGCTGGGGGCTGGGAGGTCTGCCAGCCTCCCGGCCCCCCAGCACCCCTGCCTGCCATGTGCCTGGTAAATCTAAATAAAAGACCTGCAGAAACCACTGAGGACTCCGACTCCTCCTTTACCCGGTCTGCTGGATCAGAAAACCTGCCCTGTGTCATTCCTGCCACTACACAAAGTCATAATCTTCACAACGAATCAGTAATAGTGTTACAGGGCAGCCCCGATATTGAACTGGTTGCCTGGCTGTGGGTCCTCACCTGCGCGCTTAAAAGGGACTTATTAATACTCGCCCTAACAATAGTAAGTGAAGTGCTTTTCTGAGTTCTGTGAGTCATTCTAGTAAACTATTGAACTTATAGGGGAGTGATGGGAACCCTCAAATTTACAGTCTTCAGAACAGAAGTGTAGGTAGCCAAGGACCCTCCTGGTGGCTGACATCTAAAGTAGAGCAGTCTTGTGGGACTAAGTCCTTAACCTGTGGGGTCTGGGCTAACTCTGTGTAGCGAGTGTCAGAATTGAACTGGATTATTGGACACCCAGGCATCAGTGGGGGAAAAAAAAAATAACAAAAGCACACAACACAGGATCCTAAAACTGTCCTCAAAATCTGTTATATTTGGCTTTAAATAATCATGTTCTATCAAGCAAAACTGTTAGGGGGAAAAGGATGTCCTGAAGCTAATTCCATACAGGCTTTGTGGACTCCACCCCCACCCCAGGCCAAAGCCAAAGACACTGGGAACTCCAAATCCCATCACCACCAAAGGGAAGGTGGCTGGGCTCTGAGGGTGGGGTTAAACAGCCAGGTTGGTATAAAGGCAGACACGTGGGCTTTGGGGAGGTCCCCCCATTTTGGCTCTCCGCCAGCTCGCAGCGTCTGGCCAGCTCGGAGAGTGCCTTTGGGTTTCCAGGTTGGCGGATCGGGTAGGACGCATTAAAGACTTTATTTCCTTATTTTCTCCCTGAGTTGTACATTTTCCTTATTTCCTTTCCCTTGTAAATAAACCTTTTATTAACCTTTTGTGTGTGCCTGTAGTGGAGTATTCATAAGTCCCTTGTAAGCGCGCAGGGGAGAACCCACAGCCAGGCAACCCGTTCAATATCGGGGCTGCCCTGTAACAAAACTAGTCCTAGGCCAAATCTCTTCAGAGACCTCCCCTCCCTTACCAGTGACTGTGTCTGCTTTTCAGTTGGAAGCCTCACTGCCCTCAGCCAAGACTCCAGAAGGTGGATTGGGTACATGCTTTGCCTCTCTGACGGTATTGAAATGGCAGGGAGTGCCTCTGAGGAGGAATTAATCTTTCCTGGTGACACTGCAGGTACCAAATCCTGGGTGGGGGAAATATTACTGGGTGGGGATCACCCAACATTCCTCAGATGCTCCTGTACGTGGCTACCTCCTGTACGTGGCTACCTCCTGTACGTGGGTCCCAGGAGAGCCTAAAAAGTTATGCATACTGCACAATTTTATTCAAAATCCACCTCTTGGAAGTCAGCCGCCTGACACTGGTAAGCTTTTGTCATGTGGTATTTCATTAATCCTACCTCAAGGAGGCGGGGTAAGTTTTACAGAGAGGAACTGACACTCAGAGACGACCTGTCACCAAGGTGAAGTGACTGAAGGGGAAGAGCTAGGATTCCTGAGAGAGGACACGGTCAGGTCACCTCTGTCCATCTATTAATAAGAGCCAGTCTAGAAACAAATCACAAGTAGTTCACATGGGAAACCTGGCAATCTCTGAAGAAGAAGAGGGACATGTGGGAGGGAGAAACTAATCTCACGAGCATAAAGGACTTCCTGAGAGTGTACGCCTTTGACAAGGGCCTCGGGCACAAAACAAGGCTTCCAAAGTCAGAAGTGAAGAGTCTTCCAGGCAAAGTCTGGCCTGAGGAGAGGCTGGGCTTGGTAAGTGCGGGCACAAAGAGACACTTAAGTGATACATCCAGTATTAATAGTTTGGGCCCTTATACCCCATCCTTCAGTTCTGTCTCTATCTTTTTGCTTATTAATACCAATAATGTACGTACAGAGATTACCCTGAATGCTTCATGTGTGAGTTCATCAACTCTTCTCAACAGTCCTGAAAGGTAGGTAAAGCAGACATTATACCCATTTTGGAGAGAGAATTTGACTGGCTGATGACAGGAAATTCTGAAGAAGTTCTTATTCAATAAATGAATGACTTGCCCAAGATCACTAGCACTCCATGGGAAAATTAGGCACTAACCTTGTTCTGCTACCTCCACATCCCAGCCTCTTGTCTTTCGAAGAACGTCTCTGGGGGACTTAGCAAGGCCATTGTTTGTGTATTGGGGGTGGGGAATTAGGCTCATGATTGTGTTTCATAATGTGCTGATCATTCAAAAAAGACTCTCGGCATGAGAAAAATACAAGCATTCATTAAAATACTTCAATAGGGGCCTCCTTGGTGGTGCAAGGGGTTAAGATGCAACCTATGAGGCTCTCCGCAGCCACTGCAGCAAGAGTTCTATCCCCGGCCAGGGAGCTACCCACATGGTGCAGCAGACCTCTCCTGACTTACCCACTGCTCCCCTCAGAAGTGAATTTCAGTCGCTCTGCCTGTTCTGTTCCCCACTCTGTCTCTGGTGAATCCTCTCACACCCCGCGCTTCTGGCCTGCACCCCAGTTCTTGAATGCATAAATCTTTAAAAATAAAATAAAATACTTCAATAGACTGACAGCAGCAACAATAACTTAAAATTAAATTAAGCAGAGGATCTCATGTGACTCTTCTCTTGAGGAGTCATTGCAAAAGCACGAGGTTTTGGTGCAACAGGATGGGCACCCCAGAAGACAGACACAGCAGAAGGTCACAGACCCTGTATGAGGGCAGCAGGCTAGGAGGGTCCCCACCACCCCAGGACTCCAGGATACCAGGCAGCTTCCAAAGCCCCCTCTGTTCTTGAGTAATTGTCATTCATTGAGAACCACAAGTCACCACTGGGCTAAGGAGAGAATCATAGGTATCACCCTCTAATTTTGTAGAAAAAATGGTATCTTTTACTCATGTTACTTTTTTGGAGAAATCTGTCCCTTAAAATGCTTAGTAGTGCTGTTCTGGCCTTTTAATTCTGCTCCTGGCTGCTGCCGTTAGTCTTGAAGTCCTAAGAAGGGCAAAAGACCAGCTTTGCAGGAAGGCAGCTCAAGATTCCTCTCTGAGGTGATGGGAAGGCTTTACTGTGTGAAGCCAGGCCCATTATAAGATCAGGCTGAGTAAAAAGCTGGAGGATGAGGGCCAAAATGACTCCATTTTTGTAGCCAAGAATGTATGCCCATGCCCTCCAGGCCAGACCAAGAGGAGTATAAAATGTAAACAGTCCCTGGCCATAGAGAACTAAGACCTTACAATGTACAGAACACTGTGAAGTCAAAGTTTGTCCTTGGTGTGTCTCTCCCCACTACATCCCGAATGCTCCTTGATCAATCAGTGCCCTCACCTCTTACCACTCAAACCCTCCTCCTCTCTGCAGACAACCAGCTCCTCCTGGACAAGAATTCAATCACTTAGGCTTTTTGTCTTAACAACAATGAATTAAGGCACCTAATTCATACTAGGATGGTATTTGATTAGTATATTACCCTTGCCATGATGAAATACTTTGTTCAGTTAAAATAAGCAATTTTCTAAAAGGTATCAAAGACTGACATACAAGGTAGGAATTTCAGTCTGTAAAACAGGTCAGCTGGTAAGAGGGAGATATTTTTGGTTATCCAGGCTTTCAGAACTCTCAAATCTCAACATTCCAATGGCCTGGGAGGACCAGTTTAGCATACATTCATCTGTGTATTCTTACTGAGCCTCAACCCCAACTGCTTTTGCAGTCCTGATGTACACAACCTGGTACACCAGGAACCTGGGAAATACCAAAAAGCTCTAGAATTTAAGATTCAAAAAGACAAGCATTACTCAAAGAGAAAGAATCATAGGAAAATAGTTGAAAGCTAAATCTGTGCTTTTGATTATTAGCCCTACAATAATTCAGAGAAGAGAAAGATGGAAGCTGTGTGGGAAGAGTCCCATGGTATGGTGGGATGAAACTGGGTAGAAATGCCACATAGAGTACAAATATGGAATGCTCTAGACCTTTTTAAAAAGTTCTGAAAAAGCTGCTAAGGGTCCTCCCTGGTGGCGCAAGGTGTAAAGCACCACACTATGAAGCAATCCTCAGCCTCTGCAGCACAAGTTCAATCCCCGGCCAGCCAGGGAGCAAACCACATGGTGAGGCAGACCTCTCCAGTCTTGCTTGCTGCTCCCCTCAGCAGTGTATTTCAGTCAGTCTGCCTGTTCTGTTGCCAACTTTCTCTGGTGAGTCCTCTCACCCCCACACCTCTGGTCTATATGCCAGTTCTTGTATGCATAAATAAATAAATCTTAAAAAAAAAAAAAAAAGCGCTAAAACTAACCCTTGAGAGCTAACCATAGGTCTGAGGCATCCAGAGGATGAGGAGTGAGATGGGTGGGGGAGACAGCACAAAGGACTATAGTGGAAGACTACGGGTGATATGGTGGTGGGAGAGCTGTGGTGACTACACCTGTGAAGGGAAATCCTATACAGTCAAAATACTAAAAAGGATGTGAAACAAGGGGACTTCATTAAAAATTAAATAAATCAGGACTTTCCTGGTGGTGCAGGGGTTAAAGTTTCAGCACTATCAAGCTATCACTGCTGCCTGAGTTCCATGTCCAGCCAGGGAGCTGACCCACGTGGCGCAGCAGACCTCTCTTGCCTTGCCCACTGCTCCCCTCAGCAGTGTATTTCAGTAGATCCGCCTGTTCAGCTCCCCATTCTGTGTCTGGTGAATCCTTTCACCCCTCCTCTTCCCCTCACACCTCTGTCCTACACCCCAGTTCTTGTAAGCATGAATAAATAAAACACATCTTTTTTTTTTAATAGTATTTTATTTTTAAAGATTTATTTAATTTATTTATTTATACAAGCACTGGGTACAGTCAGAAGCGCGGGAAGGTGAGAGAATTCACCAGAGCCAGAGCGGGGAGCAGAGCAGGCAGAAGGACCAAAGTACACTGCTGAGGGGAGCAGCGGGCGGCAGGAGAGGGCTGCGCGCCATGTGGGACCCTCCTCTGGTGGCCGGGGAGCAGCCAGGGATCGAACCGGCGCAGCAGAGGCTGTGGGCAGCTTCGCAACCCAGCGCTCAACCGCTGCGCCACCAGAGAGGCCCAAAATACATCTTTTAAAATTATTAAATAAATCAATAAATATTCTAAAAATATGGTGCCCTTCTCTTACTTTTTTCTTTATAAACTTAATTGTCTTTACACCAGTATCAGCAGTAATACAATCCACCAGAAACACAGCCACACAGTACAGAAACACACCAAAAAAAAAGGACTTCACACCATTAACACCTCCCCTCCTCAAAGGGAATGCCTATAAGCACTGGTATTCATCCTTTCAGACAATTTTCCCTACGAACATATGACTTAGTCTTGTACTTGTTGATCTCTTTTTAAAGGTTTCCTCATATCCATTTGTATGGGCATCCACACTGAAGGGTTTTGCAGACTTGTTTTTGTACACGTGTTCTGTGTAATGAAGGAAAGAGAAGATGCGACTCTGCTACCACCCATTCCCATGTTCAACAGTCCTGTGAAATTTTTATCATTATTTCAATTACTCAGTGTTTCCATATTTAGTGGTAAAACTAGGGCATAGCAAGTTTCATTCATTTGAATAAAGCTGCATAGTCAGAACATAGCATCCAGGCAGTCTGGCTTTTGAATTGATGCTCCCAGTGGTGATTTCCAGCAGCCTTGCCAGAAACCCAGCTGTGCTCTCTTACTTTTCCACTTACACATCCACTTAATCTCCAGAAGCGTCAAGAGCCTATCCCTTTAAATCAATGGTAAGCCAGTAAAAAAATGATTAAAAAAAAAAAAAAAAAGCCCATCTTATCAAATCCATGTAATCCTAAGGGTTGGGAGTAGGAAATGAATGAACTCAACTAGGTTCATTCTTTAAAAGAAAAAAGAATACAAATATGGAATGCTCTAGACCTTTTTAAAAAGTTCTGAAAAAGGTGCTGAAACCAAGCCATGAGAGCTAACCATAGGTCTGAGGCATCCAGAGGAGGAGGCATGAAATGGAGTGGGGAGACAGCGCAAAGGACTATAGTGGAAGACTATAGCTACTGCAAGGACTCCAGGAAACTTGCCTTCATCCTGCAGGCCATCACCCTTTCCTATAAGCATGTGCCTCCAACCTGTCCCTTGGGAGTGGTGTGTTCTCAGCCAGAAAGCCTATGTGCACATTGCTGAAGTGGAAGAACCAGGGAGACAATTTATTTTCTGGGGAGGCGCATGTCTTTAACCGCTCTAGACAAAAGAGCCTTACAGTTGATTTTCATGTTTATACTTTGGGGCTGCAATGTAACCAGCAGGGCCTGATGAAGAACAGGAGAGTGTTATTAAGTGTTTTAAGTAAAATGTTGCCTTTGTCTTTTATAGATCATATAGAACATGCTCTTCGATTTAATAAATATTTGCTTAGCTTCTCACGAAGATGGTGCTGCAAGCAAAGAAGGAAACCTGGACCTTTCCAAAAGCCAAAGCTTTGAAGGTCAAGAAAGCTGTACTGAAAGGCACAGCCACAAAAAAAAAAAAAAAAAAAAAAAAAAAAATCTACACATCATTCACCTTCTGATGGTCCAAGACACTGAAGCTCCAAAAAAGAAGCTTAAACATCTTTAGATGGGCAATACCAGGAGAAACCAGCATGTGCACTACACGTTATTAGGTTCCCCCGACCACAGAGTCACTGGTGAACAAGATAGAAAACAACAACACACTGTATTTGTGGTGGATGTCAAAGCCAACAAGCACCAGATCAAACAGGCTGTTCAGAGGCTCCGTGACATTGACGTGGCCAAGGTCGACACCCTTGATCAGACCTTAAGGAGAGGAGAAGGCATTCCATTGGCACTTGACCGAGATGCTTTGAGTGTTGCCAAAAAAATTGGGATCATCTAAACTGAGTCCAGCTGGTTAATTCTGAATATAAATTTTTTTCACCATAAATTTTTAAAAATATTTATTTAAAGTAGAAATGCTATTATTGTAGCCAAAACTACTAGTAATAAAATGTCTGAAATTACTGTTTTTTTATACTTATCTGAAGTTGTTTACCAGCTTATTTTTGTTTGAAATGTGTTTTTTTAAGATTTATTTTATTTATTTATGCATACAAGAGCTAGGGTATAGGCCAGAGGAGTGTGGCAGTGTTGTGTGAGAGAGGATTCACCGGAGACAGAGTGAAGAGCAGAACAGGCAAATCTACTGAAATACACTGCTGAGGGGAGCAGAGGGTGAGACAGGAGAGGTCTGCTGCTCCATGTGGGTCAGCTCCCTAGCCATGGATCGAACTCATGCTGCAGTGGCTAGTGATAGCTTGATAGCACTGAGACTTAATATCCCGTGCCACCAGGAAGGCCCTGAAATGTGATTTTTTTCCCCTTCTCAGCTTCTCTCTTTGTTAAAAAAAAAAAAAAAAAAGGGTTTCTGCTAATGAATTATGCAAACATCTAATGTTTTATATGCCTTTGAACTATATAACTTAATATTTGGATAGTTGATAATTTGATTACACAATTGATAAAACCATGATGAGTATTGGTATTTATTGTTGGTTCAACAATAAATTTATACTATCTGAAATGTGTGGTTATGGTTCTGTAGGAACAATAATTTGTCAGTATTCACCAATTGTAAAAACTTAGTGCAGGCCTCCCTGGTAGCACAAGAGGTTAAGCACAGCACTGTGAAGCTATCCGCAGCCTCTGCAACCCACATGGCACAACAGACCTCTCCTGTCTTGTCCACTGCTCCCCTCAGCAGTGTATTTCAGTAGATCCACCTGTTCTGCTCCCCATTCTCTCTGGTGAATCCTCTCATTGCCTGCATCTCTGGCCTATACCCCAGTTCTTATTTGCATAAATAAATAAATAAATCTTTTTTTTAAAAAAAGAGAGAGATTTACATTTAAATCAGTAGACTTTGAGTAAAGCATATTTCCTTCCTAATGTGGGTGGGCCTCATAAAGTCAGATGAAGTTCTGCATGGAACAAAAGGTCAACCTCTCCAGGGCAACAGGAGATGGCCTTTGAACTTCAGCTGCAGGAACAACTCTTTTCAGGGCCTCCCTGGTGGCACAAGGAGTGAAGACACAACCTATGAAGCTGTTCACAGCCTCTGAAGCACTAGTTTGATTCCCGGCCCCCCACCGGCCAGGGAGCAACCCACATGGCACAGCAGACCTCTCCTGACTCACCCGCTGCTCCCCTCAGCAGTGTACTTCAGTCAGTCTGCCTGTTCTGTTCCCCACTCAGTCTCTGGTGAATCCTCTCACCCCCCAACACCTCTGGCCTGTGCCCCAGCTCTTGTATGCATAAATAAATAAATCTTTAAAAAAAAAAACAAACCTAGTGCATGCAAGTGTTTAAACATCTAAATAGATAAAAAAAAAAAAAGGCGTTTGTAAAAAAAAAGGCTTCCTTCTTTTTCCTGCTTTTTGTGCACATCTGCTGTGGAGTCCAGCATGGCCTAGCACTGGGGACATGGAGGTGACTGTAGGAAGTCTTTCTAGGTATAGTGTTCAACCTAGTCTGTCTTAGTGGAGAAGACAGACACTGAGGACACTTAACATTGAGGTGACATGACAATATAATAGAAATATGTACCCAGAGTCATAAGAGGTGAGACAAGGAAGCTGTAAACCAGCCGGGGCCCCAGGAAGGCCTCTCTATGAGGAGAGCTGTGAGCCATGAGCTGAGAATGTAGAGAATTCTGCAGCATAGAGATGAGAGGAAAGGCATTTTAGACAGATGTCATAGCGGAGTCAAAGAGGCAGGTCATTCTGGGAATGGGTGGGCTTGGAGGTAGTCTGCTTATTTAGGACTGATGAAGGTAATAGGAATAGTTTAGAAAACAGTGAGAATCAGGGCCTCCCTGGTGGCGCCAGCGGTTACGCACAGCACTGTGAAGCAATCTGCTGCCTCTGCAGCATGATCCCAGGCTGACCAGGGAGCAACCCACATTGCGCAGCAGACTTCCCCTGTCTTGCTGCTCCCCTCAGCAGTGTGTTTCAGTCAGTCTGCCTGTTCTGTTCCCCACTCTGTCTCTGGTGAATCATCTCACCCCTCCCCACACCTCTGTACCCCAGCTCTTGTATGCATAAATAAATAAATCTTTTTTAAAAATTTAAAAAAAAAAAAACCAACAGTGAGAATCATAAAAAAAAAGAAAAAACAAAATTTCCAAGAAAGATGTATTCGTAACATGGGCTGTGATTTTTTTTTTCCTTGTGGGGTGAGGGTCAAGTTTCAATAAATAACCCTCTCTCTTCCTCGCTTCAACTCTGGAACCAATTATGAAGTAAGACATGGGTGAGAAAAGTTGACATTTGTGAAGCCATTTTTAAAATGGAGCAGATGAGTCATAACAGAGAAACTACATTACCTGTCTCCTTTGAACAGGTGCCAAAGATCTTTGGACTGGGTCAAAAAGCAATTGTTTTAAAAAACCATCAAGCAGGGCCTCCCCTGGTGGCACAGCGGTTGAGCGCTGGGCTGTGAGGCTGCCTGCAGCCTCTGCAGCACCAGTTCATTACCCGGCCGCCTGCGAGGGTCCCACAAAAAAAAAAAAAAAAAAAGTCAAGCAAACACTTGTTTGAGAAGTCACCCAAATCCTGACGACTGAAGATAATGGACTGTTGGCCTCAGAATAGAATCAGTAACCATTTATGTATTGCCAAGAAGAGTGTAAGCCTATTTGCACGAATTAACTCTTTTTTTACTTGGGGCCTCCCCTGGTGGCGCAGCGGTTGAGCTCTGGGCTGCGAAGCTGCCCGCAGCCTCTGCAGCGCCGGTTCGATCCCCGGCCACAGGCGAGGGTCCCACATGGCGCGACAGACCTCTCCTGCTGCCCGCCGCTCCCCTCAGAGCTCCACTACCCTGTATTTCATCACTCTGCCTGTTCTGCTCCCCACTCTGGCTCTGGTGAATTCTCTCACCCTCCTGCACTTCTGACTGTACCCAGTGCTTATATAAATAAATAAAATAAATAAATCTTTAAAAACAAACAAACAAAAAAAAACAAACCTCTTTTTTTACTTACCTATCTTCTTTTTTTCTCCCCATAAAAAAAAAAATCCCCTGATTTTGTCCCTCCTCAGGGTACATTTCAGGTTTCTGCCTGAATTTCTGTAACCTAGACTGCAATCCTTTGATTCCAAATAAAAGTGTTTTGCTCTTTTAATGGCCTCCTGAATTTTTAAGTTGACATAGGAAACAGAAGAAGAACTTTATGGTAGATTAAAGCTAGCTTAGAGAACATGAGTAGTCCCCACAGACTTTCTTATGTGATGGCCTGGTTGCAGTTGGACCTGGGCAACCTCAGCCTTTCCCCCCAAAGGCTGGTTTGCTTGCTACAAGATGAACAATGAAGAAAATGCCCCTCTTATAGTCAGGCAAGTCCTAGAGAGAGTGTTCTACTAGTTGTCCAGAGCTGCTATAATAAAGTACCACAGACTAAGTGATGTAAACTTCCTCATGGTATTGGAGAGGTCTGGAGCTACAAGTCCAAGGTCTTGGTGTTTGCAGGTTTGATTTCTTCTTTTTTTTAGAGATTTACTTATTTATGCATACAAGAATTAGGGTACAGGCCAGAGGTGTGGTGGGTGAGAGGATTCACCAGAGACAGCGTGAGGAACAGAACAGGTAGACTGACTGAAACACACTGCTGAGGGGAGCAGTGGGAGAGACAGGAGAGGTCTGCTGTGCCATGTGGGTCACCTCCCTGGCTGGGGATCAAGCCCACGGTGCAGTGGCTGTGGATAGCTTCACAATGCTGTGCTTAACCCCTTGCACCACAAGGGAGGCCCCAAATACTCATTTTCATTTGACTCTAAGGTCCCCAACACAAAACTCTCCTTTATCTTTATATCCTGCTCTCTGCAAGACTGAAAATCAAACAACTGTTTTGTTTTTTTAGAAGATTTATTTTATTTATTTATGCATAGAAGAGCTGGGATGTAGGCCGGAGTGGTGGGAGGGTGGGTGAGAGGATTCACCAGAGACAGAGTGGGGAGCAGAACAGGCAAATCTACTGAAATACACTGCTGAGGGAGAAGTGGACAACACAGGAGAGGTCTGCTACGGGGTATGGCTTTGCTCCCTGACCAGGGGTCAAACTAGTGCTTCAGTGACTGGTGATAGCTTGATCGTGTTGACACTTAACCCCTTGTACCACAAGGGTGGCCCTCAAACAAATGTTTTAAAGGGAATTGAAATAAGAGATCCTGAGAGCAGCTAATTGCTTTGAACAGACTCCAGGGCTTGGCGTAAGCAGTGTGCTTAGTTATATTTGCATTCCCTAGTGTTCAGCGTAGTGTCTAATCAGTTCATGTAAGTGAAATGAATGAACAGTTAGTTGAAGGGCCAAAAAACTGGGAACAGGAAATGTCACATTTTTGTGACACATTTTGCCACATTTTGTGACACAAGTGGCTGAGGAGGGGTTCTTCAAAACTGGTGCAATCACTGTGGAAAAGAGTATGGAGGTTCCTGAAAAAATTAATAATAGAACTACCAAATGATCCAGCAATTCCACTTCCGGGTACTCACCTGAAGAATATAAAAACCCTCATTTGAAAAGATATATGCATGCTTACATTCACTCCAGCACTCTTTACAATAGCCAGGATATGGAAGCAACACAAGTGTCCAGTGATGGATAATTATTACAGATAAAGAAGACGTGGTATATATATACACAATAGAACACTACTCAGCCATAAAAGAAAGATAAAAACATTGCCATTTCTGATAACATGGGTGCAACTGGAGGGGATAATGCTAAATGAAATCTGTCAGAAGGAGAAAGAAAATACTGTATAATTCCACTCATGTGTGGAATATGACCCAAAAAAACAATTGAACAAATGATACAAAAACAAACCCTTAGACTCTGAAAATAGAATGATGGTCACCAGAGGGAAGGAGGAGGGAGGGACTGGGTGGAAGGACCTACTAGTTGGGGTGGGTGGTACCTGGGCATTTGGTGGTGGGCATGGTCAGGTCTATACTGTTGCTGTGATGAAAACCTATAGCATGTTAGCAACTAATGTTACCTCAACAAAAAGAAAAAATGGGGGAAATAAGAATACAATAAACACTAAAGATTTTTTTTTTTTTAAAGATTTGTTTATTTATTTATTTATACAAGCACTGGGTACAGTCAGAAGCATGGGGAGCAGAGCAGGCAGAAGGACCAAAGTACACTGCTGAGGGGAGCAGCGGGCGGCAGGACAGGTCTGCACACCATGTGGGACCCTCCTCCAGGGGCCAGGGAGCAGCCAGGGATCGGACCCCCTCCAGGGGCCCGGGAGCAGCCGGGGATCGAACCCTGCGCTGCAGAGGCTGCGGGCAGCTTCGCAACCCAGCGCTCAACCCCTGCGCCACCAGGGAGGCCCAACACTAAAGATTTTTAAAAAGGAGGGATTCTTCAAACAATAGAGCAATAGCCTTGGCATTGCTCTGAGTTTCTGCTGGGCACTTCTCTCCATTCTCCAGGGATCTTTAAAGGTCATCTTGGGCTCTTTCCTCTCCTTCATCCCTATATCAAATTGTTTCCAAGTTCTCCTCTATCTCCCTTTTTTCCATCTCTGTTTCCACATCCTGGCCCAGGCCCTTATTGCTTCACGCTCCTCTGGACTCCTGTGTCTGGGCAGGGTTGGGCAGAGGCCTGGGAGGCAGCTAGGAGGTTATCTCTGGAGATCAGGCTGCAGTGGGCCTTGGTTTGCCTCCCTCGCCTTCCACAGCCTGTGTCTTCCTCTTTATCGGCTCCCCTCACACGCACCCCTAGTCTCCTCCTCCCAATCAGCTCCAGACCCCTCACTCAGCCAGTCACACTCCCTTCCAATCTTTTTCTACCACTTCACTCTTGTCTACCCCTCCCCCAACCCCTACTTCAGGTTTCAATTAACTAACTGCCCAGAGAAAGATTCCAGCAAATTTATTCTCCCTGAAATAGAAGTGACCCATAACCAGGCTTAATGAAATCATCCCCCAAGGAATTTAACAAGGGACAATTGCTTCAGCCAGTCAAATGAGTTGTCAGCTGTGTCTAAGGGAGAATTTGCAGAAGAAAGGCAGTGAGTTGATGCTCCAACTCTGGGGTGGTCTGGCACCCCTGCCACAGGCTGCAGAGGTATAGAAAGTATGGAGACTTGGCAGATGGGCTTGGTGGGAGAGCATAAAAGCACAACCTCCCCCACCTCAGAGGTTGGCCAAGAGATCACAGGAAACCTGATGCTTCCCTGACTCAGCTTCCCACGAGTTCCCCAGGTCAGTTCCTGAGGTCAGTAGCCTGAGAGTTTTAGGTGTCTCAAGATGAGGATTTTGAAAATGGACCCTTTTTGCCCCCTTTTAAATTGGCAAAGATGGGAACAGATGCCCAGCAGGATGGAGCTTCCCTTACGGAGCAAGGAAAAGGAGGTGCTTGTTTTTCCTGCTTTTGAAAGCTGATCGCCTTTGCAGCCAGGAGCAGTGCCAGCTGCGGTCAGCATCCAGCCTGGCAGATGGGTCATCAGGGAGTCAGGGTGAGTCCTCAGCTGTCTGCATTCTTCTCTGCCTGTGCACCAGCCACTTCAATAGCACATTTCTTTGGCACCCACCGTCCTCTTCCGGCTTCCCCACTTGCTCAGCCACTAGAGATCCGTTCTCCCTTCTTGAACACCGTAACACCCAGCATCTGCCTCATCCACAGTCTCCAAAAGCTAGAGCTGGAAAGACTCTTAGGTGTGACCTAGTCCAACCATCTCCCCAATTTGCACAAGAGTAGTTAATGCCCCCGGGAGGTTGAGGGATGTCTCAAATGTACTAGTTCTCTAGATTGCATCAGAAAGGACCACAACCGAGTGGATTAAAATGATGCACACTTACTGGCTCAGATGCTCAGGAGTCTGAGGGTGGAGTAGTTGGGCTCTTTGCTTGAGTGTTTCAAACAAGCGGAAATCACAGTGTCAGCTGGGGCTGCAGTTTTTTCAGAGGCGTTAATGGAGAAAGATCTGCTTCCAAGCTCTCTTGGCTGTTGGCAGAAATGATCTTCTCTTGGTTGCAGGAGTGGTAGCCCCATTTTTTTTCTAGAGGTCAGTGGGATGCTCTCGGTCAGTAAAGGCTGCCCACATCTCCTTGCCTAAAAGTGCTATCCACAGATGGCAACTTCATCGATACCAATTATGGAGAGTTGAGGGATGTCTGGTCTCAGGAAGGGCCCAGATTCTCTTTTAAAGGGTTTTACCTTATCAAGTCAAGCCCACCCAAGATAATCTTGCCTTTGATTAAATAAAAATGAACTCATTTGAGATTCAATTACATCTTCAAAATCTCTTCGTCTCTGCCATATGTTGTGAGTTAGGAGCAAGTTACAGGTCCTGCCCACTCTCAGAGGGAGGGGTTAGACAGGTCAGGGATAGCAGGACATGAGTCTTAGGCTACCCTAAGGCCTTTCCACCAAATTAATGTCACACAGCTAGACAACAATAGAGATAAGTTGTAGAATATAGATTCCACAAAGAAACAGGTCCCAGGGGCCAGTTATGTTTCTGAATTCAGACTATTGCAGAATTTAAAGACAGTCAGGTGCTTATACCATAAATTCATAACATCCACAGTGGAGTCGAGGACAGCACCCTGGAATCAGTGAAACGTATGAGTACTCACACTAAGCAGTTAGCTGCATGGTCGTTCAGGTGAGGTTTTCAGAATTAATTTGAATTCCAAATGAATTCAGATTAGCTTAGGTTTTGCCAAAAAATATGGGATTTGGGGGTTTTTTTAGAGATTTGCAGGCTGTGGGAATCCCAGTAAGGGACTATGGACATATAATAATTAACGCTCATTGAGTTCTTACCCTACAGCAAACTTGGGCCAATTTTTTTTCAAATATTTATTTATGCATATAAGAATTGGGGTTCAGGCCAGAGGTATGGTGGGTGAAAGGATTCATCAGAGACAGAGTGGGAAACAGAACAGGCAGATTGACTGTAATACACTGCTGAGGGGAGAAGAGGGCAAGTCAGAAGAGGTCTGCTCTGCTATGAGGATTATTTCCCTGGCCTGGGATCAAACTCATGCTGTGGTGGCTGTGGATAGCTTCATAGGTTGCGTCTTAAGCCCTTGTGCCACCAGGGAGGAGGCCCTTGGGCCAAATCTTCTGCATTCTCTGAACCACCTTGGAAGGAGAAATTTTCTAAGATATTAACTTATTTCCTGCCTTTCCTTCTTCTCATTCATGTGGGCCCTGCATTCACTGATGTGGAGTGATGGAGCAAGTGGGTAGGGAAAGTCTCTTTTGCTTGCTGTCTTCTCAAAGCTGCTCAAGTCCCAGATTGGGGAGAGGATATAGAGGTTTTACAAAATATTTTGGACAAGCAGAAAAGTGAACCAGACTTAACCAAAAGCTGGAACTAGAGTCTTTATCTTGGACTAGGGAGATGAGAGGGAAGGACGGAGGGTTCCTGATATCACACATAAACTGGAAAGATCCATCGGGTGAGGGCTGCAGGCTGTGTGCACAGAGGCCGACCTCTTGGGTGGCCTCTCCAGTGCTTCCACAAGTTCATTTTTCTCCACCCAGTACAAAGCTGGTTGTTGAGTAGAGAAGCTGGTGTTCAATAAAACCTTGTTGACAAACTCTCTTCAGACAAGTGTTGATTGTGGGTGCCGTAGGCCCCTCCCTCTAGGGTTTCCCTGGTACTGGCCTTCCTCCCTGATGTTTTGCTGGGGAGACCCTCCGGATTTTTTTTTTTTTTTTTAAATTTTTTTTTAAGATTTATTTATTTATTTATACAAGCACTGGGTATAGTCAGAAGCACAGGAGGGTGAGAGAATTCACCAGAGCCAGAGCGGGGAGCAGAACAGGCAGAAGGACCAAAGTATACTGCTGAGGGGAGCAGCGGGCGCCAGGAGAGGTCTGCGCGCCATGTGGGACCCTCCTCTGGTGGCCGGGGAGCAGCCGGGGATCGAACTGGCGCTGCAGAGGCTGCGGGCAGCTTCGCAACCCAGCTCTCAACCGCTGCGCCACCAGGGGAGGCCCCCCGGATTTTTTTCATTATTGCTCCTGTCAGTTTTCATGACCTCATCCTGCACAGGACACCAGAGCCTGTGATGAATTGGGACAACCCCAAACCTGAAGTGAGAGAGGAGTTTGGATGCTGGGCTGTGTCCCTGTTGGAGTGAATCCCATCAGGAAATTTGACATTGGTGGGGAACACCAGAAAGAGCCTTCTAAGAATGGGTTTGATCTTTTTCCTCCCCTTCGAACGTATTTTAAAACTATGACTGCCCTCTGGTGGCTAAAATCATATATGTAAGCGCCCCCTGCCCTTCAGACACAATCCCAAGTGATGGACATGATTGGGTCCCAGGAAGGACCTTGCTGGATCAGGTTGCCCAGTTTGTTTGGGATTAGGGTGGGCGAGTGGGCAGTAACACCCTTTTCTGTGTTTGGTGGCCCAAAATCAAGCCAACAAAATGGAGACTTAGGGTAGATGATTGGATCTGGATCATTTCAGCTACAAACTTCATGAGGGCTGGGAACCACTTCTGCTTTGGTTCACTGTTCTATCTTAGTGCCTAGCAGAGTGTCTAGCACACAATATGTGCTCAGAAATATCCACTGAATGAATAAGTGAACTACATGCGTGCCTTGAAGGGACCATCCCCCACTTCAGTCATTGTGACGCTTCATTTGCTTCATAATTGCTGAAAGGGCATTTGAAACATTCACCATCTATCTACTCTTTATTTTTTAAAAACTCAATAAAGGGGGACCTCCCTGGTGGTACAGGGGTTAAGTCTCAGCCCTATGAAGCTATCACCAGTCACTGCAGTATGAGTTCAACCCCCAGCCAGGGAGCTGACCACATGGCTCAGCAGAACTCTCCTGACTCACCCACTACTCCCCTCAGCAGTATATTTCAGTAGATCCGCCTGTTCTGCTCCCTATTCTGTCTCTAGTGAATCCTCTCACCCTTCTGGACCTCTGACCTACACCCCAGCTCTTGTATGCATAAATAAATAAAATAAATATTGTTTTTAAACTCAGTAAAATGGGCGTAGATGGAATTCTTTGGCATGGTGAATTAAATCTGAATCCAGACTTAAGGAGAATAATTTCCACTCAACTCAGGAACACAACAGGGCTGTTGTTATTTGGAATAATATTTCCCATTCTGAATGCTCTTCTTAGAATGAATGTAATCCTGATAATTCACACACTAGGTGGGAGGGGCTATATTCCTTCCCTCCATATTTTATGGTGGAAGTAATACTTTGTGACTTCCAAGGCTAGAGCATAACTATGCCATAAACACAAGCCTTGCTCTTTTGAAAGTTCACTCTTAACCACCTGTTCCCAGGTTGAGGGAAACTCAACTTGCCATCATAGAGAGACTGCTAAGAGAGATGATGTGTAAGTTTTAGCCAGAAACCGAAAGTCTAGCAGAAACCCCAGTGAACAGTTAGTAAAAACTGCCCTATATGTGAATGAAGATGTCTCCCTTTGATGACCCTTCAGCTACCATATCTTCTCAACCTTTCAATTCCCCAATTGGAGGCATCAGACAGTGAAGAGCAAAGACAAAGCTTGTCCTATGTGCCCCGTCCAAATTCCTCCCCCATGGGATCCATGATTGGCTTATGACAGTTTGGGGGGGCACTTGTTGAAACATTTACTGCTACCACCACTACCACAATATTACTGTAACAAAGTAGCAGCTTCTGAGAAAAAAACCTAAAGGACCAAAACTGATGAGGAGGCAAATTTATCATTATTTGCATGTGAAATAATTATATATTGGGGCCTCCCTGATGGTACAGTGGGTTGAGCGCAGCGCTGTGAAACTGTCCGCAGTCTCTGCAGCATTGGTTCGATTCCTGGTTGGCCAGGGAGAATCCCACGTGGCGAGGCAGACTTCTCTTTTCTCGCCTGCTGCTTCGGTCCATATGCCTGTTCTGCTCCCGCTCTGTCTGGTGAATCCTCTCACCCTCCCACAACTCTGGCCTTTACCCCAGCTTTTGTATAAATAAAAATAAATCTTAAAAAAAAAAAAGAAACAATTAATACATTTGCAAAAACCAAGATAATCAGTTGGAAAGGCATTAGGATACTAAAAGAATTCAATGAGGGTCTGGGTTTAAACCTAATTTCTTTTCATTTTTTTCCCCCTTTTTGCTTGCATTAATTACCAGCCAAAATTGTGACTCCCATAATCACTCAAGGTGAAATGATAAAGGAGAGGCTGCCAGAAAGCAGGGACCATTGAGGATCATCTCAGGGGCTCCCTGTCACCCCCTTTTTATACATTTTCCTGGGAAATACTTTTATTCCAAATAGATACTGTTGCTCAGAAAGCAAACCCTGATCACTTCCCTCCTGAATTTCTTGGCCCAGTGCTTTTAGTAGCTGAGCCAAGTATTCAGAAGTCTTTCCACTAGGTTTTTATCTACCCAGTATTACTTGAATGGGTATGTTGTTACTTGGGTCCCACACAAATAATAAAATATGAATTACAGTATTTGCATCTTTATATGTTCACAATGTCACTTAAGTGGAGGAGTCAGTTATAAATATATGTCCAATTGATATAAGGTTTGAGAGATGATTTTTGCTTCCTACAAAAGGATGGGAACTGAAAAGGTTAACTTGAGAGCCAGTGAGTGGTATGGAGAATTCCAGATTAAGGTATAAATTTGGGCCTGTGTGGATAGATTAATCTATTTACTGAGAACAACTAGAAAGGCCAGAAAAAAGAAAAAAATCTTTTGGAAGGCATCAGGGAGCTGCCCAGGCAGCCAGCACAGGAGGAGCCAAGATTCCAGAGAGAAAGGAAATGCAGAGCTGAGCCTCTGTGCCCTTTGAGGAATGTGCTGAATCATAAATGGAGAGGATAGAGATGTTGAAAAGTTGAGCAAAAATAGTTGCCAAGAGACAGGAATCTTAGCAAAGTTTTTGATGGTCTCAATGGGCTAGGAAGAAAAAATAATCAAGAGTTCTGAGCAACAAAAGCAGTCAGAACTTGAGATGCCAAGGCCACAGAAAGAAAGGAAACTCAGAGAACTTAACAGTGTTTTATTTGTTCCCCTTGGGGCATTTTTGTATTTGTAAGCAGTACAGGTCACGAAGTAGAGAACTGAGAGTAGGAATTCAGCCAATAAACTGAATGAACTAAGAAACAGATGCTTTCTCGCCAAGGCCCAGGTAAGAACTTGTTCCTGATGAACACCTTATGCTGCCTTGTCAAGGGCCCAGCTAAGCTGTGTCTACATACCTGACCCGTAGAAACTGTAAGACAATAGAAGTGTTTTTTTAAAAGATTTATTTTATTTTATTTATTTATACTTACAAGAGCTGGGGTATAGGCCCGAGGTGGGGGGTGGGGGGTTGTGTGTGAGAGGATTCACCAGAGGCAGAGTGGGGAGCAGAACATGCAGATTGAAATACACTGCTGAGGGGAGCAGCTGGTGAGACAGGAGAGGTCTGCTGCACCATGTGGGTCAGCTCCCTGGCCAGGAATAGAACTTGTGCTGCAGTGCCTGCTGATTGCTTCATAGTGCTGAGACTTTACTCCTTGCGTCTCCAGGGAGGCCCAGAGTGTTTTGTTTTAAGATACTAAGTTCGTTTACAGGGATGATAACCAAGATCAAAATGCATCCATTCTACAAAAATGAAAAATTATGTAAAAATATATAAAATTAAAAAAAGTAATGGTTCCAACTCATAGGGCAGTTGTGAGTATTTTAAAAAAAAGATGCTAAGTTCATGGTAACAGTGTTACACAGTGATAGAAAACAAATATGATAGAAATAAGAAAATACTTGAATTACAAATTTAAAGTGTTAAAAAAAAATAGCTTCCAACCCATAACTAAAAGCCCAGAGAAAATAGCTTTAAAAATGAAGGTAGAGGGCCTCCCCGGTGGCGCAGCGGTTGAGCGCTGGGTTGTGAAGCTGCCTGCGACCTCTGCGGCACCGGTTCGATCCCCGGCTGCTACCCGGCCACCGGAGGAGGGTCCCACATGGCGCGCAGACCTCTCCTGCTGCCCGCTGCTCCCCTCAGCAGTGTACTTCGGTCCTTCTGCCTGCTCTGCTCCCCGCTCTGGCTCTGGTGAATACTCTCACTCTCCCGTGCTTCTGACTGTACCCAGTGCAAGTATAAACAAAAAACAAACAAACAAACAAACAAATAAATAAATAAACATGCCTCTATAAAAAAAAAAAAAAAAAAAAAAAAATGAAGGTAGGGACATCCATGGTGGCGCAAGGGGTTAGAAGTCTCAGTGCTTTCAAGCTATTGCCAGTCACTGCTGCCTGAGTTACATCTCTGGCAAGGGAGCTAACCCACATGGCTGGAGGGTCTGACCCTCCTGTCTCTACCGCTGTGCCCCTCATCAGTGTATTTCAGTAGATCTACCTGTTCTGCTCCCCACTCTGTCTCTGGTGAATCCTCTCACTCCCCACCCCGCCCCCCACCTCTGACCTGTGCCCAGTTCTTGTATGCATAAATAAATAAATCTTAAAAAAAAATAGAGTACCCAAAGTCAACAAGCATATGAGAGAAAATGTGCTTAACCTCATTAGACATCAAGAAACTGCAAATTTAAAGTACAATGGGATAGGGGCCTCCCCGGTGGCGCAGCGGTTGAGCGCTGGGTTGCGAAGCTGCCCGCGGCCTCTGCGGCGCCGGTTCGATCCCCGGCTGCTCCCCAGCCACCAGAGGAGGGTCCCACATGGTGCGCAGACCCCTCCTGCCGCCCGCTGCTCCCCTCAGCAGTGTACTTCGGTCCTTCTGTCTGTTCTGCTCCCCACTCTGGCTCTGGTGAATTCTCTCACCCTCCCGTGCTTCTGACTGTACCCAGTGCATGTATAAACAAAACAAAAAAACAAACAAATAAATAAATAAAGCATGCCTCTATAAAAAAAAAAAAGACTTAAAAAAAAAAAAGTACAATGGGATACCACTAAGGCCCACAAAATGGTCAAAAGATATTTAACTGACAATACCAAGGATTTATGAAGATGTAGGGTAACTAGTGTTCTCATACACAGCTAGCAAGAGATAAATTAATATAATAATTTTGGAAAATATTTTCTCAGTATTTTTCCCCAGTATTTTTTTTATAATTTTTAAAAAAGATTTATTTATTTATGCAAGAACCAGGATACAGGCCAGATGCGTGGGAGGGTGAGAGGATTCACCAGAGACAGAGTGGGGGACAGAACAGGCAGACTGATGAAATACACTGCTGAGGGGAGCAGCGGGCGAGATAGGAGAGGTCTGCCCGCCATGTGGGATTCTTGCCTGCAGGCCAGGATCGAACCCGCGCTGCAGAGGCTGCAGACAGCTTCACAGCGCTGCACTCAACCGCCTGCACCACCAGGGAGGCCCCCTCCCAACCCGTATATTTTTTTTAAATAAAATCTGGGATAATTGACTTACATTGACTTAATGCATTCAGCTGAATTTGATTTGTTTGAATGTTTTCTCTACTTCCCCCCCCCCCACCATTATCCCATGTGTCCCTTTGTTCTTTTTCCTTAACCTCCCTGTTAACCTCAGAGTCTCAGGATGCTTTTTGGTATCCAGTAGTTTTCGACAGTGCTTTATGTAGTCTAGTTTTGTATTATGTTAATATCCAATGTTTGTTTTTAACATTCTTTGCTGAACATAATTTTCTCAAATTTCCTCCATTTTGTTGAAAACAGCTGCATTCCATCTTGCTTGTAGGCTATATAGTTTTCTGTGGTATGGATGTACCACATCTTTTTTTGCCAGTATTTTAAATAACATACCATCAATTTTAGTTCTAGGCTTATCCGTCACATAAATGCATACAACTGAGCACCAAAAGACATATATGGGAATGTGCACAGAAACTTTATTCATAAGAATGTCCACTGGGGCCTCCCCGGTGGCACAGGGGTTAAAGTCTCAGAGCTATCAAGTTATCACCAGCCACTGCGGTATGAGTTCCATCCCAGGCCAGGGAGCTATCCACATGGCCCAGCAGACCCTTCCTGTCCCTACCGCTGCTCCCCTCAGCAGTGTATTTCAGTAAATCTGCCTGTTCTGCTCCTCACTCTGTCTCTGGTGAACCCTCTAAATCCCCTTGCACCTCTAGCCTATACCCCAGTTCTTGTATACATAAATAAATATAAATAAATCCTAAAAAAAAGAATGCCCATTAACACTAGAATGAATAAATGGAACTAAGAAATATTCTAATCGACAATTTGGACTAGATAAATTCTTTGTTGTACGGGGCTGAGCTGTGAATAAAGACTATTCCCATAGCATTCCTGGCCTTTACCACTAGATGGCAGTAGCACCCCCTAGTTGTGACTTCTAAAACGTGTCTCCAGGGGCTTCCCTGGTGGCGCAAGGAGTTTAGATGCAACCTATGGAGCTGTCCTCAGCCACTGCAGCAAGAGTTCGATCCCCGGGGGCCAGGGCGCAGCAGACCTCTCCTGTCTTACAAGCTGATCCCCTCAGCAGTGTTCTTCGGTTGATCTCCCTGTTCTATTCTCCCTCTGTCTCTGCTAAGTCCTCTCACCTCCCACACCTATGGCCTGTGCCCCAGCTCTTGTGTGCATAAATAAATAAATCTTTAAAAAATAAAATAAAATAAAACGTGTCTCCAGAGGCTGCCAAATGTCTCCTGGGGGAATCAAATCCCACCCTTCACCACCCTCACCCCTGTTGAGAATCACTGCTCTAAACCAATCAAAATAAACATCTGCTACTTGCAACACTACAGACAAATCTCAATTATACAACGGGTGAAATCAAATAGAGTACAAGCTGTATGATTCATTTAAATAAAGTTCTAAAGCATCTGTGGCTTAGAAATTGGGACTTTTATTACTCTTGGGAGAGTAATGATTGATAGGGGGCATATGGAAGATGGTCTCTATATATCCTAATCTGAGTGATGCTCACAGGTGTGTGTTCACTTTGTGAAAATCCAATAATCTATACCCTACCCTAAGTCTTTGCTATGTATGCTGTGCTTCAATAATAGTTACTTAAGAATATAAGCCTAGAGATGAAGGGAGACATGTTTATTGTAAAGAATTCTAGCAATTCAAAATTATGTAAAATTTAAAAATCAAAACTCTTTCCTACTCCTATTTCCAATTCTACTCCCTGAAAGTAACTGTTATCATTAGAATGAATCCTTCTAGACTTTTATCTAGGGAGAGATGAATATGAAACAAATGTTTTTAAAAGTTACTTTAAAAATGCAAGCAGAAGGGGAACTCCCTGGTGGTACAAGGGGTTAAGATGCAGCCTGTGAAGCTTTCCACAGCCTCCACAGCACAAGATCGATCGCGGGCAGGCCAGGGAATAGAACTTGGTGCAGCAGACCCACATGGTGCAGCAGACCTCTCTTGTCTCGCCCGCTGCTCCCCTCAGCAGTGTACTTCAGTCGATCTGCCTGTTCTGTTCCCCACTCTCTCTGGTGAATCACCCCCATCTCTGGCCTGTACCCCAGCTCTTGTATGAATAAATAAATAAATCTTTTTAAAAAGTACACACAAAAAATTTAAAAAATACAAGTGGAAGGGAGTCCAAATTCTCAGAATAGAAAAGAAAGAAAAACCGAGCTTCATTGAAACAACAACCAAAAGGCAGAAAGAGAAGTGGCAACACTAGTAAAAAGAAAGAAAAGAGACTTATTTCCATAAAGAACAGCTAAAAGACAAAAGTCGTCTCAGCACTGGGAGGTAAAAAATTTCGCTGTGGTAGGTAAAAGGTTTGGCACGGTAAAGAAGAGAAGAGCCAGGATAAATTTTCTCAACGGAAAGGAAAATTTATTGCGCCCCAGGTGGAATTCACGGACCCAGGGTGGGGGTTGGTGAAGTCATGCATGTTGTGGGTGGGGGGGGCAGGCTTTTATAAGGAGAAGAGAGGTCAGGTGGGAGAGGGTTTGCATGGCAGGAAAAGATTCTGTGGTGGGGAGGGGTTCATTGTCTGAATTTTCTAGGCAGGCTTCTGCATTCCTGCCCCCAGGTGGGCTTCCTGGTAGGTTTTTGCATTCTGGCCTCCTGCATCAACCTTTCAGTAGGGACTTCTAGTTACCTAATTCTTCCTCTTATTACTTAACCAACAGAACACTACATTTATTCTGTGCAACAATGCCCACGAAAAGATTGCATTTTCTAGTTCCTCTTGCACCTAGGGGTTGTTCAGAGTGATGCAGACACAACAGCTGGTGCTGCAGCGGTCATCAAGTGATTATGAGGTGACCTTGAGGATAGAAGCCAGCACCACAGCACAGTGGACCACAAAGAAGTCCATCAGGGATCACCTGAGTCCCTGATGATCACATGACCATCTCCACCTTGGACTGCCTTCTTCCGGCATTTTACATGAAAGCTAAACCTCTCTTGTTTAAGCTATGTTTCTGTTTTCTGTCCTATGATGTTAATTGTGATTCATCATTTATACAATGATCCAGAGGGACCTGTTTGTTGGTCAAAAGAGAGTATTTAGTATGACAAATATATGCTAATGATCATTGTAAAGCAGTGGTTCACAGCAAAAAAATTGGGGATAGGACAGGGAGAACAATGTTGTCAGGAGGGATCATGACTCTATATACACACATATGAAAACCTATAGCCTGTGTACACCATTTATATATGGTATGACATTGATGAAAACTATTTTTCAAATATATCTATAGATGCTATTTCGATACATTCAATTTGACATAAAATGGTGTTAATGTCTAAATTCATATTAGCTTTTTTTTTTTAAAACAGCTCATGTTTTGGTAGCGCAAGGGGTTAAGAAGCAACCTATGAAGGTGTCCGCAGACTCTGCAGCATGAGTTTGATCCCCAGGCCTGTCAGGGAGCAACCCACATGGTGCAGCAGAGCTCTCCTGACTCCCCCGCTGCTCCCCTCAGCAGTGTACTTCTGCTCCCCTCTGTCTCTAGTGAGTCCTCTCACCTCCCACACCTCTGGCCTGTACCCTAGCTCTTGTATGCATAAATAAATTCTTTTTTTAAAAAAAGCTTGTTTTATTAAAAATTTATTTATTTATGCACACAAGAACTGGGGTACAGGGCAGAGGTGTGAGGGGTGAGAAGATTCACCAGAGACAGAATGGGGAACAGAACAGGCAGATTGACTGAAATACACTGCTGAGAGGAGCGGCAGTCAAGTCAGGAGAGGTCTGCTGTGCCATGTGGGTCACCTCCCTGGCTGGGGATCAAACTCATGCTGCAGTGGCTGCGGACAGCTTCATAGGCTGCATCTTAACCCCTTGCGCCACCAGGGAGGCCCGAAATTCATAATGGCTTTTTTTTTTTAAAGATTTATTTATTTATTGTATTTATTTATACAAGCACTGGGTACAGTCAGAAGCGCGGGAGGGTGAGAGAATTCACCAGAGCCAGAGTGGGGAACAGAACAGGCAGACTGACGAAGTACACGGCTGAGGGGAGCAGCGGGCGGCAGGAGAGGTCTGCTCGCCATGTGGGACCCTCGCCCAGTGGCCGGGGAGCAGCCGGGGATTGAACCGGCACTGCAGGGGCTGCAGGCAGCTTTGCAAACCAGCGCTCAACCGCTGCGCCACCGGGGAGGCCCTCATAATAGCTTTTTTAAAAGGATTTATTTTCATTCATTTATACATACAAGAACTGGGGTGTAGGTGCAGGGGTTTAGAGGACTCGTCAGAGACAGAGTGGGGAGAAGAACAGGCAGATCTACTGAAATACACTGCTGAGGGGAGCAGTGGGCGAGACAGGAGAGGTCTGCTGCTTCATGTGGGTTAGCTCCCTGGTGGGCGATTGAACTCATGCCACAGTGGCCGGTGATAGCTTGGTAGTGCTGAGACTTCAACTCCTTCGACACTAGGGAGGCCCTCATATTAGCTTTTAATTGTTTATTTTCTCAATCATTGGATATTAATTTTACAACCCTAATGGAGTTAAGGATACCTGATAATTTTTTATTTTAGGAAGTATTTTCAATCAGGGACTATCTAAAAATTACAAAGTTAATATAACAACATAGTGAATAGAAAATGCATGTACGTGTTGGATCTGCATAGATAAAAGTCTAGAAGGATTCATTCTAATGATAGTATTTAGTTACTTCCAGGGAGTAGAATTGGGGGTAGGTGTAGTGAAGAGTTTAGACTTTTAAAGTTTTCATAATTTTAATTGCTATAATATTTCACAATAAGCATGCAAGCGGAATACCAAACCCAACTTGGTCAGTAACTGTGTGTGACTTCTGGACAGTCATTTCACATCTTAGGACCTCAGTTTCCTTGTCAATAAGAATAAAATTTGGAACAGACAGTTCCTTCTGTTATAGGACAGGGAGAGGGGCAGCCCAAACCCCGCAAACCTGCCTATTCTAAATGGGTTCTGCCATCCGCCACATCAACACAAAACATATGAGACTTTAATGGGAAGGAACTTTAATAAAACTAGGAAACAATACAGGTAAGGCAAAGAATCTAGTTTCTAAATGAAGCACCCAAAGTTACCCATCCCCTCGTGGGTAAAAGTCCATCCATATGGGATTGGTCCAGAACAAGGCCCCAAAGCCTGCCACAAGTCTAAAGCATCTTCCAGTGGGGACCCACAGCAAAGGGTCAGAAACAACCAGACAAGCCTGGAAGGAAAAGAGCAAAATCAACATCAAGATAAAAGCTGCCACTGTCACCTCCCCACGGGTCTCACCCACATCTATGTCACCCAGTCCACAACCAAAAGACAAGCACAGTTTCTTCACGGTCTCTAGGCTCCATGAGCCTCCTCCAGGTCTCCTTCTGGCTCCATCCTGCTTCCTTCCTCAGTCTCCTCTGCAGCTTCTTCTCTCCCTGCTCAGCTCCACCCTCCCTTGGGTGGGGCAGGGAACCTGGAACCTCCCCCTTTCCTGGGGACCAACCTGTTACACTTCCAGCCTGATAGTCTATGGGTTTATAAACTGCCTCTCTGAGATTGAAGAAAAATTTTATTTTTATGGTTCTACTACCTAACATTTATTATTTAACAAAACTTGTTAACAAATAAGCAAAGGAATGAATGAGTTATAAGGAGGCAGGGTTACTGTGATATCTATTGGAAATCTGAGAGTTTACGTGCTGACTTTAAGATCATGTTGGTAAAAGCTAGTTTTCCTGCTTAGTGCCTGAATGTGCTGCAGAAAATCTGGATGCTGAAGAGGCAGAGAGAGCAATTCTCTGTCCCAATGCAGTGGAGGCAGCCAACCCACACTGCTGATGCAGAATTTAAAGAAAAGTATAAATGTGAGATTTGGGCAATGCAAGATAAACCTGAAAATTTAGACCTGCACAATGTGAGGGAGCTCTGCTAAGATCAGGAGTCTGTGTAGCATGGTACTAAATAAGCTGGCAGAGTGGTCCTTTGGGTAGTGTCTCACCAAAGCCAGAACATCAGCAGTCCAGGCTCAGGGTCATCGCCAGACTACAGTGAGCCATCGGTCATATGCGCCCACCATAACCCAGTAGGAAAATTTCCTCTGGCAACCCAACAGGTTCCAAGGACATCTACACACAATTTTCAGTCTACTCTGAAAATAGCTTTCAACGCATTTTGATGAGGAATATCTTTTCACTCATGCTGCACTTCTTACCCAGTATCCAGCTTCACATGCTCCCCAAGGAGCAGAAGCTGCAATAGTTAATCCTTTCTGCTGGTAACTTGAGCCCCTGCCTAGAGCATGAGTTCTTAATTTAGTAAAGGCAAAGTGATCTTTTGCCAGTTCTGTCCCTCCTACAGTACTCAGGCAGCACTTGTGCAAAGGAGTGACTTTTTGGGGCATGGGCCTCAATTTGCATGAACCCTAGGATTGTGCCACCCTCGTTAGACTGCTCAGATAGCTGAATTTGGGTGGGTGGGGGGAGGATTTTGTAGGCCTAGAAACAGGTATTTAATGGAGCAGTAATAGCAATGTGTTCAAAACCAGGTATCAAAAGCAGATCTAGGACAGGCACAGCATGATTCTAGAATAGAAAAACAATTATATAAAGAATATTACTGAGACAATTGGTGACATTTTGCATGTGGACTATGTTAGACATATTTTATTAAGAGACAGACATATAGTCCTGGGGTAAGAATTAGAATAACAGAGGCTCCTGCTCGCACACCCAGCCCCATATTTGTGGACATATATGTTAGAGACCTAGAAATGGAATTGGAGCAAAAAAGTTTAATTCTGGGCAGCCTCAACCCCTCCATGATCTAATCCATTCTCTTTGCTGAGTCCAGGTTTTTGACTTACTGGGCCGGACTTTACTTTTCAACCCCAAATTTTATTGAAAAAAAAAGTATTTTTTGAAAAGATTTATTTATGCAGACAAGAGTTGCGGTATAGGCCAGAGATGCAGGAGTATAAGAGGATTCACCAGAGACACATTGGTAAGCAGAACAGGCAGATCCACTGAAAGACACTGCTGAGGAATCAGTGGGCAAGACAGGAGAGGTCTGCTGCACCATGTGGGTCAGCTCCCCAGTCGGGGTCAAACTCCATTGGTTGCAGATTCCATCAAAGTGCAAAGTATTTGGGCCTCCCTGGTGGCGCAAGGGGTTAAGCACAGCACTATGAAGCTATCCTCAGCCTCTGCAGCACGAGTTCAATCCCCAGTCGGCCAGGGAGCTATTCACATGGCATAGCAGACCTCTCCTGTCTTGCCCGCTGTTCCCCTCAGCAGTGTTTCAGTCAGTCTGCCTGTTCTGTTCCCCACTCTGTCTCTGGTGAATCTTTTCACCCCCTGCACCTCGGTGCCTGTACCCCAGTTCTTGTATGCATAAATAAATCTTTTTAAAAAAATGCAAAGTAATTACTTTAGATTCTGGAGATGAGAATATTAATAACAAAGCTGTATCTATGCAAGCTCCATGACAGAACTCCTTTGTTCCAGGCTCTCATCCTGTTTCTCTTCCATCTGGCTGTTGATGTACTTGAAAAGAACATGAGTCCAATAGCCAGTGTTAGGTACAAGGTTCTTTATTAGATGAAGTTTGTTAATTGTATTGTTTAAATATTTTGTATCATTGCTGATTTTTTTAATACCTGTTTTACCAATTACTGAGCGTAAAATGTTACCTGTTTTATAACATTATGCTATTTCCAAGTTTCTTTTTTGATTCTTATTTGTACATACTTGTCTCTCCTTTTTCTTTGAACATTAATTTCCAAGGCTACTTTTAACAATTAGCTATTGTAAAACCAATAAACAAAATTAGCTACTTATAGCTATCAGCTCAAAATTTATTTTATATTTTATTTTTAAAGATTTATTTATTTATACAAGAATCGGGGTACAGGCCAGATGCGCAGGAGGGTGAGAGGATTCACCAGAGACAGAGCAGGGAACAGAACAGGCAGACTGATGAAATACGCTGCTGAGAGTAGCAGCAGGCAAGGCAGGAGGGGTCTGCTTCACCATGTGGGATTCTCACCAGCTGACAGGGATCAAACCCTCACTGCAGAGGCTGTGGACAGCTTCACAGTGCGGTGCTCAAAATTTAAAACAAGCCTCAGACCATGGGGCTGCTAATTCTAAGTGGCCTGTTCAGCCACCATTTTTTGTTACCTGCAGTTCTGCATTCCTCTACAAGGTCAGAACTGCCCAGTCAATCAGTCATAGAAGCCAAACCTTACAATGTACCTTTCAAATCAACCAAGAAGCAGAAAGCTTCATCACTCTGGGAACGCTATGCATTTCAAGGTGTGACGAGGAACACCTGAGGAGCTGATGACTGATGCATAAAGTACTCTCCGCTTACACCTCAAGAGGTATGACCTGAATGAGGACCGATATATTTTAAGGCCATACAACTTTCCAGAAGCTGATCAGTGGAAAGCCTTGTTAAGATTGAAACCATGGGTGGGGATCTAGGGCTTAATCTCAATTACAATACCAAGTCAAGAGAGCAGATGAGAAGTGCCTGGAGGGCAGACTCACAACCCCTGCTACTACAGATGACAGAGCACATTTTCTAGTTTCACCCCTCCCTTTTCTTTTTGTCCTCCTGCCCCTCACAACTGATGCTGTACAATTATTCTATCAATAAAAAGGCCAGGATCTTGCTCTTCAGCAGCATCCTGCATCCTACAGCTTGCGCCACAACTCCCCTTTGTCAGTGTGGTGTTGTCAACGCAACATCAAACAACAACTATTTATTATTTCTCATAATTCTAAGGATTGACTTTGTGGGTTTCCCGAATTATTCATCTTTCTACTACTGATTTAAAAGGTCATCTTTTTCATAAACTACATTCTGCATATATTAACATTTGGAGATAGGCAGGTGAGCTGATCAGAAATAACAGCAAGGCCCTGGAGAGGGAAGAGATGGAGAAATGTAACTGCAGTTGCAGAACCTTTTCTCTTCACTTAGCTGACCTGATGAGCATGAGCACTGCCATAGCGTTCACCTAACAGAACTACTAACGCAGACTTAACCACCAGCAACACCGAAAACAAACAATGCAACTTAATATGAAAAATATGTATTTGGACAAAAAATATAATACACAACCAGAAACCACTATTCTACCAATGACATTATTATCTCATTGAAGAACAAAAATTAAGTTAGTAAGGAATGCTAAGAAGAAACAACTCTTTAAAGTCCTATTCAATTGACTTAGTTAGATAAAATGACATTTATTTGGCTCCGGTCACAATTCCATCATGTCTACTTTCTTTGTGAGTTCAGCTTCAATGGTATCCTAAAGGAAGAAAGAAACACTGTAAATACTATAAATAAGGTGCTTTACTGATATATAGTAAATAAAACAGGTGATCTAACTTCTAATGCTACTTAAAGTAAATGAAATAAGAGAAAACATGAAAACAGAATTTTTTTTAAATACCACCATGAATATCAAATGTTTTTAGACATTCCCTGATTCTACATTTCCCTCCTCTCAACACACCTCTCCCCAAAAAGTTTTCAGACTTCTGATTCTAATAAACATGTAAAGGGAAAAAACCCTCTAGAAGGATTAATCAGTGTAATGATACAGGAATATTTTTTTCTGACTTTTACTCTGCATGCTACCTACTTCCACAATGCCGCCTACATCACTTCTTTTCCATCCTGATTGCCACTGATCTCGTTCCTTCTCATCTGGCCTACACAGGCCAACTGGTTTCTACAGTTTTCTCCTTCCTCTGACCTAACCTAAATACTGATTCCAGAATAATCTTCCTAGAGAACAAGCTCAATCAAAAAGCACAGCTTTGATCATCTCTCTCTTTAGCTTAAAAAACAAGAAAATATACAGCAACTTTCAGTGGTCCTGTAGAGTCTCTTTAGACTTAAGGCTTTTTATACCATAAACAAATTAGCTCTGTCTTCCATTGCTTACTCCTAAGACCTCATTCCTTGCCACAGCTTGGAAAAGACCTATGCCTCTGCTACTTCCTTTCATCTAGAATAGTCTGTCACTCAATCCTCTTTTCCACCCAGGAAAATCTAAGCAAAAATTTAAAAGATACAAAAGACCACTATGGGCATAGCAGACCTCTCCTATTAATCCTCTTAGCAATGTATTTCAATAAATCTGCCTATTCTGTTATCCACTCTGTTTCTGATGAATTCTTTCACCCCCACACCTCTGGCCTACACCCGATTTTCCCCATGACACTTATAATACTAGCAAAATAAAAACTGAAAAAACAAACCAAAAAAAACCCAAAAAAACAAAAACCAAAAGATCACTATGTATTTTTTTATGGAAAAAAAAAAATACATATACACATGTGCCCCCAAGCTAGTAAAAGGTGCATGGAAATCATACATAGCAACTTTGGGACAGTGGCTTACTTCTGAGGATGGAAAGAAGGACAAAGGAAATTTTTAACTGTATCAGTATTTATTTCCTTTTTTTAAAATCTGAAGAAAAAAATGAAACTTACTAATTCTCGCTTTGCTTCTTCAATTTTCACTTGAGCAAGAGAAGGATTCTTAAAAAAAAAATAAAACAAGGAAAGGTTATATGCCTCAATTAGGGCTCAAGGGGGAATATGCAACAATCCTTTTCAAAAGGCAAAAAACTTCACAGTATATCCAATATATATACAATACTAAAATTCAGCATAAATTTTAAATCCTTAAATAGAAACTCACCATTTTCATGATTATTTAGTGTCATTGGGGAAGGGTAGAGGAGATAGCTTTTTAAAAAAGTCATAAAAATAATTACCGGCATTAAATCTAAATAGGACTCTAATTTTTTCTTCAAAGGTATGGTCTGTCTTTTTAATTCTGCCAGTTTCTGGGGGTGAAAAAAGCACAGGGTCACACAGCAATAGAGATATTCACAACTCAATGTTGCTTATTTCTGAAATAAACTATGATAAAATATTAACATTAGGATTTTAAATAATGTATCAGAGATACATTAGACATACTACATAGTACATAGATAAACAGACTCACTTCCAATGGAAACAATGCTTATAAAATGTTTATAATAAGAAACCACACACCCACCCATTAAGAATTAGATTTAGGGGCCTCCCTGGTGGCAGAGGGGTTAAAGACACAGCGCTATCAAGCTATCTGCAGCCACTGCAGTATGAGTTTGAGTTCGATCCCTGGATAGGGAGCTGACCCACATGGTGCAGCAGACCTCTCCTGTCTCACTCGCTGCTCCCCCCAGGCAGTGCATTTCAGTAGAATACCTGTTCTGCTCCCTGCTTTGTTTCTGGCGAATCCTCTCACCCCCCACCCCGCACCTCTGGCTTACACCCTAGCTCTTGTATGCGTAAATAAATACATCTTAAAAAAAAAAAAGAAACCACACAAATGTGAGCATGTATACAGCTAAGCAAGTAATAAAGATACAAACACTGATGAACATAAGTTACAGAGGGAAAGGAAGAGAAATTAGGTCAATAGTGAATAAAGCTCTATAAAAAGAAACAAATGAAAAAACAAATAGTGGACAAATTTTAAAGGAAGTTAAATTGGGTTAAAAGAAGTTAAATTGGGTTAAAATAAGCTTACCTCGGAAAGTGCTACCAGTGACTGATGAGACAGAGAAGCATCCATGCCTCTGGCTGAAAGCTGTTCCTACAGTTACAAAAAAGGAGGTTCAGTTAAGAAAAATCATTTGAAAGCGATCATTATAGCAAAGTGAGCTGCAACTCATATGAAAAACTGTAGATGAATCTAAGCACCTTTATGTTGCATGAAAACAATTTCCACAGTTCAGATTTGTGACAGTGGGTGTGATGTTCAAGAGTTTGAGCTTTTGGATCTGGCTGGCCTTTGAATTTGATGTGTTAAGTTGCTATGTTGCTGTGGATAAGTTACCTGTATTCTCTGTCATTCCCTTATCTATCAAAAGGGAGTAATAATACTGCCTAGTTACAAGGATGAAGGCTATAAAGAAGTCTGGAGAGAGAAGACTATATGTATTCCTTCACACAAACCTCTGAAGCTCTGATTCCAAATCTGAACTCCTCTGATTTTGTTTTTAGAAAGTCCATGTTCTGAAGACGATTGTCAACTTTAGCCCGTTCCGTAGACAGATGCATCTCTGCCTTCTTGAGATCCCTCAAAAAATAAAGGAAACAAACTACACAGATGCCTTTAAAGAAAAAAAACATTTGCTTCTCCTCAGTGAAATTATTGTTGAGTTTGGACTCAACTCTGAATTAGTCAAAAGTAGGTAACCTGGGCCTCCCTGGTGGTGCAAGGGGTTAAGCACCGCACTATGAAGCTCTCTGAAGTCTCTGCAGCATGAGTTCGATCCCTGGCAGGCCAGGGAGCAACACACATGGCACAGCAGACCTCTCCTGTCTCGCTGACTGCTCCCCTCAGCAGTGTATTTCAGTTGATCTGCCTATTTTGTTCCCCGCTCTGTCTCTGGTGAATCCTCTCATCACCCCGCATCTCTGGCCTGTACCCCAGCTCTTGTATGCATAAATAAAAAAACTTAAAAAAAAAATAAAAGCAGGCAACCAACTTGCTGGATTGCCACTCCACTTTTTACATCCCTGAGTAGCTACCACACATTTCTAAGAGTTGATTTTTTCCAAGTTGCCATCTGGTATTTTTCTCAATAAATAATTTTAAGATTAACGTATGCCAGTTGCTCTTAGAAAAAGTAAACCTGCTGCTCAAAAGAGTGATTTCACATATCTTAAAGTCAAATTTGAGTTACAGAGGTACTAAAGCTTCTCTCCTAAATGTGACACGACACAGTACCTTGCATACACCTATCAATAATTGTTGAAAATTTACACACCACCAAATTACTTGTGCCTATACATACTCCTATCCATATACTCTAATCTCAGGGTCAACAGGGATCTAAAGAAGGTCCAGATTGTCAAGAGGGATAGCAGAGCTCTAGTCAGAAATGGCAACAAAGTATAAAGTGATTTTAAATTGTACAGGAGTTGATAACTTCAATATCACATAATTTCAAAAATTATAAAACCCAGTTACTTGCAAGAGATGGAAAAAAAATTCTATGAAGTAAAAGCTGAAAGTCTGTATCCAACCATCGCCAGCTTCACCCAAGTCATTTTCTTCTTCTTTTTTCCCTAATATGTAATGCCTTTTATTTATTTATGCATACAAGAATTGGGATTTAGGCCAGAGGTGCAGTGGGTGACAGGACTTACCAGAGACAGAGAGGTAGCACAATAAGCAGATTTACTGAAATACACTGCTGAGGGGAGCAGTGGGTGAGACAGGAGAGGTCTGCTGCACCATGTGGGTCAGCTCCCTGGTTGGGGATTGAACTCAGGCTATCACAGTGATAGCGCTGCTGAGACTTAACCTCCTATGCCATCAGGAAGGCCCAAGTCATTTTCTACTTAAAAAATATTTTATGAGGGCCTCCGTGATAGAGCAAGGGGTTAAGACGCAACCTATGAAGCTATCCGCAGCCACTGCAGCATGAGTTTGAACCCTGGCCAGGGAGCTACCCACATGGTGCAGCAGACCTCTCCTGACTCACCTGCTGCTCCCCTCAGCAGTGTATTTCAGTTAATCTTCCTGTTCTGCCCCCCACTGTCCTTGGCGAATCCTCTCGCCCCCCCCCCACACTTCTGGTCTGCACCCCAGTTCTTGTGTGCATAAATAAATTAATCTTTTAAAAAAAATTTATGGACTCCATTTTTTTTTTATTTATTCATGCATACAAGAACTGGGGTACAGGCCAGAGGTGTGGGGGATGGGGGGGGAGGAGAGGATTCACTGGAGACAGAGTGGGGAACAGAACAGAGAGATTGACTGAAATACACTGCTGAGGGGAGTAGCGGGCAAGTCGGGAAAGGTCTGCCATGTGGGTTGCTCCCTGACCGGGGATCAAACTCATGCTGCAGTGGCTGCAGATAGCTTCATAGGCTGCATCTTAAGCTCTTGCGCCACCATGGAGGCCCTGAACTCCATTACTTAATATGTTGTTTTAAATCATATCATTGTCAAAGCTGAATCTGATAATGTCCTGTTACCACCGTTAGAAAAAAACTGTCACCATTCCCAACTCAATTACTTACTCCTGGAGACATTTTTCTAACACCAAAGTTGCAGTTAGATTTTTTTCAAGTTTTGTCAATTCAAGCTTGATTTCTTCATTTTTGGATTCGGTACGAAAAAGATCAGAAGTTAAATCATTCACTGCAGGGAGAAAACTAAAAGAAGACTCTGGTTACATAAATGGACATTAAGGACAATAATTACAACTATTCCTCACTTCTAAAACCTATTTTATCTCTATGTGGATTTTTCTATAATCATACTGTTTCTTATCTCTATGATTTTTTATACACAGTTTCCTTTTTCAGCTGCAATACACTTTTTCAGCTGGCAATTTTCCATTTGTCACTCAAAACTCAAATAAGATTTACTCCTATCCTGGAATTCACTCCTCTTTCTCTATGCTCCCTTGCTACAACCTTCACCTTCTTGTACTTTTGTGCATATATATATTATATATATATATTTAAGGCCTGTATGTAGGCAATTATGCGGAATAACTATACAGTTCTCTAGTTACAAATTATAGTGGTAGGTAATTCTCATGCCTGCCTGTGTCTACGCAGGTGTTTCTTTTTCCTTTTTCTCTTTTCCTTAATAAACTTGCCATGTGCTGACAAAAAAAACAAAAACACAAAAATTGTAGTGGTAGTCCCAGCTAAGATATGGCCACTAGTGACAGTCACATGGACTTTAGAGCAGAATAGATTTGAATTTCAACTCTGCCATTTACTACCTCAGAGGTTATTTAATTCTTCCCATCTGAGATTCAGTTTCCTCTTAGAATTGTTGTTGGGAAAATTATGTCATTATACAGATATAATACATGTCACACAAGAATGAAGAGCACTAACCTACTCTACCCAATAGGGTAGGGATAGGACCAAAATTCACTATGCTCTATCAGTGGTTTTGCCCCACAGCCTTTCTGAATTGTTTACAGTGAACAATGTAAGTGATGCCCAACCCCTTTCCAACGATACCTCAGAACCAAATTTCAAAAAACCAGTGCTACAAAAAAAGACCCACTAAAAGTTAAGCAAATATCAAGTTTATGTGAATTATTCATACTCATTAACAGTGATAAAGAGTTCACTAAATTCAGTGATCTGTATTTATTTAAATTTTCTATATGGAGTTAGCTTGAGAACCACAAAGTCCTCAGGTCAAGACTTTATAGCACATGTGTGATTGTAGAAATTAAAACTTTCACAAGAATTACCTTGCTAGGGAGGTATCCTTTGTTTCAAGGGTCACTGCACTGTCAACCAAAGCATTCAGATACCTGGAACCAGTGCTAGAAAGATTGGCAGGGGAAAAATCTACACTTTCCATGAGAAGGTCTTGAAGATGCTTAGCTGAAAAGATATAAGCGTTCATTGGTGACAAAGATGTTTTATTTCAATTTTTAACAGCTTTATTGAAATAGCTCACATATCATACAACCCACCCACCTAAAGTATATAATCCATGGCTTTTAATATATTCACAGTTTTGCTCTTATCAATAGCATCACCTTTAGAACATTTTCATCACCCCAAAAAGAAACTCTGCATTCCTTAGTCATCGTCTTTAGGTTTTTCATTACAGGATATCATAAAAAGGAAGTTTTTACAAAATGAGATTTTTCTAGCCCCACAGCCTCTTTCTTCACACAGTATTTTAATAATGACAAAAAATTATTTAAAAATTAAACAACTTTAAAAGCATATGGCAGAGTATGACCACAAAGGAGCATTACAAGAGATGTTTTTGGGGGTGATGGAGCTGTTCTACATCATTGATTGTCAGAGTGGCTCCAGAATCCATGTATTTTAAAATAGTACACCAAAACAAAAAGTCAATTTTACTGTATGTTAATTTAAAAAAGAAAATGGGGGGGGGGGTTGTAGAAGGCCTGTATGCAACAGAACTGCAATAAAGCTGTACTATATTCAAAACATTGTGTATATAAACATACAATACACCTGGTTAAATATAGGGCAAATGTAAGTCCTCCCTTTAGGGGGCCATATTATCACCCATAAAAAGGTATTTTATCGATCTTTATCTTCTGTGGTTTGTATCACAAGCACAATAGCTGTCTTGATTGTACCTTTCAAACTCCATATGTACAGAAGAAAATTCTCTGTACATATGGCAAGCCATGAACATATAGAAACAGAGTGATTTGTTCAAGTCTCACAGTTCATGGCCTCTACCTCAGGTGTCCAGTGCCTCACTGTGTCTACACATGAGGACTAGAAACAGACCAAGAAAGTTGTAAGTGAAAAATCACAAGACACTTTGAGTGTCAGGCTATTAAGTTTTGACTCATCTTTTAGGGCTCACTGTTTGCTATCAGACTGCTAACAGAATAGTACTATAATGAAATTTGTGATTTATTGTTAGTATGATGACAGAGTGGAAAGCAATGTGGGTAATATAAAGTAGCGAAACTAACAAGTAGTCTATACTATTTAGTGTTATAAAACCTGGTTAGTTCTAGCTATATTTCATTCAAAACTCTGGAATTAATCTCACCTTCTGATTCATATTCACTAGCCTTCTGTTTCAAGTCCTCTATTACCAAGTGGACATCATTGTCCCGTACCCTGTTGCGTTCTGAGAGATGATGTAAAATCTCTGTGGTCCGTGGATTCACCTCATATTGTGGAATGGGATGCTCTCCAAATACTTTTTTCAACCATGCAGCAATCTAACCATAAAAGAAAGACACATATTATTATAAGCTTGTTTATTACAAAGGCACATAGCAAATTCGACAAAGTGATCAGAAGCAAACTAAATGCTTTGTATGACTTTTCTGGTTTCCTACTTCACATCTTCAGTTGTTTTTAGGGAGACAGACAGGGATATCAGAAATACTTAAAAGTGTGCAAGCACAATGACCAGTGGTATGAGTCAAAATGACTAGAAAACAATCCATCAGTTCCCAAAGCTACAAAAGCATGATAGGCTAATAATGTGCATCACTCGAATAACTGTAAAAGCTCAATAAGCAGATGCTAAAGCATCACTACACGTGCAAAGTGTGAAAATGAGTGTCCCAACACTATAAGCCTCCCAGTACCGGGAGACTCAGAGTTGGGCTGTGGAGCGCCGAAGCGGATCAATTCTAATAGGAGCTGCTATTGAAGGGAGAGACTTGGCTGGACATGGGGTGTGGGTTGGTAAGTCACACGCCAGTCGTACCAGGGTCTCCTTAAGCCCTCTTAAAGCCCGAGTCCAAGCAAGGGCAGGCCTGGGAAGGAAGGGAATCGCGCTCTCCTGATGGGTAAGCAGAGGGGGTTTGGATCAGGAAGGCGGCACTGAAGATGGATGAGCAGAGGAGGGTGACAGAGAAAGTAGATGCAGCGCGCCCAGGAGATCCACCAGCACCGGGAGTGTGTCAAAGACGGCTTTTCCTGGGGGCCACAAGCCCCTCTCCCGCAACTTCACCTGCTTCTGTCTCTCTTCCTCCGCCTCCATCGCCACTGCTCCCGCCAACTTGTCAAGACGCACCCAGCTCGCTCTGAAAGTCCCGCCCACCGCCGTTGGCCTTCGACCCCCCCCGCCCCAGAGCAGGGATTTCTGGGAATGGTAGTTTTTGCAAGGACTCCATCCGGGTCTCTGAGACCTTGGCTTCTGTGGGTCTTAGGCGCCAGCAGTTTTGTCGCTTTCCATTCTCTCCTGCGCTCTCTCTACTCCAGATAGCCAGGAAGAAGTAAAGTCACTTGTATTTTTATTTCTCACTTGATTCACTATCTTAAAAAAAAAAAATACCTGAAACTTGTGTTTTGGATAGCAGGTGTTTGTATTTCTTCCACACGGAATACATTAACTTAGAATTTTTATTTTATCCTGATAATATGAGCTGCAACAATCTTAATCATATCCCTCAGTTTCCACTACCAAAGTGCTAAATGTGCTGGAGAAGGTTTTAAAATGCCTAGGTTGGGCCGACCGCATCCAACTGCAGGCACTGTCACTGCCACTCAGCAACCCTTCCATTCATTTCTTCTTGCCTTCCCTAAACTTCTCTCCTCCATCACTGTAGTTAATACTGTGAGAGGTTCTTTATGTGTATTTTTCTCTATTTTTGCTCCATTCTTATGGGAGCCCTATAAAATAGATGGGTACATATTATAAATTTACCTGATTTTATATTAAAGACATACACACGGGGGTGAGAGATTCACCAGAGACAGAGTGGGGAGCAGAACAGGCGGATCTACTGAAATACACTGCTGAGGACAGGAGAGGTCTGCTGTGCCATGTGGGTCAGCATCCTGGCTTGATTGAACTTGTGCTGCAGTGGCTGCAGATAGCTTCAGAGTGCTGAGACTAAACCCCTTGCTTCTTAGACTTAACCCCTTGCGCCACCAGGGAGGCCCTGTGGATGTCTTTTAGCACTGCTTTCTTGGATTTCAAAGCTTTTTCCTTAGCTTTGACTTTGGGAGGGGCAGGGACTTCCTTTACTTTTGGCACTACTTTGTGAAAAGCTAGTTGCTTATTTTTGTTTCAGTTAAATTTTTCTCTGCTAAGTAGCCCAATTTCAGACAACTTGGTATAGCCCCTGAGAAATGGGGAAGCATTGTCTTTATGCCCTTTGTTCACTTTTATCAACACAAATGGCTCAAATATCTCTGCAACTTTGTTCTTACAAACCAAATTTTTTTCTTCATTAGCCCGTTCCTAACTATGAGCCCCAGGATTGTCACATTTCCCATGGGTCACATGAGAAGAGGAAATAGATTAGTGAAAAGGGCTGCTGACCATGTATTTGCAAGTCATGTTTCCCAGGTATTCATATGCCCCACACAAACTAAGGTTTTGGTTGTAAGCCAAGATTTGGTAGATGAAGCTAAAGATGGTTCTCAGAACAGTAAAAGTGAAGGCAATATTAAAATTCTCCACGATAACAAAATACCTTCTCCCCAGTTCTGTTTCTATTACAAAAAAATAAGTAGAAATGAAAAAGTCCCACCCTAAATTTACTCAGTAAGTATAGAAAGTGTAGAGTTCCTGCTGTCATGAAGCAAGTACTGGTAGAGGAAAACTTGAACCTTAGCCCGGCCACAGACTAGATTAATTCCTCTCAGGAGGATTGACACTCACACTTTGCTTGAACTCCTGGGGTCTGTTACAATTTTTTAAACAACATGCTCTAATTCACAGACTCTAAAAGATTTGCGATTCTCCACCTTGGTTGCGTACAGTCACCTAGAATGATGTGGAGGCTTGTCAACAATCTAGATTGCCCCAAATTTCAACTCAGGGAATCTGGGTAGAGCCAGCAATCTGAGGATTAACCGGTTCAATAGGAAAATCCCTGTTTATTACTGCTACTGCATTAAAGCTTAGCAGTTTTAACAGTTGTAGCCTTGGACCAGGTGACCTCACACCTGCTCATTGCCAAGCCAGGCTGGTGCCCAAACCCGGTGACGTGAACCATCTCTCGTGCCGCGAGGGAACTTGGGAAATGCTTATCAAATTCCGTTACCCACGTGGTCGCCAGGGGCAACCACAAGGTCGACGGAAAAGATCAAAATAAATGCGTACCGAACGTCTGTGCCGGATCTGGCGAAGGTCTAAGCACTTATTTTGTGATTTAATTCTAAAAATGATATTTTAAAAAGGTCCTCCCCATGACAGCTGCAGCCAATTTCGCGTCCGGACGTAAAAGACAGGGGCGGGACTTCCGGGTCAGGTGGGCCGGCTGCCTTGACCTTCCTCGCCGCGCGGCCATTTTGTCCCAGTCAGTCCGGAGGCTGCGGCTGCAAGGGAACCTCCCGAAGCGAAGCTGCAAAGATGCTGTCTGTGCGCGTCGCCGCGGCCGTGGCCCGCTCCCTCCCTCGCCGGGCCGGGCTGGTGAGCGCGAGGGGCCGGCGGGAGGGAGGTGGCCCAGGGCGGCGCCCGCGGGTGCCTGTTGGAGCGCTGGCTCGGGAGCTCTTCATGCAAGGAGGGTGAGGGGCTGTGGCGGCGTCGCCATCTTGCTCCGCTGACGGCTCGCGCTCTGGGCAGGGCTGGCGGCGGAAAGGGTCTTTCTGCTCATCCCCCGTGCGGGATGGTGCAGCAGGAGGCCCGGCAAGCAGCGACCCCGATGCTGCCCGGAGATGGGCCTCAGGAGGATTTGCCTCTCTGACCGAGAGCGGTGGGAGAGGGGCCTTGGGCGAAAGTCAGGGCTTGGGCGCTGGTTCTTCGAGGCCTGCTCGGAAACGGCGAGCCTCGGCGCCGCGGTTTCTCAGGGACTCCCTCGCTGAAGGTCAAAGGACTGTTGTCAGCCCTTGTAGCAGAGGGTGAAGGAGCTGACATTGCGCGAAGGTCAGCAGGCCCCGGCGTTTCACCTCTGTCCGGAGGTCGGTTCAGAGGAAAGCGGTTAACGAAGGTGGTTTTCTGAATACCAGAGGCCACCACTTTGTGCTGAATTACCCAAACGATTGTGAAAATAGCATGCTGGTGCAGATACGCTTTTCATGTAGCTGACACCATGACAGCTTGAAACGAGTTTCTCAGTTATCTCAGTCTCGTCAGGAGGAAGACTTTGCTTTTGATACTTGGACGTGATTTAAGATTTCGTCCTTGAGGAATAGTGTGACAGTGATTGAGAACTCAAGTGCAGTAGAAAGATTGAGAAATGCTTACCGAGGCCACTGCCCTTCTTGACTTAATCTCCCTTGAAGTTAACATTACCGTTAAGTTTTAGCTTCACTTATTTTATCACCCTAAAAATACATCCTAATTTGGCAGGTGAACTTACAGGTTATTTTAGTGCCCTAACAAGCCTCCGTAGCGTCTTGGCTTTTTGTTAGCAAAAATGACCTTCATCCAGGTCGTACAGAAGGTGGTAGCCTTAGAATTGATGGTGACAGATCACTGCATTCCAACTTGGAGGAGGGGGTCCAGATTGCTGCAGGCTTTGTGGAAGACAGTTTAAAAAAAAAATGTTAAAACTCTGTTGAACCTCTTATTTTGTAATCAAACTCTATGGCTGATTAAATAAACTAAGCCTGCATTTGTTTTTAAGCTGGCCAGTTTTATAAAAACTTTTAAGTCAGATTTTAAAAGATGTTTTTGCAATAGGTCTCCAAAAATGCTTTGGGAGCATCCTTCATTGCTGCAAGAAACCTCCATGGCTCTAACGCTCGTCTTCAGAAGACTGGTAAATTGCTATTTCTATCCACACCACACTTATTCCCTTGTGGGTAAATGAAAACGTGGGTTTTGTAAATGCTGTGGGTATTTTTCACTTGTTGATTTCTTTCTGTTTTAGGTACAGCAGAATTTCTAATTCATAATGTGCCAATTTAGCTATTTAGAGAATAGGGAGGTGGGCATAGGGAGGTATTGTTGGTTGGGGGATTTTCTTTTGAGAAGGGTGTTAGGGCTTTGGAAATAAGTTGTTAAAATTATATGAATGTAGTGCATATGCTGAGATGAAAAATGATACCTGCATGTCCTTCCTAGGGAAAGTACTTTTTTTTTTTAAGATTTAAGATTTTTGTTTTTAAGATTTATTTATCTATGGATACAAGAACTGGGGTATAGGCCAGAGGTGGGGGTGCGGGGAGAGAGGATTCACCAGAGACAGACTGAGGAGCAGAATAGGCAGATCTACTGAAATACATTGCTGAGGGGAGCAGCAGGCAAGACAGGAGAGGTCTGCTGTGTGCCTTATGGGTTGATAGAGCTGAGACTTAACCCCTTTGCCACCAAGGGAGGCCGAGGATGGGGAGGTACCTTTATTTGTAAGTGTTTTTTGTAGTAGAGACTGTACTTTAAAAATATTTTTGTAGGGCCTTCCCAGTGGCGCAGCGGTTGAGCGCTGGCTTGCGAAGCTGCCCGCAGCCTCTGTAGCGCCGGTTCAATCCCTGGCTGCTCCCCGGCCACTGGAGGAGGGTCCCACATGGCTGCAGACCTCTCCTGCCGCCGGCTGCTCCCCTCCCCTTCTGCCTGCTCTGCTCCCTGCTCTGGCTCTGGTGGATTCTCTCACCTTCCCGTGCTTCTGACTGTACCCAGTGCTTGTATCAATCAATCAATCTTGTATAAATAAATTTTAAAAAAATATATTTTTGTAAGATTTTACCAAAAAATTAGGTTTTAACCTAGGTACAGATTTTTAAGAAATTGAATTAAAGGGGTAGAAGTTGGAAAATATAAGGGTGTTGCTAAATTTATTGACTTCTTAGCTGGTTTGATTTGTCTGTGATGTTTCCTTAATCACTTGCGTTCATTTTCAAAGTGGTAGCTCTCTTTAAAATAGAATCATAAATATTACATGATTTTGATTACTGTGATTGCAAAGTTACAGTTTTTACATGTTGGGAATATGGGTTTTTAAAAGATCTCAGGACCAGATTTTTTTAATGGAATTGTCCTTTCAATAGGCACTGCTGAGATGTCCTCTATTCTCGAAGAGCGGATTCTTGGAGCTGATACCTCTGTTGACCTTGAAGAGACAGGACGTGTCTTAAGCATCGGTGATGGTATTGCCCGAGTACATGGACTGAGAAATGTTCAAGCAGAAGAAATGGTAGAATTTTCTTCAGGCTTAAAGGCAAGTTATAAAATGAAATTTTGGTGTTGTAGGATTAGTGTCTTGTCAGATGTTCATTTTCTGAATTCATAATTTAGAGAGCATGTCAAATTTTTGTTTTGTTTTTAACTAAGTATCAATTTGCTTCAGTTTTTGTTTTTAGTTATTACAGATTGTGAAAAGGATAAACTTGAGGGTTTTGGGTAACCAAGTTTTTTACTTAGGGACTGATGTACATCTAACTTGTACCCACTAACTCCAAAATATAAAATTGAGTAAACTTTCACCCTAATTCTTGAAGTTTGCTAACTTCAACTAAATTCGTTTTGGTGGCAGGTTGAAAGTTAATGACTTTTATTTGTAGTACATTAGACCAATTCTTGTTGAAAGGTGAGCTAGTGGTATAGCTATCAGAAGTTTTCTGTGATGATATAAGTCTGTTCTATTTGGTTGAACCTAGTTGACCAGTGAGTTGAGAAATAAATGTTGCAGGAGTCATGGATCTCTGAGGAGAACAGACTGTGTATACCAAGGGCAGTAGGATTATCCAGTAAAATAGGGGCAAAAATGGGTTGGCCCTCTTGTTAGTATTTAGTGTGGAAAAAGAACCACTTGATGTGGAAGACTAATTATAGAGCCAAACATTTTATCATTAGGTCAAGACCTTGACTTAAACATTTAACCTCTTCTCTTTACTTTTTATGAAAGATGAGTTTGGAATGGGTGAACTCTAGAGGTTCCTGTTTGCTCTTAAGAGCCAAGTACCTAGACCTATACTCTCCAGTAGAACTTTCTGCAGTGATAGGAATGTTCTGTGTTTATGTTCTTAAATACAGTGACTAATATATATACACGTGTATGTTTATTGAGTGTGTGAAATGCAGCTATTGTGGCTGAGAGAAATTTGACTTAGCTATGTGTGGTTAGTGACTTGTGGTTATCAGATTTAGCCTATAAAGGTTTTGTACCTGCCGTGATGTTCCATGGGCTTTCACTGTATTTAAACTGTTTATGGAAGTACTCACAGATAGTAACAAATCAGTCTTAAAATTCTCAGTTGTATGTGTTTTTTTCCTAAGATTATTTTTATTATTTTTTTATTTTATTTTTTAAGATTTTATTTTTTAAGATTATTTATGCATACAAGAGCTGGGGTACAGGCTAGAGATGCGGTGGGAGGGGTACTGGTGGTGGTGAGAGGATTCACCAGAGACAGAGTAAGGAACAGAACAGGCAGACTGACTGAAATACACTGCTGAGGGGAGCAGCGTGTGAGACAGGAGAGGTCTGCTTTGCCATGTGGGTTACTCCCTGGCTGGCCGGGGATCAAACTTATACTGCAGAGGCTGTGGATTGCTTCATAGTGTGGTGTTTAACCCCTTGCGCCACCAGGGAGGCCCAAATTATCAGTTTATTTTGGTCACTATTTTATTCTGATCACCCAGCTCAAAAGTCATTGCCAGAGGAAATGCAATGGGAAAAACTTGACCTGTTTGATTTCTTTGCTGCGTTAATTTCTTTCAGGAAGTGGTAATGAGTGCATAGTAGGCTTGTTGTAATGCTATTCTAAAATTAATAGCTATTTTAAGAGTCTTAACCAAAGAAGGCTGTTGGAAGAATACCAGAGTAAACCACATGAAAAATACAATACCTCCCACCCCTTGCCCCCTAGCTATTTTGTATAGCATTGTGTTTGGTATATGAAGAGAAGTCAGGCTTCACTGATGTTCAATTGTTACCTTTTTTATAGGGCATGTCTCTGAACCTGGAACCTGACAATGTTGGTGTTGTCGTGTTTGGAAATGATAAACTAATTAAGGAAGGAGATATTGTAAAGAGAACAGGAGCCATTGTGGATGTTCCAGTTGGCGAGGAGCTCTTGGGTCGTGTAGTAGATGCTCTTGGTAATGCTATTGATGGAAAGGTAGGTTTAATATTTATTCGCTGTGGGTGTAGCTTCTAATAAATACTAAAACTGATTTTTGTTTCTGATATATGATTTTTATTTATTTTTTTAAATAGGGTCCAATTGGTTCCAAGACCCGTAGGCGAGTTGGCCTGAAAGCCCCTGGGATCATTCCTCGAATCTCTGTGCGGGAGCCAATGCAGACTGGCATTAAGGCTGTGGATAGCTTAGTACCAATTGGTCGTGGTCAGCGTGAGCTGATTATTGGTGACCGTCAGACTGGGTAAAAAACTTAATTGCTTGTTGAAAGTTTTGAATAAAGTTTGCTCTATGGAAAGTTTACTTTTTAGGCTTGAAATGAAAAATGCTTTGGATATAATGGGAAGAGTAGAACATTGATAAGCGGATTAGCAGTATTAGTGATAGTAGTAAAATTTTAGTTGGGAAATCTTTCAGAGAAGTATTGGCTAAAATTTGTTTGTTCTCTTTGTAAAGCAAAACATCAATTGCTATTGACACCATCATTAACCAGAAACGTTTCAATGATGGAACTGATGAAAAGAAGAAGCTCTACTGTATCTATGTTGCTATTGGTCAGAAGAGATCCACTGTTGCCCAGTTGGTGAAGAGACTCACAGATGCAGGTATTAAAGAGCTTTAGTCTCGTTGGTATTACCTTCCCAGATTTTGTGACAATACCCTGTTGTTGCTGATCTTAAGATAGCGTGCACATAGTGAAGCCTGATTTTATTACTTCCTAATGAACTGAGCTTTTGTTAATAAAAGTAAGTAGAAAAATAAAAAATGAATTTAAGGCTTTTGTCATTTTCTTTAAAGAAGATACAGAATTTTAATTTTAGTAGTAAGTCATTTAGTAAAGCAATTAGATAATAGATAATTATTGTAGTGCTTCTAATTTAAAATCACAGTATTAATAACCTATAAAACTTCGATTTTATCCTCAGATGCCATGAAGTACACCATTGTGGTTTCAGCTACAGCTTCTGATGCTGCCCCACTTCAGTATTTGGCTCCTTATTCTGGTTGCTCAATGGGAGAATACTTCAGGGACAATGGCAAACATGCTTTGATCATCTATGACGACTTATCCAAACAGGTCAAAGGAAATGTATTTTTTAGAATCTGTATGTTTTTGCCACAGAACAAGAAAGTTGACAGATACGGCTTCTAGTAGGTTACCCTAACAGCCTTTTTCTGCATTGCAGGCTGTAGCTTATCGTCAGATGTCTCTGCTGCTCCGCCGACCCCCTGGTCGTGAGGCCTATCCTGGGGATGTCTTCTACCTTCACTCCCGTCTGCTTGAGAGAGCAGCCAAAATGAATGACACTTTTGGTGGTGGCTCCTTGACTGCTTTACCAGTCATTGAAACACAAGCTGGTGATGTGTCTGCTTACATTCCAACGAATGTCATTTCCATCACAGATGGACAGGTACTTTTATGGTTAAAATAGGTGTAAAGACTGAATGCTTTCGGGCCTCCCCGGTGGCGCAGTGGTTGAGCGTTGGGTTGCGAAGCTGCCCACGGCCTCTGCGGCGCCAGTTCGATCCCCGGCTTCTCCCCTGCCACCGGAGGAGGGTCCCACATGGCGCGCAGACCTCTCCTGATGCCCACTGCTCCCCTCAGCAGTGTCCTCTGTCTGTCTGCCTGCTCTGCTCCCCGCTCTGACTCTGGTGAATTCTCTCACCCTCCCGCGCTCCTGACTGTACCCAGTGCATGTACAAACAAAACAAACAAACAAATAAATAAATAAAACATGCCTCTATAAAAAAAATAAACAAAAAAAAAGACTGAATGCTTTCAAGGCATTGGTTGAAACTAGTGGTTATGAATTGATTAATTGAATGTCTTAATTTATTATGGAAAATTTCAAGTGTAAGAATAGTATGAACCCACATATATCTCTCATCATTTATCAATTCATGGAATAATGCACTTCATTCTTGCTTCATTTATACTATTATTTACCCCTCTCAATAATTTTGAGGCGAACCCCAGAGCCTATCACTTTACTTTTATGTTTCAATATAAATATGCTACCTATTTTTTTTCTTTATCTCAAGTCTCCTAATCTTAGCACTATAGATCATTTAAGTTTATTTGGGTTGCAAAACATTTGAGTGGTTTTTTACCATAAGAAGACACTTAGCATTCTTCCTTGAAGATTTTGAGGGAGATTTGGGGAACAGTAGCATAATTTTGAAAATAGTTTATCTCTTTAAGGTGCTACCCCGTGTATTTTTATTTTGTAGATCTTCTTGGAAACAGAATTGTTCTATAAAGGTATCCGCCCTGCCATTAACGTTGGTTTGTCTGTGTCCCGTGTCGGATCTGCTGCCCAAACCAGGGCCATGAAGCAGGTAATTTGCATCACTTTGTCAGAGAGGAGTATCACTAGATAATTAAAATCAAACTGTATTTGTATTGTGCTGTGTCAGTGAGTTAAATATATATTGTATGAGTGAACTATCTGTGTTTCAGGTGGCAGGTACCATGAAGCTGGAGTTGGCTCAGTATCGTGAGGTGGCTGCTTTTGCCCAGTTTGGTTCTGACCTGGATGCTGCCACTCAGCAGCTCTTGAGTCGTGGTGTGCGTCTGACTGAGTTGCTGAAGCAGGGACAGTATTGTGAGTTCTTCATGTTTGGTCATGTTCCGACTATGTCTTGTGAACCATAATACATGCTATTATCTTTTGTCAGACACAGCCTTTGTGTGCAACTGATGCCCATTTTCCTTAATTATTGTTCTTAACATTTTCATGTAAATGCTTAACTAGGAAAACTTACTAAGTATACTTAGTACCTTTCTTTTGGGAATTAAGGCCCCCACCCCCACTCTGGCTACATGAATGTAAATTTGGCAGATTTAAAAGATTGTTGGTACATATGTGTTTTGCTGTAAAATTTCAGTAAATTATCTATACCAAAAGCAATGTCAACTCTGCCCAGTATAAGTTACTCATGACTTTGGAAACATGGCATGTATTTCTTCAGCAAATCTTTAATATTTTTTGTTTCTTTTCAGCTCCCATGGCTATTGAAGAACAAGTGGCTGTTATCTATGCCGGTGTAAGGGGGTATCTTGATAAACTAGAGCCCAGCAAGATCACAAAGTTTGAGAATGCTTTCTTGTCTCATGTTATCAGCCAACACCAAGCACTGTTGGGTAATATTAGGTATGAACACAATTGATTTTTTAAAATAATTTTAAGAATTTTGATTTTTATAATTTGGTTAGTTACTGAATTTGTTTTTTGGTAGACTAATCTTTTTTTTTAATCCCCCCCAAATAGGGCTGATGGAAAGATCTCAGAACAGTCAGATGCAAAGCTGAAAGAGATCGTAACAAACTTCTTGGCTGGATTTGAAGCTTAAACCCCTGTGGATTCACATCAAATGCCAGTTTGTTTTTGTTATTGTTTCTTCTAGTAATCAGTTCCATTTGTAAAGGGATTACTCTCATGCTCCAGATGTACAGAAATCACGTTAAAAATAAAGGTTCCATGTTGCTTGGTGGTTTTCTATAGTTTGATTGTTAAAGAACTGAGACTACTTTGAGTGATTAGTAAACATGCTACTTAGCTATGTTACTTAAAATAGTAAAGTCAGCATTGTCTAGATTAAGATTTATAGTCTACAGAATTCCAAGTGTTTTGGTATTGATTAGAGATGTTCATAAACTGGATAAGGGTATATGTGGCAAGATTTCACATTTGTTAAATGTGGATGAGACTGACTTACCTATCTAAAGTAATCTACATTAAGAAGATGCTGTAGGCAGGAATAATAGGCAATTAGAATTCTCAAGAAAAGGGAGGTAAAATGAAAGCTGAAATACAAAAAATGGAGAAAGGAGATCCTAACAGTGAATAAAATGAGCACATTATTTCTTCAGTATTTAACACATCTTTCTTAAGCAGCCATTCTTGATTATAATGTAATCTATCAGGTTTTATGGTTGGTTTGGACCGACCTTTGGGAATCTTTGATACACAGTCAAAAAGATTATTTTCTATTAAGAGTTTCAATGCAGGTTGTAAAGTTGTCTAGAGAAACAGACAAATGGAATATGTATATAGAGATTGTGAGGTGCGGCCCTCCGTAGTGGCGCATGGGGTTAAGCACAGTACTGTGAAGCTATCTGCAGCCTCAGAAGCATGAGTTCAATCCCTGGCCCAGCTAGGGAGCTACCCAGATGGCGCAGCAGACTTCTGTCTCTCCTGCTGCTCCCCTCAGCAGTGCATTGCAGTCAGTCTGCCTGTTCTGTTCCCCACTCTGTCTCTGGTGAATCCTCTCACCCCTCCGCACCTCTGGCCTGTACCCTAGTTCTTATATACGTTAAAAAAAAAAAAGTGCTGGCAGGTTCAAGGGACGGATAAATTGGAAACACAGGGAGGAGTTGCTCTGGGGAGCAGAATTTCTTCTGGAGGTACTTTGGGTTTTTCCCTTCAAGGCCTTCAGCTGGGTGAGACCCACCCACATAATGCAAAATCTATTGATAAGTGTCAATCACATTTAAAATATAACTGGCAAAAACAGGATATATCCTTGCCAAGTTGACCATCACAGACCATGGGCGTGAGGGGACGGAAGGGGGAGAGAGAAACATTTGAAAGTAAGTTGCAGGCATCCTGACATTTCTCATGGTTCACCTAAAAACCACAATACCACTGTACCTCAAAAGTTAACATTGGGCCTCCCTGGTGGCGCAGCGGTTGAGTGCTGGGTCGCGAAGCTGCCCGCAGCCTCTGCAGCGCCAGTTTGATCCCCAGCTGCTCCCCGGCCACCGGAGGAGGGTCCCACAAGGCGCGCAGACCTCTCCTGCCGCCCGCAGTGTACTCCCCTCAGCAGTGTACTTCGGTCCTTCTGCCTGCTCTGCTCCCTGCTCTGACTCGTGAATTCTCTCACCCTCCTGCATTTCTGACTGTACCCAGTGCTTGTATAAATAAATAATAAATCTTTTAAAAAAAAAAGTTAACATTGATTCAGTAATTACATTAATTACATTAAAATTTTTTTACCTCCCCGAGTTGTTTTTTTAAAACTATATGACTATCTTGTTACCTAGACTTTCACTGAATATTTTTAGGATCTAGTTATCTTGACTGAAATAGGTTGAGAGTTGTAATATGGTGATTTGTAATTCCTTTTTTATATTTAGCTGGCATTCTATTGAAGTTTCTCCTCATCAGTATTGACAAAGGATACTTTTTTTTTAATTTCTTGTAGTTGACTATGTTAGATTCTTCCAAGCAGAGAATGAAGGTCAGATCACAGATAAGATAGCATGCACAAAGGAATAAGAGTAGGAAAGTGATATATTTGGGGAGTAATGTTTCTAGCATACGGTATATATATACACACACACACATTAGGGCTTTGTTTTGGAGGGTTTATAACACTAAAGCTCTTGTATTCCTTCATGCAGTATTGAAGATAAATAGCTATGTAGGACATGGACATCATCATTACTACTAAGGAAAATATAAAACTAATTCATCCATAGCTTGGTGCTGGAAAATCAAAGTCAATCCAAATTTTCTGGTTAAAAAGAAAACGGAAAGGGACACGGTATATCTGAGGGATTCACATCTGTGAACACTAACCATTTGTATGGAATAATTGTGTAATTCCAGGCTCAAGAAATAACATATCAAATCATTCCAAATAGTATTCTGCTACTTTCAGTTACTAGGGGAAACCTGTATTCATAGCTCCAACTTAGTGGGTGTTGAGTATGTTCCACTTACTTGATGCCAAGATTCTGTAAACTGTTTTGGATTCTATGTGAAAGGTTTGTTTAGTCAATTGTGTACTCAATCACCTAATTACAGCAGTATGGACTCATGGTTATTCTATACTTTTGGGTTACAGTTTGATATATTTTGTACAAATTCCAGCTTTGACCATCAGGACCTCTCAGGTGGCTCCCATGTCCCTTCAAAACTGGTCTGTGTGTGATTTTTGGCACTACCAAATGCTCTAGGCCTACCTGTTACAATTCCTGCTTAGCCCTAGAAATAGTCCTGTGGCAACTTTGTTTTCAATATGCTGTCTGCTTTTTTCCCCTTGAGTTTTGTAAGTTTATACACACATGTATTTGTGTGTGTATCCATCTCTATATGTACATATATAAATCCTTTGCAGGACAAATGTATCATAAATTTCTCCTATGGCTTCTGTTTCACTTTCAGAAGGTGACTTAAAAATTTTCTGTACCTACCCTGTAGGTATAGTCCTCATAGTTTTCCCACCAACGCAGCACCTGTGCGCCATCACCACAGTCCCTTGTGCTCTTCCCTCCCGCTTTTGACCCCACTCCTACTCCTCCCTTCCCTTGCTGTTTGCTTCAACTCTGGTCAAGTAGTAAATTCTGTCTTATTCCTGACCTTTTTTTTTCAGTCTTTATTTATTCCACCTATAAGTGAAACCACCTGATATTTTTCTTTTTCCTTTTGACTTATTTCACTGAGCATAATCCCTTCCAGCGCCATCCATGTTGCTACAAATGGCATGAATTTATCTTTTTTGATTAGAATAGTATTCCATTGTGTATACCACATCTTCAGAAGGTGACTTTTAAAAAAAATATATTTATGCATACAAGAACTGGGGTGTAGACTAGAGGTACAGGGGGTGAGGTGAGTGGATTCACCAGAGACAGTGGGAAGCAGAACAGGTGGATCTACTGAAATAGATTGCTGAGGGGAGCAGCAGGTGAGATAGGAGAGTTTTGCTGTGCCACGTGGGATAGCTCCCTGGCCTGGGATAGGTGCCCCTCTTGCTGAAGTGGCTGGCGCTATCTTGATAGCACTGAGACTTTAGCCCCTGCGCCACCAGGAAGGACCCAGAAGGTGACATTTGATGGGGGGAAAAAAAAGTGGGCTGTGTCCTATGATGTAGATAGCAGTTTTCCCATCTCAAAACTAGTTTGACCTGGAATGGATTCTTAAGAAAAGTCCAATCTTGATGGTATTTACCCTAGCTCTAACTATTGCTAGCCCTTAGGCATTTCAGCTTCCTCCTGGGTGTTTGTCCCTTGTATTCTATTCCTGTCCTGTCCTGTCTTGACCCTTTGTTCCATTCCTCAACTTAATTAGCTTTTAACCTTAGTGACAAAATGGAGTCCCTCTTTCTTTGACATTCACTTGGCAGGCCTAATAACACAGATTACTCTTGCCCTCTGGTGCTTTTATAGCATGGCTTTTACTTGACCATGTCCTGGTCCTTGCACCCCATCTGGCTTTAGTTACTTGGCTAGTACCATTACTAGGTTTCCCTCTGCTTACTTGGAAAGGTGATGATCAAACTATGGGAACTGACATAAAAATTTGCTATTGCTTTTGATGATGAAAGTGATTTTAGGGCCTCCCTGGTGGCACAAGGGGTTAAGCACAGCACTGTGAAGCTGTCCGCAGCCTCTGCAGCACAAGTTTAATTCCTGGCCGGCCAGGGAGCTACCCACATGGCGCGGCAGACCTGTCTCGGCCTCTGCTCCCCTGAGCTGTAGTTCAGCCAGTCTGCCTGTTCTGTTCCCCAGTCTGTCTCTGGTGAAGCCTCTTATCCCTCTGCTCCTCTGGCCTGTATCCCAGTTCTTGTATGCATAAATATTTTTTTAAAAAGTGAGTTTATTGAATTCCCTGGCTGGCCCCAAAATTGTCTAGTACCAGAGAGTACATGAGCAAATACCATCCTTATCTTGAGGTGCTTTGTAGTTTTATTGGGGGTGGGGAGACTTCCAAGAGGAACAAAAATTAGAGAAGAAGAACATAAGGAAATAAGTAACCTATTATTAAGGGCTAGTTTGTGTGATAAAAGATGACAAGTTCTAGAAATTGAAGAAGTGAAAAGACACTGAGGGCTGGAGCAGGTGGGGAAGTTGTGATAAGGTGGAACTTGAGCAGGAGCTTGCAAAACTTGCACAAAGATGGGGTGGCAGGATAGAAAGACCTGCCTAGTCTGGAGGTAGGAAGCTGAGAAAATAGATGGGAAAGGTTTGGGCCAGACTAGACTCAGAGAGGTCGTAAGAGTCATTTAGAGAACTTTGAGAGTTAATTCTGATGGCCAGTGGGGAAACTTGGTGCCTTTCTGAAGAGATGAGAGAATTGAAGAAATGGTGCCTTAAGGTTAAAAATTGAAGAAGAGTAACCTGATAATCAGTATGAAGTTGGATTGGCAAAGGCGAGGAAGAAGAGGAAAAGTAGATAATCACTTTTTTTTTTAAGCATGAAAAGAAATTTGGGGGTTTTAGTGGGCATTTGTTATTTTTGCCATCCACCGTTCCTTTTCCCCATTTCAGTGAAAACATCCCTTATTCCCTCTGGGCAAGCTGTCTCCTTCCTCTAGTCCTGAGACTATAGGATACTGTCCTAGAAAACAGTCAGCACTATGTTTCAAATACCCTAAATATGTTTGTTCTTTACTCATAATTCTATTATGAGGAATTTTAACAGAGATTTATATAGGGATATCATATTAATATTTCTAAAAGTTTAGGGAAATGCCGTGAACGTATTGGGAAATAATTGGGGGAATGTTAATGGGAAATTATGGGAAAATTTAAAATGATATTGAAGAGTTTTTTAATTTTGGGGGGGGTTTGTAATAAACTCACATGGTGTAAACTCAGGGGTCAAAAGATAAGAAATGAAAAGTAGGTCTCCTTCCCTCCTCTGTTCCATAGCCTCTCTCCCCTCTTCAGAAGGAGCCATTAAAAACATGTTTTCGGGTCTCCCTGGTAGCGCAGCGGTTGAGTGCTGGGTTTCGAAGCTGCCCGCGGCCTCTGCAGCGCCGGTTCAATCCCCGGCTGCTCCCCGGCCACCAGAGGAGGGTCCTACATGGTGCGCAGACCTCTCCTGCTGCCCGCTGCTCCCCTCAGCAGTGTACCTCGGTCCTTCTGCCTGCTCTGCTCCCCGCTCTGGCTCTGGTGAATTCTCTCACCCTCCCGTGCTTCTGACTGTACCCAGTGCTTGTGTAAAATAAATAAATAAATAAATCTTTAAAAAAAAAAGATAAAAACATGTTGATCATTTCATTATTTATAATTGCTATAGTAGTATAATTTCACTTTGTTAGTAGAATCTCCCAAATTGGTTATTGACACTTAGATAGTACATATTTTATTTATCTTTTTACTCACAGCATCTGTCCAGGATATGGGGCTAATGAATGTTTGAGGAATGAATATTTTCCTGCAACGTGCCTGCAACCACTTGCTATGTGTAATTTTGCCACTAGGTGGTGGAAGAAAGTTAAAATTTGGGGTCTGAACCCCACAAATAAAGCACACTGTACTCTGAGAACTTGTAAGACTCAAAAAATAGATAAGAATACATTACATTTAAACTCAGGCAATTAGAAATGCATCTAAAATATTTCTTCCTAAATATTAAAAACATTCAGGAAAAATGTTGGTGTTCTCTCGTCTTTCAATTTGTTTCATCACCCTAGTTCTTTCCTTTTTTTGATGTATATATATATATTTTTTCTTATCCCTCCTGCAATTTGCCTGTCCAGGTGCCCACCATGGCCTGTGCTGCCCCCGATGGTGCTGCCATGCTTTCCTTCATTCTAACCTCAATCTTTCCAAAGAGATGAACAACTCCAGAAATAGATGGGTGTACTTGGAGTGACCCCGGGCTGGAGGCCAACCCTCCATCTTCCTAATTAGGTGTGACTCCATTAGAGGGATTTTTATCACAATGGGACTGGGGGTTGCACTACCTTTTAACTGTCGGTTGATTGTGTCTGGACCAACTAAAACCTGCTCAGGCAAATACTTGCCCTTTCAGGCCTGGGTTGTGGGCTGGGCATCAGCCCTGGGTATCAACCTTGACCTTCATTCTCCCCTTCTGAGCACTCTCTGGCCAGGGTAGGTCTGTCCTGAGATTCTTTGACCCGGGGCCTGTTTAGAAGAGCAGAGCTCTAACAGATTTCTTCATCTCTTGACGAGGCTGAGCTCTTGGAGAAGTCAGTCAGCCTCTCTGGCCCTCAGTTTTGGCTCGGGGCTTTGCCAGAGTCCTACACTGCTCCAGACTCCCTAGGGTGTTGTCTGACTCCCTAGGGTGTTGTCTACGGGAGTGAAAGAGTGGAGGGAGAGGAAGGCCCCTGGAGTGGAATTGGAAAAGGGTCTTGAGAAAGGGGAGAACCGAACTCAACAATTACCAGTGACCTTTCAGTGACTTTGAGACTAAATCCTGCCCGGGGGCTGATCGGCAGCGCCTCACCTGGGCTCACACTACTCGCTGAAACCTGCCTAACTTCTACACCTCCCAAGATCGCCGACTTTGTCCATCCCCAGGCGTTAAGGAGCTGACACTTGGTCCTGGCGACCACCCGCTGAGCAGGTGGGGACCCTTCCCCCCGCCCCCCCAGAGACTAGAGCTCTCCGCGCCGTGGCTCGGTGGCGGTGGGGGAGGGTGTCTTGTGGGCGGGAACAGAACCCAATTTGGGAAGCTCCTTCCTATCCTCAAAGGCTTCCTGAAGGAGGGGGGAATTTAGGGCTCACGATCTGGTGGGTGCCTGACGTCGGGGGGCTTAACTCGGCCGGGGTGCGGGCTCCGGACGCGGGAGCGGGGGGTGGCTGGGGCCGCGGCCGCGGCTCCGACTCGGAAGGCGTGGTCTAGCGCGGGGCGGGCCCGCTGCCCGCTGCGAGCTCCGGAGTTGGGCTTCGCCAGGCGCGCCGTGACCGCCCAGCCGGCTCCCCGAGCGCGCGCCCCGCTGCCCCGCTGCCCGGCTGCCCGGCTGCCCCGCTGCCCGCCGCAACCCCCGCGCGCGCAGCCATGACTCGCTCACTCTTCAGAGGAAACTTTTGGGTAAGTCGGCTGGGCGGGCGGCCGATCGCGGGGCTCGGACTCTCCGGGTGCCAGGCCAGCGCGGAGCCCGGCGGCGGGCGCCCCAGTTCGGCGCCTCTCGGGACAGCGCGGCGCTGCGCACCCGGCGCCCAAGGGTCTGGGGGTGGGGAGGGCCCTGAGCCGAGGCGGTCGCTGATCCCTCTCTACCCCGCTGCGTCCCCGCCTGCGTGTCCGCCGTACCCCAAGTCTCCGGTGCTCCTGGCAGCGCAGACTCAGACCGAATGGTGTAACCAGAGCTTCTTGGCGTCGGGGCATCCACCCCTCATCTTGGAGATGAGGAAACCCAGACCCAAAGGGAGGGAGACCCGTGCAGCTTGAGTCGCGGGTCTTCCTGGAGGCAGCGCCAGGAAGGATTTGGGGAACCCTAGTAGGGGCCTGGGGTGAGATGTCACGGGCTGACAGCTGTAGTCACTGGCGGAGTCAGGGGGTGTCTTTCCCAGTGGACAGGCTGTCTGGGCTCTGGTCCTGCCCGACTGTCCCCTGCAGTCCCTGAAGGGATTCGCTGGCAGAGGCTGAATGCCCTGGACCACAGCCCTGTTTCCTGAGCCCCTTCCCTAGGCCTTTGCCCCAGTCTGCAGAGAGACCCACTCAGGGTCGAGATACTTTTAGCTGGTGGGGGCTTCAACACCCAATCTGGAAGCAGGGCATCTTGCCTCCCCACTCCCTCCACCTCATTCTCCAGGTGCCCTGCAAGAGGCTGTGGCCCCTCTTTTGGAGAAGCCACCCTGATCCCTTTATCCAGGAGTAGGACATCAACACCCTTCAGATTAAGCCAGGCTGCCCTGCTTTTTACTTTGGATCCTACTTGGCCCCCCTTTGTCGTCACAGATACCTGGCAGGTCTGTACCCCTATGGTGGGCTGCGGGGAGAAAACTGGCTTTGTGGCCTCAGGAACGCAGGTTAGAGTTTTTGAGGTCCTCCAGGGATACTACCCACTTGTAGGGTGCAGGGCAGTGGCAGCTTCACAGAGAGGGTGACACTCACAGCTGGCCCTGTGAGGAGGCCTGGGATTTTCCAGGGTAGACTGTAGAACTTTTGGGTCGCATGACAGGCATCGTGGACAAAAACAGGACAGAGAGAGCTGCCTTCCCTCCCTCCTTATATCCACAGTGTGACACCCAGTTTTCAGATCTTGAACTAAGCGCTACCTCTTCAGGGAAACCTTCCTGATTTCACACAAAATACATCCTTCACCTGCTTACATGGAGCACGTTCTGACTCTTTAGAGCATTTGTCAGTTCCTGGTTTTGCATTTGGGGGCCTACAAGCATGTGAGCACCTTGTGGGCAGGTACCAAACTGGCTTTCATGCCACAGGTATGTATGCAGAGTGAGTGCTCAGCAAATCCTTGCTGAATGACTGGAGTGGAAAAGACCCACAGGGCATGTCACAGGGTGGAAGCAGTTTCTATTTTCAGAGGACCCCCAGGCCACACATTAAGGCAGTCCACGTAGTGGCCCCATGCAAGCTTGCAGGGATAATTAGGGGAGGGGGCTGAGGGAAATCTGGGTTGGAAGTTAGAGATTGTGTGAAAGTCAGGGGAGAGAACTTTCTGGGATTATATTTCAGAAGTTATCTGATATCCTAAAATACCTTGCATAAGTATCTTTCATCTCCGCTTTCCTGTGACACTTCATATCATGTAACAAAAACAATAATAGATGACATTACTGTGTGTAGAGTCTGTGGGAAGTGCTGTTCTAAGCGCTTCACACACACTAGTCATTTAAGCCTCACAACCACCCTATGGGGTAGTCACTTACTATCTCATTTTACAAATGAGGAACTTGAGTGGCAGAGAGGCTGAAAAACATTTCCCTGGTCCTAGGACTCTTAGGGCCTTAGCAGTAAAGTAGGATTCTGCGTGGACTAAATGCTTCATGAGTGCCTTCAGTGAGGCTGGGGCTCAGAGAGAACGTTCCAGCATCCCTGGCTGCATGGCCCTTTGACACTGCTAGAGGTATCCAGTGGATCACTTTTGGCTCCTGAGGGGTAGACTCTAAATGTCACCATCATCTGAACCCCCAGCACCTGCCATAGTGCCTGGCAGATGGATGCATAGGATTCAGACAGATAGGGCATTCAGCCAGGATTTAGGAGAAAAGGGGGCATCAGGGAAGCTATTGGAGACCTCAGGGACTGCTGGCAAGGCTTTCACATCTCACGGTTTAGGGGAAGCAAGGCTGTTGCTGGAACTGAGGGTATGGCAAGAACTTTAATGTTTCCAGAATGAGAAGGTTGTGATTGGATAAGGTAGGAAAACTTTGGAAACAGAAGGGGATCAGTTGACTGAATTTTTAAAATTAATTTTTATCATTTATGCATAAAAGAACTGGGGTGTAGTCCAGAGGTACGGAGGGGGAGAGGATTCACCAGAGACCAAGTGGGGAGCATAACAGGTGGATCTACTGAAATACACTGCTGAAGGGTTCGGGGATGAGACAGGAGAGGTCTGCTGTGCCACGTGTGTTAGCTCCCTGGCCAGGGATTGAACTCATGCCTCAGTGGCTTGCAATAGCTTGATAATGCTGAGACTTAACCCCTTGTGCCACCAGGGAGGCCCAGTGGACTGAATTTAATAAATATTTATGAAGTGCTTGCCCTGTGTAAGGAGCTTTAATGGGGGTGGCATTAGCAGCAGCAAGATTGCCACACTGGTTAGAAGATAGATTCTACATGAGGAAGCGAGGTTGGGCCAGCTTTTTTTGGCCTTGAATGCCTGGCCTCAAGGATGTGGAAGAGCTAGTGGCAGGGGGTAGGGAGAATCTGGCAAGCGTCAGGGGAAGAAGAGGCTGCAGGGTGGAGAACACAGAGAAGGGGAAAAGATGAGGCAGATAGGGCCTCTATGGTGGCGCAGGCGGTTGAGCGACGCACTGTGAAGCTGTACGCAGCCTCTGCAGCGTGGGTTCGATCCCGGCTGTGTGAGAATCCCACATGGCGGGCAGACCTCTCCTGTCTCACCTGCTGCTCCCCTAAGCAATGTATTTCATCAGTCTGTTTGTTCTGTTCCCCACTCTGTCTATGGTGAATCCTCTCACCCTCCTGCGTATCTGGCCTATACCCCGCTTCTTGTATAAATAAATAAATCTTTAAAAAAAAAGACAAAAAAAAGATGAGGCAGATGGAAGACTCGAGTATAGGTAGAGGGTAGAGGAGGTGAAAACCATAGGACAAAACAAGTAATTGAAGGTGAGCTACATTTGACTCATGAGTCAATGGAAATGAAATACGGGCCCAGAAATAAGGAAGTCAGGAGGAGGAACTGGTTTGTGGAGAGAGGAGGTGGCAGAGGAGGGAGAAACAATATTAACCATACTGAACCATAGGGGTAGCACCGGCAAGGCCAAAGCCAACAACATCCTGAAGTTCCCACCCCAGTCCAGCCCTTGACCCCTGGACCATGCTGAGGTGGCTGGATCTGGGGAAGTCTTGGGGGAGAGGGAGGGTCCTGTGGTGGAGACAAGGGACCTGGCAGCAGGGTTTGGAATTATTTTCATGTTTTACTGGTGCAGACATGTTCAGTGAGTACTCTCTGATGTCAGCGTTCCGGATGTTAGGAGGTGGTGGAGATGGCCCCGAGCCCTTGGGAAGGGTGTCCAGGTGTGAGAGCTCACAGAACAGCATGAGGAAGGGTCATCAGTTATCAGCAGAGGCTCTGGCTAGACTGGCCTGATTCGAATCCTGGATCTGTCCCTTACTTGCTGGGTGACCTTAGGCAGTTACTTCAACCCCCAAGCCCTCGTTTTTTTTCTATATATAAAAATGGAGATAATAGCCGTGTCTACTCCATGGGACTATTATGTGAGCTAAATCAGAGTTCAGTACAGTACCTGGAACATAATGAGCACTTGTGATCGTCAGTTATTATTATCATCAGCACAGAGGTGCTAATTAAAGGAAGTGGGTGATAGTCATTCACTGAGTGAAGGAAGACATAAAAAAAACCCCTCTTGGCAAATGCCTGTGTCATGCAGGAGGAGAAAGGGCAGAGAATGAGAGGCAGAAATCCAGAGACAACCGAGAAAGGACCATCATAGGCCCAAGAGCGGAATGTTCCATGGCCAAGTAGAGGTCTATTTAGGTACATGTTCCTGAAAAGGTGTGAGTCAGGACATACTTTACACATTATCTTATTCAAATGCCCTATGGAAATACTTATCTAAAGGAAACTTTTGATGGGTCTGTTTGAGAAGGGAAGACTCAGCTCTATTTAAAACAGGATTGGAAAAATAAATAAATAAAATAAAGTAAAATGGAGATTGACCCCAGCTGAGTTTGCCTGACCAGAAGCATGCTTTTGTGTTGTTTCTCTCCTGCCTTTCTCCCACATGAACCTTCTTTGTGGCCCATAAGACAATCCATGGTACTGTGAAGACCTCTTTACTGTTTGCTGTTAGATGATCAGCTCCATGAAGTATGTCCAGTAGTGTAGTTCCACATCCGTATAGCTTCCAGCAGGTATCAGACCCTCAATGTGGGAGTGAATGAAGGAACAATGAAGAGTGAGCAGCGTATGTGGCTGTGGATAGAGGTTGCTCAGCTAAGGAGACACTCTCTCCTCACACTTCCCTTTTGAGGGAAGGGTCTCTCCACAGGCCTGGCCAGTGGTCCTGTACTTTGGAGATTGGGATGAGCTCTGGCTCCACTAGAAGCCCCAGACCCTAAACAGGGCCAGTACTCAGATGAAAAGCAGAGCCCATGAACATCTTACTAACCACCTGTGAGACACCCTATGACCAACAGCCAAAACACATGAATGGCTGAAGGGAGGAAATTTCTTCAGACATTAGCAAATCTCAGGCCGTTAACTCAACGGTTCTCTATGAGGCACTGAGTGGTGGCTGCTGTAGTCACAGAGGGGCACATAGGACATGTCGCCTTTAAGTGATTATAATCCACTCAAGGAACTGAGGCTCACCTGATATGTTAGAATAACAGTTTTTTTTTTAAGATTTATTTATTTATGCATACAAGAACCGGTGACAGGCCAGATGTGCAGGGGGTGAGAGGATTCACCAAAGACAGAGTGGGGAACAGAACAGGCAGACTGATTGAAATAAACTGCTGAGGGGAACAGCAGACGAGACAGGAGAGGTCTGCTGTGCCATGTGGGTTGCTCTGTGGCAGGCTGGGAATCGAACTGGCACTGCAGAGGTGGACAGCTTCACAGCGCTGCACTCAACCACCTGCGCCACTGGGGAGGCCCTAGAATAACAGTTTTTAATATTAACATTGCAATGTTAAGGCCATTGGAAATATATTATTAGGTGCTTTCCCCAATTTTTCCCCCGTGCATAGTTGTAATCATAGTGTATGTACTATTTATGTTCCTCTGTTTCAATATAATATAACTATAAATATGATCATAAAATATCATGCATATATTTTATGCCTGGCTATCTATTTTTCCTGGTAATCATTTTAAGAAGTGTTATAGTTGGTGTAACTGTTCTCTTGTTGTTTGTCTTTGATGTCATTTCCAAAACTTTCTTTTTTTTTTCTAAATTTTTTTTTTTTTTAAGATTTATTTATTTATTTATACAAGCACTTGGTACAGTCAGAAGCACAGGAGGGTGAGAGGATTCACCAGAGCCAGAGCGGGGAACAGAACAGGCAGACTGACAAAGCACATTGCTGAGGGGAGCAGCGGGTGGCAGGAGAGACCTGCAGCCATGTGGGACCCTCGCTGGCAGCCGGGGATCTAACCGGCGCTGTAGAGGCTGCGGGCAGCTTCATAACCCAGTGCTCAACCGCTGCGCCACCAGGGGAGGCCCATTTCCAAAACTTTCTATGATAAGTAATGCTGTGATGCGCAAGTTCGTTTGTGTACAATATTTAAAATTCTTTAGGGACCTATTTCAGGAAACTCATGAAAGAACTGGTCACTGCCCAGCCATTTTACTGTGTTTCTCAAATAAGCACATCTCTCTGTTTCCACGGTGGTAATGATGAATGTAGTGAAACTGGTATCTGAGTCAAGCTCCACATCCCTCCCATACTCTCCCTCTGTTTTGAGGATTTGCCTCCTATTCTGTTAAGAAACCAGAAACCAGTGAGCTGTTGAAAGCTCACTAATATATAAATAGGATTACGTTTAACTGTGAATTAAAGGAAAATCCAAAACAACAGTGGCCTAGATAAGAACAATGTTTATTTCTCTCTGACACACACATGCAGTCCCCAACAGTTCATTTTAGGGCTGGTTGGCCACCGGGGGTCAGGACTACTGCCCTGTCCGGCTACTCCAGTGGCACCTGGTTCAATGCCTGCCTGTAATAGACTCACAGTAGTAGCTATTGAATGACTGAAAATAGCACTTATTGACAATAGGACATTAAAAACTTCTGATCTATAGGGTCAGAGCAATTTCCTAAAGGGCATACAGTCTCAGCATCCACAATGCTGTGTGAAGAGACCAGTTTCACTACATTTGTCGTGGGCAGAGTGGTCATTTTCCCTGCTAATTTAATAAGCAAAAGTGGGTACTTTAGGGCCTCCCTGGTGGCACAAGGGGTAAAGACACAATCTATGAAGCTAGCTGCAGCCACTGCAGCACGAGTTCGATCCCTGGCCAGGGAGCTATGCACATGGCGCAGCAGACCTCTCATGTCTCGCCCACTGCTCTCCTCAGCAGTGTATTTAAGTCAACCCACCTGTTCTGTTCCCCACTCTGTCTTTGGTGAGTCCTCTCACTCCCTTCACCTCTGGCCTGTACCCCAGTCTTGTATGCATAAATAAATAAATCTTTAAAAAAAAGTGGGCACTTAATTAGATTTTCAATTGTTTTTTTTAATCATAAGGGAGTTTTTCACCCTTATTATTGTATTTCCTCTTTTATAAGTGGTTTTAGTTCCTTCTTCCTGCTTTACTTATGAATGCGCAGTTTTTTTAAGTGATCAAGATATTCTTTGCCATTTAACTACAAATATTTGTTTTATATAGTCTAATATATGCATATATATATATATATATACACACACATATGTATACATAGTTGGGGTAGAGACTCTGGCTCTTTTCACAGTTGAAAATCTGGTCATGGGGGCCTCCCTGGTGGTGCACAGGTTAAAATCTCAGGGCTATCAAGCTATTGCCAGCCACTGCAGCCTGAGTTCTATCCCCGGCCAGGGAGCTCACCCAGATGGCGCAGCAGACCTCTCCTGTCTTGCCTGCTGCTCCCCTCAGCAGTGTATTTCAGTAGATCTGCGTGTTCTACTCCTCACTCTGCCCCTGGTGAATCCCCCGCACCTCTGGCCTGCACCCCAGTTATTGTATGCATAAATAAATAAATAAAAATAAATCTTAAAAAGGAGAAAATCTGGTTATGACTTTGACTCCCCCCAGAACTTAATTTCTGAGAGCCTGCAGTTGACTGGAATTACATAAGCAGTTGATGAACACATATTTTATGTTTTATATATTACACATTGTATTCTTACAACAGAAAGTAAGCTAGAGAAAAGAAAATGGTGTTAAAGAAAATTCTGAGAAAAATGCATGCACAGTACTATATTGTATTTATGGACACTGTTAAGTTTATGTGGTTTGTTAACAAGAATAGCCTCATGTTGACTCTTGTGGTTCAAACCCGTGTTAGGTAAGGTCAACCCTGCTTATAGTTGTGTGTGCAATTCACATGTGCTAGTGTCCAGTAAGAGCCATGTGCAGTGTGGTAGTGAAAGGAAGTCATTAGGCTTTCCTTTGGATGTGCTGGCTTTGAATCTAGCTTCTGCCCTTTTTCAGCTGAGGGATGTGCCCTTGTACAACCTTCCTAATTTCAGTATCCTCATCTGTAAAATGACAGACCTAAATCTCTATATGTATTTTTTTTCTTTTTAACTTAATCTTTTATTAGGGAGGACACTGGTACCCAGAGTTTTCTCACTGCACGGCATGTTGGTTGGTGCTGCTTGCTGTGGCTTCATTACACTAGGGGGGACTGGAGAAAGGGCAAAGTGTGGGGCCTTAAATGAATCCCTTTCCCAGAAGGCCAGCACCACTATGGCTGGGTCATGCAGCTGTGCATTTTCAGGAGGGTATGGCATGGAATGGCACCAGGAGGAATGTTTGGATAGGATGTTTCGGGAAGGGGAACTGAGACCCCATCCCTACCTGCAAGTCACGTTTGAGTGAGAAGAGTTGGTTTGACTGCCCTTGAGGGACAGAGGCCTGGTTAAATTTTGGGGTTAGTTTTGCTAAGTAAGAAATTCAAACCGAAATGCTGAGGAAACACTGACAGGTTTCCCTTCCTTCTGCGCTCTTACGCTGCAGCACTGTATCTCTGCTCCTAACTGAGCATAACTTTGCATAGTTGAGAATGGATGATGCAGTGACAGGTTCATAAGTGGCCACACATGTCAGAAAACACCAGAAATAGGTTTCTAGATCCCTTCATTGCTCCAGGCCTTCACTGCCCCGCCTCTTGGAATCTGCTCAGAGGTAATATATATCCTATGTCATCAAACACAACCTAAGCTCTCTCTAACCTCAGAGAGTCTGGTCCTGTCCTACAGGGCCTGAACTAGGGGACCAAAAAGAGCTCAGCTCTCAGGAATAAAAAGTATTACATTAGCACTTCTGCTGATGGCCAGGTCTGGACAGTTGACCAGTCCTTTGGGCTGCCTGTCCCCTCTGGCCTCTGTACTTACCACTCCTAGTTAGCATCTACCTGTTTCATAAGCATTCCCAACTAACTCCTAGTCGACCTTCATTCTGATCAGTGTGGTCCAGAGCCGCTGCCTTGGTTGGCAGGCCTTCACAGCTGTTCCAGGCTGGCACTACCCTTTTCTGGTTAGCATAGAAGGGGAGTCTGTGTACGCAGGACTGTGACATTCCTCCCAGATGTCCTCAGTGCTGAGAGAGGGAGCATAAGTGCTGCAGAGCCAGGCACCTGCCTGTGACTCACACGCAGAAACTAAACTGAAAGTCCCAGGGCCAAAGGGCTAACCAGTTAAAAGTCCCAGAGCAAAGTCATAAGTCCTGTGGGTGATGTTTCAGGTGGGGAAGCTGGAAGCCTGGAAGGACCTGGGGGTTGCCGAGAGACTTAGTGGGCACAATTGCAGAAATTCAGAAGGAGCTGTGGTTGACTTGGAGAGAACAGGAAGTTGGGGAGGGAGAGCATTTCCATCCCTGGCTCTATAGCACTTGGGGTCTAAGCTCTACTTCACCAGCTAATTACTCTGATTTTCCTATTGTCCAGTCTAATGAGGATAATAATATCTGGCCAGCCCAGACCTAGGACTGTAAATATGTCTCAGATGATAAAATAGATTATAGTTTTGTTAAGGCGGTGGAAATGCCAATAATGCAATAGAATGTCAAGGTTGTAGTGAATTTTAATTTTAATTTTAATTTTCTAAAATTAATTTAGAAAATTGAGATAGTGAATGAAAATGAGTAGAATGATGATCACTTTAAAAAAAATCTAAGGAATTGTTAGAACAAATGAAATAGAGCCCCTAAGTCCTAAAAATTATGTCTTAAAACAAGCACCAGGAAGCATATTTACAATACATTAAGTTTGAAAGTTTACTAATTTGTAAAAATAAGACTTGATTTTTATTTTAAAAATATGAGTCATTGGTAATTGGGAAGCTATCTGGGGTTTGTGGAACATACTGTTAATGATTGTCTTCTTTGGGGTTTACATGATAAGAAAAATTTAATTATTTTCTTTTTGTTCATCTGTACTTTTCAATTTTTCTACAATATAAGTATAACTTTCTAAATAAAGAATTAAAAGGGTCTTTAATTCTCAGTCTGTTCACAGGTACAGACTGACCAGTAAAAACCAATTCAGATGGACATGAACCAGCCTGAAGAGAAGGAGTCTGGCCACCAGACTTGCCAAAGTCAAAGGTTTTCCCTGTAGGGCACCCTCCTGGCTGGGAAGATACAAGTGCAGGGGTGATGCCCCTCCAGTTTCCCCATATATTGGTGGCAGGGCAAAAGCATAAAACATCAAAGTCTCTCCCGTAGCACCTCAAATTTCAACCTCCAGGGGTAAATTATAGTCATTTTCTAGAGGTTTCTCTAGGTGTACCTGACTCTCTACATACATACTTGTATAACTTGTCTAAACAAGCTGTTGAAGTAGTATATTTATGATCATGGCAAGGAATAGCAGGTTATAAAGCCATCCCTCCCTGCAACTCAGTGTTTTTGTATTTGTTAAAAATATATAAATGGAAGTTACATATGGTTTTTGATATTAAGGCTGATTTTTATTTTTTATTTATTTTTTGGTTAATGTGTTCATTGTGGAATAATCAACTGCTCTATAAATCAAAAAATATTTTTTAAGTACCTCCTCAGGAAATGTAATGGTTAAGTCATTTACCCCTTTCTGTGCTGACGGAGGCCTTGGAGGGAGGCATAGCTGGTGAGTGGGGAGAAGGCAGAGCAGGACTAGAGTGAAGTCCTCACCTTGGGCATAAAATTTAAGGGGGTGCAAAAACAAAACCCTCAGTAATGAAGAAAAATAATACTTTACTGTGTTATTTGTAAAAGTAAAAATGAACGCAAAAAACCTCCATAATGAACAAAGTACCAACATTTTAAGAAAGCATGCACCTGCTTGACCCTGCCTCTCTTGTTTCACCCTAGTCTTGGCCCTCTCAGAAGGGGTTCTTTGGGAATAATGAGCACTCTTGGAGCAGGAGGTTCACAGTAGATGGGAGGCCTGGGCTGTGGGTGGGTTAGGAGAAAGTAGAGAGGGAGTTGGTAGAGCATATGTGGGGATCAATTTTACACAGGGAATCCTTGCAAATTCCCTGACCAGCTGTGAGTTCCAACTTGCTAAGGAACAAAGTTACTAGAAATGGGCCCAGCACAGCCTTGGAAGTCTCCACCATCCCAACCTCTCCAGGGCGCTTTGAGCCTTGGGCTCACAGAGAAGGTCCTGACCAGCCAGCATGTCTTTGCTGAAGAGAGAGAGAAGGCAGAGAAAGAGCATGTTTTTGGGGCTACTGAAGAGCCAGCTCTGGAGGAAGCTCCCCAAACCCCTGAAGATCAGTTAGTGACTTACTGGACAACCAATGTGCATATAAAAGATCAGGTTTTCTCTTGTAGTAGAAACTCATCTGTTTCTCCATCTTTTTGGCCTTTTCTTATTTTAAAAATGATCTTTCCAGGGCCTCCCCAGTGGCGCAGCGGTTGAGCACTGGGTTGCGAAGCTGCCCACAGCTTCTGCAGTGCTGGTTCAATCCCCGGCTGCTCCCTGGCCACCGGAGGAGGGTCCCACATGGTGCGCAGACCTCTCCTGCCGCCCTCTGCTCCCCTCAGCAGTGTACTTCGGTCCTTCTGCCTGCTCTGCTCCCTGCTCTGGCTCTGGTGAATTCTCTCACCCTCCCGCGCTTCTGACTGTACCCAGTGCTTGTATAAATAAATAAATAAATCCTAAAAAAATAAATAAAAAAAATAAAATAAAAATGATCTTTCCAATCCATAAATGAGGGTCTAAAAGGGAAAATGTAACAACACAGATTTAATTTAAAATCCAAATTAAAACAGTACTGCAATTACATTGTTCACCTATCAGATTTAGCAAGATTAAAAACATAGATATGAATGTAGATGATATAGGCACCGATATAGATACAGATATAATGTAGATATGTTAAGTGCAAGTGCCTTCCTCTGGGGAAGGTGTAGTGAAACCAGTTTTTGAAGTCATTGCTGGTGACAGCTTAAACTGGTAGATATTTGGAAAAGATTTGGCTGTAACAATTATAGGCTTTGACCCAGTAAATCCTCTCTTGGCAGGCAAGCCAAAGGAAATATTTCAAATACAACATAAATGCTCCTGCAGAAAGGTGTATATTGCCGCGTTATTACACTTGATCTTAGCCAAAAGGCCGAGAAGCGATATTTGCCGCGTTATTCATACTCAGCAAACATTTGGAATAGTCTGGGAATGCTTAAGATTGGATTTTGTACTATGACAAAGTGGTCAGCTGAGGATATAGTTTCAGGCATCCATCCAGAGAAAGAAAGGCAAAGAAAGCTTGCTTCAAAGAGCCATCTGCCTGGGGCCTACATCCAGAGGCCCAGAGGGAGCTTGTTCTAAGGACCCCTAATCCACAAATACTTTCTAATAATGATTTCCAGACTTTAAAATTTCCTCTTCCCTATGCCCACCCACAAAGATCCTAAATTTTATTCAATAGACAAATTTTTCAAATTTATCAAACCAAAAATAACTACCACTACTATACTTTTCCACCTAGAAAATTCCTTCTTGAGGTTTCCAGAACATCTCTTTCTGTGAGAGCTCCTTTTATCATTTTGGGCAGTGCTACTCCTCTATCCCCCAAAGGCATCTCTGCTTCTGGCTCATGGTGTAATCTTCAAGGGCTCATGGGCATTGTAGCATAGGCTTTGGCACTGGAAGGATTTGACCTTTGAATTCCTGCTCTGCTGTGCTGTTGCTGTGTGACTTTGGTCTGGTGGTATAACCCGAGTATCTTTGTCTGTAGCATCTGTCAGGGTTGGGGTGAGGAATCTTTTCTATAATGAATGTTTATTAAGGACCTATTCTGTGCTAGGCAAGATACCAAATTTGGGGAGCTTGTATTCTAATGTGTGAGAACTGTGGTGGTGAAGCAAATATACCACACAATTAAGGAACTTGGTGGCTGCAGAGAAGGAAATCAAGTGTATGAGTTTCCTATTGCTTCTGTAATCAATTGCCACAAATGTAGCATCTTAGAACAATAATTTATCCTCTTACAGTTCTGGAGGTTAGAAGACTCACTGGGCTAAAATCAAGGTGTCTGCAGAGCTGTGTTCCCTCCGAGGGCTCAAGGGGAGAATCTATTCCTTGCTTTTCCCTGCTTCCAGGAGTCACCCTCATCTCTTGGCTAATGGCTGCCTTTCATCTTCAAATCCAGCACTTCACTTCATGCTTTTTGAGACTTTTGTGATTTTGAAAAAGATTTTTATTTATTTATGAATACAGGAACTGGAGTATAAGCCAGAGGTGCAGGAGGTGAGGGGATTCACCAGAGAGAGTTGGCAGCAGAACAGGCAGATCTACTGAAATACACTGCTGAGGGGAGCAGCGGGCCAGTCAGGAGAGGTCTGCTGTGCCATGTGGGTCAGCTCCCTGGCCAGGGATCGAACTCTGATGTAGTGACTGGCCATAGCTTGATAGCGCTGAGACTTAACCCCTGTGCCACCAGGGAGGCCCCGCAAGACTTTTGTGATTAACATGGAGTCCACCTGGGACATCTTTCCATCTTAAATTAATTAATGTAATCAGGTCTGCAAAGCAGCTTTTGCCAAGAAAAGGGATTAGAACTTTTTTTAAAGCCCAGGGGAGTTGTTATTTTACCTACCACCCTACCTATATGCTCAGTGGCTAGTCACTGGGTGTGTTTGTGGGGACGGAGTGGTCAGCAGGAGCTTCTCTAAGCAGCAGACAATTGAGCTGAGACAGGAAGCTAAGGTCCAGCCTGACTTTGCAGAGGGCTGGGGGAAGGGAGGGAAGACAGCAAGGCTGGAAAAGGCATGATTGTTGGAGAAACAGAAAGATGGGTGTGACTTGAGCCAGAAAGAGGCCAAATTGCTGAAAATCAGTTTGACAAAAGCCAAGTTGCTGAAATGATCAAGCCACCAGAAACTTGTTTCTAAGTAGTTGCCTAGAAAGACAGAAAATGCTGTTACCGTGGTAAGTTTCAACAATATTTTTTTAAATTAATAGGTCTTATTATTTAAAGCTGTTTTAGGTTTACAGGAAAATAGAACAAAAAGAGAGCTCCCATATTACCTCCACGTCCCCCTACTCTCTCCTATTATTAATATCTTGTGTCAGTGGGTACATTTGTTATGAATGCTGTGCCAATATGGATATATTTTATTAGCTGAAATTCATACCTTACATTAAGATTCAGATTTGTGTTTTTTGTGTTTTGACAAGTGCATAGTGTTATCCACTATTATAGTATCATACAGAAGAGTCTCATTTACCTGAAAAATCCACTATTCATCCTTTCTTCCTTTCCCCTGAGCTCCTGGCAACCACTTGCCTTTTTTTTTTATAAGACTTATTTATTTATGCATACAAGAGCTGGTGTGTAGGCCAGAGGTGCAGAGAGTGAGAGGATTCACCGGAGACAGAGTGAAGAGCAGAACAGGCAAATCTACTGAAATACACTGCTGAGGGGAGCAGCGGGCGAGACAGGAGAGGTCTGCTGCACCATGTGGGTCACCTCCCTGGCTGGGGTTCGAACTGGTGTGGCTTCATAGTGATTAGACTTAACTCCTCGCGCCACCAGGAAGATCCACTGTTTACAATTTAAAATGCAGATTGGAACTCATTCCATATCAGTTCTTAGATTCTTCCCTCTTTTTTTTTATAGGTGATAGAAGTCCATTGTGTGCCCATCCCACAGTTTACTACTCACCCTCCTATTTGTGAGCATTTGGGTTGTTTCCAAAATTTTGCAATTACAAGCAGAACTATAATGAATAACTTGTGTATTTGTATGTATGTATTTTGGTTTTGTTGGAGGTATATCTTTAGGGTAATTCCTAGAAGTGGGATAATTAAATCAAAAGGTAAACACATATGTGACTTACTAACATATTATTAAAGTTCCTCTCTAAAATTGGGTCTAGTTTCATTTTCATAAGCAATAGAAGTGACTGTTTCTCAGTTTTAAAAATAATTTATTTACATATATTATTACATCATTGTGCATTTTTGTACAATGTTTACTTTCTGTTCTCAGGTGTAGTCCTCATAGCATTTCCACCACCAATTCACCTGTGTACCATCAACAAAGTCCCTTCGCCCTGATTGCCCTTGTTTTGATCCCTCTTCCTCCCCCTCCCCTGCAGAATGTCTCTGATTTATAGTTTTCTGTTTATTTTTGTTTCTTTTTTTATTGTTATTATTTGTACCCCTGATTCCTTATTTGGTTCCCCAATACTCCTCCTGTAAGTGAAACCATTTGATATTTTTCTTTTTCCTTTTGACTTATTTCACTGAACATAATCCCTTCTGGCTCCATCCATATTGCTGAAATTGGCATTAGTTATCTTTTTTGATTGCTGAATAGTATTCCATTGTGTATATTTACCACATCCTCTTGATCTAATCATCTATTTTTGGGCATTTGGGTTGTTTCCAAAGCTTACCTATTATAAATAGTGCTGCAATAAACAGCACTTTTGAACTAATATTTTTGTGTTCTTTGGGTAGATTTATAGGAGTCGAATTGCTGGGTCATATGGTAGCTCCATTTTTAGTAGTCTGAAGAAGCTCCACACAGCTTTCCATAGTGGTTGGACCAGTTTGCATTCCCACCAGCAGTGTAGGAGAGTTCCTTTTTCATCACATCCTCGCCAACATTTGTTGCTGCTAGTTTTTTTAATATGTGCCACTCTCACTGCTGTAAGGTGGTTCTATTTGTGATTTTGATTTTCATTTTCCTGAATATGTTTCTCACAGTTTTGTCAACAATGTATTGTCATACTTATTAATTTTTGTCATTCTGAAAGGTGAAAAATGGCATCTCAGTTTTCATTTGCATTTCTCATTTTTTATGGGTGAGACTATATATCTTTCTATATATTTAAGAGTATGCCCACAGAGTAATTACCTGATATTAGAAAGAGCTCCATATTTAGTTTTTGGCAAATGGACAAGCAATAACATGCATTACATAAGTTGCCCTTTGCTTTCTTTTTCAAAATGTTTCCTTTATCATATGTTAAAAGGTCATATCTATATAAATAAATATGTAAAAATACATTTAAAAAAATTTAAAGATTTATTTTTATTTATTTATTTATTTATTTATACAAGTACTGGGTACAGTCAGAAGCGCGGGAGGGTGAGAGAATTCACTGGAGCCAGAGCGGGGAGCAGAGCAGGCAGAAGGACCGAAGTACACTGCTGAGGGGAGCGGCGGGCGGCAGGAGAGGTGCCATGCGGGACCCTCCTCCGGTGGCCGGGGAGCAGCTGGGGATTGAACCGGTGCTGCAGAGGCTGTGGGCAGCTTTGCAACCCAGCGCTCAACTGCTGCGCCACCGGGGAGGCCCTATAAAAATACATATTTATATATATGGCCATTTCTTTTCTGTTGTTTGTATTTTATTTACCTCATTATCAATAACAATGCCAGTAGTATACTTATAAAATTTTTTGTTACTTTATACTGCTTTTTATGTAATAGGGTAATTCCTCACTCATTTTATATCTTTTCAACTTTTTGGGGGCTATTTTCATTTACCTTCTCTTCCAGGGGGATGTTAGAATGAATTTAAAAAGAATCCCATTAAGATTTCAATTTTGGGGCCTCCCTGGTGGCACAGCGGTTGAGCGCTGGGTTGCGAAGCTGCCCGCAGCCTCTGCAGAGCCAGTTCCATCCCCGGCTGCTGGCGAGGGTCCCACATGGTGCGCAGACCTCTCCTGCCACACCCACTGCTCCCCTCAGCAGTGTATTTTGTCAGCCTGCCTGCCTGCTCTGCTCCCCGCTCTGGCTCTGGTGAATTCTCTCACCCTCCCGTGCTTCTGACTGTACCCAGTGCTTGTATAAATAAATAAATCTTTAAAAAAAAAGATTTTAATTTTGATTGAAATCATTTAACCTTTATAGAGTTACTTGGGGAGAATGGAATCTTTCCAATTTTGTATTTTCCCATCTTGGACTAGAATATATTTCTAGGTATACTGAGCTCTTTGATTGTAATTTTGGGTAATGTTTTATAGTTTTCCTTCAAAAACCTTATTCCTAGGAATTTCATAAGTGCTACTGATAATATGAATAGAATTTTGTATTTTACATTATATTTTTAAATGGATATTGTTGACTACAAGAAAATTATAGCTTTTTAAAAGTTATATTTCATTCAGTCCCTAGCTTTTTACTTGATTATCTCTGACTTTCTAAGCAGAAACTTATATAAGAAATAATGGCAATTTCTGATATTTTTTTAAAGATTTATTTATTTATGCATACAAGAGCTTGGGTACAGGCCAGAGGTGGGGGGGGGGGGTGAGAGGATTCACCAGAGTCAGAGTGGGGAACAGAACAGGCAGACTGACACCGAAGTACACTGCTGAGGGGAGCAGCGGGCGAGTCAGAAGAGGTCTGCTGCGTCATGTGGGTAGCTTCCTGACCGCCTGGGAATCAAACTCATGCTGCAGAGGCTGTGGATTGCTTTATAGTGTGGTGCTTAACCCCTCGCGCCACCAGGGAGTCCCAATTTCTGATATTTTTACCTCTGTCTGGAGTAAGAATATGGGAAAGGTGCTACCTCGGAAGTGGAGGCATTCATAGGGCCTTAGACTTGTGCAGAACTTGTTTGAAATTTTAATTGTAGAGGCCTTGTCAATACCGGGTGACAACATGCTGTGCTGTTCTGGTCTTCATGTTCTTGCGAGGAGCCTGCTGCAGGGTGGAGTTCTCACCAGCAGTGCTTTTGGCACAGAATTGGGAATCAGCTGCTCTGCCTCTGTGGGGTGTTGGGGTGGGGAGCTGGCCAGCTTCCCCAGGTCCTACAGACACCCTGCAATTTCTCCATGGCTGCTCCTGTTTCAGCCCCTGCTGATTTGAGCTTGGCATTTTCAAACTTTCTTGGGAATGTTTGTATGGGTTGGAATTCCTGGTTCCCAACCTCGGTCCATGTAGTCCCATCTGCTTTTTCATAATACTGACATTCTACAAATCTGACTTCTCTTGGGCCCTTCGCTATTTTCTGTTGTTGCTATGGGTCACTTGTTATATTAGTGGGGTCTGGAGACCCATGAGAGAGGTGAAAAGACTTCAGTTTGCCATCTTTATGGGGAGGCAGGGAGAATTACTAGATTATAGAAATAATGAAAGCATACTGTAAAAAATGTGGGCATCTGCTAAGTAAAGAGCTGTGTTCAACATTTGGTGTACATCCTCTTAAGTTTTTCTCATTTTTTTCCTGATGCAGTGTTTTTGCAGACACTTACTTTCTCAGGTTTCACTTTCACTTATTTTCAGCGGTGCGGAGTTGTAACACTTGACAAATTCAAAGCACATATTCTCTTTTGAGCCTTCCAATTACCCACATTTTATAGTCTAGTGCATTAACATAAGAGAAACTGAGCTTTCAGCTCAAAGTCACAAAGCTTCCGTGTGGTGGGTTTGGGACTCAAACCCAGGTCTGGTGTTGAGGACCAGGTGTGTGCCATTTAGAATTCAGGGAAATGGAGTAAAAAGTGAAGATTCTCCTACCCCAGGCTGGAAATCAGCAGGTCTAGGGTGCTGCCTCCTGTCCTTCATGTCTTTGAATCTTTACTGTTTTTATTTGCCTTTTAATATTTTTGAGATGTACTTTACATAAGAGAAAATGCACAGATAAATACACATCAGTACAATCCACACCTCTATAGAAAGATCTTGATAATTATGTGAGTCATGTGGATGTATACATTTCCATCATTCCAGGAAATTCCCTGTGGCCTTTCCTAGTCCACTCTCAATTGCTTCCTGACTCAGGGAGTCACTGTTCTTTTTTCTTTTACCATATAAATAATTCCTAGTACTGTTGGCCTGCCTTAAACTTCCATATAAATGGGATCAGTTTGGAAATACTTTCTGTACTTAACATCTTTTTTTTAAAAGATTTATTTATTTATGCATACAAGCACTGGGGTACAGGTTGGAGGTGTGTGTGGGGGGATGAGAGGATTCACCAGAGACAGAGTGGGGAACAGAACAGGCAGATTGACTAAATCACACTGCTGAGGGGAGCAGCGTGTGAGTCTGGAGAGGTCTGCTGTGCCCTGTGGGTTTGCTCCCTGGCTGGGGATCAAACTCATGCTGCAGCGGCTGGTTAATAGCTTGATAGCACTGTGCCACCAGGGAGACCCAGTCCTTGTAATTTCTTTTAGTAAACTTCTTAGTTTTTTCTATACAAAATCATGTGATATGCAAATAAAAACTGGTTTTTTCCCTTTCCAATATGTATGTATTTCTATTTTTTTTTTGCGTTATTTCTTGCTTTATTTTCTCCTTATGAGGAGGAAAGTATTTTATGTATGTGTCTCTACTGACTCCTTAAATGAACAATAAGCTCCCTGATTGCAAGAACTCTCTTATGTAACCTTTTGAGTAGCTTGTCTGTAATTGGTACACAATTAAACATTTCCCAAGCATCATTAATGTGGAAGCTGCTGTAGGTATCACCCAGATACTCTTTAAGATGTTAATTTAAAAAGATGTTAACTTAGACACAAAATACAATATATAGTGAGAACCAATTGAGAGGAACTGGTTTTAACCACTTCAGGCATTCAGAAGGGGGAGAGGAGACTATAGGGTGAGTTATTTGAGGAAGACTTCAGAGAGGAAGACTTCAGAGAGGAATCTGAACTGGCACAGAAGCAGAGATGGGGTTTAAGTGAAGAGGGAGAAGATGACATTCCCACTGTGGGAAATGCACAGATAAAGGTCCCGGGCAGAAATGTATATCGTCCATTTGGAATACAGGGAAGAGATCAGTGTGGGGAAAATTGGGGGAGAGATGCCGGGGTATTATTATGTGGAGGCTCCAATTATCAAGTCAAGGATATTGGGGTTATGGATTCGGTACACTCACTTTGATGGCAGATCTGTAATGCCATCTTAGAGCTCATGCCTATTGTGTTCCCAGCCAGATGCATTAGAAGGGACAGTGAAAACAAAGACTCCTGAGTGAAGGAATGAATGGACAAGGGTCAATGTCAAAGTTGGTTTATAGACAGAAGTGCTTTGTTTTTCCTGGAAACACTTGAACTCTCTTTTTTATGATACTCATTTGGAAAAAAAGCGCTTTCCTTTTTCTTTAGTAAGGATGGATAAGGAGTGTGGAACTAGTTTCCTGGAAACAAACCAAATGCCAGGCCTCCTGGCTGCCAGCCTAAAAAAACCAGAATTTCCTATTTGGCTGTCATGTTATGATTTCTGTGGGTCAGAGTTTACCGCAGGTGCTTTCTGAGCACAGAGTAGTTTTTCCAAGACAAATCCTTTGCCACTTTGTACTTACCCTTGGACCCTCTTTGTATTCTCTTGGGGGATTGTCTTACTTGGTGGCTTTACAGCCTATCCACTCCTCTGAAGCCACAATTCTGGTTTTTTTAGGCTGGCAGCCAGGAGGCCTGGCATTTGGTTTGTTTGCAGGAAACTAGTTCCACACTCCTTATCCATCCTTACTAAAGAAAAAGGAAAGCACTTTTTTTCCAAATGAGTGTCATAAAAAAGAGAGTTCAAGTGTCTCCAGGAAAAACAAAGCACTTCTGTCTATAAACCAACTTTGATATTGACCCTTGTCCATTCATTCCTTCACTCAGGAGTCTTTGTTTTCACTGCCTCTTCTAATGCATCTGGCTGGGAACACAATAGGCATTTTCATCCTGCAGAGTTTTGCTGTAGATTTGGCGTATGTAATGTTAAGGTAGATGTGTGTGTGCGTGCGCGTGTGTACAGGGTTAGTCCAAGACTTAGAAGAAGCTGCTGGAATTTGCAGTTGAGAGTCGGGACAGCAAAGCTACTGACATGGGTGATGTTAGATGGCAAATCCAGAAGTTAGGTTTTTAAGATCCCAGAGTAGGGAACATGGGGGCTGTTCAGAGATGACTTCTGGAACACTTGAGGGTTGAGGGGCTGGATTTGGATTTGGGAGGGGATGATGTAAGCATCATCTTAGAGTTGAGTACTGCATTTCAGGAGGCAGGAAGAAATTTTCGTGGTTGAGGCAGAAGAGTGTGTATGGAGGGGGTGAGCACAGGAGTGAAAGTCTGTTTCTTTAGGTTTCACATTGCTTAAATCTATGCTCCAACAATAGCTACAAGTCATAGGGTGAAATATATTTCTAACTTGGATTTATTTATATACCCACATGTAAAATTTATCATACTTACAAGAACCATTTTAAGAAATGGTAGGCATGAGTTATGGACAGTAAACTTTTCCAAGCATTGGGTTGAAATAAGCTTCAGACCTTGGTCCTGCTGAGTTTCTGTGGGACTCCTGTTTGCTCAGGTAGGCCATGAGGAGAAGCAGCAACTGGAAGGAAGGAATTCTGCTTCCCTAGTGCCCAGGGCTAGGTAGAGAATGAGTTTTCCTCCCCTCCCCTCAGAGGCAGAGTTGCATCTCTGTGAACAGGGGATTGAGAAGGGATAATCCACCTTGGCTGCCTTGGGCTGGGTGAGTTCAAAATTCCCCAGGACACACCCAGAAGCAACCTCATCAGCCTCCCTATAGATTGGAGTTTGAATCAGGCAATCTCTTGTGTGCATTTGGGAATAGAAAATATAGACTAACCTCATTAGGGGACCCTTCTTTGGTTTGGGGAGCTGAGGGGGTTTTGGTTTTTAAAATGCACTGCATCTGGGGCTACTGCTTTGGGAGACTAGGCAGCTCCAGCCACAGAGCACTCTGTAGACTCAAAGAGGTCTGCACTGCTAATTTAAAATTAAAAAATAATTCTTTTCCCCCAAATGAGACCAATGCCCATGTGGAACATATTGGATGCTGGACTCCCCTTCATGCTCCCCAGTGGGATGTTGGCCTATCATTCCCACTCCTGGGACTTGGCTCCTGGCTCAGAGGTGCTCCCCTCAATCCTCAGCCCTCGGACTGGGCTTGTTGGTTGTGGTAACTGAGGTCAGAGTCAAGTTTAAAGACAAAGTGGGGCCTGCCCTGGTGGCACAGCGGTTGAGCGCTGGACTGTGAAGCTGCCTGCAGCCTCTGCAGCGCCGGTTCAATCCCTGGCCGCCAGCGAGTGTCCCACATGGCGCAACAGACCTCTCCTGCCACGCCCACTGCTCCACTCAGCAGTGTATTTCATAGGTCTGCCTGTTCTGTTCCCTGCTCTGGCTCTGGTGAATTCTCTCACCCTCCCGCGCTTCTGACTGAACCCAGTGCTTGTATAAATAAATAAATAAATCTTTAAAAAAAATAAAATACAGACAAAGTGAACATTTTATAACCTCTGGTTAAAAAGGTTGCAGGGTGTGAGTCACTTTCCACTTAATAGGGTGAAGACACACCCTCCAGATGGCTGGAGGGTGTGCCCAGTGCCTACTCCCAGGAAGGGACACCAGCAGCTCAGCTCCCTCATCCAAGCATCTCTCAGCCCTCTGTCACTTCCTTCCTGTTTTGTGGCCTTTCTGTTTCATAATTTTAAAGACTCTTCCACAGCTACTTGCAGTCTTACTTCTTCTATTTTTATTCCTTTTGGCCATGCATTTCTTGGAAGTCAAGTGTTTGAGAAACCTCAAACATGGTGGGTGTCCCGGTGTTCTGTCCACTCCAGACCCTGGGACTGCCCATCTGTCCCTGTTCCTGGTCTGACTCGATGTTGTCTTTCCTGCCAGTGTTCGGACATCCTCAGCACCGCCGGCTACGACAGCATCATCCAGCACCTGAACAACGGACGCAAAAACTGCAAAGAGTTCGAAGAGTTTTTAAAAGAAAGGTACTTGTGGTTTCCACTCTGAAAAGAAGGTGGAGGGCAAAATGCTCCCACACAAACAGGGAACAATTGTTCTCAATGGTGCACAAGACACTCTGCTGTAGGTTGTGGAATGAACTCAAGTAATAAATGGTATCTCTGGCCGAAAGTTCTTAGAAAATAGTTTGAGGAATGAGAGTTATGAATAAAACAACAAGCAAAACACAGAATACCTCTCTTACTCAAAGTTCACATGACACCACTTTGCTTTCACGAAAGCCCTAGGTTAGTACCTGTTTCTGCTCACAAAAGAAACCCAAAGAGGACTTTCCTTTTGTGGCAAAAGGTGAAAAGCAAAAATAGCATTCAGTGTTTTGTTCTTCACAGCTGTAGAGGCAGGAGCCCCTGACAGCGAGTCTCCAGAGCTGCTTTACATAAGCTGTGTGTTTACCATAGCATTCCTGCTTTTAATAGGTGTTAGTGTTATTTTAGGTTTATTTTAGGTTTTATATACTATTTGATTTGATATGATTTGGTAAATCTATTTTGAGTCTGGGAACACTCAAAAATTTTTCCTTATGAATAGATGGGAATTGCTCCTTCTGCTTTAGGCCATTTTGGTTTACAAAAGATTTCATAGGAATGTTTCACGTTAGAACAGCAGGGAGAATCTGCATAATAAAACTCTATGTAATGTGAAAGACCTCCTGAGAGACAGAGAGATTGTGGAGGAATTGTTATAGTGTTATAGGACAGGGAGAGGGTCAGCCCAAACCCCCCCCCCGCAAACCTGCCTATTCTAAATGGGTTCTGCCATCCGCCGCATCAACACAAAACATATAAGACTTTAATGGGAAGGAACTTTAATAAAACTAGGAAACAATACAGGTAAGGCAAAGAGTCTAGTTTCTAAATGAAGCACCCAAAGTTACCCGACCCCTCGTGGGTAAAAGTCCATCCAAATGGGATTGGCCCAGAGCAAGGCCCAAAGCCTGCCACAAGTCTAAAGCATCTTCCAGTGGGGACCCACAGCAAAGGGTCAGAAATAACCAGACAAGCCCTGAAGGAAAAGAGCAAAATCAACATCAAGATAAAAACTGCCATTGTCACCTCCCCACGGGTCTCACCCACATCTGTGTCACCCAGTCCACGACCAAAAGACAAGCGCAGTTTCTTCACGTGTCTCTAGGCTCCATGCGCCTCCTCCAGGTCTCCTGGCTCCATCCTGCTTCCTTCCTCAGTCTCCTCTTCAGCTTCTCCTCTTCCTGCTCAGCTCCACCCTTCCTTGGGTGGGGCAGGGAACCTGGAACCTCCCCCTTTCCTGGGGACCACCCTGTTACAGAATGAGAATAAAGTGGGGGGGCAGCTTCCTGGCAGACATCCTTAAGGTGGCCCTCGAGGGCAAGCTGGTTTTGATAGGTCAGGAGTATCCAGGTATCCATGGGAAAGAAGCAGCTAGGAGGTGGGAAGGACCTTGGTTCCTGTGGTGGAGGGTGGGGAAGAGCATCATTCGGAGACCCCTGGGTGGAGAGCAACGAGAAGTAGGCAGGGCAGGTATGCCTGGGGCAGTTGGACTTGGTGGGTGGGGGCAACGTGCATGGTTTGGAAAATTTTCTTTTCTTCTTAATGAATAAAGTTTTGAAAAATTCTAAAATTAATGGGGTTAGTTTTGTGGAAAATCTTTTTTTTTTTAAAGATTTATTTTTATTTATGCATACAAGAACTGGGGTGTAGGCCAGAGGTGTAGGGGGAAAGGATTCACCAGAGACAGAGTGAGGAGCAGAACAGACAGATCTACTGAAATACACTGCTGAGGGGAGCAGTGAGCAAGACAGGAGAGGTCCGCTGCACCATGTGGGTCAGCTCCCCGGCCTGGGATCGAACTCATGCCTCAGTGGCTGGCGCTAGCTTGAAAGTGCTAAGACTTTAATCCCAGTGCCACCAGGGAGGGCCTGTTTTATGGGAAATCTTATTCATCCTGAATAATCCATTTCCCAAGGATTCTGGATGGAGTGCTTTGGGGGATTTTTGTCAGGTCCCAAATTAATTAATGGGTAGTATCAGTACTTATAAGGCAATGAGTGAAAGAGTCATCATTTGGACATACAATTGTTATCACGTGGGCCGTGGCAGTTATTTATAGGGCTCCACCTCATCACTCAGATCCACCCCTAGTTCCCCGTAGGTAGTCCAACATGGCAGCATATTCCTCCCCATGTTCCTGGAGGTGGTGAACATGATACACCCTCCCCAACACAACCATCAAAGTGTTTTTGGTCAAGTCTCTTTACTTTCTACTCAAGAGAACTTTAGGTGACACAGAACTCAGGTTACTCACTGTTGGAAAGTGAAATTATTCTCCTTGAACTTTACAAATGTCTGGGGGAGCTGGAACCCCTCCATATAGTGAGTCTCAAGAGGGATGGATGGGTCTGTCTACTCTCAGCCTCCAGGGAGCTGGTCACTGCACCTCTTCCTTTGGGGAGCCCAGCATCCCTCTTCTATCTGAGCTAATAGGCAGCACTGACATTAAGTTACACTTTTCCTTTCTCTTGCCAGGCATTGGAGATGGGCTTCCTCTTTTCTTACCAAACAGAGCTCTAACAAACGAGTTTCATGACTGTGCAGGATGTAGAGATTGCAGAACACCCTTTGTTTTTTGTGTTCCTCCTCTAGCTATGCTTTTATAAAATTTCTTCTGAAAGTGAAATAGCTTTGCCTACATCCACGAAGGAATGGCCAAGCTTTATTCCCTGCCCAGGAGGACCATCTAAGCACCCCCTGGCATGATGGGCGTGGTGGTCTAAATGAATGGTGTCCACACTTTTTTGAGAATTTTTTTTTTTTAATAGAGGCATGTTTTATTTATTTATTTGTTTATGCATGCACCGGGCACAGTCAGAAGCGCGGAAGGGTGAGAGAATTCACCAGAGCCAGAGCGGGGAGCAGAGCAGGCAGAGGGACCGAAGTACACTGCTGAGGGGAGCAGCGGGCGGCAGGAGAGGTCTGTGCGCCATGTAGGACCCTCCTCCTGTGGCCGGGGAGCAGCCGGGGATTGAACAGATGCCGCAGAGGCCGCGGGCAGCCTCGCAACCCAGCGCTCAACTGCTGCGCCACCGGGGAGGCCCTGTCCACACTTTTTTGAATGCCCTCATTTTTGAAATGTATTTGGTGCTGCCACACAGTATGCACATGCATAAAACAAAAGTTTAGTAAAACATTACTACCCTTTTATTTTATTCAGCTATATTTAAATTTTTTAACAACCAAAACCAGTTCTTTTACTATCAAACTATTACTTCAATATTCCCACTCCCCCTGTGCCTTTAAATCTTCAGAAATATTTCAATCATGTAAATACAAGAATTAGAATTCCTCTTACAATCAGTTGTAAAATAATTTTTGAACATTTTAATAGCATTTTATTTAACCAGTGTTAAATAAATAAATATCCTAAAATATCCTCATTTCACCATGTAATCCAAATGCAATTATTGACATAACCAGTGATCTCCTTTTGTGTGTGAGCGAATTTTAATTACACAGGGCAGCGTTATCAACTGTAGTCACCATGTTTTAGGTCAGGGTGTCAGACGAAGGTGCTCTGTGTGGGGGTTTGAGACCTCCAAGCGAGTGGTTAGACTGGCCTCTAGACTTCCTCCTCTGTGTGCCTGCCAGAAGTTGCTGTGTCTCTGAGAGAACATGTGCTCCCTATATAGGGGAAATTCATGGGAAGAAGTGAAGTCCTCTGCAGGTTTGGGGGTACATCTTTAACTCTTGCTCAGTTAGGTGTGGGGTGCTTATAGGGCCTGGTGCTTTGTCTGTCAGACCTGGGTCACACTATGACATTGCTAAAACATCCTCCTTGGGTATGGAGCACAATAATACTTAGCCACTGTCAATTTCATGTGGAACTCTGGGACTTGAAGGACTAGATGCAAAACACACACCAACACAGGGGCAAAAATAAAAGCAGTTTACCATAGATTGCTTATTTTGAGTTCATGTATAATTCACATGCATTAGTAAAAATATTATATGAAATGTGGCGAACATGCACCTTACCTAATGTGGCAGTTTTAGGATTCCCTGACCCGCCCAAAGTGTCAAAGTCCTGTCAAGGAATTTCTGGCAGTTCAACGTGCCCAGAAAGCAGCAAGGTAAGGAGGAGACAGTGTACCACCAGGTGAGCTCACTACCTCCCATACCCTCTTGGGGAGAATGTCCCTGCACGCCAGGTTTTACTGCCATTATGGAAACTAGGAAGTGCTCCTTTCCTGGGTTCTACTTAAATGGATTGCAGTAAACCTGTTTACACTTATTTAGGGATGAACAGTGACCCAAATGCAAGACTTAGTGTCCTATGATATTCTGGGGCAGGCAGGAATGTTGCTTTTCTGGCATCTGTACCTCTGATGCCTGAGCCGAATTTCAACACATGCTATCAACTCTGGGTGATTTCTTTCAACTCTGCAAAATATAACAAAACAGAGTAACCAACAATCCATCAATAAGTTGTAAATTTACTGAATTTACCCTTTTATCAGCTAGAAAGGCATAATGATGATAGAGATTGATGCAGCCACAACCGAATTCTAAATAGTTATAACCATATATTGAGCATTTGTAGTGAGGTGATAAGTAATTTACTAGGACAATCTAGATGGTGACAGGATCCAGAATAGTTCCAGGGAGATCTCACACAGATCCAGTGTTTATGACTCATCAGCTCTGGGCAGGGCAGGTGGCTCTCCAGGGCAGTGGATTGTTTCCCAGCACAGAGATGTTCTCTCCCTCCTTGTCTTCCGGTTTCATACATTCTTACTCATTACACCCACTCTCTATTCCAGCCAGACAGGTTTATTAGTGAGCAGGATTTGGATGTCTGCATCTCTTTATCTTTACTCCATTGTCTTCCCACTTGGAATATCCTCCTTTTTTGATCCCTAGGCAAATGCTCCCCATCCTTCAAAGTCCAGGTCAAATTTTCCTCTTCTTTTTTCTTCAAGGGAAGTTTTCTACATAACACTCCAGTCTGAGGTCTTCCACTGGTTAACAAAATGAACCTTTCTTGTCATTGGTAGTCCATTGGAATATCCTTTCTCTAGAACCCCAGATGGGGTCAGACATCTACAGAGCTCATGATATGAGCAGGAAGTGAGAAACATAAAAGCAAGGATAATTATACCACAAAAGGGAACTAGGAGTGGTTAAATGGCATTATTTTAATAGCTGCCATTTATCGAAACCTTGCCTGATATGAGCTATCATATATTTTGCATACATTATCACATTTAATTCTTATAACAGCCCTGTGTGATAAGTTTTATTGTCCTTATTTTACAATTAAACTAGAACTCAGAAAAGTTATGTAACTTAGCTAAGGTCAGACAGTGACTGAGAGGTAGATCTTGTTTCAAACCTAGGAAAGTTGGGCCCTGGAATCTGTGCTGTCAGTCACTGCAGGGTGGCTAGTACAGTGCCTGGCACACAATAAGTACTGGGTAAATGGTTCTCATTACTAATATAATTGTGTGAAACCTGGGAGGTAGGTAGGGAATATATCATTACCTCTATTTTACAGATAAGAAAAGTTAAGTTGTATTGGGGTTTAAATAATTTGCCCAGGGCCTCCCTGGTGGCGTAGCGGGTTTCGCATAGTGCTGTGAAGCTGTCTGCAGCCTCTGCAGCGTGGGTTTGATTCCCAGCCAACCAGGGAGAAACCCACATGGTGCGGCAGACCCTCTCCTGTCTCTCCCGCTGCTCCCCTCAGCAGTGTATTTCAGTCAGTCTGCCTGTTCTGCTCCCTGCTCTGCCTCTGGTGAATCCTCTCACCCTCCTGTGCCTCTGGCCTGTACCCCAGTTCTTGCATGAAAATAAATAAATCTTAAAATAAATAAATAATCTGCCCAAAATTACAAATTCAGTAAGGAACCGAGGCTGAAATTTTATTAACCCTGTGTCTGGTGATTTTTCCACTTTTTTTAGTGGTCTCCTAAGAAGGCTGGGCATATTTTGTAAAAGGGGGTTTGGCCAGAACTTGGCAGCCAGGTCAGTTCTCTCAATTGTGCACAATGACAGGATCCTAATTAAGGAGGATGGAGGCAGCTCACAGAGCCCTTCACCTCTGGGATTGTGCACACGTGCAGGTTAGAGGTCATACCTGTGGACTGTCCATTCCACATCCCCAATACTGTAGGGCTCTGGTCTCATCCTGTGAGCTGCCTGTAGCTCTTTTGTAGGGAGTGGTCAACCTGCCCTGGTTACCGTCATATTCTGGGACCCTCACTGTGGGCCAGTTACCTCTCAGGGTAGACCGAAGGGTGGCAGTTTGCCAGGGTGGGAATGACAGACTTCCTTAGGCATTAGCACTCTGCGGTCAAGTTACAGTCAAGCTATTTTGGACTATATGAGTTTCCTAGGGCTGTCATCACAAATTAGGTGGCTTAAAACAATTGAGATTTAGTCTCAGTTGTTTTGGAGGCCAGAAGTCCCAAATCAGAACATTCTGCAGGATCATGCTCTCTTGAAGGCTCTAGGAAAGAATGTCCATGTTTTTCTCTGTCCTTGTTTTTTACTGTCTGTTCCCTGTTTTTCTTTTAACTACTGGTGCTGCTGACAATCCGTGGCTCGCAGTTGCTATCTCCAGTTTCTTCCTCTGTCATCACGTGACTTCTTTCTCTCTGTCCTCATATATTCTTTTTAAAGACTTATTTATTTATTTATTTATTTATTTATTTATTTATTTATTTATTTATACAAGCACTGGGTACAGTCAGAAGCGCGGGAAGGTGAGAGAATTCACCAGAGCCAGAGCGGGGAGCAGAGCAGGCAGAAGGACCGAAGTACACTGCTGAGGGGAGCAGCGGGCGGCAGGAGAGGTCTACACGCTAAGTGGGACCCTCCTCTGGTGGCTGGGGAGTAGCCGGGGATCGAACCGGTATTGCAGAGGCTGCGGGCAGCTTCGCAACCCAGTGCTCAACTGCTGTGCCACCGGGGAGACCCTGTCCTCATATATTCTTGTAAAGACACCAGTCATAATGAAGGGCACCTCCTGCTCCAGTGTGACTTCAACTAATTACGTCAGCAGTGACCTTATTTCCAATTAATGTCATATTCTGAGATACTAGAGATTAGGACTTCAAAATATTTTTGGGGGGTGAAACACATCAACCCATAACATGTCCCTAATAGAATGGTCTGGAAGCTGAAACCTGCAAGGTAAGCACAGCTGTGAGGTGAGAACCCAGACACTTGGCTTGAGTTCCCTAATAGCTAATGCTGATATTAATCAAGGGCCCAGGCCTTTTTTTTTTTTTTAAAGATTATTTATTTATTTATTTATACAAGCACTGGGTACAGTCAGAGGTGTGGAGGGTGAGAGAATTCACTAGAGCCAGAGTGGAGAGTAGAACAGGCAGAGTGACGAAGTACACTGCTCAGGGGAGCAGCGGGTGGCAGGAGAGGTCTGTGCACCATGTGGGACCAGTGGCTGGGGATCTAACCGGCGTTGCAGAGGCTGCGGGCAGCTTCGCAACCCAGCGCTCAACCGCTGCGCCACCGGGGAGACCCAGGCCCAGACCTTTCTTATGTCAGTTTCCTCCTCTGTAAAATGACGGGGTTGTGCTTTATATTCTGTAAGATTCCCTCAGGATCTAACATTGTGGTTCTTCTCAAGGAATTTGTGATTCTATTGACGTGCTTTGATTTGGCATTTAAATAAAAGTAAGCAAAATATCAAAATGTCAGATCTAATAGCAAAAACTACTTCATTATATTTACGCATTTTCACTTTGGTTCAGCTTGGAGCTCTGGGTTGAGGATCATCCTGAGGCTGCTTTCTGGCCCAGTGGAAAGGGCTAATTAGGATGATGTTTGCTGTGGGTCACGGATAAGGAAGTGGCACATGGATTATTCCTGGTTTGGAAATTTGAGTAAGGGAAAGGTAGAAGTGAGCTGAAGTTCTCAAGGAGGGCTTTGTAAAGAAAGTGTGCCAGCTAAGTATTAAGAGGAGTAGTATTCCCTGTTCTGTTTCCTGTATTATTTTGTGCCTTTTCTTTATGGCCCTTGCTACGTGGTAGTAAACCGAAGTATTGGCTTATATCTCTCCACCAGATTATGTATTTCAGACATCTCTAGGTTTTCCTGATATGAAGTTTGGCACATAGAGGATGTCCAATAATGACAAGTTGATGAACAGATAAGAGGGAAATTTTGAAAAAGTACTGGGAAGAGAGATCTAGGTAAAGCATACCTATTTAAGCATGATTTTTGCCAAAAAAATTCAGTAATTCTTTTATTGGCTCTAGGGTCTCATTTGCTAGGGGAAAATAACCCTCGTAAGCTTGTGGTTGTTTCCCTGATTTCATAAGGAGGATGCTGTAGTTTCACTTTCATTAAAGTTCCTTCTTTTCTCCAAGGAGCATGCCATTGTGCTTGCTTGAACTCATTACTTACCAGGTTCTAGGATTTTCCACTATTCCATCAGATGATGCTTATGGTGTGTTCAGATTCATGATGCCTTAATGTTAGAAGAGAGGAATTGAGTGTCTTCTCTTCCGGGAACCACAGAAGATTATAAAGAAATCTTAATGGATATAATTCTGAAGGGATAAAATATATGTATCTCATATATATCTCTATATATTTATGTGTGCATATATATTATGAAAATGGCCTTAAGATCTTTTTGCAAGTAAAAATATTAAATATTCACTGTAGAGAGTCATACATTTTTATATAGATATAGTAAACAGAGATTCAAAATGGTAGAAATAGTTTCTAGGGACTTAGACTGCATCCTTTCATACAACTCAAGTCAGTTTCAGGTGCATTTCACTTTGCATTATCTGTGGTTGACAGAAACTTTAGAACTATATTCCAAGAGTAGAGTTTCGAGAAATAAACAGGATTCTTGTTGAATTAGTAGTACTGAGGGGAAGTACTATCTAGAAGATCAGATGGGCTTGAAGGACAATGCCCTTAAATGGTCTCAGAGCAAATAAATAGGGTTTCCCACAATGCCAGGAGCAAGATGGGCCCAAATGTACAATAGTTGTGCTGAAACAACCACCAAAAAAAGAAAGAAAAAAAAAAAACAAAAACAAAAAAACGAGAGGGAGAGTGATAGGAAGTTAAAAGCAAGAGAAAAAAATCAGGGTCCATAAAAGATGATCCAACATCTGGGTAACTGATCCCAAGTATAAATCACCAAAGGGAACACTAAAATTATTCAGAGGTACAACCCAGGAAGTTTATAAAATAAAAAACCAAATAGATCTAAAGAGTACAGTATAAGCCAGGAAACAGTGATATACAGTAACCAATAAAGATTATGATTACATAAGAATTAAATTAACATGCATCTTGGTTAAGTTGCCAAATTAAAAAAAGAATCAGAGTTTCCAGGAAGGTTAAAAATAAAACAAAACAGGGCCTCCCCGGTGGCGCAGCGGTTGAGCGCTGGGTTGTGAAGCTGCCCGCAGCCTCTGCAGCGCCGGTTCGATCCCCGGCTACTCCCCGGCCACCTGAGGAGGGTCCCACATGGCGCGCAGACCTCTCCTGCCGCCCGCTGCTCCCCTCAGCAGTGTACTTCGGTCCTTCTGCCTGTTCTGCTCCCCACTCTGGCTCTGGTGAATTCTCTCACCCTCCTGCGCTTCTGACTGTACCCAGTGCTTGTATAAATAATAAATAAATAAAAATAAATCTTTAAAAAAAAAATAAAACAAAACAAAACTCAACAAAATCCAACAACAACCCAGTTGCCCACACAGGAATAGGTAGGGGAGGGGGAGGATCAGAATGGAGCTAGGCTTCCTCAGTGACAAAAAACAATGGAACAGCTTCAGCAGAGTTTTGAGGGAAAGTTAAAAATTATCCATCATATCAGTGTCATTCAAACACAAAGGCCAGAGGTAAAAAATCTTCTCCACTTCCTGGTTGTTTTGACAAAAAAATCATTAAGTGATGAAATTCAGTCAACCAAGAAATGAACCAAAATAAAAATCTTAGGATGGATAAGCTAAAGAACCAGAACTGGTGGTGAGCATCAAATCCATTTTATTTTATTGGGAAAGATTTATTTATTTATACATATAAGAACTGGGGTGTAGGCCAGAGGTGCAGGGGGGTGAGAGGATTCACCAGAGACAGAGTGGGGAGCAGAACAGCTGGATCTACTGAAGTGCACTGCTGAGGGGAGCGGCGGGCGAGACAGAAGAGGTCTGCTGTACCATATGGGTTAGCTCCCTGGCCAGGGATGGAACTCATGCTGCAGTGGGTGGTGTTAGCTTGATAGTGCTGTGTCATTAACCCCTGCGCCACCAGGGAGGCCCCAAATCCATTTTAATAAGCAGTTAAGGGGCCTCCCCTGGTGGTGCAGGTGTTTGAGTGCTGCACTGTTGAAGCTGTCCGTAGCCTCTGCAGCGCTGGTTCGATCCTGGCCGGCCTGCAAGGGTTCCAAGCGGTGTGGCAGACCTCTCCTGTCTCACCCGCTGCTCCCCTCAGCAGTGTATTTCAGTTAGTCTGCCTGTTCTGTTCCCCACTCTGTCTCTGGTGAATCCTCTCACCATCCTGTGCACCTGGCCTGTACCCCGGTTCTTGTATAAATGAATAAATAAATCTTTAAAAAAAAATAAGCAGTTAAGGTTAAACACTTGGGAGAATTATGATTGGAGAACACAAATGAAGTACAAATAATGTAAACAGCAGTGTTAAAGAAGAGGTGAAAGCAAATGTTAATTGGTTCATCTTTTCAGTGTGTTGTGGAACTCCTACCTAAAACTGAAACAAGTAGTTAAAATAGTTTAAAGTCTTATTCCTCTTAATTATTTTCATAAACCTTTCCAACCTCTAAAGGATCTTTTAGGAATGAAGTTTTCCTGTGACAAAGAAACAATTCTTTGAAATTCAGCAATTGTTTCAGCTTTACTTTGTTTTCCTTTTCTTCTGCAAAATCGAAATAAAGTCAGGTTTAATATTCTATTTAAAAAAATAGTATGGTCTCATTCTTTTAAAATTATCCATGTCATATCTATCAACCTATCTTCACACTTGCATAAAAGAACAAACAAAATAAGCAAAATACTCCTAGATCTGGACAACAGGATGGCAGCTACCAGAGGGGAAGAGAGTTGGGAAGAAAGGTTCTGGGGCTTGCTTGGCAGCTGGTGGATGGTCACTAGACCTTTGGTGGTGTGAATTCAGTGTTAAGTACATTTGTCAAGGTGTGAAGCTGTACTCCTGAAATGTATACAGTGTTGTCCTGCACTTCTGACTGTACCCAGTGCTTGTATAAATAAAATAAATCTTTAAAAATAAATAAATAAAGAGCTTTAAAAAAAAAATAAATGCCCTTTGCAGTCATCACCAAATGTTATTACTAATTATTTTTACTTGGTAGAATTTTGGACAGTTTGTTGCTTTCTTCTCTTCTCTTTTATTGTTGCTTATTTTTTGAATAATAATTATGTGTCATTTTAATAAAATGGATAAAATCATTATTTAGAAAAGACAAATGAAAGAAATTTTGTAAGATGTGAGAATAAGTATTACTCTTCCTAATCTATAAAGAAATTTCAAATAATAGGAAAAAGGCAAGAGAGTTAAAAATTGGGATGATATGAATTGGTAACTTATAGAAGAATAGGTCTAAATTGGCAAATGTTCAATAAACACATGAAAGGATGTACAACTCACACTAGAAATCAGGGAAATGCAAATTAAAACAATAGTTTGTTTTAAACATCTCTCCCTAGACTAGTAACAATTAAAAAGGATTATTAATATCCACTGTGGGTGGGAGTGTTTTGGGAATGGAAACTCTTTTCCACTTTTCATGGGAATATGAATTGAAAGGCTATTTGGAGGGCAAGTTGGTGCTATTTCCCCAAATTTAAAACTAAGAAAGTACATTTAGGTTTTTTTTTTTTTTTTTGGCAATAGTGAAATACTGGAAATAAATAAGGGGAACCTGAACTATGGAGGACTTCATATTAGAACACAGTGCATCTGTAGGTGCTGATAAGTCAAGTTCTGGAAAGACCTTTGCACTGAAACATTGTAAGACATTGTTGAAAGAAACTGAAGACACACAAAGAAATGGAAAGATGTTCTGTATTCATGGATTGGAAGAATTAACACTGTTAAAAATGACCATTATACCTAAGCATTATATAGATTCAATGCAATCCCTGTCAAAACTCAAGGAAAGTTCAATAGGACAATGACTAGGTGAGAGAGCAACAATTAATAGAATGAATTCAGTTACGCAACTATAACAACTTATATTTATGTGAGGTAAAAAAAATGTAAAAGAAGAGAGAAAGGACTAGAAAGACACCAACATTAACATTGGCTGTGCCTGGGGAGATGAGTGGGGATGAGGAAGAATGTGAAGGGGGGTGTTCATGTTTATTCCATTTAACTTCTTATAGTTTGAATCTTTTGCAATAAAAATATATTCATTGATTACTGGTATCATTTTGTTAAATTTGAAGAAAGGGGGGTAGAAGAGTCTAAAGTCCAAACCAAATAATTATGGTTTAGATAAGGGAGGACAGGAGCATAAATTTGGAATGATGACAAATGGCTATGGGAGGAGGGAAATGAGAAGGGACTGTTTAGAGCTGTAGACAAACCCATGCCACACTGAGTAGCAATTGGTGGTTTTGTCAGACATATGCCCCCTGCATAAGGTGCAGGCCTTATATACTGAAATTTCTCCCTTTTTTGTACAATTCTGTATTTGTGAATGAGGAACTTTGCATAAGATGGTTGAAGGGTATCAGAGATGGTGGGAGGAGGCTTGGGTCTCAGAAAGTAGCATGTTATGGAAATTTTTCTTACTTCATTTATTACCTGTACTATACTTACATATTCATTTATTAACATGTTATATAAAATTTACCATTAATATTAATATATTAATATTAATTTATGATACATTATTAGTCTAATCAATGTTATATATTTTATAATAATAATATAAGTGCATGAATGAATCTCCTGGACCATAGTTTTGAAAAGTTAGCCTATAATGTATCAGCCTGTGCTGGTCAGGGAGCCATGCGGGGTTTTGCTGTAAAGCCCATCCTGGGGACTTCAAGCTGGAGAAGACCACCTTAGAGATAAGGTGTTGGTCTTGTACAATTCTTCCATTATATAGAGGGAGTTCTGTGTTTCAGAGATTGGTCTTAGAGCTGAGCTTCTACTGTCAAAGGTGCAGTTTTACTTCTAAAAAGAGCACCACACATCTAAGAATCCATCGTGAGGAGGACTCAAACCTCTCTCTTCTATTCCCTTAGGGCATCAATTGAAGAGAAATATGGCAAAGATCTGCTCAACCTTTCTAGGAAGAAGCCATGTGGACAGTTTGAGATCAAGTAGGTGCCACATTTCTGGTTTCCGGACCAACTGATACTTCCCAGGAACCCCTGTCCCTTCAGCAGACAGGGTGGCTTTAGGGTAAAATGTGTTGGGTAAAAAAGAAAGCAATAGTTGTGGTGTTTTTTTTTTTTGTTTGTTTGTTTGGGTTTTTTTTTGTTTTGCTTACTTCCATTAGTGAAAAATATAGAGTAGAAAGAATGCTAAATAAATAAAGCCACAGCCCATTATTAATACTTTATAGATTTTCCTTGAAGTCTTTTCTATGTGTATTTTTTATATATTTTTTCTGTTTTATAATTTTTTTGACTTTTTTGTGTTCTGTGTACATTTTTTCATAGGTACAATTAATACTATATAATTTAATACTAGAAATTTAACAGGAATTTCTACACACATATATATATACACACCTATAGTTTGTGATAACTGTGAGAGACTATCTTTGCTACTTTATAGTTTTCATCATCAAAGTGAGGTTTTGACACAATTATTTATTCTTCCATCATTAATTGAATATCTGAGGATACAGAAATGGTCAGGACATGGTCTCTCCCTTAGCAACACACTCCCTCACACACAGGGCTGGATTCAGAGGCAGCCAGACAGGATCTCACACTTAGGAAGGCCCTGTAATTGGTTTAATGTTCCTTGCTGTGAATATTTTGAAATTCATAATTGATAAAAAAGGAGTCTCATATTTCCTTTTGCTGTGGGCCTTACGAGTTATAAAGCCATTCTTACATGAACATTTCTAAATCCCTTCACTAACAGAAGCATGTTGAGGGAGGCTTGGGAGAAATAGTTCAGGTAGATGTTTGCAAGTCTCTAAAGCCTAGTCACGTCACTAACTGCGCTGCATTCTGCTCTGGCTGAGCTATAGAAAGCTGCGGGGATGCCCTGGGGTCTGTGAGTCTGCAAAGGTCCTTGTGGTGGAGGGACCTCCCTGGTGGCCTAGGGGTTAAGTTAAATGTCAGTGCTATCACCATGAAGTCCCATCACAATGGCCTGAGTGCAATCCCCGGCCAGGGAGCTGACCCACATGGCACAGTAGACATCTCCTGACTCACCCACTGCTCCCCTCAGCAGTGTATTTCAGTAGACCTGCCTTCTCTGCTCCCCACTCTGTCTCTGATGAATCCTCTCACACCCTCCCCCAGCAACTCTGGCCTGTGCCCCAGATCTTCTGTGTATAAATACATAAATAAATCTTTAAAAAAAGATCTTTGGGGGCACACAAGACATTGTACTTCCCCTTTTCTTGCTCTAACACACACACACACACACACACACACACACACACACACACATAAATACACGCATGTACGCACTCACCCCAGACTGCAAAGAAAAAACTGGGTTATTGAGGAGGAAAACAATTGGGTGATATTTGAAATAGTAAATTTACATAAGCTAAAAACAAACTTACTCTCCTCAGACATAAGATATTAGTTCAAGGAGAATTTGTTTACTGATTTATTGATTGTATTTTATTTTTGATATTTTAAATGAAAAAATTTTTAAATATGTAAACAGTGAAAAATAAAGCGCTCTCTAACCATTACCCAGATTTAACAATTATTCACATTTGCCATATTTTCTTAGTGTCATTTATTTTGATCATAGTGTTTAAAGTACCAGCTATTTCCATCAAGGAATCAACTGTTTCTCCAAGTGTACCAGATTCCTTTCAGTGATTAAATATATTTAGAGATGAAACTGAGCTCTAGTGTGGTCATTGCCACAGGGATAGCTCTGTTTCTTGACCCTTTTGGGGGACAGATTTTAAAAGCATGAGTTCACATTGCCCAATTTGATATTTCTAATTTAACTTTATAGGGGTTTGCTTCATGTATTTAATATTTTATTTGTATTTATTTCTTCTTGCACTAAGAGCTTAGGTCCTTACAGGAGTAACAGATTTATTTGCTTTCTGTGACAAGATAATACAATGTCTAGAAACAGTGTCAGTACAGCTTCTAGCAACAAAGCTTCTGAATGAAGTTTATTAATTTCTTTGTAGTTCCTTTCAACATGAATATATATTCTACTATGAGTACTGGGTTCTAAAGTCACTTAAAATGTTTAATTTTTGTGTGATTATATAGAAGATTTCATATGTAGTTAAGTTTATTTATTTCAGTTTGCTTTAAACTAAGGATTGTTTCTTCTCCCTGTCTGATTAGTTTTATTTTTTGAATATGTAAAACTTATTCACAGATTAAAACTGTGTAAACTTAGATATGTTTCACTGTTATTCAAAGGCATTCATATCAATGTTTAGATAATTTCAAGGAAGAAAGAAAGAAAGGTGTTTACTTATAAAGAAAGCCATTTGGGAACATATCCAAGAACTTTTGAATGTGATGGAAAACAGCCGTGTTCCCTCATGTGGTACTTCTCGGAAAAGATATTCAGCAGGATGTGTCTGATCCAAAATATTTCTTACATTCTTACTCATTTAATTTATAATTTAGTAAACACATAGAGAAATAGAGAAATGCTAGCACCATTCTCTTCTGTTCCATGATCAAAGCCAGGCAGCTTTCCTTCTAAGAATATACCTCAAGAGGAAGATGAAACAGGATATGAGACCTGGGGACTATGTCCCTAAGACTGAAGTGAAAGGCCACTTAGTTGGCTTATGTGCTGTCCCTTCCCGATGACTTTTTTGGGAGGTACCTAGACGAGGGCTCATGCTTTTGCTTGTCGGTGGACTAGGTAAGGTTTTCACCTCAATGGCCATGTCTGAAACTGGTGTCTCTGATAGGGCTTCTTAGGGCTTCAAACCACCATGCTTATTGAAGGATGGTAAGATATTTTCTTTTCCCACAATAAAGGGGAGCACCATGGAGAAGAAGAGAAGGAATAGACATTGCTAGAACACCAGCCCCAAGGTTGAGATACTACCCCTGGATAGTCTTCACGTCCTGAACATGGGAGATGGCAATGAAGTGATGATGTGAGACAATGAAGCTGAAGTTGTCTAACTAAATAGAGATTGGGTTGTTCTTTAAGTGACCTTTTAGGTACTTGGGGAGGAGAAAACTCTTAGAGCCTGAACAGACTGTTTATTTGAAAGCCTGGCCTTTCCACTCTATGGCTCACTGTAGGAATGGCCTCCACTTGTTCCTGCTGCCAGGTCCATCTGTCTTTCTACTCCCAGTAATAAATCCACTCTTCAGTCATGTTCATGCCTTCTTCTGGAGCAGTGGTGCATTTATTTGGAGAAGGGCACTTTTCTAGCACATTGTTTCCTTAAGAAATGGTATCAGAAGATGGGATATGTAGAGCATATGGAAAATGTGCTGTGATGATTTTCACTTTGATGGTGTGTGAGAAAGGAGAAGGAAAAAGAAAATCCCTTTGCTTTGGGATAAATAAAGAGCAGTAGAAGTGAGATGGCTAAAAGAAGGGACCAGCAGGAAAACATGAGGATTTTTATTTGCAAAAGAACAAAACTTAGCACACACATAGGCAAAATGACCCATGACCCCGTGCTGTTGTCCTTAAGGAGTCCATGAATTCACAAAGCCCCAGTTCACCCACTTGAGAGGCTGGAGTGAACTCATGAGATCCACCTCCACAAAGGCAGCAATCAGCAAGAAAATTCTCTGGACTAACTCACCTCAAGGGAGTGTTATTTAAAGAAGTATGATGGAGGAGAACTAAAACCACTGGTTGGGGAGAATATAAAGGAGGAAGAACCCAGGGCTATAAGAGAGAGGAAGAGGAAGACTGAGAAAAGTCTGAAAAATGAGTTATGACCTCTGTGTCCAGTATATGATAGACTAAATATTAGGAAAACCCTTGTATTAGTTAGGGTTCTCCAGAGAACAGAACCAGGAGGATGGCTAGAGAGATAGATAGATAGAGCCTGAACAGACTATTTATTTGGAAGCCTGTTCTTTCCACTCCATGGCTTACTGTAGGAATGGCGTCCATGTGTGCCTGCTGCCAGGTCCATCTGTCTTTCCGTTCTTCACTGTGTGTGTATGTGTGTGTGTGTGGAACTGGCTCACAAAATTATGGAGGCTAATCTGCTGTCTGTAAGCTGGGGAACCAGGATAACCAGTGGTATAATTCATCTCAAGTCCAAAGGGAACCAGGAAAAGATCAATGTCCCAGCTCAAAATATCAAGAAGGAAGGACTAAATTCTTCCTTATGAGAAGAAATTTTTGAAGTGAAGATATTGCTAACTTTCCAAAATGTACAGGAGCTATAAATTCTTAGATTCAGGAAGTAAAAACAAAAATCTCAAGAAAAGAAATTAAAAAAAAATTCACAATACACAGAACACTCAAACTAAGAGCCAAGATAATGATCAAATCCTAAATTATCCAGAGAGAATAATTATCTGCTTAGGACCATTTATTAGAAGCCACTGATTTTTTCAAGACCAACAGTGATGACAGAAAGTGTAGAATCATGTCTCCAAAGCATGGGGTGTGAGGGGGAATCTATCAACCTGGCATTATATACCAGAGAAAAGGATTTTTCAAGAAGGAAAAATATATAATGATCAGAGTTAACACACTCAGGTATTTTATTCCTTAGGACTATGTATTAACTGTAGACTTTGAGTTTAGAAGCAGACTCTCCCCCTGTCAAATCTCCAGATGAGAGGGAAGTCTGGCTCACACCTTGATTGCAGCCTGTGAGACTCTAAGTAGAGTCTAGCTACACCAAGTCTGGATGCCTTGCCCACAGAAGCTGTGAGTAATCAGTGTATACTGTTGTAAGCTGCTGAGTGTTTGGTAACTTGTTATTCAGCACTAGAACACTACACAATATGTTTAATCTCTGTCTCCTCTGTTAGACTTGGATCTAGGACCATGTCTGTCTCGTACCATTGAATTACCAACCTCTGACACATGCCTGGTCTATAGGTTGTGCTTCACAAGCATGTGATGACCGATGAATGGATGAAAAAGGAGGCAATCAGGAGCCAGAGTTTGAACCATTTTTTTATTGGCTTGTAATTACATTTATAATCACCATACTCAGAGAATGACTGGTATTCTTAATGTGAAAGGGACCATAACTCCTGTGTTATTACTGGGGAAAACAGCATAAAGAATTTTGGCATCTTGCCCTGGCCAGGTGGATAGTGAAGAATTTATGGTGCTTGTGCCTGAGATTAAGAGCGTAATGAATGGAAGAAGTCTTGATCTTTTGCTGTCTTCCTGAGTCACAGGCAAAGACTAGTCTCTAAGTTACAACATGGACAGAGAAAAGCAAGTAGCACCATTATAAAAGACTGCGCAACCATTTCCAGTACTGAAATGATGTGTGTTTGTTTTCTAGCACCCTGAAGCGGGCCCTTGAAGTCTTCAAGCAGCGTAAGTGAGTCTTTAAAAATGTACTTGGTTCTTGGCAGGTCTGTGTCTGTCATGAGAAGTGGGTTTTAATTTGCATGGCAATCTCAGATTGGGTGGGGAAAAAAATCAGAGCAACTCCTAAAGTGAGCATTGGTTCTGCAGAACTAAAATGAACTGTTGACCACTCCCCTACCTCACACACACTCTTGTAAACATCATGATGCACTTTTGATTTAGAACAGTGGTTCTCACACTTGAGTGAGCAGTAGAATCACTTGGAAGGCTTGTTATTCACACAGATTGCTGGGTCCCATCTCCAGAGTTTGATTCAGGAAGCATGGAGAGTGGCCTGAAAATTTGTACCCTTAGTGATTCCGTAGTCATTGGCACAGGGACCACACTTTGAGAAGCACTGCCTTCGAGGATGGTCTCTGCTGCTTACTTCTCACGCAGAGTCAGTCACTCAAGTGCTTCGTTTTTACATTTAAAATTTTTACTTTTACAAAATTCTAAAGTTTGTTAATATAATTCCAGAAAGATTGTACTGATCACTCCCCAACAGTGCTGTTTCCCCCCCTTGCTTGCCAATAACTAAAAAGATGCACTTCTAAAATATTGACAAACTGAAAAGTAAAAAGTGATTTGTTTCTGGGTTTTAAGGTGTTAATATTTTTCAATAGTTTTAAGTCTGACTATATTTGCAGCAACATGGATGGATCTGGAAGGGATCATGCTCAGTGATCCAGAAAGAAAGTAAGCCAGAAAGAAAAAGAAAAATACTGGATGGTCTCACTCATGGCAGGAATAAAGAGGATCCAAATAAGAGATCAGGGGAAAAAAACTAATCATAATAAAGTAAAAATCAAAATCAACAGGCAACTATAAATCAGAGACATACTACATGAGGGGGAGAAGGGAGTGTGATCCAAACAAGGGTGGGAAGAGCACAAGGGACCATGGTGATAGTTCACAGGTGAATGGGTGGTGGGAATTTTATGGGGACTATAACCAAGATGAAAATGCATACATTGTACAAAAATGAAAAAATGATGTAAATATATATATAAAATAATTAAAAATAAATTTGAAATAAAAAATAAAATATTGACAAACTGAAAGTAAAAAGTGATCTATTTCCAGGTTTAAAAGTTCTAATATTTTTCAATAGTTTTAAGTCTGACTATATTTTCAAATATTTGCTTATTGGCTATCTAGCCGACCTTTTTAAAATTTTGTGTTCTTTAATCAATTTTTTAATGCTGGCATATATATCTTTTTCTTTTAATTTGTGAATGCTCTTTTAATATATTTATTCTTGGTTCCATAAATTACAAATATTTTTCCAGTTTTTCATGTGTCTTTTAAACTTGTTCAAGTTTATTTCAAAATACACAAGTTTAATTTTTTTCCTTAAATCAGATGTGTCAGTCTTTCCAGCTTCATTGTTTTTTAGTACAAGTAAAAGGAAAAGTACAGTTTTTCTAATTATAAAGTTAAGCCATACTCATGCAAAGGTTTTTAAAAAAATATGAGGGAATGTTATCAATGATCCTTCTGTCTAGAAATAATTACTAGTAGCCAAAACTCTGGTGTAGAACGTGTCTTGTACATATCCAGTAAGGAAAGAACTCTAGAGGTGATCCAGTGAGAAGGACTAAATTTGAAATTATTGTGGATTAGTAATGCCTCTGGCATGTACCCCCCGTGAGGTGTGGCTTTGGCTGTGTTTTTCTCCTCAGACCTGGGCATATGCTAGGTTAGTTACAGTTAGTGGTAGGAGGCTAAGCTAAAGGTTTTCTAGCTTGGTCTAAGTGGCCAGGGCACATAAGGAGCTCAATAAACGCTGGTGACCAAATGAAATGTGTTAATTTTATCACTTACTGTGGTATTTTATATATATTTAAATTTCCTGTATGTTTTTGTTTATTTGAATTCAGACAAATTTAGATACTTTATTATTATTCTTTTTTAAATTTTAATAATATATTATTATTCTTTTTGCAGAAATAGACAATGTGGCACAATGTCATATTCATCTTGCACAGACTCTGAGAGAAGAGGCCAGGAAGATGGAGGAATTCAGGGAAAAGCAAAAGCTACAACGGAAAAAGGTTGGATGGTCATATGTATTAAGATGCAGTCTTTCCTCTGACAGAACTACTTAGCTGGGCTCCCTCCCTCTTCTTTTAACCTATGAGATCATTTCATGGGGACTCAGTCTAGGTGGTGATGCCTCTGTGACCTTCTGCACCCCAGGCCAGTTCTATTTTAATTCTTGCAGAATTCAGGGATCCAGTCTGTTTTCCTCATCTTTTCATCTGCTGCCATTATTCAGACCTTTTGTCTTCAGTTGTCTAGAGTACCCATGCTGAGGAGGCCCAGACCTCCTGGAGGAGGCAGTATGAGAAGGGTAAGAAGTGGAGGAGAGAGCACATTCTCCCTAGAGAGTGTATGTGTTCAACCATTCTATTTTACAAGTAGGGAAACTGAGGCTCTAGGAAATCAAGCTCTTTATGTCTCCAAAGCAGACATGCATATTCTTTTTCACTGGTGGGTTTGTTCTGGCCAACTCAATGGAAGGAGATGGAGGTGAGCAAGACTTAATAAAACTGGCAAACATTTGGGAAATTATAAAGATCAGGAAGTCCAGATTTATATTAAAATGTTATAGACTACACCAGTCAGCGTTCTGTTTCTAAAAGATTTCTATGTTCAGGTTGGTCAGGCAGGAATAAGTAGGACCCTTCTGGGACTGTTACCATTTTTTTTTTTTTAATCCGGTCTCCAACATTGGAACACCAGCTTCATTTGGGGAAAAGCTTTCCAAAGATATCCACCCAGGTCTCCTCAGAGAGCCCTGCATGGGCTTTTGGAAAATTTTCCCTCACCCTAACACTTCATCATCCGAGGTAGTTGTCTGCGGTGTGTGTCTTCAATAATCAACCAGCTGTTTAAGGCTGCTCAGGCTGATTCTGCCTGTCCCTGTCTCAGCAATGTTGCCTCTGTTTCTCAGTCAGAGTCTAATTCCAGCTTCCTTGGTGGCCTCTTGGATTGGAAGTGGCAACATCTAAAGAGCTTGGCTGCCTTATATCTATTGCACTCCTTGAGCTGCTCTTACAGCATGTCTCTTACTGGAAAGTTATGTTTAAGGAGCACCATATCAAGAGCATTCATGCACACTCAAGCTTCATTGATCGGGCTTGAGGGGCACATTGATCCAAAGTATTTTTCAAAGCAGAAGTATGTACATTACACACACCCATTGGATGGTCAGACTTTTTTAGGTTGATATTGCCCACCCTCCCCAGACTGCTAGAGGAAAAACTTCTTCAGAAACAACCAAAGTCTATTCACATGATTTTCAGCAAGAGAGGAGGGTCATTTCCTCATGTTTCAAGTGTCCTTGGTAGCCCTAAGTCATTTCAGGGAGAGTTTTGTTAATTTTGCAAGGTTTCTGAAATTTCCCCACCCACCTCCAATAAGTTACAAAGACCAAATTCTCACAGCTAGCACAACATGGTCAGAATTGTTAAGCAATAGAGAAGCCTGTGCTCAGTCCACTTCAGGTCCCTATATTCTGTGGGTGCTCTACAACAGGAATATACCTTCTGGCTTTCTTGGAGAAGTCCAAAGTTTATTAATAAAGTTGTAATGGTGTCAAAACAAACTGCCTTGTACCTCTTTTGGATTTACTTAAAAAAAAAATCAAACATTGGGACAAATTATGTGAGTGGTAACTTCTCATTTTCACCGGTCAAAGCCTGCACGCTTTGGTTTTTCACTTCGTGGAAATTAAGCCATTTCCACTTATCAAGAAAAGCCATCAGTGAGTTTAGTTAGTAAACTGGGGTGGGGGAGGTGCGGGTAGAATAGCTGGTCAGAGGTTTATGGTTGCTTATTTATACAACTCTTTTTTGAGGGTGGTGGTCATCCTTCCTTCACTGAGCCTGGTCAGAGGCTGATGTGACGCAGTCATCATGGGAAAGTATGATGAGGCTTAAATGGTAGAAAGTACCACCTGAGCATACAGTAGTTTCAACTAACATGGGACTGGTGGGCTCCTGGAGAAGTGACCTTAAGCTAAAACCACAAGACTCAAGGGCAATATCGGTGAGGGTTGTGAGGATGAGGGGCACATGCTGGGGTTCGATGGTGAATGGCGGGAGCTTAGGAGCCAACCATAGGAGTCTTGATGTTTCAGTGTGTTGAGGTTCCTTTCCCAGCCCAGAATGTCCTGCACCTGACAAAGACAGCAGGTGGGTGGTCACTGTCTTCTCTGGTGCCCACATTCTGTATTTCCATCTCAACTAAGATTGGCATGAACATGGCAGAACTTTAATCTGCCCATATGGAGAGCAATCTCCAAAGACAGGAATCTCCTTGGTTACAGAAAGAGTCCTTCCAATATTCAGAATGTAGTCTGAGTGTGGTAGACACGAAAACAGAACACGCCACAGCTGTTGTACTAATTTACTGCAGAGTCATTTGGGTCACTTATAAATTTCCTCTTCTGTTTCCTCTCCCTCTTGCTTTCCCACTCTATAGCAGAGATGATTGTTTTTGCCCTATTTCTTGTTACCATTGGATTTGATCTGGGCAGATGTCTTGGAATCCTAAAATAAATACTTTCCCAAGGAGACCTGAAAAAGAACCTTTGACTTCCTGGGGTCACCATGAATATGTCATCTTGTAAGAACATGTGGATATAGAGACTTAAATCAAGGTGACATGGCAGACAGAGCTGGACTTGGTGACAGTGATTACTCTTGAACAAAGGATATCACCTCAGGGGTCTCAGGGGTCACCCCTGGCTTCTTAGAGTTGGAATCTCCCTCTCTAGGATCCTGCTGACATAAATACCTCAGGAATCACTGAGGGCTGAGAAAGGAATGAGATAAAATGAAAAGCTTTGGTTGGGAAGGCCCAGATGAAGTGAACTTGAAGCTCAAATCAACTTCAAGATCACAGGTGCTTCAAGCAGAACTTGGCGATAAGGAGGCAAACACTGGGCTATAAACTATAAAATAGTAATGCCTCTCAAGCTGGAAGGATCATGGAGTAGACCAACATTGCCAACTGATCTGCTCGATGGAGACTGGGAAATCAGGAACCTTATTAAAGAAACCCAACTCTTACTCCTGGCAGAGGTATATAGGTGCTCATGCTAATGTTGTAGCTAGGTCCCCGTCTGCAACGATTAGGATCTGTGCATGAGTCCCTGTGGGACTAATGTTGGAGCCCTGTTCGCTAGACCTGCAGTGTCTCCACATTGGCAAGTGCATGGCCACCTCTTGTCAGCTGGGTTAGATAATGATTGCTCAGTTTTTTTGAGGATACCTTGGAGCCCCCAAGAGAATTTAATATAGTCCACAAAACTCACATTTGAAGTGAGACCATCCCAAATAGTCTATCCAAATATCTGGAAAATTCATTCAACCATGTTTGTGTGTTCATTTTCCAGAAGAGAAACCACATCTGAATATCATTTTCAATATTATTATCCTAAGGATGCTGGTAGTTTAGGGTAATGATCAGGAATAAGGGCACAGGAGTCAGGCTATGTCCAAATCCCAACTCTGCTACTTGCTGAGTGTTATCTTGGTTTACCCACCTCAGCTAAGCACAAAAACTGCTTAGCACATAATAATGTTTGATAAATGGGTGCTACTATTATGTGTCAGAAGTGTATTTTTAGCTCTATTAGTTTGACTGATACAAATGTTAATGTCATGGTCACAACAAAGAAATTGCTCCTGAGTGAACTTGACAGAATGGCTTGGGATAGAGGGGTAAAAAGTAGAGACGTTCCTTCTAAGTGTCCTACAAACATGTCTTCCCTTCATACTCCCTGGTTATGCTCCTTGCTGTCATACTGCTGGTTAAGGCCATGCCGTTCAGACTGGATCAAGAAGATGTGGTATATATACACAATGAAATACTATTTAGCAATCAAAAAAGATAAACTCATGCCACTTGCTGCAACATGGATGGTGCTAGTAGGGATGATGCTCAGCGAAATTAGCCAGAAGGAAAAAGAAAGATATTGGATGGTTTCACTTACAGGAGGAATATTGGGGAACCAAATAAGGGACCAGGAAAAAAATAATAATAGCAATAACAATAAAATTTAAAAATTAGCAGGCAACTATAAATCAGAGACATTCTGCAACAGAAGGGGAGGCAGAGGATCAAAACGGGAGGGAAGAGCACACTATGGTGATGGTTCATGGGTGAATTGGTGGTGGGAATTTTACGGGGACTAGACCTGAGAGGAGAAAGTATACATTGTACAAAAATGAACAATGATGTAAAAAATATATATATATTTTTAAAAAGCATGTGTCATTTGTTGATGGACACCTCAGTAGTGAATGTATGAGTCTCTCATTTAACTGTGCTGACAAAAGCTGACAGAATAAAGACCCCTTTCAAAATATAAATGGTTCTTTAAGAGAAGTTTTATTTATTTATTTATTTAAAGAGATTTTTTAAGAGTTTTTTTTTTAAAGATTTATTTATTCATTTATACTAGCACTGGGTACAGTCAGAAGCGCGGGAGGGTGAGAGAATTCACCAGAGCCAGAGGGGAGAGCAGAGCAGGCAGAAGGACCGAAGTACACTGCTGAGGGGAGCAGCAGGTGGCAGGAGAGGTCTGCGCGCCATGTGGGACCCTCGCCCGGTGGCCAAGGATCGAACTGGCGCTGCAGAGGCTGCGGGCAGCTTCACAACCCAACGCTCAACTGCTGTGCCACTGGGGAGGCCCATTAAGAGAAGTTTTAAAATCCCTTTTTGAAATCAAAATTCCTTGACTCCAGATTATCTGGAGACTGGTTGAAGGGACTCATGTCACTGTGGTGACTGCCCAAGTTCAAAGGCAGACCCCACCACTAACCAGCCATTGACCTTGGGCAAACTGCCTCCTTATGCTGCACTTTCCTCATTTATGAAATGGGAGTAATTACCTTGTGGGTCACATGAGGGCTCAATGAGATGATCCATGTTGAATACTGAACCCTCAAGACAAATGGTATTAATAATTTGTTTTTATTATTAATATTGCTTGTGCTCTCTTCACAGACAGAGCTCGCAATGGATACTGCCCATAAGCAGAAGAGCTTACAGTTCAAGAAAACCATGGATGTGAGTCATACTTTACTGCCTCTCTCTCTTTCTCTCTTTCTCTCTTTCTCTTTCTCTCTTTCCCTTTCCTTTCCTTTCCTTTCCTTTCCTTTCCTTTCCTTTCCTTTCCTTTCCTTTCCTTTCCTTTCCTTTCCTTTCCTTTCCTTTCCTTTCCTTTCCCTTCCCTTCCCTTCCCTTCCCTTCCTTCCCTTCCCTTCCTTCCTTCCCTTCCCTTCCCTTCCCTTCCCTTCCCTTCCCTTCCCTTCCCTTCCTTCCCTTCCCTTCCCTTCCCTTCCCTTCCTTCCCTTCCCTTCCCTTCCCTTCCCTTCCCTTCCCTTCCCTTCCCTTCCCTTCCCTTCCCTTCCCTTCCCTTCCCTTCCCTTCCCTTCCCTTCCCTTCCCTTCCCTTCCCTTCCCTTCCCTTCCCTTCCCTTCCCTTCCCTTCCCTTCCCTTCCCTTCCCTTCCCTTCCCTTCCCTTCCTTCCCTTCCCTTTTCTTTTTCTTTCTCTCTCTTTCCTTTCTTTCTTTTCCTTCCTTCCTTCTTTCTTTCTTTTTATTTATGCATACAAGAACTGGGGTGTAAGTCAGAGGTGCAGGGGGATGAGAGGATTCACCAGAGACAGAGTAGGGAACAGAACAGGCAGATCTATGAAATACACTGCTGAGGGGAGCAGCGGGCAATACAAGAGAGGTCTGCTGCACCATGTGGGTAGCTCCCTGGCTGGCAGTGCTGCAGTGGCTGGCGATAGCTTGATAGGGCGATCTTTAACCCCTGTGCCACCAGGGAGGCCCGCTTCTTTTTCTTTATAAAAAAGACCTTCTAAAACATGTATGAGAATATTCCTAATCAAACAATCTTTCAATGTTATTGATTAGTGCAGTGTTTTAGAGAAAGTAGTCTTTAGTGATTTGACTTTCCTGCTTTTTAAGTCCATGGAAAGCAGTGGAAATAATGGAAATAATGATGGAAATAGTGGAAATAATGATGTCATCTTTTTGGAAATGTGAAAAAGTATAGCAAGTCAACTGAAATATTTCAGGTAAAGACACCAAGAATATATATTGTAGGACACCATTTATCTTGTTAAATGTGTTATTTCATCTGTTCGATTTCTTACCTATTTTTAGTGACCCTTTCCTGTTTTAAGATCTGCAAATTTATAAATTTCCCTTAATTTATAAAAAATGCTTAACAAGACAGAGCTAAGACATGTTGGCGGGACCTCACTCTAGTTTTTCACAAATCTGTGAACTCTGGATACATGAACTATGTTATTAGAACATCTATGGCTCCATCTTTGTATAGAAATCTGTGGTATTCTATAGCTATGACATGATATCCAGGAACCTGGTCAAAAAAGAAAATGTCACCAGTGTTGATAGCATATACAATCTGCCCACATCATTTGTGCAGTTCTCTTAAAAAATGACTGGTAAATAGGGATTGGTGTCAGTGGTATGCAGAAATAGTGTTGATTGATATATGATCACTCACAGGTCTTGTCTTTTTGAGCAATCTCAGGCAAGTTTTCTCATAAGAAAATAGAAAGCCCCTGGTGATATAATTTTAACTATTGTCACTACCTATATTTCAAATATTGGTGTTGAAATTTTTGCTTTAAATGTCAAAAATAACTTTAAAAACTTAAGAGGAGAAAGGCTGTTATAATTTTCCTTCTGATGTTTGAAAGTTTCTTCTTTCATAGTTTTCTTTTGTTTGAAGAACTGCCTTTACACTTTCCTCAGGACAGATCTGCTTGTGACAAATACCTTTAGTTGTCCTTCATCTGGGAATGTCATAATTTCCCCGTTGTTCCTAAAGGGTATTTTCACTGGTCATAACATGATTGTGTTGACTGTTGTTTTAGCACTTGGAAAATGTTGTGACATTTTCTCATAGCCTCCAGAGACTGATAAGAAATCAAATTGATTATAATTCAATTTGATTTTCCCTTATAGGTAAGGTGTCATTTCTTTGTTTTATGATATCTTGTTTGTAGTTTTCTTAAGTTCACCTCTGTGTCCTGTCATGGATTTAGATTTGATAAGCTTCTTAGATCTGTAGGTTTCAGGCATGATTTCTTCAAGTATTTTTTCAGCCTACTTCCCTCTCCTTGCTAGAGTTCCCAAAGACATGTGTGCTAGATCTTTCATTATGGTACTAAAGGTCCCTGAAGTTCTGTTCAATTTTTTTTCTCTCTGTTCAGATTTGGTGATTTCTGTTCTATCTTCTAGTTCACCAATTCTTTCTTCCTTCTCTTCCATTCTCAAGTTCATCCATTTGTATTTTTTATTTCAGTTATGTTTTTTAGTTCTAAAATTTCCATTTGGTTCTTTCTTATATTTCCCATTTATTTATTCTTTTTCTTTGCCATGATTTTTTTATTTCTTTCAATTTTTTTTTTTTTTTTTTTTTTTTGCTTGTTGAATGTTTTTATGATAGCTCCTTTAAAATATTTGTCAGGGCCTCCTCTGGTGGTGCAGCAGTTGAGCACTGGGCTGCAAAGCTGCCCGCAGCCTCTGCAGCATCGGCTCGATCCCTGGCCACCAGCGAGGGTCCCACATGGCACGGCAGACCTCTCCTGCCATGCCTGCTGCACCCCTCAGCAGTGTATTTCGGTCCATCTGCCTGTTCTGTTCCCTGCTCTGGCTCTGGTGAATTCTCTCACTCTGTCACGCTTCTGACTGTACCCAGTGCTTGTATAAATAAATAAATCTTTAAAAAAATAAAGTATTTGTTAGTTTGAGGTCTTCCTGGTTCTTAGTTACAGTGTGTGATATTCAATTGGCTTTGAACATTTTAGGTATTGTTTTACAAAGCTCTTTACAAGGATCTTATTTAAACCACCTGTTTTAACTGGCTAACACTGATACCACTGCAGCAGGGGGAAGTGAGACACAAATTCTTTCCTGCTAAGTGAGGGTGAAGGTTCAAATTCCTCCATTGACCTCTGCTGATACCACAGGGTAGATACAGCCTTGATATTACTAGGAGGTGGTTAAAGTTCTAACTCTCAATCAGACTGTTTCTGACACCACCCCAGCAGGGAGCAAATGCATTTCATTATTGCTAGGTAGAGGCAGAAGTCCAGGCTTCCCACTTGCACCATGTATGGGGCTTTATTACCTCCTGGTGGGAATGAAAGTTCCAGATATTTTTCCCTCTCTGATACCACCTTGGCAGGGGAGTTGGGCACCTCATCACAGTTTCTTGAGAGTAGAGGTCAAGGGTCCCCTCACCCCGGCCCCTAACCCTTTCAGCCTTTGCTAGGTGCATGGAGGGAGGAATATAATTATGTCGGTGGTGTTTGGCTGCAGAAGAATGTTACTCATTTTTTTCTTTTGATAAGAGAAAAGCAATATAGAGGTTTAATAATGATAGCGGTAGCTCCTGTAGACATGGGAGAAAGCCACCATGGCTGAGTGACTCACCCACATAGAGGCCATCTTAAATGGCATAACTGGGACAAGGGAGATTGGGGTTGGGGAAAGGAGAAATTCAGTTAGGGCACTTATTGTGGAAAGCAAAGATATTTCTGCTTTCTGCACTGAGGAGAGATAGGGATCTTCCTGGAATAGACATCTACAGAGAAATTTATTGGAGCCACTAACTCGGTTTAGTTTGTGAACTGTTTCCATCTACTTTTAAACTAGCTAAAACAGAATTCTTTAAATCAAAAAGGAACATGCCTATCTTTAAGTTACAGAAATGGTATTGATAGCTTCTCCACTGCCCACATGGTATGGTGACCATAACTATTTTTTTTAAGTTTTTTAAAAAATTTATTTATATAAGAACTTGGGTACAGGTCAGAGGTGTGGGGGGGTGAGAGAATTCAGAGACAGAGTGGGGAGCAGAACAGGCAGACGGACAAAAGACACTGCTGAGGGGAGCAGCGGGCGAGGCAGGAGAGGTCTGTCACGCCATGTGGGTTTCTCCTTGGCCGGCCGGGAATCGAACACGCACTGCAGAGGCTGCGGACAGCCTCACGGCGTGGTGCTCAACGCACTGTGCCACCGGGGAGGCCCTGCCATAACAATTTTGAGCCTAATTATAGATACCATAACCAAGTGACTGATATAAGTTCTGAGGATTATGAATGTTTTATATATATATATCAAATTATACATTTTATAGCTAAAAACATTTTTTATTTTGTCTCTCTCAAATTCCCTGGTTTGCTTCAGTTAATTTTTAAAGCTCATGTGCTTTGTGTTTGCCAAGGAGGAATTATTATTTCCTTGATTGAGTTGGCACTATATTCATAATTTGGAAAAGGGTTAGAGAGACTTTCTAAAGATCAACAGAGCAACTGTCTTCCGATTGTCCAAGGTCTAGTGGCAATCACAGTACTAATCAGAGTGCCCTGCTTTTTGCAGGATCTGAGTGCTAGGGTGGCTACTTTTCAGGGTTAAAATCTACTCACGTGTTTCCGATGTCTTTTGGCTCATTAATAAAGGCAAAGAAGAACTACGAGCAGAAATGCCGAGACAAAGATGAGGCAGAGAATGCTGTCCACCGGAATGCCAACGTGGCAAATCCAAAGCAACAAGAAAAGGTACCTGGGAGGACCACCGGCCTGAATAATCTAAGATTTAATATATCAAGCTAAAGCTTGAATAAGATTAATTCAAATGGACCTGCACTCTAAGCTCTTGGCAGTCCCTTTCTTTGGGTTATTAGGGATGTCTGAACTAGAAAAACCCTCGTCACATTTGGGGGAGTTAGGGAGGTGGGGATGTGCTAGAGAAATGTGGCTACAGGGGAGGGGGCCTGATGTTTTCATCTTTCTTCAAAACTCAGCTCCTGTCTTCTTTGTAGCCTAGCTGCGTCCTGCCTGGATGTATCTTAATGTTATAAAAAATCTAAATATAAAAAATTAATCCAAAAAGATACCTGCACCCCTATGTTTATTATAGCACTATTTACTATAGTTAAGATATAGAAACAACCCAAATGCCCAAAAATAGATGGCTGGATCAAGAAGATGTGGTACATATACACAATGAAATACTATTCAGCAACCAAAAAAGATAAACCCATGCCACTCACAGCAACATGGACAGAGCTAAAGGATCATGCTCAGTGAAATAAGCCAGAAGGAAAAAGAAAAGTATCAAATGGTTTCACTTATAGGAGGAATACAGGGGAAACAAATAAGGGATCAAGGGAAAAATAACAACAATAATAATAGTAAAACAAAATTAGCAGGCAACCATAAATAAGAGACATTCTGTGAGGGAGGGAGAGAAAAGGGGATCAAAACAGGGGAGAGAAGAGCACAGGGGACTATGGTGAAGGTTTACGCGTGAACTTCTGGCGGGAATTTTACGGGAAATACACAATGATGTAAGAGATATAAATAAAAAAAATCTGAATATAAGATTGTCAGCAACCAGGGGGCAGAGCTTGGTCTTTAGGAAGATATAGGATAAGACTTGATGGGTAATTTTCAGTGGTGGAGGTCAAGTTGACTGATTTGCTCATCAGAGAACCACAGCTAAGACTTGGACTAGAACTTGTGTCTCCACTCACTGTTTTAAAATCCCTTTTGTCTACAGAAGACTAATTCAGCTTTCCTGATCCCTTTTTTTTTTTTTTTGTCCTCACAGCTTTATGTGAAATTGGCAACCTCAAAGACTGCAGTAGAAGACTCGGGTGAGGAGGTTGCTCCTGGGTACAGGGCAGACTGCAGTGGGGCTTACATTATCCCAAATCTGTCCCTAAGCAAGGTGGCTTTATATACCTTACAACAGAGAATATATAGTAGGATTAACAAAATATCAGGAGGAAGAGAGAGAGAGAGACAATGAGAGGAATGGAAGGGAGAGAAAGAGGATGTTTCTGAACCCAGGAGAGTGGGAAGTAGATGAGGCAGCATTTTCGAGCCACTGCCTGCTTAGGTCTAGTGTAGCCTTACATGCAATTTAATGGAGGCTAGGGCGGGGGTATCATGGGCAGCTCCCTGGTAATCAGAGACTCACTCTGATATTGGGAACACCTATCTTAAAAGCCCATTTCAGTCCTATAACTCTTAACTGCTGTGAAAAACCAAGTTGCAGGACTCCGTCTTCCCTGAAATCTAAGACCCAAACCAGGTCTTTGCGAAGGCTTCTCATTCCCATGGCTATCCTCCATGGCTGCTATTACTTGGGAAGTCTCTAACCCTCCATAAGTAACCACGTGCCCTTATAGGGCTCACTGATGGTAGTTCTCTCATTGAACAGTTTTCCTGAAAATGGAAAGGGTGAGAGCTATTCAATTAGGTAAAGAAAACCCTGGCTGAGTTCCTCATCAGATTTCACTTCTCTCTCTTTTCAGCATTTCTTACTTATTACTTGTCCAATGTTTAACATGAAAATGAGCGTGCATAGGTGAATTGGTGGTGGAAATTCTATGGGGACTACACCGGAGAAAAGAAAGCAAACATGGTTTAAAAATGAACAATGATGTAAAATATATATAAATTAAAAAAATTAAAATCATTCTATCAAATGTTGAAAAATGAAAATGTGGCCCACCTTTGCTTAGTTCACAAAGATATTATGAAAATGAGAGATGAAAGGATGGCTGCCTAATGTTCAGAGCTCTGTGAGGCCTTGAAACCTCAGGTGCCTCTGCCAAGTTTTCTTTGCCATCTGGGATGAACCGGGTGGCAGGTGTGAGAGCCTGCTTCCAGCAGGGTTTCTGAACCCAGGTCCCTCCATTGCAGACAAGGCATACATGACACACGTCAACACTCTGGAGCGGGTCCGTGAAGAGTGGCAGAGCGAGCATGTCAAGGCCTGCGAGGTACCGAAACTGGAAGCTACTAGGGAAGGGGCGGGTCTTCCTCTTAGCATCTATTGAGTTTGCTTTTGTGGAAACAGTCTTCCCCCTTATTGTAGCAACCATGTTCTAGAGAATTGTTTGAGGGAAAATTGGAAATCAGGAATTTAAGAGGAAGGTGGAAGGAACTGGAATGTTTTCCCCCAAAGCTCGTCTGTCTCTCCTGGTATGACCATTCTAACCAACACTAGTGTTTAGTTAGGATGGGCATAAAAAACCTGAACCAATGAATGGTTGATTAAATAGTTACCTTTCTACAACCTTATCTCTTCTTTCTATGTGATAAGGAAAATGTAGAGAGCCAGCAAGCAGGCTTTGGAAATTTTTACCCTCTTTACACCTTTGATTTCACCATTACTCACCTTCATTTTCGGTACATGACCTCACTTAACAATTTTCCAGAGATATAAGCTATAACCCAGCAAGTTACTCAACTTTCTGTCATATTGTGTGAATATTTTTGTTTTCATCAGTGGTTCTCAAGGCAAAGAACAATGACCTGTTGCATCAGCATCACCTGGGAACTTGTTAGAGGTCCCAAATTTTCAGACCACCTCTAGATCTACTGAATCAGAAACTCTGAGATGGGCTCCGTAGTCTGTGTTAATAAACCCTCCCCCTGATGCAACCCTTCCCCTTGCTCCCGTTATAGTGGAAAAGGGGCTACTCCCACCCATCAAGATCCTATCCCACCACCTGGGCTCAGGTCCCATCCAAAGGGCTCTCCCCCATCCTCTTGGGTACAGCTCCCTTTACTGTGAATTTCTTCCATTGGTATTATCATTTGCACAAACTCAGCTTATTTCTGGCTTTAAAACCTACTGGTTGCTGCTTCCTCTTCTCTCTTCACTACCAGTCTTCTTGAAGGAATTGTGTCCACGTCCTCATTGCCTCTTCCTTTCCCAATCTATCTGAGTTTGTTTTCCAGAGATCCCCTTGGTGTGAGTTTCAAAGGGACTTTGCAATTTGTACTCTTATTTGACCTGTGTGTATTGATCCCTTCCTAAAACACTCTTTTCTACTTATTTCCTTAACTCCTCGCTCTTATAGAAAAGAATGAAATAAGGCTATTTTCATAAGATTTAAAAAACACACAAGGCAACATAATATACACCTTATAAATACAAAAAGGTGTATAAAGTTGGTAGAAACCTGCATGGAAATGATAATATTTAGGATAATGTTCATTTCTGGGAAAAGAGAATGGTGATAGAGATTGGGCAAATAACACAGGGGTTTTAACAGAATCTGGAGTAAATATGGCCAAAATTTTTGACAAAGCTCCATGGAAGATACATAGGCATTTATTATATTATTCTGTATGATTTTATGTGAAATATTCTTTAATAAAAATAATGTGATATTTCAATGCTTATATATAAACACTATTATGTATAAATACTAAAATATTTGCAGGGAAATAATGCATTTGCTTCAAAATACTCTAGATGAATGGTGAATTTGGTAGAGATGTAGATAAAACAAACTGGTTGTGAGATGATGTTTACGTTGGTAATGGGTATATGGGAATTCATTACACTCTTGTCTCTGTTGGCATATGTTTGAATTTTTACATGATAAAAAGTTTTAAAATGTAGTAGCATAGTACTCAATATCTTTTCAAATATTGATATGTAACATCCACTACTGAATAGAATAGTATCCAGATAGCCTGATTTTCCAAATGTTCATATCTGTTGATATTCAAAAAAACTATAGTTCAGGCAGTGAGTTTTATTTTACCCTTTTTTATTACATAAAATTTCAAACATATACCAAGATGGAAAACAAGTGCGAGGGCCCCCATGTACTCATCAACTTGCCTCAACAATTATGACCATCTTGCCAATTGAATTCATTCATTCCTAGGGGCAGGGTGTGGAGTCGGGGGGTGGGGTGGGGGGAGGAGCAATATTTTGAATCCAAGGTTGTGGCAGGCTGCCAAGGTAGAGATGCATGCTAGGCTGTTGGAAATGTGAGCTGGAATTCCGGTTAGAATATTAATCTGGGTTTATCATTACCTCTTACTCTCAGTACTATAGCCAACTCTGCTTATGTAAATATAATGTCAGACTCTGTTTGTATTTTTTTTTTTTTTGCATGTGGTCAGAGTTTATTAGCTTCCTTGTTGGGGGAAGAAGGGAAGGAGGATCCTAAATGGAACCATAAAATTGCAGAAAATTGACAGTTGACACTGTTTCTTATTCATAACCAATCTAGACAAGTGGTACCTTTCTCTGCATGTGTGTGTACATGTAGTTGTGTTTCTGTAGGTATTTGAAGCTCAAGAATGTGAAAGAATAAACTTCTTTCGGAATGCGTTGTGGTTACACATGAACCAGCTATCCCAACAGTGTGTCACGAGTGATGATGTAAGTAAGGCATCGCAGAGAATTGTGACTCTATATTTTGGATTCATTAGAGTAAAATAACTATAGATATTTATCACTTCACCTCTTTGTTTGTGGCTTAGAGGGGAACTGTGACTTGCCCAAGGCACCCTGGGCATTGACAGAAGATCCAGATAAATACCTGGTCTGCTCCAGTCTGTGTGCTCCTGGTCTACCTTATTACTGTGATTTTCACTTTAAGAAATTCAGAGTTATGTGGCCTCCTTGGGGTTAAGTCTCAGTACTACCACTGAGAAGGGGGCCAGGGAGCTAACCCACATATGGGGCAGCAGATATCTCCTCTCTCACCTGCTACTCCCCTCAGCAGTGTATTTCAGTAGATCTGCCTGTTCATCTTCTCACTCTGTCTCTGGTGAATCCTCTTACTCCCTGCACCTCTGGTCTGTACCCAACTCTTCGAAACCAAAATAAATAAAAAAAAATCTTTTTTTTAAAGAAGGAGAATGATAGTAAGGAAGAGTAGAATATATAATGGAATAAATTAAAAAAAAAAGAAATTCAGAGTTAGGGCAGGTGAGAAGAGGAGGCAGACCCAAATATTGCATGTTTTTTTTTTTTTTTTTTTAAAATTTATTTATTTATTTATGCAAGCACTGGGTACAGTCAGAAGTGTGGGAGGGTGAGAGAATTCACCAGAGCCAGAACGGGGAACAGAACAGACAGACCGATGAAATACACTGCTGAGGGGAGCAGCGGGCATGGCAGGAGAGGTCTGCACGCCATGTGGGACCCTTGCCGGCCGGCCGGGGATCAAACTGGCGCTGCAGAGCCCGCGGACAGCTTCGCAGCCTAGTGCACAACCGCTGAGCCACTAGGGAGCCCAAATATTGCATGGTTTATGGAAGACAGAGATGTCTTGAATGTGAGTCCCAGAGACCTCTTCAGTCTGGAGGGGGTCACTCCAGGACAGCAGCCAGCACTAGCAGACTGACCCATGCCCTTGGTCTCAGCATGTATTTCAGTGGCATTCCAGGGCCATTATCCAGGTTTAACTTGTGTGTGTAATCATGTCCCAGGTTGGGACCAGATTAAAGTTATCAGAACCTTGTTTGCTAAGAGATGGCCACTCTCATTTGATGGGACATTTACTTTAGAAGAACATTGAATGCCCAGAAAACCTGTTTATATGACCAGAGGAACTCTTCTGCAAGCAAAGTAATTGTCTTTGCATGTGTGTGTGAGGTTGATCTTCTGTCATGGAACTCGGTATCTATTTTCTTTTTCCCACTAGTAGTTTATTAAAATTATTTTTTGCCAAGGTTTTTGTTCTGTCCTAAAGATACATTTTTTTTTGTCATCTTAAAAATATTTAATGGTAGATATGTATCAGAGAAATCCCTTTATATGATTCTGAGACTTGGGAATATCTTTTTTTTTTCTTTTTAAAATGAAATTTGGAGAAGAGAGTTTGGTGTTCATCAAATCTTCTCTTTTAATAAGCACATCACCATGATTATGAACATACCACTACCTGAACTTACCTTCTTTTTGTTAGATGTATGAACAAGTCCGTAAGAGTTTAGAAATGTGCAGCATTGAAAAGGACATTGAGTACTTTGTCAATCAACGAAAAACTGGACAGACACCACCAGGTGAATGGAGTGGTGGGTTGGGGGTTATTTAAGTTATTCTGTGAGTCTTTCTTGGCACATGTTGTTGAGAATGGAAGACATCAGCCTCTTAATGTTTCTTGATCAACCCCCAGCACCTATCATGTATGAGAATTTCTACTGCCCTCAGAAGAATGCAGCTCCATCAGGAAAGGCTACTGGGCCTAACTTGGCAAGGTAATAACCAGCTTCATTTCACACGTGGAAAAATGTTCTTTTTTTTTTTTTTTTTTAAAGATTTATTTATTTATTTATACATACAAGCATTGGGTACAGTCAGAAGCGCGGGAGGGCGAGAGAATTCAGCAGAGCCAGAGCGGGGAGCAGAACAGGCAGAAGGACCGAAGTACACTGCTGAGGGGAGCAGCGGGCGGCAGGAGAGGTCTGCGCGCCACGTGGGACCCTCCTCCGGTGGCCGGGGAGCAGCCGGGGATCGAACCAGCGCCGCAGAGGCAGCGGGCAGCCTCACAACCCAGCGCCCAACCGCTGCGCCACCGGGGAGGCCCGGAAAAATGTTCTTAATCAATAATTTTATCATGGCTGTTCTAAGACATTAGACTATATCTACTAATGTATTTGCTTTGCAATCTTACTAGATTTTTGGAAATAGCATTTTTTTAATTAATATTTTATTTTATATAATTCTTACATCATTTTTCATTTTTGCACAATGTATATATTATCATTTTGGTTATATTCCCCATACAATTGCACCCTCCCCTTATTTTGACTCTAGTCCTTCCTCTCCCCTTCCCTCCCCACCCCGTGGTGTGTCTCTGGTTTACAGTTGCTTGTTGATTTTGATTTTTACTTTGTATTAATCAGTCTTGGAGATAGCATTTTTTAGGACAAGCATTCAGTGTCATCTTTACTTGAGTGTGATTATTACTTACGCACGAATTCTCTACCTTCCTTATAGCTGGTAGAAAGCAAGAGTTCAGCAAATTCTGGCCCCCTGTGAGTCAAATCTGACCTGCCTGATTTGGCGGGCCCCATGAGTTAAGAAAAATTTTTACATTTCAAAAATAGTTTAAAATGGTCAAAAGGATACTATTTTGTGACACATGAAAATTATATGAAAATCAGAGTTCAATATCCATATATAAAGTTTTATTTTGAAGATGGCCACTCATTGGTTTTGCACTAGAGTTATGACAGAATTGTCCTATGTGGCCAGCAAAGTCTAAATCTGTCTGACCCTTTATAGGAAAAGTTTGCTGCCCCTTATATAAAAGATTTTGAGAAAAGAAACCCTCTGTTTCACATACAGTCAGCTTTCAGTCTAAGATGTTGAATTTACAATCCAGTTTTAGTAAATATGGGAGTTCATGGGAGGATTACATAATCATTATCCGTATTTAAGAATGCCGGTCCTTGATCAAAACAGTTCACCAGTGTTAGCTCACGCATTCTTTCCAGTGGGGTACAAGCTGTTTACATTTCATACCCTGTGTGTGAGGAGACTGATCTACAAGAAGATCAGGGTACCTTGCCCAGATGTCTGAGATTTGAGTCCTGCCAGGATGGCTTGCAGGGGTGGGGCTGTTTTTCTGACCACCTGGCATCCTGCTTCTCAGCTTAGTGTGGTGTCTGCAACCAGATTCCTGTAGGTCAGTGACCTTCTGCTCCCCTGAACTTCTCTCTTGATCCTCCAGAGCAGAAGTCAGAGCTGATTAGAGGACTGCATGTTTGTAGTGTATAGTAGAAAATTCAAAAAATAACAAGAATGTATCTGAGAAACAATGGTTTTCATTTCTTGCAGGAGAGGACCTCCCCCGATTCCTAGAACTATACCAGGTAGGAGACCAAGAAAGACCTTTTGAGATGTTTATGTCTGGTTTTCTTCAAGGTCCACTAGCTAGAATTTTGAAATTAAGGGAATTAAAGGAGTAAATAGAACTAAGAAAAAATAAGTCTGTATTACACTTCTACTATAATACTATTTGTCACTGAGTGGGAGTGATTATTGGTGGGCCTTTTCGTAATTTAGGCAAGAGAAATCAATTATGGAAGTACCAAAAGAAACTTATCATAAGAGAATCTTTCCTAAGAGATTATCTCAATTTGGCACATGAGAGCAAAACCAAGTTGTAATTTCCTTGGGATTACACAGACATATAATTTGCAGATGGCACAGATGTCTAGAAATATGTAACAATATTATATATTTTGTGCACTGCCCATAACTGGATCTTTCACTAATTACTTGTCTTATTTTTCTTTGAATTCCTCTGACACCTCTGGGAAAACTCAACATTTTACAATATTTTTTATTGGTGTTGTTAGTAGTATTCTTGGATAATTGTAAAATCCAGAAGGGCATGCTATTTATTCTCCCTTGTATCACTCACAACACCCAACACAGCCCTGGACACATGGTAGGTATTCATAAAATATCTATTATTTGAATAAAAGAGGAAGATAATCCTACCCTTTGTTCAAGGGAATGAGGGAAGAAAGAACTTAGGCGACACTTAACAGTTTAGCAAAAATATAGTTAATCACTAAAATTGTGTCTTTGCACAATACCATAAGGATTTGTTATTTTATATATTGCTGCCTTATAATTACCACTTGATAATGTGCTGTTTTTGTATCTGTTTTTGAGGATGACTTTATGCTGCTGCTATCTGGGCATGGATGAATAAAGGACAAAGAAATCACAGTAGTGATTTCCAGAATGTTCTCTGATTTACAGTTATGATTACTGTACACACACACACATTTTTACAAAAAAGCAGTCACTAATTCCTCAGTGGAATGTCTTGATTTACAAAGGGCTAAGATCTGATCATGAAATAATATTAATGTTGCTCTGTGTTCTGTTCTTTGCAGATGATCCAGAATATTCTTTGGTTGATAACTACAGTTTGATCTATCAGTAACATCAATGGTAAGAACCTTTAATTTCCACATAATCAAGTTGCATTTAGACTGGTGATTGTATTTTTGAAATCTTTGAAGTCTCTTTGCAACACACTACAAGCAAGTCAGGTCTTGTACCAGGTGGGTGGCCCGGTGGGTGTGTGTTCCTACAGGATGACCCCTCTGAGTCCCACAACTGAAAGGGGACTGGGGATTGCTTTACAGATATTTGGATGAAATGCTCCATTAATTATTCTGTAACTCGTTTTCTGCTCTTGTTAAGTTCTTTCTTTCTTTCTTTTTAAGATTTATTTATTTATTTATACAAGCACTGGGTACAGTCAGAAGTGTGGGAGGGTGAGAGAATTCACCAGAGCCAGAGCAGGGAGCAGAACAGAGACCGACGAAATACACTGCTGAGGGGAGCAGCGGGCGGCAGGAGAGGTCTGCGCCCTACGTGGGACCCTCACCAGCGGCCAGGGATCGAACCGGTGCTGCAGAGGCTGCGGGCAGCTTCGCAGCCCAGCGCTCAACCGCTGCACCACCGGGGAGGCCCTCTTGTTAAGTTCTTTCATACCTACACACCAAAGGCAATGCTCACAAAGATCCTGAATGCTGAAGTTATTTAGACTCTGATGTACTCCATCATCCCTAGAGGGTACAAATCAAATAAAAAGGTGTCAATAAAAAGGAGGCAAATGAGGGCCTCCCCGGTGGCGCAGCAGTTGAGTCCTGGGTTGCGAAGCTGCCCGCAGCCTCTGCAGTGCTGGTTCGATCCCCCGCTGCTCCCTGACCACCAGAGGAGGGTCCCACATGGCGCGCAGACCTCTCCTGCCCACCGCTGCTCCCCTCAGCAGTGTACTTCGGTCTTTCTGCCTGCTCTGCTCCCCGCTCTGGCTCTGGTGAATTCTCTCACCCTCCTGCGCTTCTGACTGTGCTCAGTGCTTGTATAAATAAATAAATAAAAAAAAAGGAGGCAAATGATATCATAGGTCACACTGTGCCAGGTCAGTACTGCTTGGAACTAGAGAACCACAAGGCTCCCCAGAGCACAGCTACTAAACAAAGCAGGACTGCGAGGATCAGTCTTTCTTCCTTGGCATTTAGGTGCAGGCAGGATGCTCCATGCCAATGTCAGTCTTCACAAATGTGAAGGAATGCCTTCATAGCCAAATTAGCAATAGTAGGTGAAACTCTTTGTAAAATATAATTCTTTCAAACCCCAAGGACATATCTTGACAACACATGCATATATAAGTGAAGAAAAAGCCTTAAAGTATGTTTCTCAACAGGCAAGTTTTTCTACGTATTTATCCGTGTGTTTGATTTGTCTGCAGTGACAATTTATTGTTTCTTTAATTAGAAGCTGTTTTTAAAGGGATGATCCTCTTGCGTGTTCCTGGGTCAGGGGTGGGTGGATGTAGGAAGTGAAAATGGACTGAAACAGTCTCTTTCATCTTTCCTGATTTGGTGTTGGTGACTCTTGCCATCATTTATGAAACCAGGTTTTAACAGCACCCCACAGTAGTTTTCCTTAGTGTTTTTTCTTTTTTTAAAGATTTATTTATTTATGCATACAAGAGCTGGGGTACAGGCCAGAGATGCAGGGGGTGAGAGGATTCACCAGAGACAGAGTGGGGAGCAGAACAGGCAAATCTACTGAAATACACTGCTGAGGGGAGCAGTGGGCGAGACAGGAGAGGTCTGCTGTACCATGTGGGTTGCTCCATGGCCGACTGGGGATCAAACTTGTGCTGCAGAGGCTGCGGATTGCTTCATAGTGCGGTGCTTAACCCCTTGTGCCACCAGGGAGGCCCTCCTTAGTGTTCTTGACCATCAAAAAAGTCAAAAAGTGCTTTGGAGTGAGCACATCAAACATTGCTTTCCTTCTTCCTGAATCAATACCTGTTATAGCCAATTAATTTGATAAGATGGAAGCCATATTGTGTTGATTAGATAGAAATCATCAGTTAGTACCTATAAGTTCTTAAATTGCTTAAGAAATATATTTAATGTTAAGCAACTTTGCTTAAAAAAGAATAAAAATAAAAGACCAAATACCACATCCCCAAACTATTTTAAACTAACCAATAAATGTAGTCTTTATAATCAGTCATCACTTTTTTCAGATTTATTTTCTATTTATTTATTTATGCATACAAGAAATGGGATGTAGGCCAGAAGTGCGGGTTGGTGAGAGAATTCACCTGAGACAGAGTGGGGAGCAGAACAGGTAGATCTACTGAAATATGCTGTTGAGGGGAGCAGCAGGTGAGACTGGAGAGGTCTGCCATACCGCAGACCTTAGCTCCCTGGCTGGTGATTGAACTCATGCTTCAGTGCCTGGTGATAGCTTGATAGTGCTGAGACTTTAACCCCTATGTCACCAAGAAGACCCACCAGTCATCATTTCTTAAGAGGCAAGGCCCATATTAAAGAGATAGCAGGAAGATGAGAAATCAATGACTTTGGACTCAAAGGAGAAGCCCACTCTCTGGAATAGCTTGTAGATGATGGTTATGGGGAAGGGCATTGGCAAGTTCAAGAGTTTTTTGAACTTCAAGGTAATTCTTTCCTTTTGCCCTCACCTGTGTGGATAAAATATATATTCTAGTTAAATAATAGTATTTAACCAACAAGTCTACTTCCTCAGAGCCCAAGAATCTGCAGTTTAAATTCAAGATGCTGGGCCTCCCTAGGGTGCAGTGGGTTGAGCACAGTGCTGTGAAGCTGTTTGGAGCCTCTGTAGTGCAGGTTCAATTCCCGGGCTGCCAGGGAGAAAAGTACATGGCGTGGCAGACCTCCCCTGTCTCGCCTGCTGCTCCCCTCAGCAGTGTCCTCAGTAGTGTCTGCCTGTTCTGCTCCCTACTCTGTCTCTGGTGCATTCTCTCACCCTCCTGTGCCTCTGACTGTACCCTAGTTCTTGTATAAATAAATAAATATTTGAAAAAAAAAGAAATGTAAGGGAAGAGTTTAAAAAAAAATTCAAGATGCTAATGCTAACACATATACTTGAGTTATATTATTTCCTTGGGATTTATTCGTGGCTGTGCCACCTCAATGAATACAAGTTCAACACACATGTGAAATTGACCGAAATTGAGAATTTTAAAGAAGGGAGTCTACATTCATCTATAACTTAGACACATTACAACATTTAATATAGTTTGCATGAGTCTTTCGAATTGAAATTTCAATAGGAAAATTTAAGAATTTGCAATTAGTTCTGAGTTTTGATTTTAGCAGCTATTCCCGTTTCTAGTTCTAACATGTTTAGGTAAATACGATTACAATTTGTGAATTTAAAAATATATGTATCAAGAATATAAATACATGTGATTTACCACAATGAAGTGCTATTATCATCACAATTCGTTATTCATCCCTTGGATTGTCCATTCCTCGTCATTTGTTTTCACTGGTCAAGGACACTTATTCTCATTGAATACACTCTCAAAGAAGGAGGAGCACTTACATGAAGGATCATGCCAATGAAATTTCTTCTGTTATTTTCTTTCAGAAAACAAAGCTTTTCCCATTGATGCTTCTGTGGCATGGAAGGAGGCACTCAGAGCAGCAGAATCTATAGAAACGATGCCAATCATGAGAACTTTGAAGTGAACCCTTGCTGTCATTTTTTGATATTATAAATTTATGGTAGACATTTAGTTCAACTTAGGCTAGTAGATTACTAAAATTTAAAAAAGAAGTTTACAAATTGCCCCAACCTGAAGAATCATCCTTTCCTACTTCTTAAGTTTTGAATGAATTGTGTTTTCCATTTGATCCTGGAAATTCTCTGGATTCAGAGCCTTGACTCTGGGCAGGGGGAGGCTTGTGTGGGAGCTGCACAGAGCTCTGAGTCACCAATTTGCAGAATCTCCTTTGGTTTTGAGGGCATCACAGGTATGGAATTTCCACAGTGACAGGCACTCTGTGGTGCAAGATTAAAAATTACCTTCCTGTTTGGTTGAAAGACTTAGAGGTCATCTGATCACACTTTCTTATTTAACAGATGATGAAATGAGGCCAACAAGTGGGAAATCGATTTCCTTGCTGTTCTCTCAGCTGATCAGGGATAGAACCAGCACTAGAGAGCAAGCCTGCCCCACATCAGCATTCCTCTAACCCGTCCTGGGGCTGTGATACTCGTGTTGAAATTTAAGATGCCAAATGTTTTCACCAGTATCTTTTCAGTTGGGAAAATTACCAGGGTTTAAAGGTCAGATTTATTTTTACGTGGCTTACTCTGTGTACTGAACTTCAGAGCACAGTACTTAATAGAATGAAAGAAACCAGTGACAATAAAACATGCCATTATTTATGTGTCACTAGGAAAGTTGGAGGGAGGGAGAATTGACAATTAACTTGTGATTGCTAGTGGCCAAGTACATTTGAACTTAAGATGCAAAAGTGTGAGAAAAGTACATCCTAGAATCAGTGATATATGATATTTTGAATGTGTTCCTGAAGGGAATTTTAGAGACACAAAATCAGTCCTCAAACCTGGGTCTTCACAGAGAATCTTCCCCTTCTTAGACCTTGAAATTTTTAGTGTCAGTACTACCCGTTTACAAACATCCCTCTGTTATCTACACATAGCAGGGAGATTATATACCTTTTAGGCAATATTCATACACTGAGAAAATGATGCGTTTTAGCTAATGACAAGTTGAAATCATACTGGCACTTACTGAGCATGTTGTACAGTTCTATTACCACACCCAAGAAACCCAACTTTTTTCCTCTTGTGTTCTGTGTAATGGCTTTCCCAGAACTGTGGACAAGGTGATTGAAAGACTGATTATTTTCCCCTTTTAATGTATCGAGCCACTGAAAGTGACAACTTCTTACTATGACAGGAAGCTTGCATCAGCTGGATATCCTTTTGAGAAACTGAAGTTTGCAAAGGGCCTTTGACTTCCCCAAACTTAGCACACTCAGGAAATTTTCCTTTGAATTTGGCAGACTCTCTTTGGGACTTTATTTATTTTTGGCAGTTCCTCAAGGATTTTACTTCTCTCTCTGTTGGTCTTGTAATTGGTGGAAAAGTGCTTTATGAATTGAAAATAATATTTTAGTATGAAGTAAATAAAGTTTTTGGGGATTTGGAATTAATCTTGCATTTTTTTCTGTCAACACTCTCCTTCTTCCAAGAGCTATCTTGTCATATTTGCTATTGTTAGACACTGAAAGATGAACTGCCAGTCACAGAGGTCACTCAGAGGCACTTCCTACTAGCCCTGCTGTGCCAGTAGCAGGGACACTTCCCTTCACACCAAGTTAATGACCAGCTGGGTTACTTGATAAACTGCCCATCGGGAGTATTTTGCTTCACTGCTGTTTTTTTTTTTTTAAAGTTAGAGTAACTTTGGTTTATAACATTATATAGGTTTCAGGTATACAGATTTATATATCAGCATCTGTAGAGACTACATTAATTTCATCACTAAAAGTCTCTTTCCCATCATTGCCATCTAATTAACCCTTTTACCCAATTTACCTTCCCTGCTATCCTCTCCCTTTCTGGAATCTACTATTTTGTTCTTGTAGCCATTCCCTTGTTAGATGCTAGAATCTTTAAAAATGTTTGCCAGTCACTATGGAAAGCTGTGTGGAGGTTCCTCAGAGCATTAAAATGGAGCTACTACACGATCCAGCAATCCACTCCTAGGAATCTGCTGAAAAGACACAAAAACACTGATTCAAAAGATAACCTGCAGGGCCTCCCTGGTGGCACAGCGGTTGAGTGCAGTGCTGTGAAGCTGTCTGCAGCCTCTGGCAGTGCAGGTTCGATTCCCGGCTAGCCAGGGAGATTCCCACATGGCACAGCAGACCTCTCCTGTCTCGCCTGCTGCTCCCCTCAGCAGTGTATTTCAGTCCTTCTGCCTATTCTGCTCCCTGCTCTCTCTGGTGAATCCGCTCACCCTCCCGTGCTTCTGGCCTGTACCCCAGATTTTCTATAAATAAATAAATCTTAAAAAAAAGATAATCTGCACTTCTATGTTTACTGCAGCACACTTTACAAAAGCCAAGATATGGAAACAATCCAAATGCTGCCAAATAGATGAATGGACCAATAAGTGGTATATTTATACCATTGAATATTACTCAGCAAATAAAAAAAGACAAACTCATGCCATTTGTGACAACACGGTTGGAGCTGGAAAAGATTATGCTAGCCAAAATAAATCAGAAGGAAAAAGATAAGTACTGGATGGTCTCACTCATGTGGAATATAGAGACACCAAACAATAAGTCAAGAAAAAATCAAAACTAGCAAGCTGACCATAGAACTGAGGAGAGGAAGGGGGGTAGCACAGGAGGGATGAATCCAAGGGAATATGGTGATGGTTCACAGGTGATATGGTGGTGGGAGAACAATGGGGATTACAAAGTTGTAAGGAAAAAAATTAATAAAAGTTTTTATTTTGTTTGCTCATTTTTTTTTAAAGATTTGTTTATTTATTTATTTATACAAGCACTGGGGGTGCAGTCAGAAGCATGGGAGGGTGAGAGAATTCACCAGAGCCAGAGCGGGGAGCAGAGCAGGCAGAAGGACCAAAGTACACTGCTGAGGGGAGCAGCGGGCGGCAGGAGAGGTCTGCACGCCATGTGGGACCCTCCTCCGGTGGCCAGGGATTGAACCAGCGCTGCAGAGGCTGTGGGCAGCTTTGCAACCCAGCATTCAACCACTGCTCCACCGGGGAGGCCCTATATTTGTTTCTTTATCTAACATATGAATGAAATATGATGACTATCATTATAATACCCTCTGGGTCCATCCATGTTGTTGCAAATGGCACAGTCAGACCCACTCTAGCTCTGGAAGGCACAAAAAAACAAGATGGGCATCATTGTCAGGAGTGGTGTTGAGAAGGTTATTGAGCTCCAGAACATTCCCAGTACTAGGGACTAATACCCTGGATTGGCAACTGAGGTAACCAGGCTGGACATTTTTGGTACTTAATTGCACTACCAGCTAATTGCTCAAGAAACTGAAATAACTGAGAAATGACATACTCTATTTATAATTAAAATGCATGTAATATTTAGTAGTCATAAATGATGAAATAATTAAAGTCTTGTACGGTGATGTCCAGGCAGTAATTATTATTTGTGTCTAAGATTTCACCTATGAGGAACTGCCACCAGGTGGCAACAGAGACTCGAATCTAATGGGGAAGGGCGTTTCAGATCCACCCAGGTAGTCTTCAAATTTATCAGCTTACACTGAAGCCCTATTATGACAAGTACTGTTTCAGATACTGATTGACTCAGGAATCACCATCAAATTATAGACATTTTTGAAGGAAAGAAAAAAAACCAAACTGTCAGTAGTGTATTATGATGAATCCAGTCTATTTTATTTTTTTTAAAGATTTATTTTATTTATGCATGTAAGAACTGGGATATAGGTCAGAGGTGCAGAGAAATTCACCATAGACAGAATGGAGAACAGAACAGGTGGGTCTACAGCAATACACTGCTGAAGGGAGCAGCGGGAGAGACATGAGAGGTCTTCTGTGCCATATGTGGGTTACCTCCCTGGCCGGGGATTGAACTCATGCTGCAAAGGCTGGAGATAGCTTGACAGTGCTGAGACTTAACCCTTGTGTCATCAGGGAGGCCATCCTGAATCCAGTCTATTTTAAATAAAACATTTCTGATATTCACTTTGATCCCAATGTGTACAGAATATTGCAAACAGAGTAAACCTGGCTTCCTGTCTCACGCTGTCCTTCCATTTATACTACACAACTGCACTGATTCAAATCCCAGCTTCACCAGTTACTAGTCGTGTGACTGTAGGCAAATAATTCAATCTCTCTGAGGTTTTATTCCTGTCTAGAAAATGAGAATACAGCTCTTATTTCAATAAAAATTTAAAAAAATGAGATTAAAGTTACTGTTATTTTGTAGGTTTGTCATGAGACTCAGATGAGTCTTTATATGAAAAGTATTCAGAATATTTCCTGGCTGAAAGTAAATGCTAAAGAAATGGTGACTACTGCTGCTGAGGAATCAGTGGTAGCTGTGAATTAGGCCATTTTTAACCTTGCCAGCTGTCAATGTGAACTTTTAAATTTTGATAGAAAGTATTTGTGTATAGAAAAGATACTTGTCATTATTTTGCTCTTTGAAATTAATGCTTTAATTATTTAAAGGATTATTTAATTAATCTTCAATTTATTAAAGTCATAAACATTTTAAAATTTAGTTTTTAAGTCTTCAAGTTATCTATAAATCTCAACATTCTGAATATAAATCTAATAGGTTTTAATAATCACTTTCAAAGGGGAGATTTAACATTTGTTCAAGTTTAATGGATCAAACTTTATCAAACAATCTCTCCCATTTATGCGACTTAATTACTTGCCCTATTCTAACGTCCAACAAATTCAGTTCATAGTGTGGGCACATAGGTTGTTATTTATCATAATTTGTGCATTGTGTTTGTTTCCCAACTAAACGTTGAAAGGAAGGGAGAGTAGAGCCAATTCTGCTTTGCTAAGTAGTGACAGACACAGAGAACTTAGAAGGTCAAAAGGGAATTGAGTTGGTAGAGGGCGGAGAGGATATTCCAGACTGAGAGAAATGCCTAAGAAGTGATTGATAGTAATGGTAGTATGAAGATTCTGTTCATATTTGAAACACACCTATACACACACGCACACACACACACGGTAAACAAACGTACATTTTAAAAAGCTCAATAACTTTTTTGCTGTCCTTGAGGATTTGGGATTAAAATACATAAAACTGTATATTACATGATCAATTAGCTCATATATAAGACACTGCAGACTGCATCTCTGAAGTCTTCATTTCTCATGCTATATTCCTGGATTTTTGTAGGGAGAGCTACAGAAGGATGGATAGGTTATTTTCCACCTACACATGCTATCTCAACTCTCTTACTCCACCATCAGTCAACACAACTCGCATTCACTCTTTCCAGTCATAAAATATTTATTGAACATCTACTAGCGCTGGGCAGTGTTCTATAGGCCCTTGGGATGCTTTGGGGGAACACATAAAAAATCCTGTCCTTAAGGATATCACATTTGTGAAAAGGGATGTTCCAGGCTGACTCAATCAACTCTGTATCTGATGCCAGGACCTATATCTTATGAATTTTTCACTTCTAAAAATTATTTACAGACAGGCAAGAGCCATCTTCTATAAGAGCCGCATAAAGGCAAATTTTTTCTGTCTTCTCTCCATAGTAACCGGTCAGCTTGTCTAAAAGTGAATGAACTTTTAAGGAATATACTCCATTAACCAATCCTAATTCTTGGTAAACTGTTTTTGAAATCCTACCCTTCTTCCTCCTTCTTTAAAACTCCCTTAGACAAAGACCCCAGTGGGACACAATCTGGGCTGTTACTTGTGACTGTGTATCCCAATTTAAGAAACCTAAAACCTGGGGCCTCCCAGGTGGCACAAGGGGTTAAGCTGCAACCTATGAAGGCGTCTGCAGCCTCTGCCACACAAGTTCATACTCCCCGCCACCAGGGAGCAACCCACGTGGCACAGCAGACCTCTCCTGACTAGCCTGCTGCTCCACTCAGCAGTGTACTTCAATCTGCCTGTTCTGTACCCTGCTCTGTCTCTGATGAATCCTCTCACCCCCACCCCCACACCTCTGGCCTGCACCCCAGCTCTTGTATGCATAAATAAAAAATAAAAAAAAAACCTAAAACCTGAAAAAAACCAACACCGCTGTTGTTTCATTTTAGCTATGTGGACCATGGGCACTTTTTAGCCAGGCTGATGACAAATTATATAGCATTTTCTTTTCTTTCTTTTTTAAAAAAGATTTACTTATGCATGCAAGAACAGGGGTACAGGCCAGAGGTGTGGGGGGTGAGAGGATTCACCAGAGACAGAGTGGGGAACAGAGCAGGCAGACTGCCAAAATACACTGCTGAGGGGAGCAGCGGGCAAGTCAGGAGAGGTCTGCTGCCCATGTGGGTATCTCCCTGGCCAGGGATTGAACTCGTGCTGCAGAGGCTGCGAAAGGCTTCATAGGTTGCATCTTAACCTCTTGTGCCACCAGGGAGCCCCCTATATAGCATTTTAAAAGGAACTAAGCGTTTTGCAAAAAAAGAAAAGGTAGAGCTGGAAAAGAGAAGTGGAGCCAAGTTCTTCACATCTGGAACTTTAAAATGAAGCAAGATGTGTAAAATCCACACTAAGATTACTTTTATCAGTCTTGACAGCTTATTTTGGTGTTTCCTTTTAGGTCACATGTCTCTTTCTTGGACTGGGAATTTGTAACGTCGTAAGAATAACAACCGTTTGGGGCCTCCCCGGTGGCGCAGCGGTTGAGCGCTGGGTTGCGAAGCTGCCCGCAGCCTCTGCAGTGCCGGTTCGATCCCCGGCCACCGGAGGAGGGTCCCGCATGGCGCACAGACCTCTCCTGCCGCCCGCTGCTCCCCTCAGCAGTGTACCTCGGTCCTTCTGCCTGCTCTGCTCCCCGCTCTGGTTCTGGTGAATTCTCTTACCCTCCCGCGCTTCTGACTGTACCCAGTGCTGTATAAATAAATAAATAAATCTTAAAAAAAAAAAAGAATAACTACCATTCACTGATTTGCCTGCTATCAGCCATCTTTCACCATCAGTCCCTTTAATCTTCTTTACAACAGAAAAGGCAAGCATCACCAAAGACGTGCACACCTGCGGATGGACACCATGGTTCCTGCTGTTATAGGGCAGCCCTGATATTGAACCGGTGCGTGGCTGCGGGTCCTCACCCGCGCGCTTAAAAGGGACTTATTAATACTCCACTACAGGCACACACAAAAGGTTAATAAAAGGTTTATTTACAAGGGAAAAGGAAATAAGGAAAATGTACAGTACAACTCAGGGAGAAAATAGGGCAATAAAGTCTTTAATGCGTCCTACCCGATCCGCCGACCTGGAAACCCAAAGGCACTCTCAGAGGTGGCTGGACCTGGGAGCTGGCAGAGAGCCAAAATGGGGGACCTCCCCCCCCAAAGCCCACGTGTCTGGCTTTTACCAACCTGGCTGCTGAACCCCACCCTCAGGGCCCAGCCACCTTCCCTTTGGTGGGGATGGGATTTGGAGTTCCCAGTGTCTTTGGCTTTGGCCTGGGGTGGGGGTGGAGTCCACAAAGCCTGTATATAATTAGCTTTAGGACAGCCTTTTCCCCCTAACAATTCCTACAGCTCAAAGCAGAGATTTAGACTAAATGGATCCGTACATCGAACGGTCCAAACAAGATTGACAAGCATCGCTCCAGGACTCCTTTAAGCCAAGGTGGGTGAGGTGTGAGAGCGCACTTGGGGTCCCCATATTAGGGGGAAAAGGATGTCCTAAAGCTAATTCCATACAGGCTTTGCAGACTCCACCCTCACCCCAGGCCAAAGCCAAGACACTGGGAACTCCACATCCCATCACCACCGAAGGGTTGCCCTATAACACCCACAGAGTTCCGCCCCGCAGAGCTGCAGAAACACCCCCACCTCCCTGGACTTGGCCCGGGGCTGCCCGGGGAGGCCCAGGCGCCTGCGCGCCAGGGCCGGGGCGGAGCCTGGGCGGGGGGCGGGGCCACCGTCATCCAGTGACAAGACACCCCAGGGCAGTTTGTCCTCCTTTGCGACCCGTAGACGCTCCGAGTCGCGCACTTCCCCAGGAGTGGTGGAGGTTCGATCACGTGACGGGGGCCGGAACTGGGCAAGCTGTGAGAAACGCAGGGTTTTGACCAAAACAAACGGCGACGCTGCCGCGGCAGGGTCTATGGCCGAGGCGGTGAGGCCCACTCGCCGGGCCAAGGCCAGCCGGACTAAAACCAAGGTGAGGCTCTGTCCGCCCTGTCCCTCTTTCCAGAGGTTCTGGCATGTGTACTCTGTCTCCTTTTTGCGCTCTTTGGCCTCACCAGTCCACTCCCCATCTCCTTAGCCCTTCGCATCCTGGCCCCCCACCTCCTGGGTATCTGCTCCACCACCCCTCCACACCTGCCCTGCTCCTCTGTTCCTCCTCTACCTGTGCCGGACTTCGTTGGCGCCCATTTCTTTTTATTCCTCTCTGACCTCACTGGGCTCTTCCTTTTCTGCTCCCTTTTTGCTCATCTGGGTGGGCATTCTTGTGAAGAAGCAGCTTTTCTTTTCTCAGCCTCATTTCTGACTGTCTCTTTTCTCCTTCATAACCTGGAAACATTTTAACGGACCTGTCCTCCATGCTGAGAATATATTCTTTGCCAGAGAGTTATGGATAGCGACATGTGCGGAGTAGGGGAAATCCCCCTTCCTCTCTGTTCTTCGCGGCTGACAAATAATCGAGTTAATGTTGGACAGACCAACAAGGGAAGACCATCAAAAGTTTAATAATAACGTGTACGTCCTGCACACATGGACAAAATCTATAAAATTGAGTGATTTCCTGAAATGACTTAAATCACATTTTAAGATAACATCTGCTAAAAACAGATGATGTTGTGGGGGAAGGGGACGGTCATTTTTTTGAGAGATTACCGGGCAAGGCATAGTAAACAAGGCTGTGATTTTTATGCAGATATAAGTTACCGCCTTCTCCTTTGATAGCAGTTAAGAAATTTGGTGTTCTGAAATTAGTTAGAGAGCTGTAGTCTTTCTAGTTCAGCAGGGAAATACGCTTACACTTGAAGATTTTCTTTATAACTGTGCAGTTCATTCGAACCGACTCGGGATGGGCAGGGGTTAGGTTGCTGATTCCTCTCACCCCCCCCCCCATGTGTAACTTTTGACTCCCCCAAATCCTAACTACTAATGACCTGCTGTTGACCATAACAAACAACACATTTTGTGTATTAAGTGTGTTATATGTTGTATTCTAAAAGTAGGCTAGAGGAAATGTTATGAAAATCAAAAGGAAAAAGGAATGTGTATTGATATTGATTTATTGATTACCGTATTAATACTGTAAGTTTACATCTTCTGTCTACAGGAAATCCAAGTATAAGTAAACCAAATCCTTGTTGTTCATAGGACAACTGTAAATGTTGCTTATAAAAGGGCAACCTCCACCCAATTTGGGGGCCCTTTTTATGAATTATCCTTAAACCAAAGAGACTTCTTTTGGAGGACAAGTCAGAGAGTAGATTGTGGTGATATGTCTCTTAACTTTAAAATTCAAGGTGATAATGCAGCTGCTGCTGTTTATTTCTAGTTGTTTATGTTGGGGTAATAAAATCCAGAAATTAAATCATGGCAGGACTCACAGTAGAGATGAATTTGAATTTTTTTTTTTTTTTGGTTCCCTTTGTTGGTTTCTTTTGTTTTTAGGTGGAGTCTTGGGTTGTTTTTCTGAAGTGACAGTTCACAGTGAGAAGATTAAATGCTACCTCTGGATGACTGGATATAGATAATTTTGTTTACCTGAGACTGAAAGTACATTCAGGAAATAATGAGGGTGATATTACAAGCATAGGAAATTTCCTTTCCTGCAAGTGGGTGATGTTCCTGAGCAGGTGTCACTTAAAAATGATATCAAGTTCTGATTTTCTCATGGGATCATGGTTTAAGCAGGAGGCTAGTATTCAAAGCTACCATTTTAATAAGCTATAAACAACTTAGTTGAATCCCTTTCATTATGATGCCTTTTTAAAAGTCCACAATGGAGTAAGGCACAACAGCATGCCACATCTGTAATGAGTTACTATCTGGGAGGGGAAACCAATTTGCTACTGTGGCGGAAGGAGATGAAATTTCTCCCTGTCCCTCTTGGGTCTTCATGGGCTGGTTGAATAATTAAATTAACATCAGACACATTAACAGGAGGAAAAAAACCCAAATTTAATTAATTTCTGTGTATGGAGAGCCTGAATAGACGTGAGGGGCCTGAGGGAGGAAAGGTTAAATGAGACATATATGTCTTTCTGAGCTACGGAATGGAATAGGGGCCAGGGACTTGAGAGGTGGATGTTTCATGTGACGAAGAGTAGGTGTATGTTAATTAGTTGTTTGCCTGGCCATCTAGGTAGCTTATTCAGATAGAAAGGTTATTTCTGGTAATAACCCTAATTCTGGACAAGCCCTTTTAAAGGTTTACATTCTTCTAGGTTGTTAGCAAATGGTAAAAGTTTCTCTTGCGCCTGCAGGGTCTTGAGCTCAAAATATTCCATATGCCAAAGTGGCACATCATGGAGAGGCCTGTCTGAATTTCTTCACTACATAATTTCAGAAAATTTTTTTAAGATTTATTTTTATTTATTTATACATATAAGAACTGGGGTGTTCCCCATAGGCCAGAGGTGCGGGGGGTGAGAGGATTCACTTGAGACAGAGTGGGGAGCAGAACAGGTGGACCTACTGAAATGTGCTGCTGACGGGATGCTGATGGGAGCAGTGGGTGAGGCAGGAGAGGTCTGCTGTGCCATGTGGGTTAGCGACCTGGCTGGGGATGGAACTCATGCTGTAGTGACTGATGATAGCTTGATAGCACTGAGATTTTAACCCCTGCACCACCAGGGGGGCCCCGATTTCAGAAACATTTTATAAAGTGAAGTAAATTTTGCATTGCAGTGAGCTGGAGAAGAACTATGTAGACAGAGAGGGAAGAAAAATCAAAGGGCAACCTTGCATAGGTCCCTGAGCCAACAATACAATCATACACAACTTGTGTGTTACCAGCAGAATTTTAATTTCTAGTTTTGTTTTCAGTGAATGATGCAACAAAAGCAAGTTAAATGAAAAACTGAAGGTTATGCAGCTAGTGAAAAAACTCAAAGCCAGACATTTTAATTTTCCACTTAGTGGCTTAATAATTTTACATGATTTAAAAATGGTTGGTTAAGAGGGTTTCTGTCAAGTTATTTTGTTTATAACAGGGTATCTAAAATTAAACTTTAAAATCTATTGTGAAAAATCAATTGCTCATTTTATTTGACACATTTCAGGCAATACTCCTACATAGATATACATTGATTTATTTTTCATCTGTTAACTTTCATAAAGGCTTCATTCCATGGAATGATCAAAACAGAAATCCTTGATAGGTTTTTTTCTCACCCTCCAGTCTGATCAATCACTAAGTCTTGCCAATTATATTCCCTAACTTTTCTCTTGAATCTGCCCATTTTTCTCCATCCTCACTAGCACCACCATTCTCCAAAGATTTCTTGGATATCTACTGAACTGGCCTCTAATCATTCTCGCTGCCAGTTCTCTAAACTAAAGCTGTTTGATAGTCTTATAAACAAAAAACAAAACTGATCAGTCTCTTCTTTAAAAGCTCACAAATATTTCCCATCACTTGACACTACAGAATGGACTGAGGACTGAAGGCTCTTGCTTCTGTCTTTTTCTTCAGACTCAGGCCTATCACTGTTTTGATCTTCGATTATTTCTGTCCTTTGCTGCTTCAGGATCTTTGCACATGATGTTTCTTTTGTACTCACATGCTTCCTCCAGTTCTTCACCTAATTACTGTTCATTCAAGAAGTCTCCTGGAAAACAGTTCTTCCTTAGAAAAGCTTTTCGGGGACTCTTCTGTTACTACCCTCTCCGGTAGCACTCTGCAACCCTTTGTGACATTCATCTTATTTGTCACCTTGTCAACTTCTCTGAACTCACGAGGGAGTGACCTGTCTTGTTCTGAATAACCTTCCCAACCCTTCTAGGCATGTCAGTGTCCGTTGAATGGACAAATGACAGTATTGAAGAATATTCTTAAGTTTTATAAGTAGAAGCATTTAGTAGATTTCCTTGATACCAGCAAGGTCCTCATATTTATCAATCTAGAAAACTAATTCTTCTTTTAGAATAAATAGATTCAATTTTTAGTCCTGGCTATCGTTGGCATTTACTATAAAGTCCTACATTGAAACCTTTATCGTCTGTGTATGATTTACGTACTGTTTACTGAGCCATGAAGTATATCCAAGGCTCATTACAGGAAGTGAGTAGTATCATGTGCTGTTGCCTTTAGGTAATTTGACTGGCTTCTGCATTTTACTCCATAGCTGACCTGCATTCCTCGACATTACTCATCTGGTAGATGGCCTCACATTGTTATGTGGCTGTTACCTGATGCTTAATCCTAATAATATTTTTGTTCTTTTAGTATCATCTGCTAAAATATCTCCACACCTTAGGACCCTGACTTTGTTGATCCTGGTAGACTAGGGATTAAAAACAGTAGATTTTTGGATTTGGACTTATGGCAGAAACAGTATCTTTTATAGTCATGAACGTATTTTTATGGTTAATATTAGATTCTAAATCTGAACAGGTCACCAATAGTGAGAGCATATGTAAGTGCTAAGGATAGACTAAGGTGTGTCCCAGAAAGCTGATAATAGAAACAATGACCTTTAAATCCCAATCCCTTCTTGTCCTTATTATAGAAGTTTCTACCTTTTAATCCCTTTCTCCTATGAGTGGTTATAAGAGTGAAATTGAGGGGTAAAGGTGTCATTATTAGGCCTTTTTTTTTTTTTTTTTTGCCTCCTAATGAGGACAGTGACTACCCTCTATGTTCCAGAAGCTGTTCTAGGCACCTGGGGATGTGAGCAGAAGAAAACAACGTGGCCTTAACGGAGCTCACAGGGTGGAGGGAAAAGATGAAAACCCATAATAAATAAATATATATATATATTTATTTATTATATATGAAGATGATAAATCCTATGGAAAAAAGAAAAAGAACAGGGAAAGGAGTTGGAAAGTATTGGCAAGAGATTGACATGTGTTGCAGTGTTTAATTGGTGGTCCAGGTCATCCTTATTGACAATGACCTTTTTGTAAAGACTTGAGGGAGCCAAGGTAGTTATCTCATATAGGAGCTAGTGTCCTGGGTGGAGGGAGCAGTTGGGGTAAATGCCCTAAGGAAGTCCTGGTGTTAGGGGGAAAAGGATGTCCTAAAGCTAATTATATACAGGCTTTGTGGACTCTACCCCTACCCCAGGCCAAAGCCAAAGACACTGGGAACTCCAAATCCCATCACCACCAAAGGGAAGGTGGCTGGGCCCTGAGGGTGGGGTTAAGCAGCCAGGTTGGTATAAAGCCAGACACTTGGGCTTTGGAGGGGTCCCCCATTTTGGCTCTCCGCCAGCTCGCAGTGTCAGGCCAGTTTGGAGAGTGCTTTTTGGGTTTCCAGGTCGGTGGATCAGGTAGGACGCATTAAAGACTATTTCCCTATTTTCTCCCTGAGTTGTACATTTTCCTTATTTCCTTTTCCCTTGTAAATAAACCTTTTATTAACCTTTTGTGTATGCCTGTAGTGGAGTATTAATAAGTCCCTTGTAAGCGCACGGTTGAGGACCCACAGCCAGGCAACCTGTTCAATATCGGTGCTGCCCTATAACACTAGGAACTGCAAGGAGGCTGTATTGTTTGGATGGGTGAGGGGTGAGTAATTAGAAGGCAGAAGGTAACACAGGTCAGGTCATGTAGGCCATTGTTAAAAGGAGTTCTACTCTTAGTGAAATATAAAATCACCTCAGGGTTTCAAGCCAAGGAGTGACATATTTTAGTATACTTTAAAGGATCACTGTGCTTGCTTTGCTGAGAGTAGACTATAAAGGGACAAGAAGAGAAGCAGAGAGGCCATCTAGAGACAATACAGTAATCCAGGGAAGAGGTGATGGTGCCTTGGGCCAGAGTTGTAGAGAAGAGGTGATGAGAAGTGTTCGAAGTCTGGGGTGTTTCTGTAGGCAGAGCCAAGAGGATTTGCTGGTTATTTGGATGTGGAGTGTGAGAGAAAACAGTCAAGGATTGTTCGGAGATGGAGAAGGCAGTGGGTGGAATAGGTTTTGGGGACAGATCAGGAGTTCAGTTTTTGACATGCCAATTTTAAAACAAATGTCTATTAAACATTCAAATGGAAATGTAGAGTTCATTGTATGAATGGGGGAATGAGTATAGTTGAAAATGTGACTTATTGTGGTGATCATTTAGACATATATACAGATAATCATCTGGAATGAATATAGTGTTACATCAGTTATGTTTCAATTTTTAAAAAATGGTGACAGGAATAAAACCCAAACACACCCCAATTTTAAGTTTGGGGAGGAGGAACCAACAAGGAGTGTGAGGCGTGACCATTTTCCCAGTACCTTCCACGGTGAGAGTCCGGTCTTAGAAGTCGAGTGAAGAAAGTGTGTGGCGAGATCAAGTAAAACGCTGCTGATACATTACATAAGATTGTTAAGATCAACACCAAAGTAATGGCAGCCAAGAGGAGATGTATTCATTTTGAGAGGTATAATCCTCCTCCTTCCCCCAAAGCCTTTTCACTTATGTAGCATACTTGCACGTCCCAAGTGCACCTGGTTAAATTGCCCTGAGAGCTCTTGATCTAACAATTGGGCTCATGTGTCCAAGCCCTTTTTATCTGTTCTGTGCCAGGCATTATACTGAATGCTGGGGACACAGACATTAGTGATAACAGACCCTGCCTTTAAAACCATGAAAGTACTCTGCAGGATGTGTACAGTTGAGCCTTCATCAGGGAGCAGCTTAATAATTTTAAGGTAGGAAAGGAGTTGTGATTTTTTTTCTTTTTTTACTTGTTATAGTTCAAAGAGAAAGAACTGTGAGTGATAAATGGAAACTTCCCAGTTGTTTTCTGGAACTTAAGCCCTCCCCCCCTTTTTTTTTTTTTTTGAGTACGAAGTTCTCATTGCTTAAAAGAAGCCTGTCTGAGTGTGTGTGCATGCACACATACATGCACACACAAACACAGACATGTACAACCTTGAAATGAGATGACTGAATCCCATTCCTGGGCATAGCTGTTGGCAACAGTTTGTTATATATTTTTCTTTAGGGTTTTTTTTTTCCCCCATGCACACACCAACAGTCCAGGACATATATATTGTAATGTGTAGTTAAGTATGTTTTTCTTTCATTTATTGACAACCTTCCATTTCATTATAATTTCTTTCTTTGAAGGTATTTAAAACTTTTTAAAATTTTTAAAAAAGATTTATTTATTTATTTATATAAGCACTGGGTTCAGTCAGAAGCACAGGAGGGTGAGAGAATTCACCAGAGCCAGAGCGGGGAGTAGAACAGGCAGAGTGACGAAGTACACTGCTGAGGGGAGCAGAGTGGAGCAGCGGGCGGCAGGAGAGATCTGCGCGCCATGTGGGACCCTCGCTGGCGGGTGGGGATCGAACCAGCGCTGCAGAGGCTGCGGGCAGCTTCGCAGCCCAGTGCTCAACCGCTGCGCCACCAGGGGAGGCCCAAACTTTTTAAAATTTAAAATTTTTTTTATCAAGGTAACATTGGCTTACAATACTATATATGATTTGTTATAATTTCTTGATTTTTTTTTTTCTGTGGAGAGTCTTAATAATCTGGCTATTTTTAGTTGTAAGAAATGTATTTTGTATAAAATAAAATCCTGTAAGCACTGATTTTTACACACATGACTTGATATACATGGAGTTGTGTTTGAGCTCTATTGTGTGATCTTTAGTGATTATTATAAATACAATATGTTCTCATATATTGTTATCTCTAGTTAACTCAAGTAGCAAAGTAATTGGAAACTGGCTGGCTTTTTTTTTAAGTGAAATTTTATATTTTAAGTATAAGAATAGATTCAGACTTTGGCATAAAAATTCAGTTTTCTCTGAAAGCGTTGGATATTTCCTCTGCTTTCTGAGAGACACAATACTAATAAATTTCTGAATGTGCCAGATCACATCGTAAGGAAAATTTTGTTGAAAAATTCAATAATATCGTCATCTTAGAATTCCGGTGCTCAGGATAGAGCTCAGTGCACACTTGGTGATGCTGCTGTGCGCTGCTTAGCCCTTGGACCACCATGGATACTTGGCCCAGAAAGCTGTAAAAAGGAATTTGCAGACTCTTTAGATAAATAAGCGGAGAGAAACACACTTTGTTCAAGAAAGTAAAGAAAAGTTTTTTAGAGGAAAAAGAACAAAAGCAAAGAATCCAAGGCAGCAATGTCAGGAAGGGGCAGAAGATGCTGTTATGAGCCCATGTCCAGGGATATTTAAACCCTTTTTTCTCTGTTCTAAAATCTCATCACCCTATTTTGTGATTGGCTCTTTCTCCCAGTGGCTATACTCCTCCGGGCAGATGTGCCCATTTTCCCAGCTCTTAGGATTTGTGTCCCCTGTCCAAGGTCTTTTTCTCTCAAGTTTTACTGTCTTTGTTTAGTCCTCCTGCAATTTCTGACCTCATCTCTGGAGTATGTTTTGGTTAGCACCTCTTAGATTTACTGTTCTTATCTCAGAAGCCTCTTTAACTCTCCCGAAGTCCCTGCCTGCACTGTCCCCGAAGCTGCCTAATTAACCCTAACTTGCTCGGGGACTCATTGGTACTCAGATAAGTTCTTATAAAGTATCAGATGAATATCTTATAAGTATTCAGATAAATTCTTATAAAGTGTCGGTCATCACTGTGGTCTTCAGAAACATTTATTGAACCCAGTGCCAAAAATCAGAGAATCAGGTAGATCAGATCCAAAGAGGCAAATGATACAGTTCCTGGCCTCACAATCCTTGTGGTCTGTTGTGTGGAGGCGGGGGAGACAGAACATACAGATAATAACCAGCCATGTGTGGTAGCACATGACCAGCAGAGGTGACAAATACAAATTGCAGGCGTTCAGACTAGTACATGCCCAGAAGGGTTGGTGTGGTCACTGAAGGTTCTGTATTGGGACAGGATTGTAACTGAGTCATCAGAGGCACTGGATGCCAGAGTTAAGATTCATTCTTGCAGTCATTGGAGAGCCATGCCTGTTGGTGGTGTTCAGAGCACCAGGAGACCAGTCTTTTATGATGGTCTTTGGGATGACTTGGTGCGGCAGGCACTGGAGGTTTGGAGATCACACGGGAGGTGAGCCACTGGGAGCTCACCACTGCTCCATAGACCATAGCATTTGCACCCAGAGGTCTTGCCCCTATCCCCATGCCCTTTGAGGGGGCTTGGTCAGACATTTGCCACCTTGTAGGACAGTTGTGTTTTATGCCTTCTCTGATCTGACCAGCTCATTGTTTGAATCAAACCACTAGCTTCTCTCTCCTTGCCCCTCATCCCCACCTGCTTAACCTCCTTCCCTGGGGTAATTCCAGGTTAATTCCTCTTTGGACCTGACCTCTCTAACAAGCACAGGTGGAGTACTTTTTCTTTATTTCCACTTTAGAAACCCAGAGAAGCACTGAGTTCTGCACCTAGGGGAAATAAAAGGCCAAACAAGAGCTGTGTGTTCTTGCTGGAGACGCTAGGAAGGGTTTTTAAAATCTTTAATTGACTAACCACACTTTCTATTGCTTTTATTATGGGTATGATTATTCTGTGGAAGATAGATCTGCTAGAAATGGATATGCAAGTAATTTGTAATTTTCAGAGTACAAGTTTACACTTGTTTTGTTAAATGTATTTCTAAATATATTGTTCTTTTTGGGCTATTGTGAGTGAGATTATTTTCTTAGTTTCATTTTTCTGACAGTTCAACTCACTAACATTTGGCCTCTGCTTTGACAACACACCAGCATTTCTCTCATAACCGTTGATCTCCTTCCTGATTTTCTTTCTGACCACTCAAGCTGATAAAACTGCTGGTTAGCAAATATGCTAAACATCGCTGCAGTAAAATTAGGCCCATCTTAAATTTTCTTATAAATACTCATGCTTTCCTGATAAGCGTGATTTCAGGCAGCTTGACACACTGGTTTGTCTTCATTGTGCGGCTAATCTCTGAATCTGATATCTGCACTTCGCAGTATGGATTCAAGTAATTTTGGAGAGGAGCCTTGCTTCTTGGGTCATTGCCATTGTAAATGCTTGTGGCCATGCTCATTACAAGCAAGCTGACCCCAAATCCCACTTTAAAAACATTCATCATTTTTTCCTAATGGTGGGTACATAAACGCCTTCCTCCTTTGACTGTTTGTTTGCCGACATTTTTTGTTGGCATATCCAAAATCATTAATAACTTGTCTATCATGTTTGCCTTCCCTAAAATTTTATAGTGAAAAGTATTTGACTGCCCTCATTTTTTGAGATTGACTAGCAATTTTAAGTAATTTTCCCTTCTTTACCCAGCCTATATAGTTTGTGCGCTAATACCTAAGAGTTTTTTAAAAAACACATTTCATTTTCTTTTTTTTAGCAGTTAACTTTTTTGTCTTAATGTTTTTGGAAATAATTTTGGACTTAATGAAAAGTTGCAAATATAGAGTTCCATATACTCTTCTTCATGCAATATCCTCTTAGGAAATTATTTTACATAATGTTACATTCTATGGCATAAAACATTACAACCAAAAAACTTAGCATTGGTACAAAACTTTTACCCAAAATATAGAACTTACTGAATTTTAACAATTTTTCCACTAATGCCCTTTTTCTGCCCCATGATCCAATCCAGGATCCTACATTATAGATGGTTATCCTGTCTATGTAGTTTCTTTCTTTTTTTTTTTTTAAAGGAGAATTTTTTAATAAAGATTTATTTATTTATTTATACAAGCACTGAGTACAGTCAGAAGTGCAGGAGGGTGAGAGAATTCACCAGAGCCAGAGCGGAGAACAGAACAGGCAGACCGACAAAGTACACTGCTGAGGGGAGTAGCGGGTGGCAGGAGAGGTCCCACTGCACGCCATGTGGGACCCTTGCCCAGTGGCCGGGGATCAAACCGGCGCTGCAGAGGCTGCGGGCAGCTTCCCAACCCAGTGCTCAACTGCTGCGCCATTGGGGAGGCCCTCTATGTAGTTTCTTAATATCAGTCTTGTGATAGTTCCTCAGTATTTTTCTTTCTATCCTGACCATAACACTTACGTTATTTTGTAGACTGTCCCTTAATTTCAGATTTTTTTCTGGTATTTTCTCATGACTGTATTTACATTATACATTATTGGGAAGGATACTGGAGAAGTGATAGGCCTTCTCAGAACATCATATGGCATTACCAGTGATGTTAATCTTGGTCACTTGGTTAAGTTATTATTCTACTGACTCATACTGTTTTCCCATTACAATTACTAAATATTTAGGGGATACCTTGAAATTATGAAAATATATTGATTCTGCTTAAATGTTCACTCATGTTAGCATCCATCAGGTGATCTTGCCTGTGGCAGTTATTATCATGGTGTTTTAGTGGTGATTTTTCTGTTTTTCTCATTACATCTGTATTTATTAATTGGAATTCTTCTGATAGGAAGAGTTGTGGCTTCTCACCATTTGTCTCTCTGTCCATCCATTCATCCATCCATCCATCCATCCATTCATCCATCCATCCATCCATCCATCCATCCATAGTTATTTATGCCAATATCCAAACATGGATATTTGTTTTATTCTGTGGGCTATAATCCAATACTATGGTTATTTATTTATTTGCAGTCAAATGCTCTATCCCTGAGCTATACCTCTTGGCTATAGGTATTTATTTTATTGCTCAATTTTTTCCAGCTTTCTCTGTCTTGAGTTTTGAGTGAATGTTTGTCAAAATGAAGACAAACCTACTGAGGCCTAAGATACCTATAAACTGTACTGTTTCACCTAACCTCCTGCAGAAAGGAGAATGACCTAATTAACTATCCTCCTCCATTCTTGAACCATGGTTTGTTGTGTTTTGTCCTTGTCTTAGCACTGTGGAATTAGACAAGTGAATCTCCAAATTAAAAATATTCAAACTGAATAATATGAATTGTGAAATACAATACTTATGAAATGAATTTAGAGTCCACTTCTTAAATGGTAAATTTTAGATTTTATATACAATTTAAAATTTTTTCATTTTGAAAGCATCAATTATTATGTTATTCTCCATTATCAATCTTTTTAGGAAAAGAAGAAATGTGAAACTCTTCAGAGGGAAGAGTCTGATGAAGTATCCCTGCCAAAAACCTCCAGAGAGTTGGAAATCACTCCTCTAGCTTGTGAGCTCACAGAAGGCCACCTGAAGGTGTTAACTGATTCCCAGCTCCAGGATGTTGCCAGTGTACAAAATGAGAGTGAAATGTTTGATGTACCACTCACCTCCTTAACTATAAGCAGGGAAGGGTCCCCAACATGTAACACTGAGACCCAGAAAGAAGAGAATGAGGTCAGAGCCTGTGTTGGGGACGATGCATTCAAGTTGAAGGCCAGCCCCGGAGATTATGTTGGAACCAAAGTAGAAAGCCCCAAAAACTTTACAGAAGTAGAGAAAAATAAAGTGGTACAATGTGGACCTTCTGAAAGCACACTGCAGTCTACTATTTCTTCTACTCAGCAGGAAATGGAAAATTTACAGGTCAGAGAAACTCCAAATAGGAAAGAACACACCCAAGTTCTGGATCTTTCTTCAGAGGTGCTACAACATGTTGGCTTGCAGAGTTCTTGTGAAGCCACAGACCTTTTCCAGCCACCTAAAGTGAAAAAACTGTATCCCCAGTTGCCAGCTGAAGTTGCTGAAGTACCAGCTCTGGTGGCAGTAAAACCCTTGCTTCGTAATGAGCGACTGTACCCGGAGCTCCCATCTCAGCCAGAACTAGTACCATTTACTAAAGAACAGCTAAAAATCTTTGAGCCTGGTTCATGGCTAGAAAATGTGGAATCATATTTAGAAGAATTTGACAGCATGGCTCACCAGGATAGACATGAATTTTATGAATTGATTTTGAACTACTCTCGATGTAGGAAGCAACTGCTACTAGCCGAAGCTGAGCTTCTTGCTTTGACATCTGATTGCCAAAATGCTAAAAGTCGACTATGGCACTTTAAGGAGGAACAGTTGTCTGTGCAGGTATTTTGACTAGTGTTCTGTAAAGCTTTCAGGAGCCTGGGGGATTTGTAGTGGAGCTGCTGTTGCTGTGATGCTATCTAGGTCTGGAGTCTGTTCCTTATACTCACAGTAATCTTGTCTTAGCCCAGAGTAGTTCAGTGCAGGAGTCACAGAGTCATATGCCTGCAGGGGCTAAACAGGTAACCTGGAGAAGTGAAATACCTGAGTGGGATGTGGTCATGGGGTTAGCTTTTGTCTGGCTTAGCAGGGGCCAGCTGCTTTTGAGTTCTCCCTGATGCTGTGAGGTTGTGTAGTAAGTATTGACACATCTTTTGATTTTCCAAGAGAAGCTAGAAATTGAATTTTTATATTTGGGATCCTTATTTGTAAATACTGACGATTAATTACATATAGTCACAAATATGTACAAACACAGAGTAGAGACTAAGCAAGTCCTGTCTCTAGATCAGATTGAGCCCATGAACCATTTAGTTTGTGACCCTGGACATTATTATAGCAGGGGCATCCAATGGGTAGAGAGTGTCAAGAAGTAGGTGAGCCATGGAAGAAGGTTGAGAGGAATCTGGGAGGCAATTAGATGTGACCCTGTGGAGACCAAGGTGACCATCAGGAAAACCATTTCACAGTGGCCTGGAGAGATGGCAAGGAAGAAAAGAGCACAAGTTGGACAGCGAAGTAAGCTGGAGGAGCTATTGGGGAGAAATGTGATTTCCCCCATTCCTACCCCTCAGTCACTGGGAGGCCTGTATATCTCTTCTTATAGATAGGAAAATGTCTGTGGAAAGGGAAACATTTGCAAATGCTACAAAAGAGAGAATAGAATTAAGAACACAGCTGGAGGTGTTAGTATTGGAAAGGAGAGGAGTTTCTTTTGAGAAGAATCATGGTAGGTATAGATATTTTAAAGTCTGCTGAAGTTATGGGCATATCATGTTAACCTCACTGTAAAGTAGAAATTTGAGTCTGATAGACAAGCTATATTATTTTCTTGCATCTTTCCCCAACTCCTTAGCAAATCTCTTCTCTTGTGATACATCATGATTGGCCTTACACTCCTTGTACCTTTATATTCTCTACACGATATTATTTCCTCGCTGATTTATAAGGTATTTCAAGGTGGTACTGAAGCTTGTGCATCTAATATGTGCTGCCTGATTATTTCAAGTTCAAAGAATAACTGCTTGCATGTTTTACCCTTTTTTCCACTGCTAGGGCATCTGTGCAGATCAAGTGAAAGTTTCAGGCTATCATCGCTACCAAAGAGTAGAGATGAATGAAAATGCACTGGGAGAGCTAAAGAAGCTATTTGATGCCAAATCTGAGCACCTCCACCAGACCCTGGCTCTGCATTCTTACACCTCTGTGCTCTCAAGGTTGCAAGTGGAGTCTTACCTCTATGCGTTACTCAATAGTTCAGCTGTTCTCAGATCCTTAGCAATTCATCAGCAAGGCCGAGGTGTGTAAATAATGAAAGTCTCACTCTTGTCATCTGAAATGAAAAAAGAATTGAGGGTTCAGTCTGGTTGATTGATTGTGTGCTAGTAGGTATTACAAAGTTGCATGTGTGCTTGCTGTTTTACCTTGCCTCCCCCAATACAAGATTGAGATCTGTGCTGCTAACATTTAAGAGGATGGGAAGATGTCGCCCTTCCCCATACCTGTCATGCTCTGCTTCTTTAGGGAATCAAAAACTCACTATCATTAATACTCCTTACTGCCCTAATTTTTATGTTTGTTATCAAGTTGAATCCAAATACAGTTTTTTATTCTAAAACTGATAATCAGAATACTTTTTTTTATCCTCTGTCTCTTGTACTTGTCCAGTTTGTTGGATGTTTTCTTTAATTTTCACCATAGGATCTATAATGTCTTGAATTTTTCATCTTTGGGTTTTAGAAATTAGCCCCTACTGTATATATATTAAATATTAATTGTGTGAATTAAATATGCAGTTTTTATTTCTGGAAGAGATATTGGGATCATTTAAAGTAAACCTCCTTTGTCCTCTCCACACCCCCCCCATCCCCTTTGGTTTATGTATTTAGTAGAAATTCAAGTATTTGGATGTAACTTTTCTCCTTGGATTTTTAATCTGAACTAAGTATTTGAAAGAGGTTTTTCTGGTATGTGTTTTGCTTTTTTACATTAGAGACACTAAACATTCTCAAAACACTATTTATGGAGGACTCATTTAATCCTCTCTTTAATTTATAGCTTCTAAGCAGACAGAAAGCATTCCCTCTGATCTGTGTCAACTAAAGGAGTGCATTAGTGTCTTATTCATGTTCACCAGGAGAGTTAATGAAGATACTCAGTTCCATGACGATATTCTTCTCTGGCTGCAGAAATTGGTAAGGGAACAGAAATAGACAAGGTGGTCTTTCTTTTATTTCCCTCATAATTTAAGAATTATCTTTTACTTCATTGTAGTATTTTCTTCCACAGCTTCTTTAGCTAATTTATTTAGTGGGCTCATTAGTGACTTTTTCTTTGATCGTGACATATGACATTAAGGTATGCTTGTTCAGTTCACTATTAAACACACAGCGCCTTTCTGATAAACTTTAAGCCAAATGATACCGGGCCTTCAACTTAGGAAGAAATGCAAATGTGGGAAACATGCTGAATTTAAGACCAGATACACATTCAGGAGATAGGTATCTTGATCTAGAATTTTTCCATATCAGTTTTTGGTACCATTTTTACACTTTATATTTAATTTTCTTCTTAGTCATACGGTAACAAATTTTAAGGGAGAAAAGAGAGGAGTCAGGATTTGGGAAACTTAGGAAAGATATAAGGCAGGGGACAGTATTTGTTGGTTGTGTTTCTTAATGGTGCTGCCAGGGGTGGGTTTTTAAGGTTTACACTAGAGTTCTTAAATATGGGTTGAGCTTCTAAGCACATTTATTTGGATTTAAGAAACATGCAAACTGACAGATTGAACCAATTGACTTATAGCTACTCAAATATGTTCAGGCACATTAGTGATATATAACTTGCCAGACAATAAAAGCTGGGTTTACAGAGAAGCTACTTAGGATATTTTCATCATAGTGCTTAGAGAGTCTTAGACTTCTGTATGCCTGTGTGGTAGAAACTCAGTCCATCATCTTATAAATTGTCTGGTTACTCTTCAAAGATTACATGTATTTAAACACCAGATTAAGTGACTCTACTGGAACCTTAGATATGTTTTCCTTTCTAAACAATGAAAGTGTGTATCCTTTGCTGTTCAGGTATCAGTGTTACAAAGAGTTGGCTGTCCTGGAGACCACCTCTTTCTTCTAAATCATATTCTTCGATGCCCGGCTGGTGTTAGTAAATGGGCTGTTCCTTTCATTCAGGTATGATGAATGGCCTAATTTTGAGAGGGTCTGGGGGGAGAGATTTTGTTAACTGTTTTCCTCAAGAAATACCTTTTAAAAAGTCATCTTAAAACGTTGATGTTTACAATAAAATTCTTCAAATATATCCCATATATATTCTTAGGAATTTTTATGATGGAACTTCTTGGGCCATCTAGGGTTGATGATATTAAGGTAGAATTGTACAAGTTCAAGTACTTGGTAAGTTCTGGCTTGGTAAGTTCAGAACTACTTAATGTGCACAAAGGCTCACTAAGGTACTTTCTGTAATGTTCAACACAGCTTCCTAAATTAATCTATTTCACAATTTAAGTAGTATAGGTAAAACAAACCACCGGTATCTCAAGTTCTTTAATGCTTGCAGAGATCCAGGTTGTGTTACCAATTCTCCTATAATCAGCTGCTGATGATGTGGCTTGTACCTTCTTTTTGCTGCTTGCTTTGGGCTGTGTTGGTTACTCATAGCAGCCATTCAGATGGGCAGGATCCACATATATGCCAAGTTCATCTTCTCCGCATTATCCTTTTCAGTGAGCAGCAGATTGAATCTTTTTAGGTAGAAGGAAGATTGAATCTTTTTAGGTAGAATCTTTTTGTTTTTGTTTTGTTAACCTTTGGCTTAAAATAGCAGTATCCTCCTTTGTCCTGTATTGTTACTGGCAATTGATGTAACCTGCTCAGCCACCTCTAATTTTGATTTCAGCTGTGGCCCCTCACTCTTGTGGATGAGGTGTCAGTTCCATCTTTGTTTACTTAACAGTTCCCTTTGTCAGAATGCAGTCACCTAAGATTATGGATGCTTGGGTTGTTGGTTTCTATAGTATGATTTTTCTTTTTCTGATTTCAGATCAAAGTGTTGAATAACCCTTCAGGGGTCTTTCATTTTATGCAGTCCCTTGCCCTGCTAATGTCTCCTGTCAAGTAAGTGTGGAAGACATTTGTGAAGTAGAAATTAAAATGCTTTCTTTCTAGCAAATAATTGTCTTCCTAAATTACTCAGATCCAAAGAACTGCTAAGGGAAGGGTCAACCATTCCTAAGTTTAACATTGCAGATTTTTCCTGGGTTTGATAGATACGCTTTGTTCCAAAATGACCCTATTAACTGCTTATGTATAAATGATTAGCCTTTTTTGGACCCCCCTTTTAGTGGAGTTGCCTCATCTGTCATATATGTCATTGTGAAAGTTGCTGTGGGAAGACAAAGATTGTCTGTTCCTTAGAGGAGGAGATTTAGTAGCAGAGGAAAAAACTCCACAGATTTAAGTGCTGCATTGTGAAGCATGATTGATACAATAGATTAATGAGAATAAAGAGAGTGGTAGAGTAGAATAATCTGAGGGAGTTCCAAGTAGATGAGCTGGGTTTGAAGAATGGAATGAATTTCAGTAGGAGACAAGGAGTAGGGAAGGTACTGTAGGAGGCAAGGACTGTGAGCAGTGGACCAGAAAGCACAGGTAAGGATAAATGTGCAGAGATCAGCTTGACTGGAATGAAGTGGTGTGTGGGGGATGGTAATAAAAATGAATATCTAGGGTGAGATTGATTATAGAAGCCTTGACGTTAAGACAGGACTCTAAACTTGATACTGTCGAGCCTTTGTAGCAACTGAAGGTTTTAGAACAAGGGTAAAACCTGTATTTAAGAAAAGTTAGGATGAGGGCCTCCCCGGTGGCGCAGCGGTTGAGCGCTGGGTTGCGAAGCTGCCCGCGGCCTCTGCGGCGCCGGTTCGATCCCCGGCTGCTCCCCGGCCATCGGAGGAAGGTCCCACATGGCGCGCAGACCTCTCCTGCCGCCCGCTGCTCCCCTCAGCAGTGTACTTCGGTCCTTCTGCCTGCTCTGCTCCCCGCTCTGGCTCTGGTGAATTCTCTCACCCTCCCGCGCTTCTGACTGTACCCAGTGCATGTATAAACCAAACAAACAAACAAATAAATAAATAAATAAAACATGCCTCTATTTAAAAAAAAAAAAAAAAAAAAAAGAAAAGTTAGGATGAACTGGAGACATCATCTGCCTAATTGAATTAGATTTATAGATATCTGGCAATGTAACTGCAGCCAGCATCAAGAACGCACCTCCTTAACTGAGGGAGAAGCAGAGTCTGTATCCATGTGTCTGAGAACAGTGTTACTACCCACTGCCCTCAGTCCTGGAAAGCCTGTGTGCCTCTGAGTCCGATGTGGGGCCGCGGGAGTGGGAAAGAGAAAGAGTGGCACCTAAAGGTTATCTTCCTGAGAAAGGAGTAAGTAGCTGACTAGTAATAAAGTGTGGGAAAGGAGTGGTGTAGACACATCTCAATAGCTTCTTCCAAGTACAAGTGACTGAGGGGTGCTGGGTGCCCTCACAGGCTGCAAAGACAAAGTAGATCTGTTTTGTAAGGAGAAAAATTTGAAGTCACTGTGGCATACTTGTGGACATGTACAAGCGACAGATACCAGTGGACATTTGAACCTTCTTGATGGGAGCTTCTGGGGTTGAAAGGGCAGCACTGGAGGCACAGAGCTGGAAATGATGGGAGAGCTCCTGGTTGAACGAAGAGATGGAGGCCTTTCAGGGTCAGGCCAGAGAGGTGCAACGAGGGCTGAGAACTGGGTTGTGATATCAGAGAAGAAACTTCTCTGGTTACTTGCTCTTCAAAACAATCCAGCACCATGTGAAAGCCTGCCTAGCAGGAATTCCCTCCCTCACTGCCAGCATACAGAGGGCTGCTTTTTCACATGGTATACATGATTTGACTTCAAAATGTTTTTGCATTCAGATGTGCTTGTTTTGCCTTACACAAACTTATGCATTACCTGAGGGTTGTCCAGTTCTGTTCAACAACACAGGTTTGCTGAAGTTTTCTACTTGGCAAAACTGGCAGCCAGGTTAGAGTTAAGGTTCTACAGTGACACCCATGCATTGTGGCCCCACTGCTTGTGGAGTTGTGTTAGTGGAATCGATTTTCTCCAATGACTCATCACTGCTAGTTCAGAATGATCATGGTCTCTGTACCAAAATTAGTGAGATTTTGGTCTCCTTGATTTTTAGCCAGTTCTTCTTTCTTTCTTTCTTTTTTTTTTTTAAAGATTTATTTATTTATTTATACAAGCACTGGGTACAGTCAGAAGTGCAGGAGGGTGAGAGAATTAACCAGAGCCAGAGCGGGGAACAGAACAGGCAGAAGGACCGAAGTACACTGCTGAGGGGAGCAGCGGGCGGCAGGAGAGGTCTGCGCACCATGCGGGACCCTCCTCCAGTGGCCGGGGAGCAGCTGGGGATCGAACCGGTGCTGCAGAGGCTGCAGCCAGCCTTGTAACCCAGAGCTCAACCGCTGCGCCACCAGGGAGGCCCCAGTTCTTATTTCTTATTTACTAATTTAAGCCCTTTGAAGATTGAGTCAATGTCTGACTTTTCTTCAGGGTGAGTAGATGATCCCTACTAGATTCATCAGAGCTTTCTCTGGTGGTGTGATGGGAATGATTTCCCTTTTCCTTCAGGAATCGAGCCGACTTCCTGTGCCATATGAAGCCCAGTGAGCGGAAGCCATCCTCCTCAGGACCTGCATCTGGGACGTGGACACTGGTAGATGAGGGAGGAGAAGAGGTAACTTGTCATGTCTGTATTGTTTTGATTAATTGTTTTTGAGTTCTTTGTATGTACCAAGTATTATTGTTAGCCTTTCTCACATAATATCTTATTTATTTCTCCCAACTACCCCATGATGTAAGTACTGTTATGATCCCTTTTTTACAGATAGAGAAACTGAGGTGCAGCAGGGTAAAGCAGTTTGTTCCAAATATTATAGTGATTACATGACAGGACCTTTAGGCCTGTCCTCTGAGCCAGTGTGCCATGCTGCCAGCTCTCTCTAGAATATTACCTTGCTCACCTGGGAGAATTTAGAATCTGGATATATTTCCATCTCCTGGGATCTTCACATTAGGACTTTCTATTATGTAGTAACAAGTTTCTAGATTTGAGATCTTACCAGTAGATTTTTGGAGTCTGTATATTAAAGAGCTGGAGCTTATCTAGGTTCTACCTTCACTCACAAAATTTTTTTTTTTAAGATTTATTTACACATTGGGCCTCCCTGGTGGCGTAGTGGTTGAGCACTGGGTTGCGAAGCTGCCCGCAGCCTCTGCAGCGCTGGTTCGATCCCCGGCCTCCGGGTGAGGGTCCCACATGGTGCGCAGGCCTCTCCTGCCGCCCGCTGCTCCCCTCAGCAGTGTACTTCAGTCCTTCTGCCTGTTCTTCTCCCTGCTCTGGCTCTGGTGAATTCTCTCACCCTCCTGCGCTTCTGATTGTACCTAGTGCTTATATAAATAAATAAATAGGGCCTCCCCGGTGGCGCAGCAGTTGAGTGCTGGGTTGCGAAGCTGCCCGCAGCCTCTGTGGCGCAGGTTCGATCCCCGGCTGCTCCCCGGCCACTGGAGGAGGGTCCCACATGGCTCGCAGACCTCTCCTGCCGCCCGCTGCTCCCCTCAGCAGTGTACTTCCGTCCTTCTGCCTGCTCTGCTCCCGGCTCTGGCTCTGGTGAATTCTCTCACCCTCCCGCGCTTCTGACTGTACCCAGTGCTCGTATAAACAAACAAACAAATAAACAAATAAATAAATAAAAAACATGCCTCTATTTAAAATAAATAAATAAATAAATAAATTAAATAAATCTTAAAAAAAAAAAAAGATTTATTTATGCATAGAAGAACTGGGGTATATATAGGCCAGAAGTGCAGGGGATGAGAGGATTCACCAGAGACAGAGTAGGGAGCAGAACAAGTGGATCTACTGAAATACATTGATGAGGGGAGCAGCGGGCAAGATTGAAGGGGTCCGCTGGCCATGTGGGTCAGCTCCCTGAAGGGGGATCAAAAATCACCACAGTGGCTGGTGATGGCTTGATAGCACTGAGACTTTAACCTCTGTGCCACCAGGGAGGCCCTCTCACAAATTTCTTCTCCAGGACTTCTTGTTTGAAAGGTGGAAAGTAGTTTTCTATTTTGGTGAGAATTTTTTAATGATCAAAATCCAATTCCTTGAGATAACACTCTTTGATTTTTCTTCTCTTGTATATGATTAGAGTATCTGTAAGGAATGTTTCCTCCAGCTATAATTCTCAGCTCTCATGCTTTTTATGATCCAAATCCTGATTTGTTGTGCTTGTGCAGGAAGACCAGGGACCAGACTTATTAAAACTCCTTCCCTTTAAAGCAGTTGATAGTGTACTGTGGACAATTCTCAGACTGCATGGCAGCTGTGGGGATCATAACCAAGTGGTCATTCAGAAATGGGGAGCCCCTTCAACTCATTTTATTCTTCCTGAGACTTGTAGAAGCCAGCAAGAAGCTGGCATGTGGTGTTGGCATACAGTCCTCTTTGCTAGACACTGAATAGTCATCCTGAAGGGAGCTTCTCAGGAGATGGTGCAAAATAGGCTTTAAAGATTGTGGAACAGGTTTATTTTTTTCTTCCCCAAGGGTGATCTCTCCTGAGAGAGAAGTCTTTTTTTTCTGGTAGATATTCTGCATTTAATTCCAGAGACAGATAATGATTAGGGACCTTGCAGTGGTGCCTGGCACCTGGCTAGCACTCACTAAATGGTGAGTTCAAGAACTTGGGGAGTAGAAGAAAATATTGGTGGTGCTGTTGACTCAGAAAAGGATTAGGGGGAGGGAGGCCCTCTGCATTTTCCACAGCACTGGTTTCTTGACTCCAGGTGAGTCTCTAATCGAGAACCACTTGGGCAACTTAAAAACATTTCCCAGCCCACACCCAAACATCCAGATATTTAAAAGCCTCTTCAGGGCCTCCCTGGTGGTGCAGCGGGTCGAGTGCAGTGCTGTGAAGCTGTCTACGCCTCTGCAGTGCGGGTTCGATCCCAGCCAGCCGCCTAGATACCCACATGGCACTGCAGACCTCTCCTGTCTCACCCGCTGCTTCCCTCAGCAGTGTATTTCAATCAATCTGCCTGTTCTGTTCCCCGCTCTGTCTCTGGTGAATCCTCTCACCCTCCTGCACATCTGGCCTGTACCCCATTCTTGTATGCATGAATAAATCTTTAAAAAAAATTAAAAGCCTCTTTAGTGATTGTAATATAGCCAGTGTGAGAAGTACTGCTTTAAGTAGACCTTCTGAGCTTTTGTTTATTAGCTATTTAGGCACATAAAAGGGTAAAAATGAATGTTGTGATGAAATTATGAATTACATTAGCTCCTTGCTGAAATTGTGACAATATATTCTCAAGGATCTCTGGATCTTTTGACAGGATGTGCTTTTGAATGTAGCATCTCTTAGGACACAAGTCAGTTTGGTGTCTAAGGTGACTTAATGCTCTGTATCAAACAGGAAAGCCCTAAGATTTCTCCTGTATAATCCGTGTTGTTTTGATCCTGTTTTCAGCAGCACTAATTAGCAGCAGATCATCAGTTATCCACAGCAAATGCTGATTGCTTCCTGACAAGCAGCTGAGTACTCAGCAGACTTTGATTTAGAAGCAAGATGCTTGCAGCTAAAATAACTTGGACTCTAAAACATGGTTCTTTTATTGATGATGTCAGAGCACTGAGCTTTATAGTAAGACTCCCATGGTAGAGGAATTTTTTTTATCTTCTTTGGGATGAACTTTACTGAGAGCCGTTTCAGCCACTGAAGGACGGGCATGACTCACACACATAAAATTGTACTTGCAATGTTAGGGACTTGACAGCCCATCTGTGGAACTGAGACTCTCAGTCTGTGTCCTGGAGAAAGCCTTGAAGTCCATGTACCAGTGAGAGTGATAATTTTGCTCTAGTAACTAGATCATAGTGTGTGCTGACCAAATCACCAAAGGTGATTTTGAACCTTTTCTCTTAGGATGAAGACCCTGAGACCAGCTGGATTCTTCTTAATGAAGATGACTTGATTATCCTTTTATCACAGTTTCCATTTCATGAACTCTTTCAACATCTTCTTGGGTTTAAAGCAGAAGGTAAACTAATTTCTCATGTCATGTGAAATGGGTCGTGTGGCCAAGCTTGAACATGGGAACTCCAGACCCTGGATTCAGGTCCCCCATGTCTGATGACACACACAGGGGCGATTGCACCCCAATGAACCTTCGTTCCTTTCTCAAGATTGTAGTTTCCTACCTCATGCTTAACTGTAAAATGGCCGACTGGCTTGCCCATCGCCTATCTTTAATACATTGTTCTTAATTTTGCACCTCCTCTCAAGTTTCCCATTCAAGTTGTCATAGGAACCAGAGTAATGGGGATTGTTAATTCTTCGCCAGTCTTGGCTTTGTTTCCTCATGGAAGCATTTATACCTGTATCCCTGTGTTTCTTCATGATAGTAATATCTATGTTTTTCCTTTCTTTGATTAACTTCCAGGTGATTATTTACCTGAAACAACAAGACCTCAAGAAATGATGAAAATTTTTGCCTTTGCTAACTCACTGGTGGAACTTCTGGCTGTGGGGTTAGAAACCTTTAATAGAGCCCGCTACCGGCAGTTTGTGAAGCGAATTGGTTTTATGATCAGGTAATACTGTCATTGGTACATCCCTCTGTTTTTACCTTGCTCAGCACAGATACTGCATAATTGGGATGATGGATTTTATGTATGTTTCAAGTCTTATTTTTCACATCTACCAGATGCTTCCAGTCAGAATGTTGGTTAATTATCTCAAACTGACATCCTGCAGGGGAGGAGGAGGGAGAGGATCAAAGAGAGGGAGGGAGGAGCACAGGGGACTGAGGTGATGGTGCACGGGTGCATTGGTTAAGGAAAATCTATGGGGACTACACCGGAGGTGGCTGCGGCAAACATTGTTTAAAAATGAACAATGATGTAAAAAATATATTAAAAAAAATTATCTCAAACTTAATTGGTTTGCTAGATAATTGTTTTTGGGGGTTAAGATCCTCATAGCAGCTGCTGGGTTGAACATGGCCAGAGAGAAAGGGTTGAGAAACAGGGGGGCTTTCCCCTTCTTCTGCCCTCTTTTTCTCGTTTGTCCTGCCTTTTGCCTGGAAATTGTCACATAGCTATAAAAAACTGACAATAGCTTTTTTTTTGCATCATTGTTTCCTGTTTCCTCCCTTTTTCGTCTTACTCAAGTTTCTATTAAATACTATTTTAGAAAATCGCGAAGACTTACTTCATCAGCGGCTACTTGCTGTATTTGATCTGGGAAAGCATTTATCCTTAGCACTTTTCACAATAGCTTCCCGACTTGTCTTCTTGCTTTTCCTCTTGCTCCCCCACCTCCCAACCCCCGCCCCCCAGAATATTCTTGAAATAGTCCATGTTCCCTCTAATCTAGAGTCAGCTCATGTGACTCCTCAGCTCAAGACCCCGCAGCTCCCTGGCACTCTGAATAAAAGCCAAAGTCCTCATGGCAGTCTGCGGGGCCCTTAGTCATCTGGTTTCCTATTAACTTCTCTGATTTCCTCTCCAGCCAGTCTCCTCACTAATACTGCTTTAGCACGCAGTGTTCCTCATAGATATTGAACATACCTCAAAGTCTTCCAGCCCCTTGTTTCTTGTACCTGGATGCTCGTCCATGAGCTATTCTGTCACGTCTAGTCTTCACTCACGTGCCTCTTCAGCAAGGTCTCTGCCACTCCTAACTGAGCTCCTTACACCACCCTCCACCACCTCCCCAGAGGAGGTGCTTTATTTTTCTCAGTGTCACTTGTAACCCTGTGATGGGCTATTTTAATTAATTTTGTTTATTGTCTCTTTGCCTTCCACTAAATGTAAGCTCCATGAGGAGCTGCCCCACCATTGAATTGCCTTCAGAATCTGGAAGGTAATACATGCTCAGTAAATAGGCTGAATCCGTGAATGTTTCAAATGTGATTTAAAGGGTTAGTATTGAGTGTGATACTGAAAATGGTCTGTTGCTTCTCCTTATGCTCAGGATGACCCTTGGTTATGTGAGTGACCACTGGGCACAGTATGTGAGCTACAACCAAGGCTTGGGATTGGCCACGCACACCTACTCTTTACAGAAACTTCAGCTTGAATTTGATGAGCTCTTTTTGAGAGCTGTCCTGCATGTGCTGAAAGCCAAAAGGTAAGTATGGTGCCCAGAGTCTACAAGTCGCTGGCTGGTGAAAAAGATTGGGGTGGAGGTCATGGCTGAGGTACATCCCTTACGGTTACGTCTCTGTCTTTCATGGTTCTTACTTTGGGCACCTTCTTGGACTTTACTTTCCTTCTCTGTAGCGTTGACTGAAATGACCCCTCTCCCCGGTTTCTCAGTCTTAACCCTATTCTAACTTTTGCCACCCCCTGAGCAGGGGATGGATGCTTCTTCACTGTTAACTCTAGTGCCTTTGGGGAGGCAGGACAGTGTCTCATTTGGTAAATGGCACAAATCACATTTACTAACTTTGTTGATCAAGTTGTCTGACCTGACCTTGCAGCTGAGGAGGCAGTGTGGGAGGCATAGGAAGGGGCACAGCAGCGCATCCTACACTGTCTGCCCTGAGTTCCTGGCCAAGTGCAGGAGCGGCTTGAAGCATGTGTCCTCTGTGGGAGTCTTGGGCTGGCTCCAAGCCCACGCAGCTCCCCTCGTAAACTGCTGGCTCTCCCCCACTTCCTTATTCTGAGCTGTCTACACTGCCCTTGCTCTGGGCGTCTTCTCCTCAGCCCTTCATTTACTGGGTGTTGTGTGGGTTTGAGTTTTGGTCTGCTGTGTAGTGTTGCCTTGGGCAAGCCACTTACTATTTGTGGTCTCATTTTATTCATTTATAAAGAGGAGTTGATGATCATATACTATTTCTGCCATTGATGCCATGAATATGTTATGAAAGGCACTAATATGTGGAAATACTTTTTAAGCCATAAAGGACTTTTCAAATGTAAGTGGTGGTGATTCTTGTGTGGTTTCTGCTAAAGAGCAGAATAACTGCTCACTTAGAGAAAGATAAGGACTCCTTGCCTGTCTTAACCACTTGTAGACACACAGAAGGCACGGGTCTAAGATAAAGGCACTTGGGCTTTGAAATACATCTTTAGATTAATTTGTACACATTCTGTATTGTGCCTGAAGTTGGTGGTTTTGTGAGGTACACCAGTTCCTTGCAGACCCCGGCCAGGGGTCAGAGCACCAGCACCTGTCCACAGAAACTGGCCTGGTGTATCACTGGTTTTCCTGCCTGCTTAACTGCGAGGGAAAGTGCTCACCATGGTTACTTACTAGCTCCTGTGTTGTGAACCCTTCTGTAACATATGTATGTAACTGACAAAAATGATAACCATTTTGAATTTTAAATTGTTGAGTACTATGATTCTTGAATTATAATGTATGTTTTTTTTCCCACACCACCAATTCTGTGACACTGGCTTAATACCCTACAGTTTAACTCAATTCTGATACTACCTGATATTATTAAAGAAAGATGTTATAAAGGATACAGAGCACCAGCCAGACAGAAGAGATGCCTAGGACAAGACATGGGGAGGGCAGAGCTTCCATGCCCATCTAAGCATGTATGCTACTCTCTCAAGAAATTCACATGTTCATCAACTTCCAAGGTCTCCAAAACCCATCCTTTTGGGTTTTTATGGGGGACTAATTACAGAAGCACAATTTTTTTTTTTTTTTTAAATTTATTTTATTTTATTTTTATAGAGGCATGTTTTATTTATTTGTTTGTTTGTTTGTTTTGTTTATACAAGCACTGGGTACAGTCAGAAGCGCGGGAGGGTGAGAGAATTCACCAGAGCCAGAGCGGGGAGCAGAGCAGGCAGAAGGACCGAAGTACACTGCTGAGGGGAGCAGCGGGCGGCAGGAGAGGTCTGCGCGCCATGTGGGACCCTCCTCCGGTGGCTGGGGAGCAGCTGGGGATCGAACCGGTGCCGCAGAGGCCGCGGGCAGCTTCGCAACCCAGCGCTCAACCGCTGCGCCACCGGGGAGGCCTACAGAAGCACAATTTATTAAATCATTGGTCATTGGTGATTGATAGACTCACAACCACTCTCCCATTTCTGGAATTCGGGGTAGGACTGACAGCGCCAACCCTCCAAACCCTGGGTTGGTTCACCTGACAACTGGCCCTCATCTGTTGTTTTTTTTTTTTTTTTTTAAGATTTATTTATTTATGCATACAAAAGCTGGGGTACAGGCCAGAGATGCTGGGGGTTGGTGAGGGGTGAGAGGATTCACCAGGGACAGAGCAGGGAACGGAACAGGCAGACTGACTGAAATACACTGCTGAGGGAAGCAGTGGGCGAGACAGGAGAGGTCTGTTGCGCCATGTGGGTTGCTCCCTGGCCAGCCAGGGATCGAACTTGTGCTGCAGAGGCTGTGGATTGCTTCATAGTGTGGTGCTTAACCCCATGTGCCACCAGGGAGGCCCCACAACTGGCCCTCATCTTTAGAATTTTATTTCAAAAAGTCATATCATTAACATAAAAAACAGCTTTACCACTATTCTCATGAATTAGAAAATTCCAGTGGGTTTAGGAGCTCTGCTGGGGACAAAGCTGAATATATACATATTATTGTCAGCCACAATATTACATGCATATAATTTATTTTAGGAGGTAAATTATAAGAACAAGATATATTTTAGGCAGAAAAGTAAGAGATTTATTGTTTGATAAGGAAAAAAGAACAGGGAAGCTCTTTAGGCAGAGAGGAGTCCGAGGTGGATAGCCCGAGAACAAGATATTTATGAAATTTCTATTCATTTAACACTTGAATGGAAATTTCTGATAATAGCTATCCCCCAAACTACACAAAGAAAAAATTAAAATCCAAACCAAAGGACAAACAACAGAAGCCTAAGGCAGACCTACTGCATGGCTGCCATGTAGGGAATAGCCAGCCTGCACTTTACTATCTTGTGATATTTTAAAGTCCTTAACAATTTCCTTTCATTGTTTTAGACTCCATTACATGACAGCATCAGTTCCCATGTGAAATGTTGGTAAAATTATTCAGTGAAATGGAAACTTGGTCCACCTCAACTTACAGAAGTTTCTGCAACTCTTGCTCAGGAGTCTAGCTGGTTGCTTTCCAGATTCTGGGTCAAATCAAGGTTATATTTAGGCCATGGCCCGTAGACTTAGGTTAAGCATGCACTATTCAACTTCTTTTCCTTTCTCTCTTGGTAAACTTTGTGTATTTGTACTTGGTCAATTTGTAGTTTTGCCCAAAACATAGCAGCTACTTTAAGGCCACTCTATTTTTTTTTTTAGATTTTAGACAATCGAGATAAAATTTACATCAATTTTAGTAGGCACGTTTTGAGTGTTAATTGTGTTTGAGATACTGGTTTAAGTACTGGATAATTAGAATTTAAAACTCTAGATTATGTACTGGTTTATAGAAGATGAACAGACCTGACTTCTGCTTTCAAATGGTACCCATAAATCATGGTCACTTGGGGTTTCCTCATTCTGGGGTTTTAGGGGACACTGGGGTCTGAGTCACTTAGATAACTGCACAAATTCTTGGGCCCTTGCTATCACCTACAAAATCAGGATTCTTGCAGGCAGGCCTGGGAAACTGCATTTTCCACAAAGTCTCCAGTGATTTTTTTTGCCCATTCCAGTGTTGAGAACCCCAGATAGAAGGTATAAGAATGCCCAAGTCAGGTGTGACTGGGATTTTGTAATGTGCCAAGGAAGGAGAGGACAGCTTCACAAATGGAGGGACAGTGGAGTGGAGGTAGGGGTCTTTCCAGCCTTGTCTAGGAACAGATCAATACCCTGAACACAGAGAAGCCTCGTTATGAAAATTGTGAAATCGTGAAAGCCTTTGAATTTGGGGCTGAGGAATTTGGACCAACTTTGGTAGTGATTGAAGAATTGTAGGGTTTTCGGTCCTCCCCCCCACTTTGTGTTTGTGTGTGCACGCATGTACTTGTGTGCACATTCAGACACACACCTCTGCATTTAAGTGGCCTGTCACACAGATCTTAAAAGGATCTTTGTTTCAAAACCCAGCTCTGCCTGTTCTTGTCTTTTCTGTGCTTTGGTAACCCCATGTACACTGGGGAGGATATGAGTATTAGTACTGGCTTTGTCTCGGTGAGGATAGAATGAGATAAGATAAATGTGACACGGTGATTAGAACAGTGACTGGCACAGAGTACATGCGTGGTGAGCATTTCCTGTTAGTATTAGCAATCCTCCAGGTGTTTATGACCAAAGCTTGTTAGCAAATTGCTGTAGTGTGATTTAAGACTTTCTGTTCTGTCGATGCTAAAGCTTTATCTATTTTCTCAATGTGGTGAGGTTGGCTGATATATAAAATTATTCCTACTCTTTTTAAAATGTGCAGACTTGGCATTTGGCTGTTCATGTCGGAAATGCCCTTCGGGACACTGTCGGTCCAGATGCTGTGGAAGCTCTTTTACCTCATGCACCAGGTGGAGAGCGGGAACCTGGAGAAGCTCTGTGCCACTCTTCAGCCTGCTGAGTGCAAGAAGCAGCTGCAAGGTACAGCCCCACCAGACTGTGTAGCGCTGACCTTCCTACCTTGTGTGTTCCTCTCCCATTTTAGGAGACTTTGAGGATTAAGATGTGTTTATCTGGGGCCTCCCCGGTGGCGCAGCGGTTGAGCACTGGGTTGCGAAGCTGCCTGCAGCCTCTGCAGCACCAGCTTGATCCCCGGCTGCTCCCCGGCCACCGGAGGAGGGTCCCACATGGCGTGCAGACCTCTCCTGCCGCCCGCTGCTCCCCTCAGCAGTGTACTTCGGTCCTTCTGCCTGCTCTGCTTCCCGCTCTGGCTCTGGTGAATTCTCTCACCCTCCCGCGCTTCTGACTGTACCCAGTGCTTGTATAAATAAATAAATAAATAAATAAATCTTAAAAAAAAAAAAAAAAAAAAAAAAAAAGAAGAAGTGTTTATCTGTAATAATTTTGAAGTCCGAGAGATTGCTTTGTGGTTTTGTCTTATTAGAATGATAATTCCAATTGTCATTATTTCTAGAGATCCTCTGCATAGTAATTTCTATTATAAGCCCATTTGAGGGATGGGAGACGAAAATTGCTTTCATATATTCAGGAAATTTGATGAACTCCATTTGATTTCTAAAATGTGTAAACATGAAAAGAATTGTTGGCTTGTTGCCATATTTCTATGAAAAGTTCTTCAGGAAGTATATTTATAAAACAGACTCTTTTTGGTTTTTCTCTGTGCAACTTTGCCTTTGCAGCGGTTATAGTTTTTGTCCTGTATTGCAAAGCCATTTGTCAATACTACCCCCTAGTGTTAAAATGTAATATTTTTAATATATCTTCCCTTGAGAAATAGGCAAAATATATACTGTTTGTTACATTCATCATTATTTCAGTCATGGTTATAACTTCTTGTCCAAAATTATCCTTTATAAGCAGTCTCTCTTGTTTGGATTGATACGTTTTTGCTGAGTATTCTGCTAGTCTTAGCAGTTCTCATTGTTATTCATTTGGCTGACAATTACCAAGAGCTTCATATGTGCCTTTGATAATATCTCACCTGGTAACAGCAATAGTCTTTTACAGTGGACAGAGTACTATTTCAGTGAATTGCTACTTGAGGCATGAGGAAACAGGCTTGGAGATGTTAAATGTCACCTCTGAAGCAACATTATATTTAGTGTAAGACTTTCATCTGAGCCATCTTTTTTCTTGATGACTGTGGAAATTCTGGAAGGACTTTTTTGTGTTTTTAAATATTTCTGAGTGTCTTAATTTTATATAGTCTTTCTGGAAGATTAACTCAAGTGATATATATTTCTTCTTTTCCCATTTTAATTTTTTTGATATGAACTTGCAGACCCAGAACATTTTGTGAACTTTGAGAAGTGTCTTTCTTCCATGAATAGCTCGGAAGAGATTTGTCTTCTGACTACTTTTGCTCAGATGGCTCAGGCCAGAAGAACCAATGTGGATGAAGACTTCATAAAAATTATTATTCTGGAGATATATGAGGTTAGAATATTAAGTTTTAGAAAACAGCTGAAAATGTTTTCTTTTGGATTGTCCATCCATCAATTCTTTTGGGATTGCCCTTTTAAAAGTGTGACTACCTTGTACTGTTTGCACTCACGTAAGGATATAGACAATCCAAAGAACATCATTTTGCTTCAAAGAGTACTAAAAAAAAGTCATACCTATTCCGTCTCCTCCTCCTACCTCTTGACATTTGATGCATTAGTTTTGGTAAGGAATAGACAATCTGGCTTGGCCGGACACTTAGAGTTTTTATACTGCCTGTGATCTCCGCACTCCCAGCCTGCCCTTAGTCTCCACTCCATTCTAACTTGGAAACTTGACTTCCACACCAGTTTAAATGAGAGCCTGGGAAGAATCCTGAACTTAGAATTTGTTTTAAGTCTGCTGCTAACTGCCCCTTTCACATCAGAAAAGATAACTGAACTGAGCTTCAGTTTCCTTCTCTATAAAATGATAGGCAGGGGTAGATCCTTGCTTTTTTCACCTCACTGAGCCATCCCTAATGGTGGAGGAGAGTGATCTTTGCATCTCTGAGTGTTTTGGAACAAAACTCGAAGTGGCTAACAGTGCTTTCATTGGGTTTTGTGTATTTTAAAAAAAAAAAAAATGAACATCTTAAATCGAGGCTGTCATTTATCTTTACTTTTTTGAAAAATATATCCTCCATCTATGGATGCTTTGGTGGTAGGCATAGCGTAGTAACATACCTCTCAAGAGGTGTGAACCTGTATCCCTAAATCATATACAGTGTTGAAAAATCAGTTACCTCAATAAAAAAATAATACAATTGAAAAAATTTCCTCCACATTATTCAAGTAGACTTAAGTGAAATTATGTTTGCAGAAGCTTTTTTTGAGTTCATTATCCTCTCCCCAACAACTCCAGTTTGGGAATGACAGAACTGGGTGATCTAAGGTTCTCTTCCCAGGATCAGATACTATATTAAGTTGTTCCTAAACTTATACTTTGCATGATGGTAAGGCCTAAGTGGATGAAATGCCAGACATAATTTGAGGTCTGAAAACATTGGGGGGAGATGTATATTTCCACATTTATTGAATGGCAGTCTCAAGATCTGTTGCTAAAGTGATGTTTATGCTCTTGAATGTTTCCAGTGTTTTCACCAGCACTCACAGTAAAAGTTGAATTTTTTGTTACATTTGCCATTGTGTGTATAGAATTGAAATAATACTTAATCTTACTATTGTGCACTCACATTTTTCTATTTTATTCTATTTTTTTTATCTTTTCCACTCCATTTTTTTCAATGCTGGCCAGTGGCACCAATCAACATAGAGAGCCTGTAGTTTGAAAGACATTGTTCATGAGGAGTTGGTGAACATTGATTTTTTTTTTTTTTAAGAAGCCCTTGTATTTGGCTCTCTTATTTTGTGGGAGGGAATAGAAATTTCCATAAAAGGCATTCTGATTTTCAGCATTTTACTGTTTTCCTTAAATTTAGAAATGTTTTAGCCCCAAAGGGGCTGTTTGCTTGCCACTTTAGAATATACTTTCAGAATCTAGCGTCCAAGTCACTGTTGCACAGTTACGTCTCCTCTTTCCTGTCCTTCCACCTCCCATCCTCAGGTAGTTTGCTTTCTGAAGCTCTGACATCTTTTTGAATATGGAGTGAACCAAGGCTCAATGGGAGATTCTTTCTGCTTTACTTGAAAGTATCTGCAATTAATTATGGAAATGTATTTTGACTGATAATTGGTATTTAAAGTGCCATCTCTACCCACTCCCACTTTTAGGTGTCTTATGTCAATCTGTCCACCAGAGAGACTTTTTCAAAGGTTGGTCGAGAGCTTTTAGGGACCATCACAGCTGTTCACCCTGAGATTATTTCTATCCTTTTGGATAGAGTTCAAGATACCATCGAGCAGGTTGGAATGGTAAGAGTGCTGATTTTGTTTGTTTTGCTTCCCCCCTTTTATCCCAGAGTAACGGAGCAATGGGAAAAGTAGTCAGGTTTTTGGGGCTGGTTGTCATGAGCAGTTTCCCAGGCTCGGTGCCATTCACTATGCCTACTTGGGATTTTGCTGCTGTTTGATAAAAAGCCCTCATTGTTTCTCTTAATCTCCTCAAAGTAACTTTCCCACCTCCTTCAATAACACGTTTTTAATTATAGTCACTCGTTACTTCACAGTTTTTAGTTCATAATTTTATTTCACTTTCATAATCTTTATGTTTTATACTTAGAAGACTCTGGTTAAGAAAGATCCTATTTAAATCACTCAGAAGCAGAATTAAGATGGTTATTATTTGGACAAAACACATAGGGTTTATTTTTATTATTTGTCACAATCCCTTTTTGTAATCTTTATGAAGTTTTTAAAAGTAGCTTTTATTGATGTAGTTTGCATACTAAACAGCTCATCTATTTAAAGTGTACAAACAGTAGTTTTCACTGTCTTAGACATGTACAACCCTCACAGTGGTGAATTTTAGAACATTTTCATCATTTCAAAAAGAAACCCTGGACTTTTTAGCTGTTCTTCCTTCCCTCTGGTCTTAAGCAACCACTGATATAATTTGTCTCTGCAGTTTGACTATTCTGGACATTTCATTTAAATGAAATCGTACAATATATGGTCTTTTGTGACTGGCTTCCTTCACTTGGCACAGTGTTTTCTAGGTTCATCCATGTTGTAGCAGGTGTCAATACTTTATTCCTTTTTTATGGCTAACTAATACTCCATTGTATGGATGTAAAATTAAAAACACATAAACTAAATGACGATCTTTCTTCACCTGTAATAAGGTTATCTTGTGTGAATTTTTCTGATGGCAAATAATCAGGTATCATACCCTTAAGAAAATATTTAAATGATAGTATTTTTCTTCAGGCTTGTATTTGCAAAGGCTCCTTCCTTACAGTCACTTTATCATCTCTGTAGGATGGTTGTTCGATCACTTTTAACACTTTATCATATTCATAAGTAGATCAAAATTCCATTGAAAGATTGGCGTATGAAACATATTTTTCCTAAATGAAGAATAAATGATACATTACATTTTCCTTGGAATAGTATATGTTTAAGATTTTTTAAATTGTGGCACATTATACACTACATAATATGCCATTTTAACCATTTTTTTTTTCATAGTCCAGTAGCATTAAGTGCATTTACATTATTTTGCTTCCCACCATCACCGCCATTCATCCACGGCACTAGGTCATCTTACAGAACTGAAACTGTATTACTGAACAATAACTCCTCATTCCCACTCTCCTATACCCTTCAACTCTGACAACCAACATTTCATTTTATGTCGTCATAGGTTTGACGGACCTAGGCATCTCATATAAGTGTATCCTTTTGTTACTGGCTTATTTCACTTAGCATAATGTCTTCAAGATTCATCCACATTGTAATAAGTGCCAGAATTTCTTTTCTTTTTAAGTCTGAACAATATCCTGTTATATGTAAAATCTGCATACCACACTTTGTTTATCCAGTTCATTCCTGGTATGGTGGTTTTCATATTATGGGTAAATGCAAGTTTACATATAGTAAAACATTGACCTTTACAAAGAATAGCAAAATGTGCTTTTGCTGTATCTTTAGCTTTAATATTTATTTCATTTGTTGTTCATGAAGTCCATCTCACTTATCTAAAAATGAAACAAAATCTCACTTCCTTTTGAAGAAAAATTTTTGCAAGCAGCTTAATAATGTAGCATTGTAGTTACATAGAATTGTCCTTAAGTTTTAATTCTAATTATTATCTTTTCTTTTAAATAAGGTTTCGTTATACTTGTTTAAAGAACTACCTTTGTATCTTTGGCGCCCTTCTGCCTCCGAGATAGCTGTGATTCGGGATTGGTTATTGAATTACAACCTGACAACTGTGAAGAATAAATTGGCCTGTGTTATTCTAGAAGGACTGAACTGGGGATTTGGTGAGCAGGTATGTGTTAAAGTCATTCCCCAGAGAATAGAGGTTCTACATAGACCAGTTTCAAAGAAATATTTTCTCAAATTAGTAACATTTTCAAGTATCATTTGGAAGGTCTGCAAATTCTTTTAGCTGTGTCAGAGTTTAGGATCTTTAATTCTGTTTTGCAGGGTGAACAGCTACTAAATGAAGATAAATTGCTCCACTTTGAAAATTCTTTCCCTTTTCCTTAGACCATTTGTGTCTGTTGCTGTCTCTGACTACTTACTGCATTTTCTCCTAATTGCCTCTCCTGCTTCTGGACCCTCTTTCTCCTGCATAATGTCTTGCTAACCACTGTGTTGGTTAAAAGCCTAAACTCTGAGTCACCCTACTATGTTCTCATCCCAACTCTTCCATTTCCAAGTTGTGTGATCTTGAGCAAGCTTCTTCTGTTCTCTAGAACTCAGTTGCTCATCTGTAAGTATTAATATTAATACTCCATAGGTTGTTAGGACATGTAAAATAAGTTAGGATAGTATTCAACAAATTAGGACAAGTAATACATTTAGGGCAGTTCTTGGCAAACATTAAGTACTCAATGGTGGTAATCTTTATTAATAAGTTTATGATTACTTGAATTTGCTACCTTTTATATCTCTCAAGGATGCCATGTCAAGTGGTCATGACTGGTAAACTTTCCTACCTCTTCACCCTAGGCCTTATTATTTAGGTCCTTGATCGGAATACTTGAACACATGAAAGGGAAAATGGGAGAGAGCCTTGTCCATCTGTCGCTCATTTTTTGGTCTGAGTGTTGATTGGTCCTTGTATCCATCTTATGAGACTGGTATGATCATGTCCAGAGTTGTACAGAGGAGGAAACTGAAGGCAGGGAGCTTTTCTCCCAGGTGTCCTCACCCACCTGCAACTGCTCATGGATTAATCTGGGTCTTCTATTTCTTGTGCTGGTGGGAGAGAGTATTGGGGGCTATTCTCCACCTTCATATCTCTTGCCCACATGCCTTTGGTCCCAGAGAACTTCAGGAAGACTTCCCTTAGAGGATCTCTTTGCCCCTTTTTTGGAGTCAGGGAAGCCATTTCTGTAAAGGAAGATTGTGTGGGAAAATCGATAGGCAACTTGAAGCTCCTAAAGGAATGTTTTACCCATGTTGTCAAACATCTTATTTATTTTCAGTGATGATAGAACAAGAAAAGGGAATGTAGATATTAATTTTTTCTCTTTAATTAATCATAATTAAGCATCTTTCTGGCTTGTGACAATACCTTGAACATAATTATAAAAGTCTTTGTAGTGATTTTACGGTACGGGGGGGATTACAGTCAAAGTTACCTCTGTGGCTGAGGTCAGGGATACTCAGCTTCAAACCTATTTAGGTACAGTATGTTTAAGTGTTCTTTAAATATTTCAGTTTTTTTTTTATTGTCATTTTCTATTTTCACTGTTAGGAAATGTGAGTTTGGAAAATTTAGCTTCTGTATCCTTTTTCACTTTTCTGCCTAATCTTTGATTCAAAGGTATTGAAATAAAATCACAATAACATATTTGTGATTGTATTTCTCTTTAAAGGATACCCTGCACCTGGATCAGGCAGTCCATACTGATGTGGCCCTGGTGATTCTTGAAGCATACCAGAAGTACCTCGCACAGAAGCCATATGCTGGGCTTCTTTCTGAGAGTATGAAACAGGTATTTCCTTCTTTCATGTAGTGAGAACAAAAATCTTTATCAATCATCAAAGTGAGGAAAGATATAGTGTTGATTCTTAAGTTTCCTAAGAACATTTCTGGCAGTTTAAGATACTGAAATTGCACTCTATGATTGAGTAAAGATTTTTCCTCAAGAAATAACCTACATTTGACCATTTTAATATTGTAGAATTTGAGTTGAGCACCACTGGTATGTTGGAGCTGGCTTGTACTGGCTCCTGGGAACTGATTTTTAAATTTTCAGGAACTTTGCAGATCAGGTCACTTAATTGTTGGTAGCTTGAAGTTGACTGTTATGGGAGTTTTTCTACTACCAAACTGGCAAGGGCTAGAAATGAACTCTTCTGCTTCAACTGGTTGTTAAACTTTATTTATCAACACACTATTCATTGAGTACCAACTTTTCTATTACTTTTCTTTTGTTTGAGCTAACCCAGATCAGGTTCAGGAGGTAACTGGCAAGTAAGCAGAAGCAGTTGTGAATGAGAAATTAATTTAGTGCTGTAGACAATGAGGACTAGTGAATAGTATGTTCCTCTTTTTTGAGGCCATTGTTGATCACCGAAGGAGACAGATGGGTGAGCTTACTGATTTAATGTATGTGTCTAATGTGGCTTAAAATATATTGTTTTAGGTTTCGTATTTGGCTACTATTGTTCGATATGGAGAGACACCTGAGACCTCCTTTAATCAGTGGGCCTGGAACTTGATCTTGAGGTTAAAACTGCACAAAAACGATTATGGACTACAGCAGAATTGTCCAACTGTTCCCTTCTCCAGCACTGTGCCTGACATGACAGAGTCACCCACATTTCATCCTCTCTTGAAGGCTGTTAAGGCGGGCATGCCCATTGGCTGTTATCTGGCCTTAGCTATGACGACTGTGGGCCACAGGTACTGTGTTTGGGCTAAACTTACTCTGGGGTTGCTAAACTTTGTAGTCTGTGCTTCTAGAATCTCAGGTTGCAGACCTTAAGTTCTGAGACCTCCAATAAACCTAACTAGGGTTAAATTATGAGCCTTGATTAATAGCTTATCAAGAGAAAATTCATACAAGACAGATTTGTATGAGAAAATCATAAAGGAGAAAAACTCCTTTATGAGGAGTTACATATGTCACCAGTGGAATGTTTATGTCAGCCGTGGATATGTTCTTTTCCTCGTAATAATGATCAAATGAAAAAATTAGTCAACTATATTGAATTTTGCTTAAAGTGATGGCTGTGCAATGCAGCTTCTCGACTAAAAGGCTTCACTTGTGCAGGGGAGAAAGCTGCTGACCGTTTCTCCTGCTTCCCTGGTGTAAACACACAGTGTCTGTATTTCTTCCACTAGAATATTTATCACACTATATTATAGTTGTCTGATTAATCTTATCAAGGATCACCTGTTAGATTAGGACTCATAAATGTTTGTCTTGTGTTACCATTTCATCTTTTGTGAAGAAGACTGTATCTGGTGCAGTAAATAACTGAATGTATGAATGGATTCTCCATTGGTTAAAAATCTTTAACGATCCCTTTTGTGTGATAAATCAATTTTATCTAACCTACCCATTTTTCTGAAACCTCTTTGACCTATGATTTTTGATTCTTGAGTTTTAAACTCACTTTACTACCTTTTTAGCTTCCTGATTTCGACATCTTGTTTCACATTAAATATATTTTCATGGGGATGCCAGTGTCCTGTCTGCTGTTCAGGCTCAGCCTCTTGGTGGGAGGTAGGAGAGATACACAACTGTTGGCCAGCTGGTCACAGGGTCTTGATAGTTTAGTGGGCAGGTAGACATAGAACAACTGTAGAACTAAACATTATAATCATGGGCTGGATGATATGGATGAAGCAGTGCTTCTCAACCTTGGCCACTGTTTAGACTTGCTTCTGTAGTAGATTCTACAAATCCCCATGCAGGGAAGAGTGTGAGAATCCTGATCTAATTGGTCTGGGTTCCATTCTCTAGATTTCGTGAATTTAGAGCTTAGCGTAGGAACCACTCAGAATCTGAATGGAAGGAATGGAAAGGAGGGAGAGATCATCAGAGCAGGATACCTTCACAGAGGAGCGAAGCTTTGGAGAGGTATCAGATGCACTGGTCCTATGCTAAGGAGCAGAGTGGTGATGCTTACCTTGTCCAGGTGATCATGGCCACTGTAGTGGAGCTTCAGCCCAAGGGCCACCCACTCGCACCCTGCAGCACACTTGCTGTAGAATAGTGTGGAGGTTTCTCTCTTCCCTCGTGGACTGCACGCTCCTCAAATGTAAGAATATTGTCTTGTCATCTTTGTATTGCCAGAACTTGTACTTACTTAGTATTTGATCTAATGAATGTGAAGAGTACCAGGTCTGAGGGGGTTAGGGAGAAACAGTCCTGCTTGAAGCCTGAGATTCATGCTGGCGAACAGGGATGATCAGGCAGTTCAGCCTTTGAAAACAAGGTAAACAGAGGATAGAATTACTGCTGGGAAGGGGAGTGATGTTATTAGGCCCTTTGGAACACACTCTTTACTTTGTTTCTAGTAATGTCTCATGACTAATGTCATTCATCACTTTCCTGGACCTCAGTTTCCTCATCTCTAAAATGGAAATAATAATAGCTTTGATGTACTTCATGAGGCTTAAGCAAGTCACAAGACATCAACATGCTTAGAACAGTGTCTGGCCTGTGGGTTCCTTGAGTGTAGTGTCTGCAAATTTAATCACTTCATTTCACTAATTTCTTGTATCCAATCTGGGACTGTAACTATTCACTGATGCTGCTTCAGTCTTCTTTAAACTTAAATGTTTGTTTAGTGCTGTTTACCGAATGTTAAATGGAAGTAAAGGTGCAGATAACTGTTTTTCTTCAGGACTGAACTCTAGTGTGAAGCTCCACCATGGTCATTTTGGATGTATCTGTACTACAACCTACTTAAAACCATCTTGTGATTGGGCTTGGGACTGGGGCACCCCGAGGGACATAAACTGTGCATGAATATGGCGTCGTAGATGGTACAGAGTACTGTAGTCAAAAAAATCACCCAGAATCTCTCACTCTAATAAAACACTGCTTCTATTTTTTTCTGCTTATTTTTAATCCACAATTTTTTCCCTTTTGTCTTTTTTAGAACTATATATATACTTTTATATGTCCTTTTTCACTTCTTAAATTATAAACACTTCCATTGTGGCATATTCTTTGTACTGTTAGTTTTATTTTCTGAAGTGATTTATCCTCCTACAGTAAAAACAGCATAACCAAATTGTAGAATTAGGAAAATGGAAGAAAAACTACTCACTTCTGCCACTCCAGAACAATGAGTATTTTGGTGTGACATCACCCCTGTGTTTTTCCCTTTTTGTCATTCTCCTTTACCAGCGGTCATAATCAGAAGTATGAAATTTTATGGTCTTCCCCCCCTAGTATCACAATGGCAGGAGTATTGTTGCATGCCACCTTGGTTGTCATAACCATTATTATTATTATTTTTAAAGATTTATTTATTTATTTATACAAGCACTGGGTACAGTCAGAAGTGCGGGAGGGTGAGAGAATTCACCAGAGCCAGAGTAGGGAGCAGAACAGGCAGACTGACGAAGTACACTGCTGAGGGGAGCAGCGTGCGGCAGGAGAGGTCTGCACGCCATGTGGGATCCTTGCCCGGCAGCTGGGGATTGAACTGGCGTTGCAGAGGCTGCGGGCAGCTTCGCAACCCAGCGCTCAATCGCTGCGCCACCGGGGGGGGGGCCCCATATCCATTATTTTTAAATGATGCTGTAATACTTCCTTTGAATATTTTTTCGAAAATGTCTGTAACTCATTTCTGCCATTGAGTTATAATTATAAATAATCCTAAAAGGTACATCATTACATCGGTCATCTGCCATATTTTTTCCCCATATTTCAGATTATTTTTTAAGGAGAGATAGTCAAAAAGTGAGTCAAGAATAATTAAATTTTTACCCCAGAGAATTTTGCCAGTTTAATACTGATGGACTGAGCTCAGTTTGAGCCTTCTGTTTGTATAATACTTGTGGAACATGCAGTCAGTGAGAGCCCCAGGGCTCGTAGAGGAAGTACTGTTTGAGAAATAAAACAGTATTATGGCAAACACTCTGGACTAAAAATTTGCAATCATGGGTTCTCATTTTGACCGTACGCTATTTGAATTTGGGCATGATACTTCACTTTTCTTAACTTTAAAAATAAAATATAGATAAACTTTAAGTTCCTTTGCATACTTTCAGAGTTCCAGTTCTGATATTTTGATGTGAAGACTGGTATGCAAAAATGTGTTGCAGGCCTCAATGTCGGGTAGCGTGGAGGCTGATAGCTCAGGGGAGGAACATCATTTAATGAACCGGCTACTGGTATGCTCATTGCCTTTTCTTTTTCCATAGCATTGAGAAGTTCTGTGCAGAAGGCATCCCACTGCTGGGAATTCTGGTCCAGATGAGGCATTTGAGAACAGTGGTCCATGTCCTGGATAAGATCCTGCCTTTGTTCTACCCTTGCCAGTATTATCTTCTGAAAAATGAGCAGTAAGTAGAGAACAGCCCAGCAAGTGCAAATGACTTTGTCTTCTGGTTTCTGAAGTGAAATATTGGAATGATTTTTCAACAGTGTATTTTTTATGAGGCACAGGCTTCCTGCCCAGTTCAGAATGCAGTTTGATGAATGGTGATTCTACTAGTAGTGCCAGTATTATTCTCAGGAAAGATATTTTCTCTTCTCATTTACTTCTACATTCCTTTAACTTCCAAATAACTACTGTTTTCATGAAACCCAGGGAACGGTGCTTCTGATACTGAGCAGCAAGTGGATTTGAATTATACCAATAGCAAAAAACACGGCGCTTTTCCTTGTTGGCAGGGTCCCAACGCAGTATTACAAACACGAGACCTAGGAGCTGCTCCTCATGTGAGACATGCTTAGCTTTGGTGAGAGGAGGGTCTGAGGGGGACAAAGGTGTAGAGGTAGTATGGGAACTACCTGTCTGAGGAGCTGGGGCAAGAGATCTGGCAAGGGCCTTGTGAGGAAGAGTTAGGGGACAGTGAGGCCTGATGTGGGGGACATGCATTCCTTCAGGGCACTTGGTTTTTCCCATGTGTGTCATCTCAAGAAGGTCTGGTGATGACAGTCCCTGGGAGAGTTTCTTTTTCTTTTTTTTTTTTAAAGATTTATTTTTATTTATTTATTTATGCATACATACATACATACATACATACATACATACATACATACATACATACAAGCACCGGGTACAGTAAGAAGCGCGGGAGGGTGAGAGAATTCACCAGAGCCAGAGCGGGGAGCAGAGCAGGCAGAAGGGCGGCAGGAGAGGTCTGCGCGCCATGTGGGACCCTCCTCCGGTGGCCGGGGAGCAGCTGGGGATCGAACCGGCACCGCAGAGGCTGCGGGCAGCTTCGCAATCCAGCGCTAAACCGCTGCGCCACCGGGGAGGCCCCCCCTGGGAGAGCTTCTTAACTCCAGATGCCCAGCCCCTCCCTAGAGAGTCTACTTGGTAGGAATGGGCTAGGGCTCAGGGACCTTTTCTTAAAAATTGGCACTCAGGCACCAAGCAAGTCTGGGACACTTGTCTTCTGGTTAGATTGGGACTTCCAGGGTGGTCAGGGTGGGTTTGCGTCCTCACTCCCTCACTAATGTGTGAGCATAGGGGGCTTCCTTAACTTTTCAGAGCCTTTGTTTTTATTTGTGTAATGGGGTAATACCTCTCCTCATAAAGGTGGGTGTGAGGATTTATATTTACACACACATACACACACACACAAAGTAAAATTCCTGAACATTTATGAATGTGTATAGACATTTGTGGTTTTTAAAAGATATTTTAAAATTAGACCAAATGGCTTATATTTTTTCCCTCTATTAAATGTTGCATCATGATGAATCTTTCTAGGCTCTTCAAATGCTTCCTCCTCTGTATCTTCCCCACTGCTTGCAGGTCTGTACTAGCTCCTAACTCTTTCTAGTGTTTTTTTTTTTTTTAATATAGAGTAACATTTATTTATTTTTTAAAACATTTATTTATTTATTTATACAAGCACTGGGTACAGTCAAAAGCGCGGGAGGGTGAGAGAATTAACCAGAGCCAGAGCGGGGAGCAGAGCAGGCAGAAGGACTGAATACACTGCTGAGGGGAGCAGCAGGCAGCAGGAGAGGTCTGCGCACCATGTGGGACCCTCCTCCGGTGGCCGGGGAGCGGCCAGGGGTCGAACTGGCTCTGCAGAGGCTGCAGGCAGCTTCGCAACCGAGCGCTCAACCGCTGCGCCACCGGGGAGGCCCCTCTTTCTAGCGTTTTATTGATGATTTTCCATCATAACTTCTCCTTCATGTGGGAGTAGGCTTTGGGGCCTGTACTGTGTCTCCTGTGACAGGAAGCACCTTTATTCACAGTAGCAACTGAGTTTTATATCCCACTGTGTCCTGCCACATCTGTGCAGTGAGGAGCAAAGCAGTCAGGACATTACCCTCAGTCACCGAAATTACCACATCCTCAGTTGCCAAATTTAAGGGCCATGAAGGAAAACAGTGGTGCTGTGAGCAAGGTTAATGGGTTTGGAGTATTCTAGGTGGCAGGGAGAGGTCAGGACATGTTCTCTGAGGAAGGAACAGTGCAGATGAGATAGGGGGGAGGGAGAGTTTGCTGGTTAGCTGTGGGGGGGGTGTTTCAGGCAGCACATCCAGCAGAAGCAAAGGCCCTGGGCGAGGAAGGAGCCTGGTGCACCCCAGGACTGAGATCACGTCCGTGACTAATTATGGTGGCACCCCCTCCCCCATATGCCACCTCGTATCAAGTTCACACCCAGTACAAGGTATAGCAGAATGGTTTGTCAACATCTGTTTTTGTTTTGGGAATAGGGAGTGTGGACAGGATAAAGAGGGCACTTTGGGGTATTTTTCCTTTAACTTTTTTTTAACTTGTATGTGTGTGTGTGGCTTGGACCCATTGGTTGCACTTCTGCAGGTTGATGGAATTCCTCTTAAACCAAACAGAGTTTTGGTTAAAAATGGGACCAGTAGTTTTCTATTTCCTCATATGTAATTGGAAATTCTGTTGACCCGTGACTGGAAGGTAAATTGTGTTGTCCTGTGTGCTTGGCAGGTTTCTGTCACACCTCCTCCTGTTCCTGCACCTGGACAGCGGCATCCCTCAGGGTGTCACTCAGCAAGTCACCCACAAGGTGGCGCAGCACCTGACTGGAGCCAGCCATGGGGACAACGTGAAGCTTCTCAACAGCATGATCCAGGTCAGGACACTAGTAAGCCCCTAGGTACGCCCTTTCCCACCTTCCAGCCAGATGCCCCTAGTGTTGGCACATGTATTTGGTCATTTCAAAGCACTTTTCAAAGTGCTTTTAGCCAAAGACATCAACAGATGCAGACTTTATAGTGGAGGTAGGTATTATATTGTTGGTGGTGTTTTAAAAATGAGAGGTTGGTTAGGAGCTTTCCCATCACCTGAGCTGTTTCTCCACAGGCTCACATATCTGTAAGCACCCAGCCCAATGAAGTGGGCCCTGTTGCCGTGTTGGAGTTCTGGGTTCAGGCTCTGATAAGCCAGCATCTTTGGTACCGAGAACAACCCATCCTCTTCCTCATGGACCACTTGTGTAAAACAGCCTTTCAGCTGATGCAGGAAGACTGTGTGCAGAAATTACTCTACCAGCAGCATAAGGTACACCTACTAGGGCATTTATCTTGTCTTCTACCTTGTAAAAACTTCCCCTCAAGTGCATTGATCTCAGTGCTACTCTGTTGCCACTGCCTTTCTTAAAGCTTTGCTTTAACATGTCTGATTCAGTAGTCATAATCCATGAGTGCAGGTCCTTGTCAAGCCAAAATAAGGACCTCCCAGGCAGCACCCTGCTTATTGCATTTGACTGTAATACTTTGCCTGGGACTGTTGCTGCAGATGGACTTATTATTGAAATCAGGTCTTTTCAGACTCTTCCACTATAGTAAGAGAATTGTGCATATTTTTAAAAACTTCATTGATAAATATTTTTTAAAAGCCTCCTCTCTCTGTTCTACATCTTCTCTCTGGTATAGAATGCTTTGGGGTACCACTCTGACCGGAGTCTCCTGTCTTCGTTGGTGAGCTGGATTGTGGCAGGCAACATCACCCCTTCCTTCGTGGAAGGCTTGGCAGCGCCCACTCAGGTAGGGGTGGTCCTTCCACTGAGGGCCACTTTCATCTTTATTACTGTTACCATCCTTACTGATACATTATAAGTAGTCTAAAATAACTCAAATTTATTTAGTGTTTACAGTATATAAGAATAATTTTATATTTAATCCTCACAATAGCCCTCTGCTGAGGTTGGGCTGTTGTGGTTCCTGTTCCACAGAGGAGGTGACCGAGGGAGCATGGAGTTAAGTGACTGGCTCAGGATCAGGCAGCTCATCATCCAACTCGTGTGCCTGCCTGACTGTGGTGCCTGCCAGTGGCATGGCAGTAGTTAAGAGTGGGCATCAGAGCCAGACCACCAGTGTTCAGTCTCTAGAGCTGTGCCATGGGCAGCTTGCTTACCAACTGCTGTTGTGGCATGAACATTCTCTCTTACTGTAGTAATCTTTCAGCAGAGTTAGACATTTTTCACTCCTCCGTTTTATCTAACTTTGTATCTGTGATGAGAAGAGAGGTTAACTTTAGAATATATGCCTGTAAATATTTGCTAAACGAGACCTATGGCAGCAAAAATGTGAACTTGTAGAAATCATCAGGACACAGGCTGTGTCCGAGCCAGCTGCTCACTCCCCTTGCTTTTGCCTGGTGCCCCCACAGGTTTGGTTTGCGTGGACAGTGCTGAACATGGAATCCATCTTTGAAGAAGACTCCCAGCTCCGAAGAGTTGTTGAAGGGGAGCTGGTTATAAATTCTGCTTTTACCCCCGACCAAGCTCTGAAGGTAAAAATAGCGATCTGTACTTGAGTGATAGAGGTGGTTTCTACTTGGATGCTGAGGGGCTCACTTGTAGCTTTGGAACCTCTGTGTTTTCTTTTGTTGTGAATGTTTGGAAAGTGCAATAACCAAATCAAACTGGAACTGTAATTGGAATGTGTACTGCCTGTTCCAGGATCATTTAACCCTGAATGTCATAACCTAAGAGTTGAAAGCCATGCTCATTGCATGGGGAGAGGGGTGGCCACTGTTTGAAAGCATTTCCAGTTTGCTCCACATGCATTGGAATCCCCTGGAGAGTTGTTAAAATCAGATTCCTGGGTCCCAGCTTCTGAGATTATGAGTTTCTGAGTTTGGCGTGTGACCAGCAATTTATTTATTTATTTATTTATTCATTCATTCATTCATTCATTCATTCATTTTTTTAAAGCAAAGATTTATTTATTTATTTATACAAGCACTGGGTACAGTCAGAAGCACGGGAGGGTGAGAGAATTCACCAGAGCCAGAGCGGAGAACAGAACAGGCAGACTGATGAAGCACACTGCTGAGGGGAGCAGCGGGCGGCAGGAGAGGTCTGCGCGCCATGTGGGACCCTCGCCCGGCGGCCGGGGATTGAACTGGCGCTGCAGAGGCTGCGGGCAGCTTCGCAGCCCAGTGCTCAACTGCCGCACCACCAGGGACGCCCAGTAATTTATTTTAAAAAACTCCCTAGTTGATCTTTAGACTCACTGGAGTGTGAGACTAGAATAAAGCTGCAGAATTCAAGAACATTCTTAGAGTTTCTGGTATAAAGTTTGCTTTTGGCTTCCAGAACATGTAAGGAATTTATCATTCTAGAAAGTCCTTTTAAAATCTAAATTTTTAAAAGATTGATAAAGTTTGACCGTGAAACGTACTTTCAGTTTTCACCATTCTACTTGCTTTTGGAATGGCATTTTACCCTTGTGCTATAGCACTTTACATGCAAAGGACTATAAAGGCATCTAAAGAAATGGAAGTTAGATGATATGAAATGCATTTCATTTCTGGAGTCTGAAATTTTCTGACAGAAGAAAAAGCTGCACCCCATGCTACTAAGGAGGTTAAAATGTAGGCTGGTGGGTTAGAAAAATAAGTTTCATATGACTCTTTTTTTGTAGTACTGAATTATAACAAAATATTCGGCGTTGCACTTGGATCACTTAGGAAGAGGAGGTCTTTGCATTTGTGTTCAGTCCGTGGTTGCTCAAAGCCCCCCCTCTTTTGTAGAAAGCCCAAGGCCAGCTGAAACTGCCCATCGTCCCGTCCCTCCAGAGACTGCTGATTTATCGCTGGGCCCACCAGGCCCTCGTCACGCCTTCTGATCACCCCCTGCTGCCTCTCATTTGGCAGAAGTTCTTCCTCCTGTATCTTCACCGCCCAGGACCGCAATATGGGTACGTACCCAGAGTGGTAGCAGTTTCTGTGATTCCTTCCTCCCTCCGCACTGCTCTGCTGCTCTATTCTTACCCTCTGCCATGAGTTAGAATCATTCTCTGACCAGGAGTCTCCCTCCCTCCCTGAGACACATTTATTAGACTAAACCTATTGGGGTTCAGGATCTCATGCAAACCTCTTACCACCTGCCATGTCCAGTGTTGTAAAGACAGTGCTTTGGAACTAGGTCAGGATTAACCTAGGTCCTTTGGAGACATAAAAGGAGAGAAACTGCTGGACTGAGGCTGCTGGTGTGACTGTCGCAGGGCGCATCCAGGGGGCTGTGGGTAGTGTAGGTGTGGACCAAAGCAGAGCTGTGACTGGTGGCCCTGGACTTGCTTGAGGGTGTCCAGCATTTCCACTGGCAGACAGGGACTCTGGCCAGCTAGAACTGCCCACTGTTACCATTACTCTGTAGCTCCAGCTCCTTAGCTCCCTCTCATTCCTTTAACACTCATTTCTTCGCTACACATAGATTGTCACTTCTGTTTCCTATAGATTGCATTTTCTTCAAGAACAGGGACCACCTTTAATCTATTATGTACCTCTAACTTGTGATAACACCTTGAATTTGCTTTGCATTTCATTCTTTTAAAAATTGCTTCCACATACACCACCTTGTTAGAGCCTCATAGTAACTGTTGGGTAGAAATAATCAGTGTTAATTTAGCATGGCATATATACAGCCATAGCAAATTGACTTGTCGATTGAATGCCATTTTCTGTCAAGATAGCATCTCGTGTGGATCTTGTCATCTGTGCTTGTGCTTTTCAAGGTTACCCATAGATGGTTGTATTGGAAGAAGGTTTTTTCAAAGCCCTGCTCATGTCAACTTGTTGAAAGAAATGAAGAGGCGCCTGACAGAGGTGGCTGACTTCCACCATGCTGCCAGCAAGGCCCTCCGAGTTCCAGCAGAGGGCAGTGAAGGGCCTTCGGCGAGCCAGGCTGGCACACCTGGTTACCTGACTTCTCCAGAACTGCACACGGAGCTCGTGAGGTGACACAGGGTTATTTAGCCATTTATGTTGTTGTTTACATCACAGGTACTGTGCTAGAGCTATTTTTGTGTTGCAGACTGCTGGACGTTATTCTCTTAACCTGTCAGATTGAATGTGGAAGGTGCCTTTGACGGCAGGCTTGCATGTTGTAATGTTTCCCTTTTCTGCTTCCCATGAGATGTGAATCAGCAGTCTGGATGTGGCCCTGTCGAGTACTTGGAGTCTGAGTAAAAGATCTTCACCAGAGGACTAATGTCCTCTTCTGTTTCTTTATATAAAAATAGAAAAAGAAACCAAAAAATTGCTCAAAGCTGGTAAACAACAAGTAGAGTCTGCTAGGATAGTTTTCTAAAAGAAATTAAGTAACCACGGCAGGATTTTTTTTAGTAAAGGTCATAGGCCTCCTAGGGGATTGTAGTAATCTCCCAGAACTGCTTCTAAAATTGGGTACAAATTGGCATCCCCCAAAATTAGAATGCTGAAGTTTGGGCTCCCTTTCACACTGTTCCCCCTTGATTTAATAAACTTGCTATGTTAGATATCAGTCTTTTAAATAAGACTTCATCAAAATAGCTCTTCTCAATTAATCCTGAATACAAGGATGGTAAAGAAACCCAGTATTTTGATCCAGCACTGAGGGATCTCAGTGGAGACCTCAAAGCCCCGAGGGCTAATCTCTCAGCCTCCAGAATGATTTTTTGATTTCTCGGAACCCTTATCTTGTTTGCTTAAAGTAAAAGTTATTTTCTTTTTTTTTTTTTTTTTTTTTTAGAGGCATTTTTTTTTATTTTATTTATTTATTTGTTTGTTTGTTTTGTTTATATATGCACTGGGTACAGTCAGAAGCGCGGGAGGGCGAGAGAATTCACCAGAGCCAGAGCGGGGAGCAGAGCAGGCAGAAGGACCGAAGTACACTGCTGACGGGAGCAGCGGGCGGCAGGAGAGGTCTGCGCGCCATGTGGGACCCTCCTCTGGTGGCCGGGGAGCAGCCGGGGATCGAACCGGCGCCGCAGAGGCTGCGGGCAGCTTCGCAACCCAGCGCTCAACGACTGCGCCACCGGGGAGGCCCAGTAAAAGTTATTTTCAACCAGCCTTAACCAGTGGGAAGGATTTATCCTTGAGCATTTAGATCAGACAAGAAAGTCCCTGGCATTCCTTTGTGCCTCTCAAGCCCCCTTCCCTTGGTGTGTGGGTAACGTAGCTGACATTAAGCGACTGGATCAGAAGCTGGAACAGTGCTCAGTGCCAGCTTTGCCTGGTTCCTTGCTCTTTTCCTACACAGACTGTCATTGAGGTAGAGGAAGTGATTTTCCACTTTCTTGGGCTAAGCCAAGTCATGCCACCTCCAGGTCCCCTACAGAGGAGTTAGTGTGCTGCAGACTCCACTAGTATCTGTTGCTGCAAACAACTGCTTAAAATGCATGGGATCTTAGCTACCTGAACTGTGTGTTCCTTGTAAAAACAAATGAAACATCAATTGTTTTAAAAAAGTTTTTACTGGAAAATTGAGATTTACCCCCACCTTTTTCTCCCGGCTTTGTTCTAGTCCTGCTTAATGGGAATTGGGTATACACATGCTGTGAGCTTTATGATCCCCTGAGGCAGGAGATCATCAGAATCTGAAGCTGGCGAGTTCTCTTTATGCATAAGTTAAATTAGGCTTTTAATGTCTTCTCCGAAAGACAGTAAATGTGTTATTTGAATGTTATTTAAACTTTTCCAAGCACTGAGGCTCACTGTGACTGGATTTCCCTGGAGAGAAAAGCTCCACATTCAGATCTGTCTTAAAATCACCTTCCCTACTTGTTCTGTATACTGTTCTGAACCCTACTGTTATTATGGGGTTCAGAGTCCTTTCTTCACAGTTTTGTTTTATTTCAGCAGATATATCCTATTTTAATGATCTGAGACACGTGTTTCTCCCCGCCTAGAACATGAGCTTCTTGAGAATGTGGTGGTTGCTGGAAACATCTTCTGTTCATTATGTGCTTTTCTCCTGTGGGGTGGTGCCAGTGTCCCCAAAGATGTAAGAAACTTAATGTATCTACACATCTTTTTTATAGTTTATGTAATTATATATATTTTTTTCTTTTCAGGCTCTTCAATGTATATATGTTATGGCTAGAAGATGAGACTTTTCAAAAAGGAGACACCTATATCCCTTCTCTACCAAAGCATTATGATACTCACAGGCTAGCAAAAGTGATGCAGAATCAGCAGGTGAAACTCAGTGTTTCTTTTGTTGTATTTGACTGTAATTTGAATTCATCATATTTATAATCTAATGGTAAAACCACTTACTAATATGAAAATGGGGCCGCCTGAATGGTCATTGTGTTTGTGGGTTTTGGAAGTTTATAAGTGGTGGTGTTGAAGGGATAGTCCCTTTTGAATCTTGGCCCCCGCGTATATTCACTAGAAGAGCAGAGGCTTGGTCTACAGCTTCTCCTGCCTCATAAACAGTCTTCTTCTAGCTCCATTCTTGCTTATTTTAAGTTGTCAGCTAGCTGAACGCTTTTAAGCCTTCAGACTCATTAGTGGTCAAATGCTATATAGCAAGTTAATTGCATGGAGAGAAGAGCTCATTTTTGTCTATTTTGGAAATGACTATTAGGTATCATAGTGTTTGGTTGCTATTCTGGAGACTCTCAATTTTAGTCTTAACATATTCTAAGCTGTTCTTTTGTACCCAAAGATACCTATGGTCCTTTTTAAAGCCAAAAACTAAGTTTTTCCAAGTTTTCTGTTCACTTCAGTAGCCATCGTGTGTGTGTGTGTGTGTGTGTGTGTGTGTGTGTGTTTGTGAATATCTCTACAATACTAGATCCTTTGCTCTAGGGACTGAACTTTGCTGGGCTTTGACCCTATACTTAGGGAGCCCTAAGGGTTGAGACACTTTAACTTGGATCTTTAAACCAATCCACTTCCACATTATACATAGTATTTCATCTCTAGTATCTCAGACTTTCTTCTGTTTTCTTTTTCTCCCTCTCCATCTTCCTTCCTTCCATGATTTTTGGTTTTGTACCTTTAAGGTGCCATGTAGCTAATGACAAAGATACAAAAAGAAACCTGACACAGACCCTCCCTTCAAGGGGCTTACTGTTAAATAGGGTCAGCAATTATTCACCTGGTGCTAGTCTGTGGCGTGCAATGCACAGGGTGCTGTGGGATATAGAGGAGCGATACCTGGCTCAGACGGGATGGGGTGTGACTTTTGAACTAAGCCCTAAAGCATAAATGGGAGTTGGTCAAACTGAAAGGAAAGGCCCGGTGATGGAACAGTGGCAGATGTCACCAGAAGAAAGACCGGTATGTGCAGAGCCATGGCAGGTGAGATAGAATGATGTGTTCAGAAAGGTGAATAGGGCTCAAATTTCTAACAAACTTGTTTATTCTGAAGCCTTTGTTTGGAGAGCTATTGAAACAGTAGAGATGGTTAATTGAATAGATGAAGTAAAATTTTGTTGAGGAAAAATTAGTAGGATCAGCCAGAGTTTTAGATTAAATACATAAGTAGGATTGACACAGTAGCAGGATTGATTCGATATACAAGGACTCCCAAATTTGTAGCTTTAGCAGCTAGAGATGCTGTTTGCAAAATTAGGGAAACTGGGAGAGGAAGTGCCTGAGGGGCTTCAAGGAGAGCTCTTGTCAAGGCTTAGGGGATGTACAAGTCTAAAATTCAGGAGCGGAAAAGTATAGTAAATGTGGATATAGTGGTAATAGATATTTAGATTAAGAAGACTGAAGGTGGAACCTTGGGATATAACAACAGAGAAATAAGGCTAAGAATCTATGTTCAGAGAAAATAGGAAAAAAGTTACTATTTAAGCCATGGTGTCCTGAAAACCTCTGAGTGCAATTCCTTACCCATCTCCTCTTTATGCTCTACCCCACTGTGTTTTATCTAGGGATTTGTGTGTAGTAGGTACTTGGCCAGTACTTTAAAACATTAATCATACCTTTCTTGGTTCTCTGATACTGATCTTGGTTTCACAGTATCTACAGAATTAACTGTTTTTTTAAAAATGTCTTTGCCATTTGATTTGATAGCTCCTATTTTTGATCAGAAATTCAAGTTCTGAGTTGTTCTTTCCTTTTTGTAGGTTCTGAGTCATCTACCCATTGCTTAATTTCTGTATTCTTCTCTAATCATTAATCTCTATCAATAGTTATTTTGCATTGTGACCCCACTTAAAGGAGACATATATACACAGTAGGTGGGTCTGATATAGCACCTGGAACATTTTGGTGTGTCTTAGATTCAGGCTTGTGATCAGGCTGACCTTGGAGTCTGGAATGCCTTGTGCATGATGATTGGGAAAGACTATAAAATTATTTTTCTGATCCTGTCACACAAAAAGTTTTAAGGTTCCTGCTAAGATTTCAAGAGTGCCCATTTTAAATGTAATTCATCCTGTTGCTGGAGAATTTGTGTCAATGATTCACTTTATAGTTTAAGTATATAGTTTTATGTGAATATATGACTCACCTATGACAGGCAAAGTCTTGTGCTTCTAGGATCTGTGGATGGAGTATTTGAACATGGAGCGCATACATCATGAATTTCAAGAAAGTGTTGGTCTGTGGATGCAGGCCAAGCTTGAGTCCCATTCCACGCTCTGCAGTTTGTCAGTGCAGCTGGACTTCACCGATCCCTTACTAGGTGAGTCAATTAACCATTAGCATCTTTGGAGAGATGGATGAATGAACGAATGAATGTGATTTATTGATTCAGAGCTATGGAGCGTTAAGGTTTGCACAATGTATCTCTCCAGTAAGAATTACTATTTTTTAGGAGTTCAGTGTTAATTCTCTGCCTTTTAGAATTAAGTTAGGCCATGAGTAACAGAAAACGCCAAAACAGTAATGGAGTTTGGAGGCAGGCAGTTCAGGGCAGTAGCTTTATGACCTATAAACCTCCAGGGCCCCCTGCTCCTCCTCTTCAGGTACCCCAGTAATCTCATATGTAAATCCACCTATGGTCCAAAATGGCTGCTCAAGCTTAAGCATTCCATTTAGCAGGAAGGCGTGTCCCTCTTTTAAGGACACTTTCAAGAAGCTGCTCACAAGACTTTCCAATTACATCTCATTGTCCTGACTGAGACATGTGACTCTAGCTGAAAAAGAGGCTGGCAAGTGACAAATTATCTGTTTCATTTTCTCTATGATGCTTTAAAGATATTTCAGTTGATGTACAAAACTGTGTAAAGTGCAATTTTACATTCATTTATTTTGGATTTACAGGTTTAAAATTTAAACTTTTTTTTTTAATAAACCCTTTTGTTCTATATCTGGAATTCTTTTGTTCTATATCTGGAACTCTCAAGTGATCATAGTCCCAAAGTTTCTAAGTTGGTTGTTTTATCACTGTATTTTTCTAGAGAAACCACTTTATAAATTATCACTCATTTTCTATTCAAGACCATGAAAGCTCATTTAACTAGCAAAGATGATGACATTCTTTACAACAATATATAATAGAAAACAATATTGGAGTCATTTATTTTAATCACTGAATATATATCTTAAGTGTAGGGCATGGAATTATAAATAAAATTGTTAAACAAAATATTATAATGGATACTGAAGTGATTCAGTGAAAGGCAAAAATATCTTTCTTATTCTGCCACTACCCAACTAGTTAGCCGTGCAGAGAAAAAGGAGAACCTTCTTTGGCTTTATTTCACTGATTGGTAAAAGGAAGGTGCTGAACTGTCTTGTCTAAGGCTCTAAAATTCTCCCCTTCAAGATCTTTCTCCTTGCTTTTACCCCTGAAATAATAATAGGATTTTGTTCTGATTATAAAAGTTATAGGTGCTCATTAAAAAAAAAATAAACAATATAGAAAGGTATATAAGGGAAGGTATAAAAGTTGCACTCAACCCAACCTTATTAATTCTCATTTTCTATTCCTGATTCCTGAAAGTTTGTTAAATGAGAATAAGTAATATGTTTATAAAAGCTAGAAGTTTTGAGAGAGAGTGACTACCAAATCCTAGGCACTCGACCAGCAGGGAGCTAAAGCTAGAAGTTCTGAATGCTTTTGTGAGTTCTGTCTGTGGTGCTTTCAATGCTTTCTTAACACTGCCCTAAAAGACTGCTTGTTTTCTCTGAAATTAAGCTAGTAATTTATTAAGCCTTAGTTTTTGTTCCAGGCACTATCCCAGTACAGGTTCTCTCCCTCCCTCCCTCTTGCCTCTCCACCTTCCCTGTTCACCCCTCCCCCCAAAACCCCCCCACCCACACACACATTATTTTTTGGGTCTGGAAAAGCTCAACTTTTTTTTTGTCTTTACAGATTTTTGGTAATAGTGTTTACAGATCCAAAAAATAAATTACCAAATTACACCAAATAGGAAAGTTCTGTTTTTGGAAAGCAGGGTAAACCTGTACTTCGTATGCAATACCTTAGTCCTCCCACCAACTCTAGGAAGTTTATCCCTGTTGAACAGATAAGGAACCTCAGGATAAGGTGATTAGGTGACTCACCCAAGTCACAAAGCTGGTAAGTGGCAGAGTCATCTGGCTCCAGAGACCCTGCTCTGCCCTTCTTTGTCCTTACTCCTGTGCTGGCAATCAGCACAGGTTGCATTGCTAAATGAAATTAAGGTTAGATCTTGAAATAACAAGTTTCAGGTTTTTCTCAGACGATAGCAGGTTAGATGATGATTATACCAAATGATGCAACCTCTTTTTCTTAATTCAATTTGTTTTGTTTGCTTCTTAATTTTTGCCAGTTGCAATTTTGAGTGGTGACTACAGATACTCTGATTTAAATTTGTTCCCTTTTCTTTTGTATTTAAAATATTACCTTAATTTTTCTTTCATGGTAAGTTATATATGACTTGAAAAAGAGCCTCCAGTTTTTCCTTAGAATCAAAAATTTTCAAAGAAAATATTTCTTGAAGGAGACTTGCACATAGTCAAGAGTCTTAGCTAGAGATGAGCAGCCACCTTTGTTACACTCTCTGGAGAGTGGCAGTTCTAGTGGAAAAATCCCAGCTCCAAGGGGCCATCTTTTTCTTGACCTGTTTGGAATGTTAAAGTCGATCTGTTTTTGGGTTACAAACAATACAAGCCCTTCTATGCCAAGTAAAGTCATGACTATAAAGTTGTCTTTAATTTTCTTAACAAGAATAGAATAGAAAATTGAATACTATATCTAGAATGAAATCGGAGATTCATAGTCATCCCTTAAGTACTTGTTTACTTGACTTTAGTGATTTGAAATTCCTTCGATCTCTCCTGTCCTTTGCTATCTTAGCATTGGAAAGTCAGCATTTTTCTTCATGTTCTTCAGTCTCTACCTGCTGCTTGGTGTGTACCTAGTATAAGGAAGAGAGAGAAGGACAAGCTGGAATTTATTGGACACCTATTGTGTGTTCAGCTCTGTACTAGGTGTAAAAATATAAACATTTGAATTGATTCAATCAGTATGAAACTATGCAATCTAGTGCAGAATTTCATGGCATTTACTAGACCCCTTTTAAACCAGTATCAACTCTAAACGACTTAACATATCACATAAGGCTGCTATGGAAATAGATGTGAACTTTATTTACCTTCCGAATTATCATCAAAACTTTTTGAGGATAGGAATTTGATTTAATCATGCTACATGCTCCTGAGCTCCCAGCTCTTCATAGAATGTTATTAAGCCTGTGCATGGTCCCTCAAAATTTACAAGTAACAGAAGATAATGATTTTATTCATTTGCGCCTCTGGTAATTTGAGTAACTCTTCTGCAGATCTCCAACATCCTTTTTGAAGGTAACAGGCCAGGCCTTTGTACCCATTTAGGGTATTATCATCCAGTAGTAGCCATTACTTGGTAAATCTGACTTAATTTTCTTTCAGCTAAAGAAAGGGTTTTAAGTAACTTGCGGAAGCACGATGCTCCCCAGCCTCCCCTTGTCCTGCAGCCCGTGAGACCTCCTGTGCCAGTTATTTCCTCAGCTGTGCTTCTGAGTCAGAAGGATGCCACTCAGCTGGTACGCACAGACCTAAATCTGTTGCAACAGCAGGCCAGGTAAGACCACAAATCCTCCAATATCACCCTTCTTGCTTGCTGCTTTGACAGCCAGGCTGATTTAGTACACAGGAGGACTTCTCATCAGCACTCTCACCAGGAGGGTAATTTGACCAGACTGGCCCAGATGACTACCTTATTTAACCAGGTTGTGACAAGTCTTTTTTTATTTTATGGTGAAATAGTATGCCACTTCCATCGACTAAATTTGACTTGTTTCCTGCAGTGGCATTTTGTGTGTCAGCACTGCCAGCTAAATTTTTCTTATGCTTTTCCTAAGGTCACTTTCTGATATTGGAAAGATAGTGTTAGCGGTGCTAATGAGGTTTACTTTATTTTATCACTGCTTTGCTCTCTATCTCTCCATATTCCTTTAAAAATTGATATAGTAGGTACTAGATTCAAATGCCAGGAAGTCATCTAATTTTCCAAGTTCATGGTAGAATTGAAATGATCAACTTTTTAAGGTTTTGATTCTAGTTTGTGACCTTACGAGAAGGAGTGTGTGTGGAATAAATCTGTTTATAAAGTAGGAGAATCTTTGCAAAGCCCATGGGAATCAATCTCTTATTGACCATTGTTCCCTTAGCTCTTTTTGAGCCAGGCCTTTATGGTCACATGCCTGAACACAGTGAATCATCTAGAACAATATTGACACCTATGTAAGCTATTAGTTTTTTTTTTTTTTTGTCTTTGCATTTCATTTTGAGTTGCCAGCATAGATCTTCCTTGACTTTTGATGGGATTACAGCTCTGTAAACCTGTCATAAATTGAAAATGTTATAAATTGAAAAGGCATTTAATCCACCTAACCTACCACATACCATAACTTAGCCCAGCCTACCTTAAATGTGCTCAGAACGACTCATCATTGAAAAGTTAAGAAATCAGAAGTCAGGGACTGTCTGTACCTAAGAAATTCCTAGTACTTACAAATAAGATATCCCTTTAGGATGATTAAATTAAGATGGAATTCTCATTAGTTCTTGTGTATTTCAGGGTCCACTTAAAAACCATTGTTGATACAACACAGATTCTAAACAGAGTTTTGTTTCTGGCTAAAAAGTTGCCCCACTTTTCCTCTCTTTCTTAACTTTCTGGTTAGCCTGATTGCCAGGGAAAGGATTTGGGTAAGTGTTGGCACACACACCTTTGTTCTTTTGTTACTATGAAATACTTGTGTCTTGCTTTGCTCCAGTGCAGGCTGGGGGTAGCTGGAGGCCTTTATCTCTCATCATGAACCTTTCCTAAGACTTCCTTTTACCTCCTCATGTTTTCCAGAACTGCAGCTCTTCGGGAATCTCAGCAGGTTGCCTTAGACAGTGAGCTGTTGGACACAATGCCCAAACAGTATGTTAATCGTGAAGAACAGATCACACTACATTTGGAGTGTAGAGGCAGTAGTGGAAAGAAATGCCAGGGAGCAGCAATTGTAACAATTCAGGTAAGATTGCTTACATTTCTTCATCATTCTGAGAATTTCAGTTGAGTCCCTAATCTTGGCATAACATTGAGAAAGACTGAAAGAAGTATATAGCACATCATCCATGTCCCTAAGCATTTAATACTTTTGGAGAGACTGAAGCAAAACACCGCTAATCGCATATTTCCAAAAGTGCTGATGAGTCTTATAAGACAGATTGATATAAATTCAAAGAAAAGCAGAATCAATGAGAAAATCCTTAGCAAGAAGGGCTTAAACTAACATTTCACTTTGAGTTGCTAGTATAGATCTTCCTTGAGTTTTGTCTTAAACTAACAAATGTATCAGTTAGAAGGAACACGGGAATGGGGTCACAAAATGCCATCTAGGGGTCAGGGGCCAGATCAGTCTATTTTAGGTTGTTTTGGGAGTGGTAGTAGGAATTCTTTGGAAAGGACTGTCATTTCAGAGCTTGGGCTGTTTGCCATGGACAGTAGGGAGCCTCTGGTGATAGATTTGGGCAGAACATAATGGAAAGCAGATCACTTGGGGTGAGCTTACCAACAGGCAAAAGAAGATCTGTGCAAGAATATGATTAAAAATTCAGCTGCCTGTAGAGTCACCTTCTTGAGTTGGCAAAAAGAGTAGCTGGGTCTGTGACATCATACCGACAGGCTATCAGAGTGGAAGCTTAGCTGTAGCTACATGTCATAGCACTTAATACAGGTACTGTTTAAACACTTTGCAGCACTTATTTTGTCCTCACTACCATCCCTATGAGATGTGTATTTTTATTATCCTTATCTTCCAGATGAGGAAAGAGGCATGGAGAAGGTAAGTTACACACTCAAGGTGCCACAGTTACACACTCAAGGTGCCACAGAACCTGCATTCTGTCTGCAGGCATGTGCCCATTATCACTGTGATTAACTTTTTTTTAAAAAGTGAACTCAGTTTTACCTCAACTGAGCAAGAAATGCTTTGAGCTTGGCATTACCTACTGACTACAGAAGCATAAAAATAGTTCTTTTTTTGTTAGTTTTTTGGAATAGACTATTGGTTGTCCTTCAGAAAATTTTCTTCTTTTTGTGCTCATCCACACTTGAACACTTCATCAATCTCCTTAGAAAACTGTTTTGTCTAAAATGTCTTTTCTAAAATAACCTTTTTTATACTTATATTTTACATTACCTTCAAAATTTATTTCTGATAACATACTCACCTAAAGTTAAAAAATTTGTTCTGGATTGTAAGACTCATAACATTGAGATAATGTCTTTGGCCAGACACTATGTAAAGTTAATTTTCTTTTGGTGTGCTTTTTTTCCCCCCCTGTTGCTAGTGCTTTAGTAAGGATAAGATAAAGAGGTATTTAAGAAGAATCACTTACTAAAATAGTAAAACTGAAAGTAAAGTTTGCCAACTGAGGGTAGAATTTGAGTTGGAGGCTAAATAAGCTAAAAATGTGTTTGGTTATAATAAAAAAAGATGCTTATTATCAACTGGTGTCTAACAAATACAGTATTTTTCCATTTTTGAAATTATACATCTTTGCCAACCTGTTAATTCTGTATAGGGAAGGGAGTTCTCCTAAATGTATTGTTGTAAGTGACGAGTGAGATTAGTTCAAAGAAATGTTTTCCCAGTTCTTGCTTTGTGAATAGCTGTAAATGTTTATTGTCCCAGTCAAAGAACAGGTCTCTTCTGACCTCCTGTTAACTGTCAGGATCTTGTGATGGAAAATACCTAACAGACCTAAAAGCTTTAGCTCTAAGTCTGCAGTGAATTTGTCTGAACCCTGAATTCTGTAATCTTCTGCTTTAATTCTGTTATAAAAGGTTACACCTTGTCTAAAATACTTCAGAGTTATTTTGATCGAAGGGAGACATACTGGCTCAGCCTTCGAAATGGTTTTTGATTTATTCTTTCTCTTTGTTTTCACGGTCATTGCCTTGGAGGCCCATAGCACTTCTTCCCCAGCCTGTTCATTAGGTTTCCTACCCGTATGCATTGCTAGACAGTTCAGTTACCATTCTGTCACCCTTCACCTTTGGCAACAGGAGTCTGATCACATTTCCAGGCTAAAAACCCACATTGATTCCCCAGGCAGCGTAATTTGTCCTTTCTCCCATTCCCCGTTCTGTTTTCTAGCCACTACCCACTTAGACTTTGTCTGTTCTCCAGACACCAGACATTCATACCTTTGCTCTTAGATACCTGCCATTATTTATTTTTACCCACTCACTTCTGAACATCTCTCATCCTTCAATTCTTAGCTCATGGTAGCATCTTCTCTCGAGATCTTCCTTGACCCTTCTAGTCAGCTCGAGATGTCCCCTCTCCTCACAGGTATGCGTCAGTGCTGTTGTAGTCATTTGCTGTTTTTCCTGCCAGACCCAACTCCCTGTGAATAGAGATCCCATTCTCATTCATCTGTGTCCCTGCACTACCCAGCATGGCTCAGCATGTAAGATGTACCCTTTGATGTCTCCTTGAATGAATCAGTGAAAGCCGCCAGCACATCACCCATTAGGATGTGTTACAACTGTGTATTTTGATGAGTTCTGTCATTGTTACTAGATTTTGAGTTACAGGAAGGCCAGGACCTTGTCTTATTCATGTTCAGGTCATCAGTGCCTCACAGAAAGACACGTTGATGGAATGAGCAACTATAGTTTATACAAGTTAGCCTTCTGATATTAACCACCTTTAGGAACTTTGCAGATATCATTTGACTGGAAGACATCATGGAGTTGGAACCCCTTTTCCTCATAGAAATTAGCATTCACTCTTCTGCTTACCTTTGACCAACTTAAACACCTTAATGTTTTCCATAGAAAGTCTTAATTTAAATACCATACGCTGCTCCACATACCTTTTTACTCTAATACAAATGTCTCCTAGGCATTCAATCTTGGAAAGCAAGTGAGGGTGGTTCTACTCCAGTACCCCACTTCTTTCCCTCCTATTCAGAATTCCTGCCCTGTTCCTGCCCACTTACCTGGGCCCTCTCATATCCCAGGTAGTGTCCTGTACTATTCTCTCACTCAATCTTCACAGAATTAAGGATGAGGAAATGAGTTCAGAGAAGTACAGAGACTTGCTAAAGTCACAAAGCTAGTAAGTGGCTCAGTCAGAATTCTGGCCTGCATCCATATAAACTTGAGACCCATGTTTTCCACATTAGTGGCTACAACTGCAATTCCTGAAGACTGGCAGTGTGATTCTGAGTAAGCTGATCAATGCCAGTTAAGTCCCATTTAAGTCAACAAGTGTACCACTTTCTCTGTGAGTTGTTGTGATTAGGATTGCTCTCTTTTTCAGTAATTAGAAAATTCATGGATTGGATCAACTTTTCTGACTGTGAGAAGTGATTTTATATTTTAAATACAAATTTTAAAGGGCTCACTTAGAAAGGCTTCAAATTATATCATAAACAGCGCTTAGTAAAATTTTTCTGGGAGGGAAAGCCCTGGAAATTTCCAGCCATCTGCATGTTTGGGGGGTATACAAAAGTCAAATATATTTTATGGGAAGTGAGACGTGCTTCATCTGTGGTCACCTCTCCTAACAGAAGCCTCTAATAATTCAGTGATATTCCCTGAGGAAATGAACTAATTTATAATAGGGTTCCTTTTGTTGTACTTCAGTATTATAGAGGTTGTTTTCTGGGCCCAGGATTGATTTATTATCATGTGAAAAATTTGTCCATTTCTCCAAATGAAAGATGGAAAAGACCCACCCAGGGCCTCCCATTACTGTAAAAACTTACTGAAGGACGTGTTTTGTCCAACTTTTAAATTTCTTTGTCTACTTAAATTGACTCAAGTGGAGGGGCTTCCACCAAGCTGCTTTGTTCTATTGTCTGCAACTTCTTGTGATTATGAGCTGGTGGGTAGTCATTCAATCTCTCTCACCCCCATCCTTGTAAGAAAAGAAAATTTTTCAACAGTGGTGAGAACACTGAACAAAAATAAGTAGAGTAGAAATTAATGATAATTTGGGGGTGTTTGGTTGAGTTTCTTTTGTTCTTCAGTGTTAGTAGTTTTATGACACAGGGAGGCAATTTTAAGTTCCAGTTACACGGTATGTTCAGTCTCTGCCTCTGCACCTCCCAGGCAGCTGTACCTCTGCTTTTTTTCTCTTATCCTGTGTCTTCCCATTTCCTCTTCATTTGCACTGTCTTCTGTCCTCTCAGATTGCTCTCTGTTTGGCTGCTTTCTGTTTTGTAGTATATTGGGCAAGATGACTAGACATGTTCCTTACCACATTTTGGGCTATTAAGCCTTGGTTTGGTGTTTGGCGGATTTGAAATTTAATATTTGTATTGGTTCATTGTGTGGTTTAATGGAAGTAAATTACTTTTTTCATCTTTAATTTCTCCAATAGTAAAAATGAAAGTAATTGTTAACATGTTTTTGGATATCCACTTTCACGCCTTTTGGTTCATACTGACAGCTCATTTTTCCTTTTAAATAAGAGGTTTTGTGACGATTTTTAACATGACATTGGTGAGTTTTCTGGAAGAAAGTTGTCATGAGCATAAAAGGCAGGTGCTCCATGTACACCCAGGGTTGTGCTGCTGTGCTGGGGAAAATGGACAGACAGGACCACTGCTCTTTTTTTTTTTAAGATTTATTTTTATTTATTTATTTATACAAGCACTGGGTACAGTCAGAAGTGCGGGAGGGTGAGAGAATTCACCAGAGCCAGAGTAGGGAACAGAGCAGGCAGAAGGACTGAAATACACTGCTGAGGGGAGCAGCAGGCGGCAGCAGCAATGTGGGACCCTCCTCCCACATTGAGCAGCCAGGGATTGAACCGGCGTTGCAGAGGCTGCGGGCAGCTTCGCAACCCAGTACTCAACCACTGCGCCACTGGGGAGGCCCAGGACCACTGCTCTTCAGGAGCTTTTGATCTGGAATTTATGATAATCACCCTGACCAAGGCACTAGCCCCTCAGTTAAGTAAGTTTGTGACTTAAGTGTTTGTGTTATTTACAAAGGATGCCTGTAATCATGGCAGTGGTGACTGAAGACTGTCTCTGGGCAGGTGCATATATAGGAACATGTAGACCCTGTTACTCACTACTGTGCTTGCGGAAGGCCATTTGAGGAGAAACTAGGATTTAAAACCCCTGCCTTCTAAATGTTCTTGTCTCTTTAACATTCTCTGTCATGTCTGTAAGATAACTCCAGATTGTATAGCCTGCTATGAAGTCCTCTCCAAATCAGACTACTCCCCAGTCTGATTGCACTGCCCTTTTCAGCCCAACCCCACATCAGTCTGGCTGGGTTTCCCCTTGTCCCTGCGTCCTGACATCCTTCACAGCTGCCATGGGGGTCCTGTCTTTGTGTCACAGCTTGAGCCCAGCTAACCACACCCCAGAAAGAATATTAAAAATGAAGGAAGCAGTTATCATCTAGGTCCCCCTCAATTAATTAGAGGAAGGGATGTTAACAACCCCCTCAATTAAGAAAGACATAATCTTACAAAAAAAGATTAGTCTTTTAACTTGAAATAAATTTAGTTGTTTTCTTTTTAAGCTCAATAATTTCTTCTTATTGTTCACATCTTTACTGAGAACTAATACAAATATTCTTTTTTTTTAAAGAGGCATGTATTTTTTATTTATGATTTATTTATTTGTTTGTTTGTTTGTTTATTTATTTATACAAGCACTGGGTACAGTCAGAAGCGCGGGAGGGTGAGAGAATTCACCAGAGCCAGAGCGGGGAGCAGAGCAGGCAGAAGGACCGAAGTACACTGCTGAGGGGAGTAGTGGGCGGCAGGAGAGGTCTGCGCGCCATGTGGGACCCTCCTCCGGTGGCCGGGGAGCAGCCAGGGATCAAACCAGTGCTGCAGAGGCCGCGGGCAGCTTCGCAACCCAGCGCTCAACCGCTGCGCCACCAGGGAGGCCCAATACAAATATTCTTAAACCACCAAATTAGTGAATTGCTCTTTCCTAGGCATGCAGCTGATCTGGGCACTTCCCATATTTTCTTACTTTATTGTTCTATAAAAATGTATCTTTTCTGACTTTCAAATGACATGTTTTATTCCCAGCATCTGTGTCGTCCTATTTTTTTATGTCGCCACACATGAGCCTTGTGGCCAAGTGTTTCTGGTGGAATCATATGTGTTTCTGGGTTGGGTGAACTCGGGGGCTATGGCTTTAGGGAGGGCTGATAAGGGAAGAGGAGGGTCTTGATATCCTTCAAGAAAGGCCTTATAGGTGGCCGACATTGAGTCTATTTTTGAGGAGGATGGGGACATTGAAACATAAATAACGTAGAACATATCCTACAAAAGACTTTGAACTGGTGATGAACTAATCTAGTTTGATTCTTCGTGAAAAAGCTGAGATTCTTGAATAGTTTATAGTTTTTTCCTGTCATTTTGAGGTTCAGCCAAAATCAGGTATTTGTAGTACAATATCTGCTCTAGAAAGGGGTGGGACAAAAAAATCTGTTGACCACTTGAATTTTTGTTAGTTTGAAGGTATGCATAAGAATGAAGCTATAAGCCAACAACTTCATGTTTTGAGAAAAGAAGTGAAGCAGTTGCAAGCAGAAGCTGCCAAGCCACCATCACTTAATGTTGTTGAAGCCGCTGTGCATTCAGAAAACTTGATTACGTAAGTTTTGAGGGCATTGTAATTTAAAATATTCTTTCGTTTTTATTAATAGTACATCCATGCCCTCTACACCCCTCCCATACCCACTAGTTAAATTAGACTTTGGGCAAAATCTGGCCTGCCACTTATTTTTGCTTTACTGGAACACAAGTCATGTCCACATAGGTCTACAGCATGTCTATGACCTTTATGCTGCAATGACAGAATTGATTTGCTGTGACAACTTAGAGTCCATATGGTCTAAAATAGTTACTATCTGGCCAGATTTTTCCAAATTACTGAGTAGTAAGAAATTTGACATAGTGTGTTCTTCCATTTGCCATAGTAGCAAATTGACAATGAGGACTATTTTAAAAAGCTGCTGGTAGCAGCAACACTTTGCACTGCAGATCACCCTCCCGCTTCCCCATGCAGTTAATTAGCACTGCTACTCTCCATGATACATACTCACGTGGAAAAACTAGTGGGGAGCTTTTGCCAAGAGCAGGAGATGAAAAACAGAGCATGTCCTGAATTAGCTAATTATAAGCTCAGTTAATATCTTTAGGATGGACTCATAAAAGCTGCCCATTGTGTAAACATCTATAAAATGCTAAAATCATTTGCCCTTAGCCATAGTTTCTACTCAGTGTGTTCAAGTTGGGCTCAGTCCCATCTGTGGCACTCCTCCTTAGGGTTGAGGTGGGTGCTAGTCATCCAAGTCTGGAACGTCATCATTGGACAACCTGGTGGCCTCTGGGTGCATAGTAGGTAGTGTGTAGGAGCACCATGGTGCCAGGTAGGACAGAAAAGGCCAGTCATCCCTCCTCCGCCTCACCATAGCCCTCTGATGCCTGCAATATGAGCCTATGACAGTGAGAAGGCACCAATCAAAAACAGCACTGTAATAAGTGCAGTGGCATTACATCGACTTGTAGGAAGGCTTTTCTTAACTGAAGGTCATCCTCTGTGCTGGAGAGCCTTGAGTATTTTACTGTACTCCTAGGGACTCCAGCAGCCGGTTGGGATGATCCATGGGATTATCATGATCTACTGCCAAGGCTACAGTCAGCAGCAGTGGTGGCCAGGCTTACCTGACTGTTGCCTGGTCTGCCCACATGCCAGCACAGCCTGGAGTTGGCATCCCAGTGTTCTGGATTTTAAAATTTAGAGAAATCATGGTCCTTGTTTTTGAAAATGTGTATTATATAAGGACTATACAAAGTTAAATAGTAAATTATGAATTACATGCAAAATATGAAACTTTTTTTTTTAAAGATTTATTTATTTACACATACAAGAGCTGGGGTACAGGCTGAGGTTTGCGGGGTGAGAGGATTCACCAGAGACAGAGTGGGGAACAGAACAGGTAGATTGGCCGAAGTACACTGCAGAGGGGAACAGTGGGTGAGACAGGAGAGGTCTGCTGCGCCATGTGGGTTGCTCCCTGGCCAGCCAGGGGATCGAACTCGTGCTGCAGAGGCTGCGGAGAGCTTCATAGGTTGCGTCTTAACCACTTGTGTCACCAGGGAGGCCCAAAATATGAAAAATTTTAATAAGGGTAAGAATGTTAGCCTTGGAGAAGACACTTAATGCTCAGCTAACTTTCCCCTTTGTTAGCAATAAATCATTTCTGTATATTGGAAATATAACTTGTTGGGTCAAGTTGGAAGATATTTACCCCATGAGATCTTTCTAGAGTGGTATTTGTGTGGGGCTCTGAGGACTCTTAAGAATATTGCCTAAAAGATGTAGAGTTTCAAAGAAACACTTGTGAGTCTGGCCTCTTGCTGTAGATAAGTTATCTTATATTTTCCCACAGGGCCTTAGTGAATGCCTACAAGTTGCAGCCTACCCCTGGGGTTCAGAAGGTTGGCATTAGCCTCTTCTTTACTGTGGTGGATTATGTCAGTGATGAGACTCAGCGTCATCCTCCCACAAGGCAATTCTTTACTTCATGCATTGAGATCTTGGGACAGGTAAGGTTATTCTGTGTCTTTAACCTTTTCCAGCATATAATGAGTCCCTATAATGTTTCCATTAGGTATAGTCAGGATTAACTTCATTCTTTTATTGTAGGCTTAGAATCTCACCTAAGTCAGAAGCACCTTTGAATTGTTATCTTCTCAAGATGTAAAAAGAACTGTTGGCCTAGAATTTTCCTTCTTATACAAGAGACACTAAATTATTCTGATTTGAAAGTCCCTGGGGAGACATCAGCTTTTATCACATGCTGTTGGTTTTAACAGTAACATTGCCAAAGTTTTTATGGCTTACAAAATGCTTTCTGATTAACTTTATTGTGATACCTGTGTCATTGATATCATTCCTCTCTTAAAGATAAGAAAACTGACCTCTAAAAGGTCACTTGCCTAAAGAATACAGCCGGTGAGTTTTGGTGCTGAGATTGGATCCCAGGTCTCTGATTCAACCTTCAGGGCTCACTCACCTCCCCACTGTTGCCTCCAAGTTGCTATTCTCAGTTACCATTTTTTTTTTTTTTTTTTTTTTTTTCAGTTACCATTTTTTATTTATTTATTTGACTTACTGTTAACTATACAGATATTTAACAAAGGCAAGAACAATGTATCCAGGCAGATTGATGAAATATGTCATAAAAGAAAGAAAAGTGATTTGTTAGAAAATATATAAACACTAATAAACCATGTATTCTTACCCACATTCAATTGAATGAGTACTTATTTATTACATACTTAATTTCCTTAGTATTTGATACTTTTCCTGCTGTATTTAATAGTTTCATAATTAATGACAGAATGCAGACTCACTTTAGACACTTAGTGATCATATAACATAGTGCAAATTTCTGGATTCAAATTATCCCAATATTTAAATCTTTTAAAGATTTTTTTAGTATAGTTAACTCAGAATTTTCTATATATGACTTGTCCAAATCAAATTAATGGATTATCCAGAATTTTTAACATCAGCTATATTGGAAGTGACTGATTTATGTTTTTGATTACTTTTGATAGTTTCATATAGAAAAAATCTGTATACTACCTTAAGTCTATATACTGCCTTATATACCACCCTTTAAAACCTGGTTGCTTGAGTGAGGATTGGGGAGGGGAGAATTTGATGACATTTTCCCTTTTTTAATGCTTTCAAGGTGTTTATCAGTGGCACTAAGTCAGAATGTAAAAAATTACTTCAGACCATTTTGAAGAATAGAAGACTCTGCTCTCTCTTGTCTCCTTTCTTCACTCCCAATGCGTCACCTGCAGAGTTCATACAGCTCTATGAGAAGGTGGTGAAGTTTCTAAGTGAGGACAACAGTGATATGATTTTCATGCTGCTAACTAAGGTGAGATGTGATTAAAATTTGGTATTATTGTTGAAATGTAGAACTGTTTTTCCCATTCCATAGAGATGAAGGACCCTCTGGAGGTCTGTTTACTGGTAGACCATTGGCTGACAGGCCTGTTTCACATATTGCACGATCCCCCAGGAGCCTGATCCCATAGCTTCCGCTTCTGGGGGCACTGGTTGTGTAGAGCAGCCTTAATCCACACAGTATAAAAAGAGCCTCACTCCTATGCCATCTTAAAAACTTAGTATGGTTTTGAACTAGTCATGCGAGTAATTTAGTATATCCTTCTTTTGTTTATTGGCCTGAATTTATGCCTAAATTGTGTTTGATAAATGAGTTGTAATATATCAAAGTCTCTCATGTTTAGGATAAGCCATATCTAAGAAAATTACCTTTGTTCTCTAAGTTGAATATTAACTTGGACCAAAGCAAAGCATTTACTTAACCAGTTGAGAATTCAAAGCCTTAGCTATTTTACCTTCAATTGCATTTCTCTGATATCTGTGAATCATAAAACCTGGGCGTTTTTTAGGGTCCACAGCCTGATCTCTGTCTGTAATTGGGAGAACATGTTTGTTTTGTGTTGGCCTCAACTTACTGATATTACGACTGGACTAACCCTTAGGTTTTTTATTATTGCAAGATGCCCTTCAGCAAAAACCATCAGGAACAGGAAACACTGAAAAAAATAAAATAAAGTTTTATTACAAGATTTGGAAGTTACACACCACACCTGGGCTACAGTGAGGTCATAGGAAGAGAGAATGAAACACGGGTCTGGGGTCCTGCTTTTATCTGGGCTGAGAGTGGGGGTAGGGCAGCTTCACAGGATTATTCTTTATTAGTAAATTCAAATCATGGGAGTGGGAGTTTAAAATGTGGAAGAGAGACAAAAGAAGAAAGAAGGAAAAAGGAAAGACACAAGTCAGTCCCAGCTGACCAGTTATCTAAATTAACAGGATGTATACACCAGAAAGGAGGGAAGAGGTGGCTTGGCTCTTATCTAGTGTGGGGCAGGCCATGTGTTTGGGTTAGCCCTCTTTGAAGTGGAAGCCCCTTTGATATGGATGCCTTGGCATCAAGTTTGAGTCAGGCACTGGTATTACAAAAAAAAAGGGAAAGCCACTGGGATCTTACAATACAGTGTGTTATAGTTTGGGATCCTAGAAGGTGATGCCGACACCTTGAATTTTTATTAATTGACATAGGTGAAGGGGGCAGATGCAGAAACGTGGAGACAGCTCTGTCAAGTGGCTCCTTGTTGGTGGCACTGTGACCGGTGAAGGGGAACTACAAAGCCCTGATGCTTGTCTTCTAGGGAAATTACCAACAAGATTTTTATTTTTATTTTTTTTCAAGATTTATTTATTTATGCATACAAGAGCTGGGGTACAGGCCAGAGATGTAGGGGGTGAGAGGGTCCACCAGAGACAGAGTGGAGAACAGAACAGGCAGACTGACTGAAATACACTGCTGAGGGGAGCAGCGGGCGAGACAGGAGAGGTCTGCTGCGCCATGTGGGTTGCTCCCTGGCTGGCAGGGGATCGAACTGATGCTGCAGAGGCTGCGAATTGCTTCATAGTGCAGTGCTTAACCCCTTGCACCACCAGGGAGGCCTCCCCACCAACAAGGTTTTTAAATTGCAAAATATTAGCACATGGTGCTGAGAAAACTCTGCCTCTACAATTCCAGAGAGTGAAGTCAAGGTGGAGGCACCCATCTCAGTGATTAAATCACCTAGATTCTTTTATGTACTTGTATATAAATTTTATTTTCAATCTATATAAACACAAAATTCTAGGTAATCTTTGATTTTAAATAAAATTTGTACAGACTTTGTTCTTCTTCAGTTAATATTCTAGTGTAAATAAAATGCTTCTTGTTTCTTTTTCTTTTAGTTCGATCTTAAACAATGGTTAAACGCCACTAAACCTCCTCTGTCTGATCGTACCAGGCTCCTGGAGTCCATTCATTTGGCACTTACTGCCTGGGGCCTTGAACCAGATGAAGATATTTTGATGCCATTTAATCTCTTCTGTAAGCACTGGACTTTTCTTCTTCTCTACCAGTTCCCTGACCAGTACAGTGACATTCTCAGGCTGCTGATGCAAAGTAAGTGTCTTTTAATTGTGATTGATTAGATCACAGTGAATATTTAATGTGGCATTTACCATTCTACAGATGTCATCCGAAAATGTGAAAATAATACAAGTGTGCAGGAGTTTAGAAACACTAATTTTCAACTAAAGTACTTGCTGAACAATGTCAAAAAGGTTTCTGTCTGTGAAAATAGTGAATTCTTGTCTCATATGCTGAGAGTCAACAAGGCGGCACTTTGTTTTCGGTGTTGGAGTCCATGCTTTGCACTCACCTCTTTATCTTGACTTTGTAGCTGTCCTGTACTGGGGTGTGGTGGAAGTGGCCTGCTTACTCTGCAGGCCACACATTTGGTAGGCAAAGGAAGTTGCTACTTTAGAATATACTTAACAGGCCAGTTGGTTTCTCTGTAGTTCCAAATAGTCCATATATTTGGGGATTTTTTTTTTAATCCCTAATTATTTGACACTTTTTTTTTTTTTGCGAATGAGTTTTATCACAGTATTAGATTATATTTGCCAAGGGAAAGAGCAACATCAAATTTCCCACATTCTCATCATTTCTGTCCACCTCCTGCATTTTTTAGAGTGTTAAAGATTAGAGGATTAAAGGGTGTAGGCCTTTTTTATTTTGGAAATTCACTAAGGAGGAACTTTATCGAATTTGATAAATGAGATTATGTTTACTTTTTTCATGTGAACTTCATTGCTGTTTAATGATGTAATGGAAAATTAAATTTTACTTTATGCTAAATCTTTGTGCTACCTAATATAACTCATTTAATGAATAGGTTAGTGATCTTATGGCTGGACTATCTGAAGCATATGGAAATGTTTGGTCTCCTGTTCAAAGTACTTCAAGCTTTTGTTGTTTCCCTGCAGAGGCAAGTTGCAGGGTGGTGGAGAATGGTAGTAGGGAAAGGTATTTGTATAAATTTTGTTGTGTAGCTGATATCTAGTCTCAATTTTCAAAATCTGATCATGTATAAATTGTGGTTTTTTTCCCTCTGAAACCTTTTTAAGAGACTTTAAGCTGCTAATGTAGACAACCATTGACTTGCATTTAGCAAGAAATTTATACTTCCCAGGAAAAGTGATAACAGATAAAGGCTTAAGACAAACAGTAGTAACTTTGTCAGATTTCAAAACCTCCAACTTCCTGGTTTCCCTTCTTGGCCACCATATGGGTGTTCTCAGAGCTCCATCCTTTGCTCTTCTATTCTCTTTATTGCCCTTGTTCTTTCTGGCTTTCCTACTGTTTTTCGGGCATGCATGGCTCCCACTCCTGGAGCTCGGTTCCAGGCCCCTGCTCTAAGATCCAGACCATCATAGACATTGGACACAGACCTCACTGTCCCTATATTCCTCACCCGTGGTTCAGCTGGCCTCATCTTCTTCCCCTCAGACCTGCTCCTGCAAGTCTTTTTTTTTTTTTTAAAGATTTATTTATTTATACAAGCACTGGGTATAGTCAGAAGTGCAGGGGGGTGAGAGAATTCACCAGAGCCAGAGCAGGGAGCAGAACAGACAGACTGACGAAATTTACTGCTGAGGGGAGCAGTGGGTGGCAGGAGAGATCTGCGTGCCATGTGGGACCCTTGCCAGGTGGCCGGGGATCGAACCAGCGCTGCAGAGGCTGCGGTCAGCTTCGCAACCCAGTGCTCAATCACTGCGCCACTGGGGAGGCCCTCCTGCAAGTCTTTTATCTCATTTGATCCTCTCAAGCCTCTGGGTGGAAAGAATCTGAGCAGATATCATTCTGTCCTCTGGGATGTGAGGCTTGCAAGTAACAGGGTGCCAGCCAGTCACCTCCACTTTTGCGGTCTCTGTGTTTCTTTAGCTTTTGTCCACTGTAGGAGTGGAGTTTTATTTTTTATTTTTTTAAAGATTTTTTTATTTATACAAGGACTGGGGTACAGGCCAGAGGCGTGGGAGGGTGAGAGGATTCACCAGAGACAGAGTGGGGAACAGAACAGGCAGACTGACTGAAATACACTGCTGAGGGGAGCAGCGACGAGACAGGAGAGGTCTGCCGCACCGTGTGGGTATCTCCCTGGCCGGCCAGAATTGAACCCGCGCTGCAGAGGCTGTGGTCGGCTTCACAGCACTGCACTCAACCCGCTGCACCACTGGGGAGGCCCTTTGGAGTGGAGTTTTAGACTTAGGTATGGGACTTCTGAAAAGAGCAACTCTGCAATTGTGTTCTGCAGCCAGTCTTCTGGTGCTTTGTTTCTCTCATGTCATCCAGGTGGATTCCCCAGTCAGGGTCTGGTCGCTGGAGTTCCCCTTCCAGATTCCATGCCACATTGCTCAGCTCTGCTCACTCCCAGCAGGGAACCAGGAACCATGAAAGTTAGATATCCCGGTGGTTAGTTCTTTTCACAGGTCCTTTTTACTTGGGTCTCTGCAGATCTTTATGAATTTATTTTTGATATTAATTTAACTTTTATTCCTTTGCAGAGCAAATGTGTTCTTTGAGTCAAATTGAAAAAAAACTGAAAGGCTGACTTGATGTCCTCTGTCCCTGTCTATCCCTTAAGGCTCTGCTGAGCAGCTGCTGAGCCCTGAGTGTTGGAAGGCCACTCTGAGAGCCCTGGGCTGCTGCGCGCCAAACTGCCAGCAGGGGGCAGCTTCTGCCGAGAGCTCGGTGCTTCAAGGATCTTCAGATGTTCTCTTGTCAGACAAGCAGGTATATAGCATTTGGTTTTTGAAGTTTTATCTATGCATTTATTTTTCATTTCCATTGATATTTACTTTTTAAATGGTTGGAATACATTCAAAATTTATACTTAAAAAGTTGCTTTTTGTATGCGTAGAGAGCCTGGTAGTGTTTTTTTAAATCCTTGCTCTCCCCCATCCCCACTTTACCTGGATCACCTTTCCGTCATACCTCAGAGTCTAATTCTTTTTTTTTTTTTTAAAGATTTATTTATTTATGCATACAAGAACTGGGGTACAGGCCAGAGGTGTGGTGGGTGAGAGGATTCACCAGAGACAGAGTGGGGAGCAGAACAGGGATTGACTGAAATACACTTCTGAGGGGAGCAGTGGGTAAGGTAGGAGAGGTCTGCTGTGCCATGTGGGTAGCTCCCTGGCCAGGGATCGAACTCATGCTGCAGTAGCTGTGGACAGTTCATAGGTTTTGTCTTAACCCCTTGCACCACCAGGGAGGCCCTCAGAGTCTAATTCTTGCCCATCTGTCCAGGATCAGCTCAGGCCCTCCACCTGTGTATACCTTCCCTTCCCACCTTAACCCTCTGATTTTTAACCTTATACCACTGGTCCCTTCGGTCAGGTTTTCATGCTGTGTCCACAGAGCTCTTTGCTTCATCGACTTTGTATAATATGGGTCCACATGAGAATGTACTTGAGAGAATAGTTCCCGTGCTTTAGAAAAGAGTTTGAAGGTGGCTGATTTACTTTTCATGTGCTTCATACCTTTGTTCTTTTTTTATATTAATTTTTTAAATTTTTTACATCATTGTTCATTTTTAAACAATATTTGCTTCCCCCCACACCCCCAGGTGTAGTCCCCATAAGTTTCCTTCACCAGTGCACCCGTGCACCATCACCTCATTCCCCCGTTCTCCTCCCTTTCTCCCTCTGACCCCTCTCCCTCCTCCTCCCCTGCAGGATGTCTCTGATTTATAATTGTCCATTTTTGCTTTGTTGCGTTTTGTCTTGTTGTTATTTTTTTTTTACACTGATGTCTTATTTAGTTCCCCTATTCCTGCTATAAGTGAAACCATCCAGTTTTTTTCTTTTTCCTTCTGGCTTATTTCACTGAGCATAATTCCTTCTAGCTCCATCCACGTTCCTGCGAATGGCATGAGTTTATCTTTTTTGATTGCTGAATAATTGCTTTGTACCTTTGCACTTCTGCTACAGTTAGAGTGCTCCATCACACCTGCTGTAATACTATACTGAGAGGGGACACTGGGTAAGCATTTTTTGGACTGATAATTCTCTTCTAGGTAATGGAGACAATACAGTGGCTCTCAAACTTTTTTTACAAGCTTCGGTTATCAACATTGGACTTTAAAAGCTTTGGTTTATTCTCAAAATGGAGTCCTTATATGTCTGATATGGAGACACTTTTGGGCTATCTGGTGAAAAGATTGCTTGACTCTGAAGCGATCTGCTTGGCCCAAGACCCATCTGCCAGCAGCAAAACAGGTAATACACATTAATGCTAAGTGGAGCTAGGCATTCTGCTCTTCCATTAGAAGAGACTTGCGTTAGATACATTTAAGAGATTCAAATCTTTTTGATAATACTGTTTATCTGATGTCAAGGAAAGAGGAAACAGAAGTTACAGGTGTGAACCCATATGTGTGTCATACCTATTTTCACTTACGAAGTAGGTGCTTGCCTCAGCTTGTTGTTTCTGCCCCTCCTTTGTAAGGTGGGGTGCAAAGAGATGGGTTTTAATCTCTAACTCTTTTCATGTTACTTATCTTGCTAAATAAAGTGTTCTGACTAGTTAAGCATTTATCTTTAAAAAAAAAATGTGTGGTATCAAATGATCCATTACATTTGGCTGTAATAGAAATTCTTCAATTGAAGGAATTCCATTGCAACAGAAAACACAGACATGCTTAGTCACACTAAACTTGTCTTTTTTATATCAGCATTGGCTTATGGCTGTATAAGTAAGCAGACTTTAGTTTTATCAGTGATGTTAACAGAGGATGAGCTTGTTTTTTGTCTCTAAAAATTTTCCCTTTAGTGCTGAGATCCCTGCACTCAGTAATCATCCAGCTCTTTAAGCCATGGATTCTGGTTTTAGAGGACAATGAAAGGTAAATCGTCTTTGAGATATTCAAATTCCTTTGAAATTTGTAGACTTAAACTTTGGTGGTGTTTTGATACAAGTGATATAGTCAAAGATTTAATTTTTAGACGTAGAACCATATTTAAATTTAGAGAATGAGCCTTGACAGGAGAAATGTAAGACCCTTTCTGTTAGTGGAATTGTTAATGTGGTTGATCAAATCTGTAATCTTGATATTAACTTTGAAGCAAAACTGGGTCCTCATTCCAGTTTTCCACAGTAAAGAAGTTGAATGAATTTGGGTACTTAATTTCAGAAAAATAAATGTTGCTCTCCTGAATTAGGATTTTATTCAATATATACAATATATATATATATGAAATATATAATATATATGTAATATAGTAAGAAGTATGAGCCTAGCTTGTTTTTGTCTAGTACCTCAATCATTTTTTAGAACTAAATTAGTTTTCAAATTATTGAGTGGGAATTACCCTCAAAGAAATCAACTGTGCAATGAAATGAAAATGAGAGTATTATTTCGTGAGTATTTGAGACAGATTTATAGAGCTATCCAAATGCAGTGGATTGCCTTTTGAGTCTTTTTCCCCCCTAAAAGCATACAAGCAACAGCTAGATGAACTTGTTGGGAGTTTTGTAAAAGTTACACAGTGGTAGAGATTGAAGGTGTTTTCACCAGTATTTATTAATCTAAATTCCAAGATTCAGAAAATGTGAATGTCTTGCTCAAGTCCCACAGCCAGTGAGGGCAAGAACTAAGACCAGAGCTCAGGGCTTTTGACTCCCATATCAAGACATGTTAACCCAGCTCTTTGCTATGTATTGAGGAAAATAGAAAAGACTCTGGAGCTTTGCTTTTTGCTAAGTGGCTGTCATTAGATAATTCGCAAGCTTCAGGATTTTGAGGTTATTGTGCAACTAGGAACTGTAATGCAGGCAGATTTCTAGGAAGAATTAGTAGAATTTATTTTGATACTGAACTTTCTAGACCAGACTCATAATTAAAATTTTTGTATAGAGAGTTTATTCTTCAATTAGTTCTTTTCTGTTCGTTGTTGGCCATCTTATTTGTTAAATGTATCCATTCTCCCTCCTTCCCTCCCTTTCATGCTGTAGGGAGAGAAAACTGTCAAGGCTTTTGAAATGTAACCAAGATACACAGGGATAGATACACAGGGTGTCAAAGGTGTTAATTTGATAGTTATTTAGATAACACATTTCTGAAACTTAATTGCATTGGAATAAATGTTAGAAAGGGAAGTAAATAAAATTACATGGTTGCTACTATAAGCTACCAATCACCTTCAGGAATTTTCAGCTTTTCAAGTGGAATAAATGTGTGTTACAGCCACATAATAGAGTTTTCTAGGCCTCAGGCAAGCCTAAACTCTAGGTCCTAGAGTAATTTAATTGCAGAGCTTTCTCTTCTTTACTTGCAGCAGCAGCCAGCGGCATTACCCCTGGCTCGAGAGTGACGCTGTGGTGGCCTCAAGCCTTGTGCGGCTCTTCACCGACTGTATTGACTCATTGCACCAGAGTTTTAAAGGTAGGAGGATGTTATGTCTCTAGCTAGGTTTCACTTCTTCCTGAAGTCAAGTTAATCATTTGTCTCTGCTTTCCTACTGTATTTCAGTTTATTTTAGTTGGTAAGCAGTCATCGACCAGTGAGAGGTCCCCCACACAATCATTTGATGTGAACTTTGTAACCTCTTAACTTGTTCATGGGATAGCTGAGTTTCATCAGTTAAAGAAAATACACAGTTATTTCTTCTCAAATATTGTCTGTCTCCCATGTTAACCACATTCTGTCTTCTATGACTTAATTTCTTTTTCACATTTTTTATCTTTCTGCTTCATTTTGGGCAGTTTCTTAAGGCTTTGTTTCCCAGTTTATTCAGTCTTATCAGGTACATCTAACCTGTTTATAAAAAATCCATTGAATTTTCCTTCTCGATTTCTGGACATTATATTTGTCTTTTAAATGTATCCTGATCTTTTTGACAGGAACTGCTTTCTTTTGTTGAAAGGATATCCAGTGTTGATTTCTTCATCATGTTTAAACTTGCTTACTTTCCTTGACGGTTTATGTGCAGTGGTTCCATCATCTGAAGTTACTGTTGCAAGGTGGCTTATGCTGCTGTTTGATGTTCCTTCCGATTCTTATTCTTAGAGGCTTGTTTCCCTGTGCATTTTGTATTGTGTGTTGTGAACCCATCCATGCTTACCGGGACTTTATTGAAATTCTGTAAGATTTAAATAAGGGTAGATGCCTCCAGAGAAGAGCTGTATTTGTTGCCCATTGGAGCTCTGGAATTTCTCAGCTTGGGATTTCCCTTACCACACAGTTATATAAAATTACTCCAAACTCATTTGCAGGCAGGCCTCACTCACATTATCAAAGTAAACTTTTTTCCTTCCCAACTCTGAGTCCAGGTGAAGGCAAAGGGGGTCCCTTTCCCCCTCATTACCCTTTCAGTCAGGAGATAAAGCTTATCTTCTGTCCCCCAGTGCTGGCAAAACTCAAGCCAACCATGGCTTCAGCATCAGGTTAATATTCTAGTTTCCCAGCCTCTCCTTGCTTTTGGCCCCCACTGTGTCCTTCCACTGAGTGCACTAGCATTTTTAGAGATGTTATGTTTTATTTAGTTATTAAAATGTTTTATATTGGGAGGCTTATGAGGATATTCAGTCTACCCATTGCAATAACATGTCCTTCCTATTTCCAGTTTCTGTTTTGGCTTTTCACCAGATGAATTTTCCTATTCATGACCTACATATAGTATGTAGGTCACTTAACATCACGAATGGTTTTTTGGACAGTGTGTCTTTACATTGAGTTCCAGTTGGGGTTTTTTTCCCCCTTTTGTTTATTTGAGGACTTGTGTTATGTTTGTCTTTAGAAACTTTGAAGTAGAATGTTTCAGTTCAGCATTCAAATGTGTCTGGACCCAGTGCACTTCAACAATATCATGCAATTTTTGAAATTGTTTTTTATTGAGGTAACATTGATTTACAATACTGTATATGATTCAGGGTTTTTTATATATTTATGGAAGCACTCCACTCCCACCTGCTGCTCTGCTTGCTGTTCTTTCGCAGTCCTTATACATCCTGCTGCTGCTCATTTGCTTGTACTGATTCCTGTAGCCCTTTAAGTTCACCTAAAATCTTTATAATGCATTGGTGCATCTGAATCCTAGGGAGGCTGACCCCATGAAGAAGTGAGAATGTCAGAGATTTATTTGGAAAAATCCTGTGTAGATGAGAGGGGGAAAAGTAGGCAAGGAAGACCTTCACCTGCCTTGAAGATGTTTTGTCCAGCCTGGCAGGGAATTCCAGTGCAAACATTTATCACTGAAGAATCCAGGTTGGGCAGAAGTGGCCAGGCCTATGCTCATTTGTTGTCTGAGGGCTGCTGTTTCGGAAGGGCATGGCCCTGACTGAGAGTTTGTGGCTTAGGAACAGGAGGGTACATGAATAACATCAAGAATTGGCAGCTAAGTTCAGAGAGCAAAAACAGAATAACTGCACAGCATGATGAAGAAGTATTAAATTGTAGCCTTTTTAATGAGATCATCTAGCCTGGATGAGAAAAATGAGAATTTAAAAAGCAAAGTGAATTTATCTGAGGTCACAGAATTTATCTGTGTCTTAGCTGGGTCTAGAAGCCCAGTCGTGTCCTAAGAAATGACCTCCTACATGTCTTCTACCTACGTGTTCATCCTTATCTAAACAAAACATTTTATCCACGTTTAAACAAGTGCTACACTTCACCCTTCTGTTAAAATGTTGTTAAAACCATGTGTTAATGTTTTGTACTGTGGAAAAAATTAAGGGTTGGTGTGAAGGGCACAGGGAGTTAGAAGTGAATAGTCCGCTATTACCATGTGTCAATGTCATTGGCCATTTTTCAAAAGTTGAGAAACACCATCAAACAAAACAAACAAAACTAAAAAAGTTTTGTTTTAGACTAAATTCCCCTTGCATTGTCACTCTCTCTGAAGGGCACTAAAATAGTTGTGAAGGTGATACTGAGTGATCCAGGTTAATGAGGAGCACAAGATTCATCTCAGGTTGGCTTACCTGAAGGACACTTAATTGTCTAACCCTGAATGCAGGGTTACATTTCAGTCATTTGGAGCATTTTCTTTTGAGAAATATGGATTTCTTCAAGGTGCCAAGTGAATAAAGTACTAAATGAGACTGAATACATGCTGAGGGCAACAGACTACAGGAATCCTAGACTTGGTTGGGGTCTTGGAAGGGTATTTGAATTAAAAATTTAGAAGTTTTCAAGAAAAACCGGCATCCCTGGTATCTCCTACTCACTCACTGCTCACTCCCATTACCCAAGTAATTGAAGTACCATTCTTTAGTGTTCATCTGCCGTCAGTTTTTTTACCTCAGCATCTGAGAGTCTCTAAACTTGTGTAACTGTTTGAGAACCTTAGGTTTTAGACTTTCAGTTCAAATTTGTATTATTTGGGTTTTTTTTTGGTTTGTTTTTGTTTTTTTGTTTAGATAACCCAGAAGGCCTTTGGCTTTATTTTCTTTTTAAATTTTAGATAAATTGTTGCCGGGTGATGAAGGAGCCCTTCGGTTACACTTGATGCATTATTGTGAAGCATGTACAGCTCCCAAAATGCCCGAGTTCATTCTGTACGCTTTCCATAGTGCGTACCGGAAACTCCCGTGGAGGGACCTGCAACCCGACCAGGTGCTCATGGAGGCCTTCTTCAAAGTAAGTCCTTCCCTTTCCACGTCCCAGCTGGCTTCTAGGGAGCTACCTGTTTACTTAGGCACAAAGTGGACTGTGCCCACTTTTCGTGCTGCCCAAATGGTGCATGTGTAAAGCAGCATCCCATGGAAATCCTTTCATTGTGTTAATAGGTAATGGGAAGGCATTTCCAGTACCAGTTTTTAAAACCCAGAGAAAAGCTACTGTATATAACAGCATCCCCTAGATTTCAGAATTGTCATATGAGTGCATGGTTTAATGACTTTGTCATACTGCCTTCATCTTGGTGTTTCTTTATATGCATGTATTTTTAGGGTGTCATCATTAGAACTACTTGTTAAGTGCTCTGTTAAAAAGTGCTCTATTAAAATAGTGGGGTCACTAGTTTCTTTAAGCAGTTATGCAAGGGAATAATTACAAGTACATTTTAATAGCAATGATGCGTCAAAACCATATAAAGACCTGAAATGACCTGGAAAAATGCCAAAAAGTGTGTATGAATTGTTGCAATAGAAGCAATACTTAAAAAAAAAAAAAAACAGACAAGTAGAATCCACACCACTTGGGAACTTGTTGGAAGTGCAAATTCCTGCTCCCACCCTAGATACAGGCAACACAAATTCTAGGGGTGAGGCCCAGCGATCTATGTTTTCACAAGTCCTTCTGGTGGCTCTGATCCATGCTCACGTTTGGGAACAGCTGAGTAGTAGGTCTCAACTTTGTCCTGTCCCAGCACACCTGAAGACTTGATATGCTGCCATCGGCACCAGTGACTAATTAGGATTTGCCACTCTAGTTAGGGTGATATGAAATCACTCCTCTCCTGTTAAGAATTGGTGGAATCACCATGGGGACTATACCCAAGATGATAAAGCATACATTGTATAAAAATGAAGAATGATGTAAAAAATATATAAAATAATTTAAAAAAAAGAAATTTTAAAAAATTGCCCCCCCCCCAAATTGGTGCAATCAATTATGAACGAACAATTGTGAATGACAAGCTGAAAAATGCACACATTCATTGAGTAAGGAATGAAAGATATTGCAGATGTTAATTAAGTCTAAGTCTCTGGGCAGGTAGGGTTATGGATGATTTTTACTTTCTTTATTTTCCATAGTACTTAATTGTTATCAAGAGAAGTTATTCCTTAGACCAAATATGTTTCCTAGTACAGGAACACATGCAATGACAAACTTCCATCTAAGTCAAGCTGAAGAATTCCTTTATGTTTCAAGACTAAGTTTGCACTCTGAAATATTCCAGCCTTCCTCATCTTCTCGGAATCTTTCTAGGAATCATAATTTCAGTCACAGCACACTTACAGTAAACTGCAACCTCAGGGGTGCAGTGATGCTCCCAACAATATGAAATCGCAGAGACTTGGCAAGAAGGCCTGGTATCTGAGGTTTTGACCAGGTCCTGAAAGTCATGGTAGTTGTCTCCTCAACACCACATCCTTTCATACTGCAGGAGAAAACGGAGAGTCTGGATGATGTTTATAATTTGGGCAAAGTTATTTTATAAATTTAACTTACTCAACATTGAGTTGTGCACATTTTCAAGACACATAAACAGCGTAAAGCAAAACACTGATTTTAATTTGTTTCCTTTTAGGTGGAACGGGGAAGCCCCAAGAGCTGCTGCTTATTTTTGGGGTCTATCCTTTGTGAAGTCAATTGGGTCAGTGTGCTCTCTGACGCATGGAGCCCCAGCCCCCACCCAGAGACACGGAGCATGATTGTGTGTCTCCTTTTCATGATGGTTTTATTGGCAAAGGAAGATCAACTGGTAGACCAGACAGTAAGTTTGGATAACTTGTGATAAAGACTTGGCAAGGCCCCCAGAGGCTCACCCTCTATGAAGTTACAGTTTTCAGCAGATTTCCTAATGCTTCCATTAGCAACTCTGTGCTTGGCACATGAAAAGCATCTAACTAGATGCCCAATTTTCTTGGATAGTTGATAATCTAATTCTGGATTATGAAGGTGACCACTCTGAGAAAATATAAAAATCAATTTTATTTTACATCTCATCAACTTCTAGTTCTACTACCAGATCAAAGAGTTCCTTTGGAAATTGGCTTCTGAATACTTTATGAACCTTACCATTAGTGTTTTTGCCAAGACTTTGGTTAGTTCTTTCACTGCTACTCCCAACTTGAGTAGATACTTACTGGACATCTTAACGCTTCTGTGTTTATCTTAGGCTGTCTTAATCATACCATAGAATAGCTAGAGACACATATTTCTGGGAAAATGGGAGCTCTGAAACTAAAGGAATATGTTTCCTTTTTAGGATTCACCTTTGCTTAGTCTCCTTGGACAGACAAGCTCATTTTCATGGCATCTTGTGGATATTGGGTCGTACCAGAGTGTGCTGGGTTATTTCAGCAGCCACTACCAGCCATCCATCATCCTGGCAAAGGAATCTTCTGCTGAATTAATCTTGAAACTCCTGAAAGTGTCTGCAGGTCTTTCCATTCCTACTGACAGCCAGAAACATCTTGTAAGTAGAGCGGGTGCTTTAAAAGGCTGAGGGTGGGCCTCCCCGATGACGCAGCAGGTTGAGCGCAGCGCTATGAAGCTGTCCGCAGCCTCTACAGCGCAGGTTTGATTCCCAGCCAGCAAGAGAATACCCATATGGCACGGCAGACCTCTCCTATCTTGCCTGCTGCTCCCCTCAGCTGTGCTTTTAGTGTGTCTGCCTGTTTTTCTCCCCACTCTGTCTTTGGTGAATCTTCTCACCCTCCTGTGCCTCTGGCCTGTACCCCAGCTATTGTATAAATAAAAAATAATTTTTTAAAAGATTTATTTATTTATTTATTTATTTATTTATACAAGCACTGGGTACAGTCAGAAGCGCGGGAGGGTGAGAGAATTCACCAGAGCCAGAACAGGGAGCAGAGCAGGCAGAAGGACCAAGTACACTGCTGAGGGGAGCAGCGGGCGGCAGGAGCGGGCGGCAGGAGAGGTCTGCACGCCATGTGGGACCCTCCTCCGGTGGCCGGGGAGCAGCCGGGGATCGAACCGGCACTGCCGAGGCTGCGGGCAGCTTCATAACCCAGCGCTCAACCACTGCGTCACCGGGGAGGCCCAATATAAAATAAATCTTTAAAAAAAAAAAAAAAGGCCAAGAGTGTTCCTCAGGACTGGTGTTAGCGTAAGTGCTACAGAGGACCATCTCGAACCTGATGACTCTCAGCAGAGAATGCTGGAGGATGTGTATCATGTGCACTGATATTTTAGCCCCTTGGATCTTTTAGTTTTAGTTTGCTAACTTGAGTGTCACATCCTTACAAGAGGTCAGAAGGATTGAGGACTGACATTGAGCTGTTGGTTTAGTGACCTGGCAAGAGAGTGGCAGTGAAGTTATGAGCATGAGTTTGAGATCTGACAAAATCAGTTTCCCAACTCACTGCTACTCTGACCTTGACTTTCTCATCTGAATTAAAAATAATATCTTGCCTGAAAGTGTTGTGAGGATTAAATAATAAACATCAATATTTTTGGAAAAGTTCCTTGCAAGCAACTAATAATGTTGTTATTAATGTAGTAAAAAAGGAAGTGTGTTCTGCCGGAGTTTGGGGGAACATGGATTCTAGTTCAAGTATTACTGCAGTATTGTATTTTTTTTTAAAGATTTATTTATACAAGAACTGGGGTACAGGCCAGAGGTGCAGGAGTGTGAGAGAATTCACCAGAGACAGAGAGGGGAGCAGAACAGGCAGACAACCGAAAACACTGCTGAGGGGAGCAGCAGGTGAGACAGGAGAGGTCTACTGCGCCATGTGGGTATCTCCCTGGCCAGCCAGGAATTGAACCTGTGCTGCAGAGGCTGTGGACAGCTTCACAGCGATGCGCTCAACCTGCTGCGCCACCAGGGAGGCCCTGCAGTTTTGAGATCCCTAGACATGGGGCTCTTAGACACCCTTGGCTTCGTGTGGTTTCCTGCACTGTCCTATTTACTCCCTACTGAAGCCACCAGTGCAGTCTGTGTTCCCAGGGAACACTCAATTAACACTGCTTGCATGGATTCTTTTGAATAATCCTTTTTTTATTGTCAGGATGCTGTTCCAAAATGCCGAGCCTTTACTCATCAGATGGTTCAGTTCCTCAGTTCCCTGGAACAAAATGGAAAAATCACCTTACCAGTCCTAGAGCAGGAAATGGCTAAGCTCCTGGATGATATCATTACCTTTAACCCACCTGGTAAGTGACCACTGGAATTGATGGGTTCAGTCAGTAGTGAAGTCCTGCTGTACATAGGCATTGTGACATTGGGAAGTTGTCAAGACCCTGTAATTCTTGTTTCCAGAGAAGTGGCAGTCAGAGAGATGACTGGACCTATGGATACTGTGTCATCTTAGTGGGGAATACATGAACTCTGAGAACTTGAGGAGTGGTGGATAATGATCAGATTCTGGTGTGAGGTTAACTCGATTGAGGGCTCAGTTAGATGACTGGATTTAATAATTAAGAGATGACAGGAAACCTTTCATTGAGCAGCATTCCTTGATGTTTTGGCTCCTAAGTGGGAGAGCACTTCAGAATCACCTGGAGACTTTTGAAGAAACCTTGTGTGGAGAACTTGTGCTGTTAGCAGTTTGATGGACTGGACATCCTGATAGCCTACTCTGCTGAAAGCAACTGAGAATACTGGACAAAGTGTTTTTAAGAAACATAAAATTAAATTTATTAATGAGATGGTAGAAAATCTTACAAGTCAGAGGTTAAGTGAAAGGAGGAAACCATAAACGCAAATGGAGTTCAGAGGCTGGCTAACCTTAAAGGCTTTTGCTAAACTTTTTCAGTCTGGGGGTAGGGGGTGTGGTGTGCACAGGAAAGCCCAGTGCCTGTCTAAGATGGAGCCTTATAGAAGGCGCCATGCCTAACCACAGGATAGCTTCTTCAGTGTTAGGAGGAGCTTGAGATAAAGTTCCTCTCTGACAGGTAAGCAAAGATTATCTGTTCGACTGTGGTATTGATTGGGTCAAATGTAATGTCTGTGTGGTAGGGGAACAGAAACCTTTCTTGAAAATTACCAAGTACAAACTGACCTTCATGTGGGTTTGAGGCACAAATTTATACTAACTAGAATGTCCTCAAAGTAACTTAACTTGGGCACTTAATTAAGGTATTTCAGTTTAGCATTATAATTTTAAGCTTAATGCTAATGAAACTGCAGAGATTCTAGAGACAAACAAAGCAACCGTAGATCCTCTTTGGAGAGAGCCATCTTCAGATCAGATCTCAGAGTTCCAAGGAGTATGAACTGACAGCTGAAAGAAAAAGTCACAAAACACACAAGAGAACAAGGTGACTGCACAAGCCAGTCAGCAGAGAACAATGGTCATCCAGTCAGGCATACAGAGACTTAAGGTATTGGAGTAGTCAGCACAGTAAACTAAAGTGACTTTTGAAATAGATTTAACGAGTAAGAGAAGTTTGAAAATATCAGTAAGTAGTAAGAGATTATAGAAATATATAGCTTTGAGAGAGAATCATATCCTAGAAATGAAAACATAATGGATAAATCAATTAATAGATATGTTTAACAGCAGATTCAACCCATCTGAAGAGAAAATTTGTAAGCTGGAAAATAGATCTGAAGAAAATATCTGGAATGTGCCACAGAGAAAGAAAGAATGTGAAAGTGAAGTTAGGGCAGCTAGAGGGTGACTGAGAAGATTAGCGTGCATCCCGTCATGGAGCGAGAGTTCCAGAAGAAGAGAAGATACAAATTGGGGAGAGATAATTGTAAATGAGATAGCCAGGCTAAAAATTTCCCAGGGCGCATAAAGACAACAATCCTTAGTTTTAGTAAACCAGTGAATCCCAAGCAGGATAAATAGAAGGAAATTCACACCTGTGCACACTATAGTGAAACTGCAGAAGCACAAGTGACAAAAAACACTCTTACGTCCAGGAAGGAAAGACAGATTACGTACAAAGGAACAGCATTTATACTGATGGCCAAATTTTCAGTAGCAATAAAGGAAGTTATAAAACAGTGAAACAACAACTTCATTGTACTGTGAGGAAATGACTTATAACCTGGAATTGTAAACTAAGGAAAACTTTCAAGGATGAGGATGAAATAAGATATTTTCATTGAAAACCAAATGTTTGTCTCAGTAGACATCACTAAAAGGAATATTAAAGCATGTTCTATCGATAGAAGTAGAGTGAAGTAGAATTTTTATTTTTTATTATTTTTTAAAGATTTATTTATTTTTATACAAGAACTGGGGTACAGGCCAAAGGTGCAGGAGGGTGAGAGGATTCACTGGAGACAGAGCGGGGAACAGAACAGGCAGACTGATGAAATACATTGCTGAGGGGAGCAGCAGGCAAGACAGGAGAGGTCTACCTCGCCATATGGGATTCTCGCCAACCGGCTGGGATCGAACCAGGGCTGTGGAGGCTACGGACAGCTTCACAGTGCGGTGCTCAACCACCTGCGCCACCAGGGAGGCCCTGAAGTAGAATTTTTGGAAACTGAGAAAACTAATAAGAATCCAGCTCAAGAAATTATAAAACAACAGCAAAATGTAATCAAAGACTGCAGAAGGAAAAAAAAAAAAAACAATAGAGAGGAGGAGACTAAGGATGAAGAACAATGAAACTAGTAAATCTAAATGAAACCTTGCTCTTTGAAACAATAATAATTGTAATGTTTTATTGGATTATAACAACAGTGAGGGAGGTGAAAGGAATTAGAATGTTTCAAAGCCCTTGCATTGTCTGAGAACCAGGTGAGATCAGACATTGAAAAATCAAGACTACATATTGTAATTTATAAGAATATTAAAAGTGTTTAACTTTCCAACTAAATGAGAATGTACAATAGGATGGACAAATAGAAAGCACACAGTAAGGTAGTGGACTTAGGCCCAGTGATAGCAATAGTTATAGTAAGTATGGATGACTGAAATTATCATGTTAACTTGATTAAAACAAGGGAGAAAAAGATAATCCAGTTAAAAAAAAGAACAACACGGGCCTCCCCAGTGGTGCAGTGGTTGAGCGCTGGGTTGCGAAGCTGCCTGCAGCCTCTGCAGCGCCGGTTCGATCCCAGGCTACCGGGCGAGGTCCCACATGGCGCGCAGACCTCTCCTGCCGCCCGCTGCTCCCCTCAGCAGTGTACTTCGTCAGTCTGCCTGTTGTGCTCCCTGCTCTGGCTCTGGTGAATTCTCTCACCCTCCTGCGCTTCTGACTGTACCCAGTGCTTATATAAATAAATAAATAAATCCTTTTTTTTTTTTTTTAAAGAACAACACCCAATAATATTTTTTTGTAGAATATTGTACAAAAGAGAATATCTGAATGACCAATCTGCTATGAAAAGGTGCTAAATCTTGTAATACTTAGGGAAATGCAAATTAGAACCTTTTTGACATAATATGACTCATCCACCAGAATAACTAAAATTAAAATCTTTTCAATACCAAGCATGGACAAGGATGTGGATTTTTGCAGTTCTCAGATACTGCTGATCACAGAGTAAATTGCTACCACCATTTTAAAAAGTTGACATCATCCAATTTGCACATCTCATTACCCAGAATTCTACTGGTTGGTACTTACAAAACGAAGTGTGCACACCTGTGCCCTGGATCAGTGCCTCTGAGGGGTTCAGTAGAAGGTCTGAATTGTTCTGCAGTCAGTTGATGAACTACACTATGCCTGCAGAGTGCAACGACATGGATGAAGTCTCAGATATTTCTGTGTTTATTTAAATACCTACTGAAAGTGGGTAACTGTAGTATTTAGGGGAGCATAGTAATAGAAAACTGGTATGGCTATTGGAGTTGGTCATAATTGGTGAATAAAAATGTCAGTTGAAATTTCTTGAACATACCCACAATACAAATTTCTCATAGTGTATATAATTTGGTAGTTAAAAATACAGATTCTGGAACCAGACTGTCTGACTTTACCACTTACTGCATATGTGACCTTGAACAAGTTATATAATCTCATTTGCAAAATGAAGGTGATAATCATCTCTGTTTTGTATAGATATGGTAAGTATGGGATGAGGTAATGCACTCAAGTCTTTGTACCAGCTTGGCAAGTCAACAACACTAGTGAATGTTAAAAGAAAAAAGGAAATCAAAATTAGCAGGCAATACTAGAGAAACTTTTTAGTATATGTGATTGGGCCGGGAAGATGGAATAATAGCTGGCCAGGCTACAGAGAGAAGGGTGGACTAGAAAGATCTTAATCAGAGTGATGCGATTAAATCTGGTTTTTAAGAAAACATTTGACTCTATTGATGATGAACAATAGGAGAGAAGCTGAGATCTATCTGGAGGCTTACTGCAGTAGGTTTTTGTTCCTACGAGTCGAGTCCTGATTAAGAGATAAAGTGTCTATTTAGCTGAAATTCAAAGATAAGGCCTTTCATTACCAAAAATATTTTATATATATAGAAATACTTGAAAAAAATATGTAGTCACACACATATACTGTTAACATTTCTTCTCATCCTCTTTAAAAAAGCCCTTGCTCAATAATAAGGAGATCTTATACTCACATTGAATTAGGGTTTATTTTACACTGTGCAAGTGGGTGAATTTGGCTTGATGGGTGTGATGGCTAACACCTTCCTACTTCCATTGACATAAATACTGAAGCTTTGTGGAGAAAGCTAGAAATAATTGGCAAAAGTTGTGCCAATATTGAATAGTTTTCTCCACACTCAGAAATGTATTTTTTTTGATTTGGGAATGTGAAAAAGGAATCTTTCGCAGTTGAATGCTCATTTATAGCTCACCTGTAAAATAAATTTGCTTTTTCTTGGATTCTGTTCTCTTTTGCCTCAAATTTTGGAAAAACACATTATTATGATTATACTATCCATTTTCTCATTTACAAAGCAAAGTGAAGGAGCTGCTGTTAGAAGCCTTTAAAAAGGGGTTTCTTTTCTATTTAGTTTTGCGTAATAACTGGTATTCCTTGTAAATTGCTCTAGATAACACAGCTTTGGCAGTGGTGGAGGTGGATGTACTGTACCAAACAATTGCTGACATCTTTTTGGCATCTGTTTTTTTTTTTTTTTTTTTTTTATGAACAGAGGTTGGAAAGTAATGACTAATTATTTGCTGATGAATAAGTTACTCTTTCACACCAAATGCATATGTCTGTTATTGAAGTATTGCTCTGCCACACTCTATACCCAAGGATGAATCAGTAGTTCCTACTTTGCTCTTTTTTTTTTTTTTAAAGATTTATTTATACAAGAACCAGGGTATAGGCCAGATGCACGGGAGGGTGAAAGTATTCACTAGAGACAGAGCGGGGAGCAGGACAGGCAGACTGATGAAATACACTGCTGAGGGGAGCAGCAGGCGAGGCAGGAGAGGTCTGCTGTGCCATGTGGGACCCTCACCGGCTGGCCGGGATCAAACCGACGCTGCAGAGGCTGCGGACAGCTTCACAGCGCTGTGCTCTTACACAGTATTTAGGTGCCACTTCCTATCCTAAAAAGCTAAATGCCATCCAGAGTCTTCCTTTGAGTTCCTTGAATCAGCCACTAATAAGATCTCGCTGGAGAACAGCTAAGATCGAAGCCCTCTCACCACCCTGATCACAGTCATATTGCCGTCTGGCGGCCTTGCGTGAGTGTGTATTTATGTTCCTCTTCAGACATGGACAGCCAGACCCGCCACATGGCCCTTAGCAGCCTGTTTATGGAAGTTCTCATGATGATGAACAATGCCACTATTCCAACGGCAGAATTCCTGCGGGGCAGTATCCGGACCTGGATTGGGCAGAAGGTGCATGGGCTGGTGGTGCTGCCCCTTTTAACAGCAGCCTGCCAGAGCCTGGCTTCCGTCCGCCACATGGCTGAGACAACGGAAGCCTGCATCACTGCCTACTTCAAAGAAGGTAAGAGGACCGACATCTCAGACTCTGGTGAGATTGGTCCTTTCCAAGAAAGACTACAGCTTTGTCAGAAGCTTCCTGACCCTTTTCCACAAGGGACTGAAATACTCTTCATTCTCTGAAAATGTTGATGTTTCAGAATACATTTTGTCTTTTTTATAAAGGTCTGCAGTTGGCTGAGAGTCTCTGGCCTTGGCGTCACCAGCCCCTTTATGATGGGCAGGTCCTGCCTGCCACAGACCTAGTCATAGTCCTCAAAACAAATGCTATAAACCAGGGTCTATGTAAAAAGACCCCTATAAATACATCACCTGCTAAATGTATTTATGGGAATTCTTTTATTTTGTTATATCTCTTACACTATTATAAAGAGGTCAACACCACGACCACCATCCCACCTTCCTTTTATCTTTCATGTTTCCTACCTCTAAACTCTCAGATTCTTGTCTGGTTGAGAAGAATTACTCAGAATAGCATTTCTCATCTCTGGTGTGCAGATATACCTCATAAAGCACAAAGTGGGAGAGAAAGCAGGGTGTTGGAACAAGAAAGCTGGGAAGTGCCCCTTACCGGCCCCTTACCCTGTTTTGACAAGCCATGAACAAGCCCTTGTCCCCATGGGAGGTCCTGTGCATGTCACCATGTCACCCCCTCCGATCCCCCCTTGAAGAATTGAGAATCATCATTAGGTTAATACTTTTGTTTCAAACTCCTTCATTTTATTAAAATAATTTTTTTTTTTCTGAGTTTGTGAAACATTTTCAAGAGAAATGAGCCAAACTAAACTTTGATAAGTAAAAATACTTCTGATGGATAAAATGATGATAATTTCCCCTGGGAGAGCATGAGTGTTCATAACATACTAACAAATGGTTTTAGGCGAAGTTAAGGCTTTTAGGTCTCTGGGACAAACAGTGTCTTACATGGGGTTTTAATGTTCATAATATGATGAGAAAGATGATTTATAAGAATGCAGCGCTGAGCTCCGAAGTCTTAGCCCTCCACATTGGCTGGCTAGGCCACAGGCCTTTGAGGGTGGGGGTGGGGGGGTGGATTAGGGGTGTGGGCCAGGCACCTGTCCAGTCTACGCTATGTGGTGTGTGTCACCTTTGTGGCCCCTCAGCCGAGGTGGGCACTGTTTTCTTGACATTAAACTTCAGCTGAAAAGATTTGATAGAGTAGTTAAATAGAACAGATTTTCACTTTTACCTTGCTGTCTCCTCTTGGTGCTCTTTTCTTAGGCTCCCTCAATCAGAATTTAGGATGGGGTCCAATCCTGGTGTCCCTCCAAGTTCCTGAACTCACCATAGAAGAATTTCTTCAGGAGTGCCTGTCCCTTGGCAGTTACCTGACTCTTTATGTCTACTTGCTTCAGTGTTTAAATAGCGAGCAGACTCTGAGGAATGAAATGAAGGTGCTGTTCCTCTTAAGCAAGTGGTTGGAACAGGTGTATCCCAGGTATGGCGTTCCTCTGGCTGCTGAGTCTCTCACTGTATTTGGGTAACCTAGAATTTAGGATTTAAGTAAGTGTTCATTTAATTGCACAGAACCAAGTGATACATAAGAAACAAGATTTTGATTTGCATGGGCCAATTTTCTGAGCAGGGTTACTTCCTAGAACAGGCATTTTGAAGCATCAACTCTAGCTTCCTTATGGGTTAAGAAGAGTTAATCTGTACCTCCTAGAGCTGTTATCAGGGTTAGGTGAAAGAACATAAGCTCACACACATTGTCTGGCCCATAGTAAGTGCTCAGTAAATGGTAATGTTACAGTCCCATTACTTTATGAACATTTTTACCTGTCAGCCTAAGTTTTTAAAGTACTCGATGTCCCCTCTACTTAAAAGTCCAGCGTGGACCTTCAGTTAAATGGGACTGGGAAAAATCCACTTATAATTTTCTTTCCTCTTGGCCCCGTCCCCAGCTCTGTGCAGGAAGAAGCGAAGCTGTTTCTGTGGTGGCACCAAGTCCTGCAGCTGTCCCTGATTCAGGCGGAGCAGAATGACACAGTCCTGACAGAATCCGTCATTCACATACTGCTCATGCTTCAGAGCAGGCAAAGCCTGGTGGCCGAGGAAAGGCTCAGTTCCGGGATTCTCGGAGCAATTGGGTTGGGCCGGAAGTCGCCCTTGTCTAACAGGTAAGGAGGCACCTGCCGCTGCTCTTGGACGTGGACCCAGGTGTCTCTAACTACCCAGGGTATGATATTCTGGTAGGTTTTCCAACTTTGGAGCTGGGTTCCCTCCAAAGATTAATGAAAAGCATTATCAGAGCCTGATGACATCTTTATTTTAAAAAAAAATAGGTTTATATTTTCTTTCTTTTTTATTATTATTTTATATATGTTTTTACATCATTTTTCATTTTTGCACAATATATGCATTTTCATCTTGGTTATAGTCCCCTTACAATTCCCACCCGCCTTGTTTTGATCCTATTCCCTCCCCCCACCGCCCCCCGTTCTCCCCTAGTGTGTCTCTGGTTTATAACTGCTTGTTGATTTTGATTTTACTTTATATATTTTTTCTTATTTTAAAACATTTGTATGTTCAGTGTAATTTTTTTTAGCAGTATTGTTGTATTTTGACTTTGTAACCTGACCACACTACTGATTTCTTTTTGACTTTGAGCCAGTGATGGTGTGCAAGACCAGTTTAAATTACCTCAGTCAGCTGCTTCACTAAGCACTTTATGGGGTCCATCCAGGGCACATGTGAGACATGGGCTAGGAGAGCTGTCAAATCAGAATACTTTCAGGTTAACTGACGAGAAGGATAAATAATGAGAAACAAATCTAGGTTTTTGTTGCTAAGAATTCTAAGGCATGAAATAATTTGCCATTAGTCTCCTACTTTATCTCATAATTATTATTTGTATCATGGTTTCTTTTAAAGCCCTTATCCATGTTGAAAAGAGTTCTCCTCCATTCTGATGTTAACATTCTTCTGGAATAGCCCATCCTGTTGTTGCAACTTTGGGAACCACCCAAATCATACCACTTAAAATTATGTTTCTTTGTTTGTGGTAGAATAACCAGATGGTGTGATTTTGAGTCACTTAAATTGTAGTAAAATACATGTAACATAAACTCTATCATGATAACCCTTTTAAAAGGTACAAATCAGTAGGATTTAGTACATTCACATTGTTGCATCCACCACCACTGTCTAGTTCCAGCACATTTTCGTCACCCCAAAATTAAATGCTGTACTCATTGAACAGTCTCTCTGTTTCCTCTCTTCCAAGTCTCTGAAAACCATTAGTCAGCTCTCTGACTTAATGTATATCCTGTTCTGGGCATCTCATATAAATGAATCATATAATATGTGGCTTCTTACAAGGCTTATCCATGTTTTAGCCTGTATCCAAATTTTAGCCTGTATCAATACTTCATTCCTTTTTTACAACTGGAGGATACTCCATTGTATGGCTATAGCACACGGATCTTCAGTTGATAAGACATTTTAGGTTGTTTCCGTTTTTTGACCCTTGTAAATAGTGCTGCTGTGAAATTTGTTTACAGGTATTTGTTAAACCAGTTGTTTTCAGATCTTTAGGGTATATAGCCAGGAGTGGAATTTCTGGGTCATATGGTACCTCTGTGTTAGCTCACTGAGTAACTGCCAGACTTTACCACAATGCCAGAACCATCTTTTACTGTCCCACTAGCAATGTGTGATGGTTATTCTATGTCTTTGCCAACACTTTCATTCTTGAGTTTGAATTATGTTTCCATTGTTTGGGGGAGATTATATCCTTGAGCATATTTAGGATTTTCTGAAGAAACTAGTACCAGTAGGTCTGGAAATGTGTTTATCTTGTTTTTTAAATAGAAAGTTGGTGTTTATTTTTTAAATGGTTATTTTAATCATTACTTCCTTTGTCTGACCTCTCTCTAACACCCAAGGTTCCGAGTGGTTGCCCGAAGCATGGCTGCCTTCCTCTCAATTCAGGTTCCTGCCGGGGATCAGATCCGTTTGAAGCCCAGCTCTGAATTACATCTGTCCCTGAAAGCACAGCAGGTCAGTAAAAGCCTTAAAAAAGCCTTACAAGTGTGGGGTAGACTTTTTTCCAACAGGGCTTGCTCCGGAGGTAGGGGTATCTGCTTCATCTTTACGCTTGATGTTATGATGGTCTGCAGTGGTTGATGCCCTTTTGTGTGCTCTAATTGGAAGATGGTCACCACACATGGCTGCCTCAGATTGGTAAGTGGGTTTGATCAAGGTGCTTGCCTGGAGCCCTGTTAGGACCGCTGTAGAAGAAGTGAGGCCATGGAACTGCCGGGCTACCATCAGATTTGGTTCCGATGAACATGTCTGTGTGCTGACCTGCTAGTGCTGGGGCCTGGGGCCTGGCACAGAAGTTAGGCCACAGCTGAGGACCATAGAGGCTGGCTGAGGGCTTACTTTGAACCAAGGAAATGGTTGCTGTATTGTGCATCTAGAGATTGGCCACCTTTGGTTGAAGTTGAAATAACCTCACATGACAAAGTGGTAGCTGTGAGAAATTGTAGTTGGTTCTGACATGTGGAGGGCCACATGGCATGGTCCCACTCCTTTAACTATTTTATTAACTATGATCAGGCGAGCCAGGCTCAGTGGCATACAATCTACATGGTGGTCACCATTTTTTTTTTAATTTTTTTTTTTAAATAAATTTTATTTTTATATTCCCCATACAATTGCATCCCCCTTATTTTGACCCCAATCCCTCCCCTCCCCGTCCCCCACCCCCCATAGAGTGTCTCTGGTTCATATTTTTTTGTTGATTTTGATTTTCACTTTCTTATAGTTATTCATTTTCCTGGTCCCTTATTTAAGTTTTTTAGATTCCTGCTATGAGTGAGACCATCCGGTATTTTTCTTTTTCTTTCTGGTTTATTCGCTGAGCATGATCCCTTCCAGCGCCATCCATGTTGCTGCAAATTGCATGTGTTTATCTTTTTTGAATGCTGAGTAATATTCCATGGTGTGTATGTACCACATCTTCTTGATCCAGTCATCTATTTTTGGGCATTTGGGTTGTTTCCAAAGCTTAGCTATTGTTAAGCTAGGAGTGGAATTGCTGGATCATATGGAAGCTCTATGTTTAGTAGGTCCAGAAATCTCCACACAGCTCTCCATATTGGTTGGACCAGTTTGCACTCCCATGGTGGTCACCATTCTTGAATGCTTATTACATGCCAGGCACTGTTCTAAGTTTTAACCCACTTGATGTTAATGAGTTAAAAGTTCTAACTCTTTTTATCCTCTTAACAACCCTGGAGCATACAAACTTTTATTACCCTGGATTTGTGAGTAAGGAAATGGAGACAGAGAGGGGCTGAGTCATATATCCCAAATCCCACAGCTTGTAAGTACTGGGATGGAATTCACTTGGCTAGTCTGGCTTCAGGCTCACTCTCCTGTCACTCTGCATTATTGTCTCTGTAAATGGTAACCCTTGGCTCTTTTCTTTCGAGCTCTGTTATGTCTGAGGCAGACACATGCCGTGTGTTGTCTTAGTTAGTAGGACCAAGGATCGGCAGCTCCTTTGCAGGCATCTGGGTCTCTATATGACCCGGTACTTTTCCAGGGCTGACTGGACAATCACTGTTTGAATCCCTGATGACTTATATGAACTGTCACAAGTAGGAAGATGAGTCTTCCAGGGCTGGGTGGAGTCAGCACGATACACTCCAGTGTCTGGGAAGTGTCGGCCTGTACTGGAGCTTGGCTCTGCCTTAGCTGCGGCCACCACGGCTCATAGGCCTTGCCTGTCCTTGCCAGTATTCCTTTAAAGGGCCAGCTCCCTATAAACTGAGCTACACAGATTCCATCTTTTACTGTATAGTCTCTAGTGCAGTGACTCCCCCAAATAAGAATGTTATTGGGGGACTTCACAACAGTGAGTGCCCCATTGGGAGGGGACCATGGTCAGAATCCTGGGGGTAGGGCTGAGCTTGTGTGGTTAGAAAACAAAACTTTCGCCTCCCACCCCAAGAACCATTGTTCTGATTTTTGTTTGTTTTCTTCATATACAGTCTCTTTCTCTACGCTTCTCCCACTATGAAGGAAGGGAACATTAAAATTAAAGAATATTTTTCTTTTTTTATTCCTTGGAAGAGAGGCATGGGAACATTTTCTTCATCATTTCTGTGCCACTTGTCAGGTGAAATTGGAGGAACTTGATCTCTACTTTGTGCTTGTTGGTAGAAAAGAAAGACCTTTTCACTTATCCTCAGCAGCATTTAAACATTCCTTTCTTTTGAATTTCACCTACTTAGTTAAATACAGCATTACTTTGTAACATGAGAACAAACCCAATGGCAAACTACTACTGGCCTCACGGGCAACTGGTACTTGTGATTTCCAAAAGAGAGAGAGCAGGTGATGCAGGGGAGGGGAGGGGCTGGATCCTCCACTCCAGAGACTGGGGGAGGAGAACGAGGTGGAACCACCCTCCAGCATGGCCACACAGAGGATCTCTGCAGTGAAGCCAGGAAACAGCGCAGGATGGAAAGAAGGAAGGGGTGGACGTGGGAGGCAGCAAAAGCTGGAGATGCTTGGATTGCTGGTCTCTCTCTGGTGTGGGTAGTCAGTCTTTGGGACTCTAACTCCCAGGAGGCTCGTGGTTGTACCCAATGATGATGGTTGGGTGTGCTCTGCCTGTGGGAGTCATGTTATATATCCATGTGGTTAACCCTCTCTTCTCCATGTTTTTCAGGCTCTGGCTGCTCTTGAATCCTTGACATCAAGTAAGCAGTATGTTGAATACCAGGATCAGATCTCGCAGGCCACACAATTTATAAAGAGTCCTGGTCATTGCCTCCAAGATGGGAAAAGCCTCTTGGCTCTTCTTGTTAACTGTCTTTATCCAGAAGTGCATTATTTGGACAACATCCGATAGTAACACTGAGGCTCTTGAAAAACCCTGTTGCTGTTTATGTTTACATGTGACTTTGCTGTTGCACAAGTAACTTTGTTCACTTTAACTGCTGAACTCAGTTTGGCCAATGGGTGAGTTGACTGAGAAGCAAATTGCAAGGCACTAGGTATTTCTGTTGTGCATGTGCACATGTGTATGTGTTTTGATGTATGTTTTTATGTTTTAATGTTTATCCAACAAGAGAAATGTACTAAGTTCCACTTGGGTTCAGAGCCACTCACAGTTGCCAAATAGCCTAGTCATCTCACCAGACCCCAAGGTGGGGTTCCTCTGTCTCCATTTCTCTCTCCTCATATTTATTTAAATGTTAAGACTCCTGTGCCACATCTAATTTAGGAATCATGTAGAACCCTTGCTTTTGAAACCCATATATGTTCCTTCAAAATAAAACAAGCTTTGAAAATTTCTGCCCTTCTCAAATGTGGGAAAACGTATTTCCCACATTTTTGGAGGGGAATATATATTTTATTATTTCTCTCAAATGGAAGATAAAAATGCTAAATTATCGTGAGTCATTGTCCAAAATATGGCCACATGATCCACTGGACTGAAGAGATGGTGACCAGTTTATTTCCACCCAGCCACGCGTCCTCACAGAGAGCGCCAGACACCTGAGTGGGGTTGGGTGCACACAGTGTGGATTTTGTTTGGCGCAAATGGAAGAGCTTGTAGTCAGCACTCACTCCAGTTCGTTACAGACTTAAATTCCCTTTGGTCCTGCCCCAGCCATCCCCTTATTCTCCTCATTTACGTAGCCCCCAGGCACATCTAAGCTGGTAACCTTGATGGACACCAAGTCTGGTACTGGAAGGCCCTAGCATGGACAGACACACATGGACAGATGTTGAGAATTCAATTCTCTGTTCCCTATGTGTTGCTTCACTCCATATTTAGACTCAAACGAAGCTAGCAAACCTGTTGAAACACTTGTACATGGAAACTGGGTCAGGACAGGAGACTGAAAATGAAATTTGTTTTTTCCAGTTGCCATGTATCTCCTGTTGCTAACAGTTTATTCCTTCATTACCAAAGCCTGTAACTTTGCCTTGTTCTGTCACCTTCTTTGTGCTCTTGTTATTTTCCTCAGGAATTAGCAGTTTGACTTCTGTCTTCATATTTGTAATACCATAGCCTCAGAATTGATTCTCTTTGTCCAGCTTGTCTTTGTTGAGTTATCTATAGCGCAAGGATAGTCACCTGAAAATGTCTGAACAGTCACAGAGAACTTTAAATGGCGAGATAGGGATACCGATTAACTGAGTGATAATCTCTTTTTAAATATCCTTTTGGAGTGCTTCCCCCACATTTGGAAGTGTGCAGGAATTGCTCTTTATTTGGAACTTCTTTAGTCGGACAGAACAATTCTGCCTCACAGACATAGCTGATAGAGATCTGCCTGCTCAGCCTCCAAGCTGTAGGCCACCAAGTGTCCACCCTGAGGGCATGTCTCAGCGCTCCTTGTGTTTGCTTCTCTCCATTTCCAAGTCAGTGATCTTCCCTGCGCTGTTGATGGGAAAATTTTAGATGCTTTGGACAGTTTAATAGCTGATTTGGCAACAAAGGTTTTATGACAGGAAATATTTTGTGTGCTGTTTTCTTTGAGGAGGATGTAATTATTGATATCCTAGAATGTGAAATGTTTGAGTGAAGTATGTACATTTTAAAAAAATTATGATTAATCTGTTAATTTTTGAAGGTTTATAATATTTATAGTATCTTTGGCCTGTAAAAATTATAAAAAAAATAAAATCAATCTTTGGTTGTAGCTGGTAAGAATTCTATTTTTAGGGATAGTAAACTATCTTGTAAAGTATTTCAGTTGGTCAAATTGATGCAGATTTTATGCCTGATGTCATCTGACTCTAACTTGATTATCGGAGATGGTGAGGAAAAGTGCTTCCTTTCTAACTCCTTCACACTTCACCGAAGGGGTGCTCACCCTGTGAACAGTAATATTCAGAACTCCATTTAAATGAGGCCGGGAGGCTAGAAAGTGGCCACACAGGCACACAAGTCAGCAAACTACAGAACCCCACATGCCTGGCATCTCTCAAGGGAGGGAATACAAATTCCCCTCCTGTGGAACTGAGGGGTGGGCTCGCCAGAGGTCGTATAGAGTTAGTTAGTTTTGGGCTTGGGTAAGTGCCCTGGATCTCATCATGAACACCCATTCACCAATCGGTCCTCTAGTCTGTTTCCTCGTAAACTCTACTTGTTATTGAAATAACTGATTGCTTTTGTTTGAGGTCAGCAACCATATAAGTTCCTCTGAGAGGCTCTGGTCTAAGAAAGTGAGCCAAAGACACTGAAATAGCTCAGAAGTTGGCAATGCTGCTGAAGCCTCCTGGAAAAGAATAGACCTGGCAGACAAAACAGCACTGACAGTGGCTTTCAGGAACAACGGGCTTTTGCTCCAGAAAACAGCCTCCAGAGTCCAGGTCCCAGTTCCAGGACTTATGTGCACTGCATGTAGATACACAGATTAAGCAAGACCAAGTGCATCTGTGCCCAGCAACGTGGAAGGTGAAAGGGTGTGACTGCAAACTGCCCACACGTGGCCCTCAGTGCTGCTGGTTCAGACAGATGTGTAGCCGCTGCCTGGATGCCATGAAAAACCCCTCTTCTGCTTCTCCACTCATCCCCACCACAGTACACAAAGGACTGGTCAGAGAGGCACCTGACATGCTCTCCCTCATTCTCTTAGCCCCAGCCTTTAACTCTGCAACAAGCAAACACTGACAGGAGACGAAGGCACAGATGCTGAGGCAGGAGTCCTGTAGCTGAGTCTGCTGAGCCTGACACTGGAACCAGACCCCCACCCTACAAGTGCCTGGGGCTGCGAGACCTACAGAGGACCTCGGCTCCAGGCACGACTCCTTTTGCAGTTTCAGGATCAGTTTGTTGGCTCAGCCACATTTGCCTTCTCGGGGCTATGCCTAAATCTGTCAGTTTCAGTCCCTTGAGCTTGAGGAAAGTGAGGAAAGCCTAGTCCAGACACTCCTCCCCTACAGAGCAGCCTGTCCCGGCTTTAGTCAAGTGCCAACCCCAACCCTGATCCTCCACCCTCCACCCCCTCTCCCAGGGCCTGCAGTCCCACCCCTGGATGCCAGGCCCAGGCTGCTACTGGCTAGCTGTTTGTACTTCTTCATTTGGAACTCAAGCCCACCTCTGGCTAACGCTGCTCAGGAATCTGCAGGAATAAGCCAGGCGAGGGCTGCTCTTGCCCCTCACATGAGACACACTCAGACCGTCATGTCTCTGACCCAACCTCTGCCCATCCATGGATCCCCTTCAGGCTAAATGCTCTCCCCCACCATGGCAACAGGGCTACACGTGGGGAAAATGCTCACGTATTCTAAGAGAGGACAGTGTCCAGGACTTGGGTGAGACAAAGGAGGCACCAAGGGCACAAATTTAAGTTGCCACTTGCCTGCAGGCACTGGGAGAATGTACTTCTTTCATGCTGTGCCCTCATCCTAGTCCGTGCCCTGGTAGTTGGCCCCCCAGCATGGACCAGCAGTGTGACCATCATGCCTGTGGACACTTGGTGGCCTCCACTCACAGTTATGCCCTGTGACTGGCACAACCAGTGCCGTGTTTGAGCTCCAGATCTCCAGCGTCGGTCCCCTCACATACCTGCAGCATAGGGCTAAAAACAGGCCCCTCTGCACTCACCTTTAAATGACTCTTCATTTGGGGCCAATTTGACAGCTTATTTGAGGTAGTACTTGATCATTTTTCTGCTTCTTAAGCAAAATGTGTTCGATGTTGGAAATAAGTATGGTTGGTGGTTTTTTTAGGGTTGCCTGTGATCTTCCATTGGCTTCTGAGTTTACAGCACGGAGTTCTTAAGTCAGTTCTGTGATGAGCCTCAAATCTAGACACCAGATGTCCTATAAAGGCCAGAATTACTATTTTCTTCAGTCCAGATAGGTTCCTGATTTGTGATGACAATAACTTGGAAAAAAAATTAACTACTGACCCTATTTTGGGATAATGAGCTCAATAAGGAAAATTATTGATTATAACTTCTATTATATAGATGAAACAGCTCCCATCGAGCACTGAGTTAGTTTATTTTTCCTTCAAAGACTTAAAATCACTTACATAGTGACAAATACCTCAAGTGTGTTCAACTCCTTTCCTTCCTGCATGTCATTACATGTGGGATATTCATTTCCTACACATTGTTCAGCATTTTACATGTTTGTATAAAGGGTGACTTTTTATATAATGATGAGAAACAGAGAAATGGGAATTGGTTAAGTAAACTTCTGCAAATAAACTAGATTCACTTTTAATGTACACATAGCAGACATGTCATTTTTGGGTAGTTGGTTGGCAGGTCTTTTCATCCAGAAATCTCACTAAGAAAAATGTGCCATTAGGAAGTTTGTAACAGGTAGAATCTATGTTCTGTGACATTTTACTTTGAGAATTGAAAATTTTGGAGTTTTAAGACACAGACATCCAAGACCTGGTGATCCCAGACAGCTCACTAGAGCTCCAGAGTCTTGGTGGGAGGAAGGACATGAAGCTCACAAAGACCCCCACTGCTGAGTAGGGGGCGCCGGCCAGGTACTTAAGCCCCATCCTTGGTCATGGGCTGCTCTGAAAACCCTTTCTGTGTTGGGAGGCCAGGGAGTTGTTCCTTGGTGTTCATATTTATTAATAGTGAATGGGCAAAGTATGGTGGGAGGGTCTACATATTTGATTGGAGATTGGCATCAACTTGGGGTCCCCCCAAACAACCCTCTTGGTGTGGGATGTATCCTCTTTCCCACTCTTGTTTGGGTTTGGCTTCCTTTTCCACATAGAACCACAGTACTTATGGGTTGAAATGTGGCACAGAGGCTTGTCTTGCTTCCTTGCTGGGACACTCCCAAAGAAATGGCTTAGAAAGTGGCCTGTGTTACAAGGGGCAACTCTGAGCTTCATCTGAGGATAAAAGAACCACGACTCTAAAAACACACTCCTGGGGACAGCCCTCCTTCCCACTTGGTCTTTCCTTACCTGCCTAAACCTTTTAGGAAACAGACTCTTATTCCTGGTCATGCTGAAGTCATGTGGTCTGGACACTATTTTAACATAGTCTATGTTTGTGGCTTAGACCAGATTTACCCTGGAAACTCTTAGCTTTCCTGGGTTTACCTGCTCCTGGCCAACTTCTCCTTGATCTTTCTTAAGGCCTCACCCCCTTCCACACTTTCCCTTCCTCTTCCCCTTCCCATCAGAGGTCACAGCAGCAACCTCTGCCAGAATGTGAAGGTGAGTGTCCCCATTAGGGCTTTCCTGGGCAATCTTCAGAGTTGGTGACCCTTTGAGGTCACTGGCAGATAGGACTTAGGGACAGACTGTGGAGGAGGAAGCTCTGGGGCCAAGCCCTGAAAAGCCCAGGGAATCCCACTGTGCCCACTGTTTTGGAGGATCACGTTTCCTCCCTTTAGTTCATACAATAGGAGGAAGAGGCTTTTGAGCAAACTCTCCAGGTGTCCTGATGCTGGTTACCCCATAACTCAGTGAGGAAGTCCCAGCTCCAAGGCAAGGTGTGGTGGTCAGAAGGTGAAAGTACAGGGAACCAGCTACCCCAGCCGGCACCCAACTCCCTTCTGTGCTCTGTCCCTGCAGGGCAGCACTCCACTGCCTGCTGGTGTCTTTTGCAGCAGCCTCAGCTCTGGCAACTTCCAACTATTCAAACACCAAGCTGGGTCAGATCTACTTGTCTCTGCTGAGACTGCCCCTTCAGCTTAGAATGCCCTTCTTTCTTACCTGGCACCCTCCTTGCTCCCCAGAGAGGCTCCCCCACAGGCATGGCCAATGTGTACCAACTCCACTCCCCCTCTCCCAGAAAGCCTTTTCAAGACTGGGCCCAATACCCTTTTCACGCGCTCCCACAGCACCCCAGGATGCTTCTACACCGCTGTTGTCCTTGCATGATTTACTACTTACTGCTCTGTGTCACTCACTAGCCTGAGAACTCCCGAGTCACTGTGGAGTCACCAGGGCCATTCACGGATGATCCTGGCTTTCCTCCTCCCAAGTACTGTGTCAAGCTGCACTGCCCGGCCCATTGCAGGTGAGTGGGGCGCATGGCTAGTGTGGCCAATGAACTGTGATCACAAGTTGGGGCCACTCTGGGGCTTTCTTTTGATTTCCAACCGAGCAATCTACAATATTAGGTGTGGTGGATCCCTGAGAGTCTGGGGCCCTCAGTAAGGGTGGTGAGCAAGGCCCCACCAATCTGTAATGGGCATGTAGCTTTGGAGAGAATAAACCCTTAATGTTTTTAGCCACCATGATATTGGAGTTTGTTCCCATAGAACCACTTAGCCCAGCCTGACTGATACATGCGCCTATTCATGTCATGCACGTATCCATCCCCAACACCTGCTGCGGTTCCTGCATAAAATAGACAGGTAGTAAATAATTCCAATTACTTTTTTTCTTGGCTGTGAAACTGGTCCAAAGACCAGGCAGATGTTTCACACCGCCCGCCCCCCTGTGTCCTGCACTTCTTTCCTGGTGACACAGGACTCCCATGGAGGGGCCCCCAAGCACCCTCACACAAGTAGGTACCTCTCTGACCTTTTAACACACAATCCTGGATGGATCCCAAGTCAACCAAGGAAGCCATTGCCCACTTGTCCTTGCCTTACCCAGGGGGTCCCAGCCCGGGGCTGTGCAGAGCACCCTGAGCGGGGCAGGGAGGGTGAAGGTGGGCAGAATGTGGGACACAGAGAGGAGACGCAGGGGCAAGGGCTTCAGGCCTCTCCTTGCCACTTAGTTTCTAGGATTTGATGTTCTGGAGCACAGGTTTGTTCGGCCCTAGCCCCGGGCTCATTCTCTGGAGCCCCTGCTCTCGCGAGGCTGGTGTGGGTGCCACACTGTATGACAACTTTGCACTTCCTGACCCTGCTCTGCAAGGAGGAGGCTGCACCGCCCCTCACATTTACAGGCAACTTCGTGCTTCACAAAGTCCCTTCACATCCGTCATCCCTGAGATCTTGGAAGCCAACCGGGAGGGAAGAACACCACCAGCCGGGTTCAGCCATGGGGGAGCTGAGCCCCAGGGAGGCAACAGTGCTCTCGGCCACCCAGCAGGTTGGTGCCCAAGCCCAGACAGAGCCTCGGCCTCTGGATTTCTGACCAGTGCACCGCTTGCTTTTCTGTAGCATTCTAGGTAAGAACAGGTTAGAGGGAATTTTCTGGAAGTTTACGATGAAGCTCACATGTGCACACACATTATACACTTTCAAAATGCTGGTCCCCAAGACATAAACATCATGAGGGCCTTGAGACAGGGCTCCACTGAGCCTCTGGGGGTGAGGTCCTGAACCCCTCTGGGGGTTGCCCAGCTGCCAAGGTGTCTGGGAGCCAGGAAGGGCCATCTCAGCCTTGCCTCGCCTTGGCCAAGGGGTTCCTCACGGTGAACACACAGCTGCCCGGGAACCCTGGGAGCTCATCTGGCTCAAATTTTCATAGTTGGACTCTTGAACCTGGGGCCTGTGGACACAAGAAAGTTAGCTGATCACCCATACAGGAGCGGGGTCCTAACTGCCCAAAGCATACCACAGCAATGGGAAGGTGGGGATGAGGTGACGATGGGAGTAGGGGAGGGGTAGGGGGTAGGGAGACCCCTAGATCCAACAGGCTTGGAGACTAAGTGAAGGGAGGGGCCTGGGCAGTGGGAGAACTTTTATAACAGGGAGGGGCTGACAGCATCCCGGACTGCAGAGTCTCTTTGTCTTCTCAAAGGGATGTCATCTGGCGTCAAAAGCCATTTCCCTGTTCCTGACCTCCAGTGGGTAGCCTCGTCCCTGTGGTGCGGCTGCCCCTTGACTTCTGGGATGTCTCACCGGGCACCTCACACCTCACTGTCCGTAGTGCTGGTGTGCTCCTGGCCATACCACCCCACCTTCTCTTCTCTCTTCCTCACCTTGGTAAGTGGCCTCCAGTTTCCAGCTCCAAACCTGGACATCTTGGCTGGCACCCTCCCTTCCTTGCTCTGCCTACCCAATCCTCTGGCCAGCCCTGCCTTCTGTCTGCCCTCTGTCCACTGCTGCCACCTGAACCAGTCTCAGCCTTGATCAATAGCCCTTATTCTTCAAATTGGGCCACTTACCTGCTTACAACCATTGAGGGACTTCTCGTTGTACTTGGAATAAATCCCATAGCCTGCCTGACACCAGGTCTGGGAGCTCTGCCAGTTGTGGGAGGCCCAGGAAGTTAAATGCTGGGAATCAGGGCCTTGTTGGGATAGGGGAGAGCAGCAGGGAGCAGGTCAGCATGGCCTGGTCTGGCCTATGATGAATGTGGTGAACTGAAGGAGGGGGACAGGGAGGGCCTAGCTCCTGACTAAGACCAGAGCCCACTTTGCCTGTTCTGTCTCCTCATGCCACCAGCCTGAGGCCTGTACTTACTGGTCAGTGGGGTGAGGTTGGTAGTTCACTTACCGTGGTGGGCTGACCTGGGTGACTGGGTGCTCTGAAAGAGAGAGAGAAAGAGAGGGCATGAACCTCCATGGTACCTCCATACTACCAGCCCTGCCATCCACCCCACCCCACAGTGGTCTGAAGGGCAGATACAACAAACTGCAAGGTAGCAGGGTGTGAACAAGAAGCCTGAGAGAGGCTCGGGAGTTAAGGAGAAGGGTGGAGTGAGGAACAGTCCAATGGGAAAATACCCTGAGGTCAGGATGCCCAGTGAATTCGAAGGCCAGCAAGAACACCAGTGTGGCCTTAGCACAGGAAGCACCAGGGCAGCTGACAATATCTGGATTTCATCCCATGAGAGTGTGAGGCTGGTGCTACTGACCCAGTGGTCTGACAGGCTGTAGGAAGTCCCCTTTCCAGGGCACAGAGCAATTTTCCCACCCACCCATCCGTCCACCTCAGAGCAGTGTGGGGCAAGAGCACCCTGCTGTTCACACCCCACACCTTTGCACATGCCGTTCCTTCTGTTAGGAATACCACTTGCTCCATGTTTCCCTAGCTTGGGCCCACCTGTAATTTTTGATGTAGCTCTCACCTTGCCAACGTAAGCTTTTCCTCTGGCTTCTATCAACCCACTCCCCCAACTCCAAAAGCTCACTGCATATCACATTATTTGGTTCCATCCCATTCAAGGGCAGGGAACCATGTCTTATTCATAGCTGTGGTCCTAGTACCTACACAGCACATAGCAGGTCCTTGAGCTGCTGTAACATAAGTGAATAGAGCCATTTGGAATGGCCTGTGTGTGGTCAGAGCCCTCAGGGAAGAGTCATTTAGGGGGTGGTGATGAAGGGGGGCTATACAGTTTGGGTCCCTAATTCTGTGATTCCAGGCCAGAGGCAAGTTTCTTAACCTCTTCCATCCCAACTTTCTGGTGTAAGATGGGCTAATGCTGGTTCCCACCTCCTGGGCCTGATGCTGGGAGTGCAAAAATGGTGTTTCGGTTGTATCAAGGAGGTGATCAGAGAGATGGTCTTATCTAAGAAGGGAGGCCCTGCTATGCCCCTTGCACCCACTCTGGCCCCAGGTGCACCCACCTAGGCCGCAGCGGGCAGCGGCTGTACGGGCTATCAGGACACCAAGCAGCAGCAGCGCCTTGAAGCAGAGGGCACCGAACAGGAGAGCGACCGCTGAGGCCCCAGAGGCACCATGGAAGCGGAACAGGTAGACGCTGGCTTCTGCTCGGCCCAGGCTGTTGGAGCTGTGCAGGTGTAGCGACCGTCCTGGGCCAGTGCGGGCAGCTCCGCGGTCACCTGGTAGCCACGACCCTGACTCAGGCCTGGCCCAGTGGCCGAGCCATTGCCCAGGGCAGGGCCAGACCAAACAAGGGCAGGCGGCGGCTCCCCCTCGGCGGTGCAGAGTGCGCGGTAGGTGTGTGCTGGGCCAGGGAGCACGGAGATGTTGAGTATCCGTGGGGTGGCTGCAGGTGGCCGTCAAGGGAGTTGGGGGAGAAAATGAACTGTGGTTTAAGTGCATGCATGAGGTGGCAAGGGTTAGGGGTACCACTAACTGTTCCCTTCAGTGGAAATGGGGGGAGCAGCTCACCTGCCTGGGTCCCAGGACAGGTATGGCTTTTCCTCAACTCTGAGCCTGCTATTCTCTGGGCAAGCTATTCCTCAACTCTGTGCCTCAGTTTCTCCATGTGTAAGATGCGGGTCACTTACCTTATTGGGCTGTTGAGAAGATGTGGCAAGGCAATAAGCTTGGACTAGGGTCTGGCTGGTAGCAAGGACTCACTAAATGGTGGTTCTTAGCTAATGTGCCTGCAGTGTCACCTAGGCTGGGGGCCTGACTGCTGGTGTGATTTCAGGGGTACCTTGCATCTAGAATTGAGACTGATTCTGAGTCCTGGGATTATGGCAGGGAGGTGCAGACTCTGGGAAGAAAGTGAAACAGAGAGGTGGCCAAGCCAACCCAACCCAAGGGCATGTGGACATTCTTGGCCCAGCCACCCTAGAACCCAGAACATCTGGATCCCTCACTGTAGGGGTCCAGCATGATTAAAAGTTCCACAGGAAACTCCATTGCCCGGCCAGGTTGAGAACCACCATTCTAGGGACTGGTCCCCACATCTTTATACCCTAGGGTCTAGCCAAGTGCTGGGCATGTGGTGGGCTCCCTATGCAGCTCCCCAGGGGTTGTGGGTATCCTTTGGTTTACACACCCCATTGCAACCCTTGCCATATTTAGGAATATTGTTTTCTCGTGTTTTTATCCCCCCTAGACTGTGAGCTAGTGGGGACGTTTTCTCTCCCTGAGCTGCACTATGATGCCCATGCCTGGGTCTTCCCCACCCTTCCTGGCACCAGGATTCTGCAGGCGGCCAGTAACCACCGCCAAGTTTGAGGCCCCCTTCTTTAGAGACAGGGTCGTGCATCAGGCATCACGCCTTCTGATGCCAGCAGTGGGCACGGTGCCCAGCCCCTTGCAAGCCCTTGGGACAGGGGCGCGAGAGCTGGGGGAGAGCAACAGCAACCGCGCCCTCCGCGCCGCCTGCCCGGGGTGTTCCATGCGCCCCCGGGCCCCGCGCCGCGCTCACCCGACAGGCGGAGCCGGACGCCCTGGCGGCTCTCGTAGCGGTCGTGGACGTCCCCGCCGGCGAACTCAACGCGGCAGAAGTAGCGGCCGTCGTCGGCCAGGGCGAGGCGCTCCACGCGCAGCGAGAGGTCGTTGTGGCGCGGGTTGCCCAGCAGCCGGAAGCGGCCGTGCAGGCTCAGCGCCGTCTGGCAGAGCTCGCTGCCCCGCGCCGCCGCGCAGCGGAACACCTGCGGCCCCGCGTAGGGCTCGCGCGCGCGCCAGATGGCCGTGAGCGGCCCGTCGTAGTGGCGGTGCGGGTGCGTGAAGGTGCAGGGCAGCACGGCCGCCTCGCCCACCGCTGCGCTCACCTCGGCCGGCACCTGCATGGACCAGCGCTGCTCCGACGCACCTGCAAGGGCGAGCGGGCGGGACAGGACGGCCCTTGGGGTCTGTCCAGGGTGTGCGTGGGGCCGGGTTGAGAACCATTCTAGGGACTGGTCCCCTGGTCCCCACCTCTTTATACCCCAGGGTCTAGCCAAGTGCTGGGCATTTGGTGGGCTCCCTATGCGCCTCCCCAGGGGTTGTGGGTGTCCTTTGGTGCACACACCCCATTGCAACCCTAGCCATATTTAGGATTATTGTTTTCCTGTGTTTTTATCCCCTCTAGACTGTGAGCTAGTTGAGAAATTTTCTCTCCCTGAGCTGCACTATGATGCCCGTGCCTGGGTGTGGTTCCCCACCCTTCCTGGGACACCCCCTGAAGGGACACCCCCTCATTCTCGGAGACCTAGAAGCCCCAGGAAGCAGAAAGCACCCCCGGGAGGCAGGAGGCCCACTCTGTGATGAGCGGCGTCTCCTGGGATCTTGGTTCCCAGGATGTCTGAGGGAAACCCCATACTCTTGCCCCACTGCAGAAAAGCCGTGGGATTTCGTGGTGACAACAAAATCCCAAGTCCCCCAGAATGGTGATAGTAGTAAAAGCACTTACTGTGTAACTCCGTGAAGAGCAAGGTCTCTGTAGTATTTCTCTTAGTTCTCACAAATGATCCTAGAAGTAAACACAGTTATGTCTAGCTACATGTTAATAAGCTGAGGCACAGAGAGGCTGAGTAATGGCCTGAAGCCACACAGCTAGGATGAGGTAAAGCCAACTTCCACACGGTTGCAGTCCCGGGCTGCACTCCCATGCACTAAAAGCTTGAAATTTGGGTCACATCCAAGGAGACAACACTCCTATTTACAGAGGGGAAAGGTGGAGGGGGGCGGTCTGGGAGGGAATGGTGTGCTTTGAAGCTTATGTATTGAGTTGGATGAGATTCTTCCAGAATTCAAGTCAACCCAGTGAGCTCTGGGAGAGGGTAGGAGCAGGGAGCTGAGACACAGGGAGTCGTGGGCCACTGTGCTGCCTCCTTCCTCTGTCCAAGTGCCCCTGGATTGGGTTTCCTCACCTCTCATGCTGCGAGCCTCTGAGGTTTGTTTGGCCCAAGGTCTGGAATCTGTGCTCTGCCTCCAGTAGGCAGAGGGCTGGTGACCACTGCCCCGCTATGCATATATGGGCTGTTTTTAGGGGAGCGATGATGGAAAGGAGGCTGGAGGGATGTCCTGGGAGGATCAGGCCAGGGGTGATACCTCCCCAAAGAGGGAATACAGGCTGCTGGGCCCTTGTGGCTAGTTCACAAGAGAGATCTTTTACAGGAATAATATAATTCCGTATATTTACAAAGGGCTTTACAGTTTATACAGCTGTAGCACATACATCATGTCACATGGCCCTCATGACATCCTGGGAGAGAAAGGCAGGGCAGATACTGTTGTAGATGAGAAAATGAAGGCCAGAGTCACAGCAGAAGGCAGAAGAAACCCAGCTTTTTGGACTCCCAGTCCAGTGCTCAGTGCTCCTTGGGGTATCCTGACTCACATCTGGGGCAGGAATGCCCACAGCTGGCAGGCCACCCCCAAGGGATCCCATCCCCTTCATGAATAATCTACAGGTCAGGACAGGCTTCCTGCACAGAACCAATGTCAACCACCACCCACATGCCCCTTGGCGCACGTACCCTTGCCCCTCAAAGCACCCTTCCAGAATCCTAAATGGCTGTCCTGGATCCATGAAACTGTTCTCTTTCTGCTGAGTCCCAGTCCCTCACCTGCCCCTACCCATCTTTATCACCAGCTCTGGACTCCTTCCCTCCAGTGTAGTGGGCTGATGGGGCTGGGGAGGAGCTTGAATTTCCAGGTGCCAGGTGTGCGGGACCACCGAGTACATATCAAGTGTGTGGGCTGTGCCTCATGTCAAGCCATACTTCAGATTCCTGCTGAACTTGCTATCAGCTAAAGCCACAAGTTATTTTCTCATACACTCTGTTTTTAAGCCAATTCTCTTTTCTTTCGGATAGGAGGAAAAAGGCTTCTGACTCCAAGTGGAGGATTTGACATTTCTCCCTAGTGAGAGCTTGTTTACTCAGCTGTTGATAACCAAAGTGTCTAACTCCTTATGTGAGAAACCCTTTCTGAAGGGTTTGCAGGTTCCGACAATATTTTTAGCTCCGGAAAGCATCTCCTCTCTCTTGATGCTCAGCCCCTGCCTCAGTTTCCCTGCACTTACCACCCTTTACAACCTTAGTCTTGTCTGACAGGTATCATGGAGCCAGGCGCTGATTCCCCAGGTATGGTTTGCTATTGTGCTTTCATCACTTAGCAAACATTTATTGGACACGTCCTCACTCTAAACCAGGCACCAGGATATGAGCTGAAGTTACAAAGAATAACTTATCAGCTGGCTGGAGCGCACAGCTCGGAGACAGAGACAGATCTGTGACCATTGCAGGACTAGCCCTTCAGCCTTCCAGGCACTCTAGTCAGGGACACTAACAATGTGCCCTCTGTCTGAACATGGGCATATTTAACTCCCAGCTCCTTCCTAGTCACCCCTGGGTCTCCATATCCTGCAGCCTCCCCTGTGCCCCAGGACTGGCAGAAGTACTTCCTCTGTAAGGGCATAGCCTGTTCACTGCTTGTCTCTCCCTGGCACCTGGAAGCACCCAGAGGGCAGAGCTCGAGTGTGGGGCTGTCCTCACGTAGTGACCGCCCACACAGCGCCTGCCACGTGGTGAGTGATGTCGAGCTGAATTGCTGGAGGGAGCTGAAGAGAGGGAGGGCAACTTGGTAGGACAGTGTGGGCGCAGAGTTGGGGGAAGGCGTGCCGCTATTGGGTGGGCAGGGATTGACTGGCGGACCCATGAGATGAGAGAGGAGCAGAGCCTTGAGGAAGGTGGGGATGTCATGAAGCCTTGAGTAGGAAGAAGGTGTTTTAGATGAAGGGCACAGATAGAGTGGCAGGGACCCCAGCGGAGGTCACAGGGCATGAAGGCCTAAGGGGCATGGAATACACAGTGCTTTGGGACTTCCTGGAGACATTCCTCCTCTCATCATTTCAGATTTCAACAATAAGGTACTGTCATTAGCCCCCCTTGAGTGAAAGGGGACCTGGGCCTCAGAGAGCGCAAGTGAAGGCAAGGTCAACTGGCAACGAGAGCCAGGGGTCACCCAAGGGTCGCCCTCGGTGCCTCGTGTTCTCCCCTGGCCAGGATGTTCACTGGCGGGAGGACGACAGCTCCTTGGAAACTGCCTGGAGTGTGAGACCAGGGCCCCGGGGACTGGGAGGGTGGTGCTCTAGGAGCAGAGAGGGCACAAGGAGGCCCTTTCGCCAGTCACCGGGGGAGGCTGGTGTTCCCTGTTTACCTGCGGAACAGCGGGCGGCTCCTGGCTCCCTCTCACATAGAGACCTTTGGATGAGACCGCCCAGGGGACGTAAGGTGAGGGTGGGAAGGCGCAGCAGGAATTGCCAGGGGAGCAAATGTGTTTGCTTTGGCAGGCGTCCAAGCTCCTCAGCATCCGGTGACATTTACTGTGCCCTCTGGCAGCTCCTGCACGTCTCTATGAGGACAGGGGAGGGACGGCTCATTCCAGAACTGGAACCTTGGTCTCTCTTGTAGGTCTCCAATCTCCCTGCTTCATGGCATCAACCTCTGGGGTCAACAGGAGGCCCACATTCTTGCCTTTGGCCCAAATAACTCCCCCTTGCCCCATGGTGGATCAAGTACCCCAGCCTTGTCATAGCTGAAGCTGGGTGACTTTCTCACGTGTGCTTGTTCTTTCCCTAGACTTGTGTCAAGCACCCAGTCTGTGCCTGCTGCTGCTCTAGGCCGTTCCGTTGGCAGGTGATCTTTGGGCAAGTTACAGATCTTTGGGCAAAATCTTTGAGCCATGTCTTGGGCTCCTCTACTACCAGATCAAGAGCACACCCCTTCCTCATAGGGTGGTGGGGGGCTGGATGACGTCACAGAAGCAGATCACCCAGCACAGTGCTGACACTAAGGAAACACTCCACGTCTGTGAGTCACCCTCTTTCACAATCCCTGCAAAAGTTGCACAGAGATGGGAATACAGTGGGGCGTGCTAACCCTTGGTGGACTCGCTCTGGGTCTTGAGCTCATCGTGACACAGCAGGTCAGGACACAGATACCCCCATATCACTCTGTTTGCCATCTTAGACCAAACAGAATACAACCTCCCCCTTTGCCCTAAACTCACCCAAGCTAGTCATGTATTGATGCATTTATTCACTCAATAGAGATTTCTCGAGGGCAATGGATGTGTCGGCATGCTTGGCTTCTCTTTGGAAGCTCATTAAAAGCTTCCAGAAATGACAACTGACAGCCTGGGAGGAAGGGTCCAGTAAAAGTAATGACAAGATGGCTCAGGGTAGCAATGGTAAAAGCAGGCACAAAAGGGACCATTTAGAGGAGTCTGACCAGGGACCTTGAAGCAGCGGCCTGTGTGAGAGCCATTATCCACATCACCTTGGAAATGTTCCCTGTCAGGAGAGGCGTGCCTCTCGGGTGGAAAATTGGGGTCTGCCTGGGCTCTGGCCTTGCCACACTATCCCTAACTTTGTGGCTATTGGCAGGTCCCCCCAGCTGTCTGTATGGAGCTGGGAGTTCTCTTGTATCTGGGGTTTTCTCCAGGAACTCCAGGCATGTGAGGTGCGCTGGCATGTCTCTATTGTCCCCTCAGAGGGGTTGTGGATATGGGGATGATGTGCCCTGCGATGGGAGGGCATCCTGTCCAGGGCTGGTTCCTGCCTTGCTCCCTGAGCTGCTGGGAGAGGCTGTGACCACCCAAGGCTCTGAACCAGAACAAGCAGGGAAAAATGAATGAATGAATGTAAATCACTGCTTAATATCAGAAGTGTTTTTGGGCTCTGTTTAGAAGTTTGATAATGTTTTTGTGACCAGAAATATACTTGGGGAACTGAACTCTTGGTTATGTCAATCAGCCTAAGGTAAAATTGGTTTTGTTATTGTTGTTTCACTTAAAGTCGCAGTTTCCAAGAAACTTTGGATACGTTGAGCGAGGACTTGCTGTACTGAAATATAAGCCATCAGTTCACCAGAAAACTCAGTTGCCTGGAAGGACACATCCACGCGTACATGGTCCCGGCAGCATGTACTAAGGCTCACATTGCTCTGTTAACCGCCCCGGGTGCTGCCGCTCGGCGGAAAAGGGATGAGGCTGCAGCATCTGGCACTCCCCGGTCATCATAATCATAACTCAGCTAAGGGGCAGCTGACTCTCCCTGGACCTACTATCCCAAACCCCATGCCTGTGGTGCCAGCATGAGATGAGCGCCCAAGGGCGATAGAAACATCTGCAGAAGCTGGGTGGACAGAAGCGGCTTCTGGATGGTATTGGAAATAGAAACCTTGCTTTTGGCTGCATCTGACCCAAGATCTCCACCACTTCCTCAGTGGGAAAGGAAGCAACATGCGAGTCTCTCTCTAGGTCGTCTGCGGTGAGTTTGTGCAATTGCACTTATGTTAATTGACAAGGGAGCTCTGTTTACTGGTTTCATCACAGAGTGTGAGGTGGACACAGACAGGAAAGTGAGCTCCTGGTGGTTGTGTGGGATAATGGTTGGTGTCTGCACAGAATAGCGCTTTAGTAAGAACCAGGGCTCTTGGGGGTGGGCTTTATGTTTGAACTGTGGGCTTGGAAGGGCACAGAAAGATGCCAGGTGGGCACTCCCCATGGGCTCCAGTGCCCCTCATGGAAACTCCGCTGAGAGCTGGAGCTCCACAGAGATCTGCCTGCTGCTGTCCCCTCCCCCATGCTGGCTACCATTGCCAGTTGACAGGGAGCCAATCTGGTGAACCCAACTGTCGGCCGCCCTTGGGGACACAGGGGCATGTTAACAGGGTATTCTCCAGGGGCGACTCCAGTGATGACCTCTCGGGTGCTAGGCCCCTGGAGGGTGAGCAGAGGGCATTTGGGGGTCCAGGGGAGATGTCCATCTTGGCCACCAAGCCTCAGCACTGAGAGGTGTGTGTTGAGCTGGGACACGTTGCCTTTCATCCTGTTCCCTCTTGCCCGAGTGTGTTCCCAGTGATTCTCTCTGGGCCTGCACGTTGTTCAGATAGATTATCAGTGGAGAAAAGGTGAGAAAGGAGTGGAAACCAGAGGGGAGAGGAGGAAGCAGAAACAGGAATTCTATGACCCAGAAGTTTCTAGAAGGACTGAGAATCAGGGGTGTGTGAGCCAGAGGCCTGGCTGTGGTTCTGCCTCCAGGTTAGCTGACTTCCCTTTAATTCTTTCCTCTCGGCTGCTGTGTGGTAGAAGTGGACCCTGAGTAACCCTGCCCTGGGCCAGTGTTTGATACAGGGCGCTGCTCCCCGGCCGCCCCTCCTCCCTGGGTAGGATTCCCAGTCCAAGCTACTGACCACAGTGGCCGCTGGGAACAGAAGTGCCCTGGCTCATGAATACTCACACCACCTCCAGGACTAGGGACAGGGCCCATCTCCTCCCTGACATTCCCCTGCCTCCTCATAACTGCTGTGTTTCACAGCCTTGTCTTTTTGGGGATTTTTTTTTCTGCATTGGTTTAGAGTTAGTAAAGCAAACACCTCCGAGCAGTGAGGTTTGCCCAGGCTCAAGGCGCAGGTAGGGGTGTAAAGGGCTGGACATGCACTCAGAAGACTTGGGGGCACAGCCGGGCTGGGGTACCCTGCATGGCACTTGACCTCCTGAGCCTCCTTGAAGCAGGGATAAGGTTCTCACTTAGCAGGCTTGTGGCGCAGAGCAAAGAAGCCCCTTTGGCGCCAAGCCCCTAAGGGCAAGGCCTGCTTAGGTAGGTGTGGGCTGGCCAGCTAAGACTTGCCCAGGTCACCAGAGCTCCCAGACCCCTGTCCTTTCCACCCACCACATTTCCTGGCTTTCCCAGGAAAGCAGGAAAGAGCAGATCTGGGGGACGAAAGAGGGAAGTGACAAGGATCGTGCCTGGGACTCCCTGGGAGATTAGGGCTGCCCCAGGTACTGGTGCTGGGGGTAGGTGACTTGGCACGAGGAAGAACATGGAAGTTAGAAAGGGACTTTAATGAATTCCTTCCACTTTGATTTTGCCAAGAGCCTGTCCAGAGCCCCCTTTCAGAAGTGTGTGCAGGCCCCTGGGCTCCCACACACAGCCCAGCCCAGCCCTCTGGTCTCCTGCTCAGGCCCTCTGCCTGCCTGCCCTCCCACCAGGCCATACGGATGAGCTCACAGGTGAATATGGGTCCCAGAAAGTGGGACCCATATTCACACCAGTTCACAGATGTGTGGTTCTACTAGCAAGATGGCAGCCAGTGTGAAGAGAAAAGAGGTGTCCTCCCCGGGTGGTGTACACATGAGGCTCCCTCACGTAGTCTCAAGCCTAGCCAGAATATATTTTGATGCAGATGGTCTGTGAGTGCCTTTTGCGAAATGCTGCTCCCGGGGACACCAGCTCGCTGAGCTTGGTGACCGATGGCACCATTACTTCAGTCCATGGTAAAGAGTTGCTACTCATCCCTTGGGGTTCCTGCTGGGTGGTCAGGGTACCCTCTATCACGTCCTATTCCACACATAAAATTATCCCCAGTCTCACCCCAAACAACCATGTGCTCTTCTCCCCACGTCTTTGGGGCTGAGCCATCAAGGCAAAGCATTTGGATGATAGTGACACCCACAGGCTCTTGAGAGCCTGGACTGCCCTCCCCCATGCTTTCCCTTTATCCCCCCAGGGTCCTCATAGCAATGAGGGCAGGGGGTGGGGTGGGCTTTCTACTGGTAGGGACACTGAGGCCCTGAGACATCAGGGGACTGCATCCAGTCACTCGAAACTTAATGGTGACTGAACTTTGGCTCCTGGCACAACCCCAAAGTGCCCACTCTTCCTCCTCCACAGACCTGGAGCATCTGGGCACATGCAGCTGCCCCAAGTTCAAGGAGAGGAGAATGGACTGGGATTTTGTCAGCATCTGCTCTGTTCTGAGCATGGGCCAGAGACAACAGTGGGAAACTCACCCATCAGGAGGACGCACAGCAAGCAGGCCAGGAGTGGGATGGCTCCCTCCATGTTGTGAGCGCCTGGAGACCAGGCCGGCCCCCGCACCCCGCCACCAGGACCTCCCTTGGTCTGCGTGGGGGCAGGGGTGGGAGGGGGCGGCAGGGGTGCTGAGATCTGCAGCCCACCGGCTCTCAGGCACTGGAGGAGCTGCAGAGGCTGCAGGCGCCGAGGTATAATTAGCTGAGACCCGTGGGGTTTAGTCATGTGGAAACCCGAAAGGGGAACCACTGGAATGATTTTCCGGGATAGGAAACAGGGAAATAGGTGGGGAAGACGCAGGCCCTTTCCTGTGGCCACTGGCCCCTTTGAAAAAACTGCAGTTCCTTTGCTGCTCTCCCTCCCTTCTCCTCCTATTCCAGCTTCTTCCATGCCCTTTCTCCTGTCCTTCCCCCCCAGCATCTCTACTTTGCCTGCCGAGGGGGTGGGGTGGGGTTCTCTCCCTCCACCCTCTGCTTTTCTCCCCTTCCCATCCCCTTCTGGAGATGTTTTTGGGCAGATGGAAGCAGAGCCCAAGGGGGAGGAGCAGATAGCTTAGTAGCTCATGTAAGTAAGGCCAGTGAAAGGTGTCAATATCTGTAAGACAAAGACTTGTCCAGAAGGGACTCATTTTCACCACCAGAGCACCCTCCAGAGGGCCTGGGACTGTGCTCTGATGGGCTGAAGAATCACTGGAGAGCTTGTTGAAGGGCAGCTCATGACTCAGCTCTGTTGTTCTGGAATCCATGCCTCTAGCAAGCAGAGCTCACCCCCCCCACCCCCCCTACGCCCTTCCCCCTCCATCCAGGGGGCCAGTGGGCTGGTTTCCAGCACAGTCAGGGCCTCGGGGGAGGAGAGAAAAGGGTTTCTGGAAGCTTATTTGGTGCACTCTCCAGGATTTACCCCCAAGCTTGAGTGCTGTTTGCTCCATTTTCTTAAGGGGCTTCAATCTGGACAGCCTGTTAATGCCATGGACTCGTCCTTCTTGCCCCAGGCAGTGGCCACAAAGTAATGATGCTCCAGGTGGCAGCAAGAAACGCCAAGCTGAGTTTGTTCCCTGCCATGCCCCACTCTCCTAACCTCTGAGTCTCTGCTCTGGTGGGTCAGCCAGCCCTGCCCCCCTGAGAAAGCCCCACCCTACCTGACACACCCCACATCCCCCTTCATGTAGGTTCTCTCTGGTGACCTGGCCATGATGGAGGAGGAAGTGCCACACTACGGGTCCCAGGATCCTCGTAGACTGTTGGAAGGGGCTTCTAAGCTTGATCCGAGCTCCTCCCCAGTAACCTGGACCGGAGCCCAGCTCAGCATAGCCTGCCGGGAGCTCAATCAATAGTGACCTCCCGGGAGGACAGGGAGCCAGCCCACTGCCTCTGTTCTCTAAGCAGAGAGTCCAGGGCCTCCTTTCAGGAGATGCAAACCTATTGCATTCTTTCAAATAGTTCCATAGTATCCTTCAGCTTATTTTTTTAAGATAAATTTTATTAATTTACTAAAGGTTTATAAAACAATTAAAATTTTAGGAGTATAATTCCATACCTCAGGATGTACTTCTGTCTCACCACAGGCTCCAGCTAAGTTCTAATGCCATTTGTTTCCGCTGTCAAGTTCCCGCCATCCCTCTACCCTTCCCCCTCAGCCCCACTCTACATTTCTCATGGAGTCTAAGAGTTAGTTCTGTTGTGTTTTGTTAGTTCCTTTGCTTTGGTAATTTATATTCCCCATATGAGAGAAACCATCTGGTAATTGTCTTTGACTTTTTTCACTCAGAATAAACTTCTCAAGTGCCCTGATGTTGTTGCAAAAGGCAAAATTCATCATTTGAAATAGTATTTCACTGAGTATATATAACATAACCTCTTTATTTGTCACTTGTCCAGGGGCACTTGGGTTGTTTCCGTGCATGACAATTGTGAATAGTGTGCTATGAACATGGCGGTACACATATCTTTCCAAATTAACTTTCTTATTCTTTGGATAAATACCTAGGAGTGGTATTATTGGGTCATGAGTATTTCTATTTTAATTATTTAACTTATTTTCATTAGTTCAGATTTCTAAGTAGGACAGACTTTTAAAAAATTTTTACTTTGAATTGAGGTAACATTGGTTTACAACGCTGTGTATGACTTAGAGGTCTAGGACCACACCCTTCAGGTCTATGTTACCACACCACACCTACCAGCAAGGCATTGCAGTCCTCTACTGTAGTCCAGGGGGACCCCTCCTCCCCTGCTCCCCTTCTTCCTCATGCTGTGTAGCCTCAGTGGAAGAAAACTCAGACAGATGAGTGGAATGGAACACATGATATACATACACAATGGAATACTACTCAGCTATAAAAAAGAGAATAATTGCCATTTGTGATAACATGGGTGGAACCAGAGGTGATTATGCTAAGCAAAATAAGTGGGAAGGAGAAAGACAAATACTGGATGTTGTCTATTTTTATTTTTTTAAGAAGTATCTTAAAAAAAAGAGTCTTTTTTCCCATAGAGGCTGTATCAATATCCCCACCCAACAGTGGATGAGAATTCCTTTCATCCTCACTCACACCAACATATGTTGTTTCCAGTCTTTTTGATATTCTCACAGGGGTGATGTGATATCTCATTATGGTTTTGATTTGCATTTCCCTAAAAACAAGCAAGGTGGGCATTTTTTAAATGTGTTTGTTGACCATCTGTATGTCTTTTTCGGAGAAGTTTCTACTAAAATGTCCTACCCACTTTTTGATCCACAGCTTATTTTTAACGTGGCATACATTTTTAAACTATTCTCTGTTAATGGACATTAATATTATAAGCAAAGCTGGGGAGGAATCCATGCATATGTGTCTTTAAATTCCTATACTTTTATATTCATCAGATACTTCCCAGAAATGGGATTTATTCACATTTTGGATTTTGGATTTATTCACATTTTTGTCAAAGGTTATTCACATTTTGCATTTTGATTATTATGTTCACATTATGCTCCTAAGAGTCATGCTTTATATCTCCAGAACAAGTGGGAGTCCCTGTTTCCTGAAGTTTTCTGGTGAGAGTCAGGGGAATAGAGATTTCCCACTGCTGGCACTAACTGACCATGTGACTCATCTCTGAACCTCATTTGCATATATGCATATATACATAGTGAGTGCTCAAACAGTTCTTAGTGTCTGTATTTGTTATTGGATAATAAGCTGATGTTGCTTTCTCCCAGTCTCTCGGGCTGGCCCATTTGTGCCTTATAAGTGGGGTGACCATATAATTTACTATCCAAGTGGGACACAGATGATAAACTGTTGGGCCACCAGTATAATAGTGAAAAACTGGGACTGTCCTGGGAAAACCAGACATGTAGTCACTCTTCTAGAAACATTAGGCACTATGAATTTCTTGGCAAATTGTCTCAAAAGCTTTATGGATCCACACATGAATACTGGATAGGAATGGAGGGTGGGAGAAGGCATGGCAATCCCAACTAAGGAAGGCAAAAGTTTGCCCTTTCTGAGTTCTTTGCCTTGGAGTTAACATCTGTGGGGACTAGGATGCATGTGCACAGGTCTGAAGATGAGTTACAAGTAGATGCTGGTGTCCTCATGGGAAACTGAGAATGTTAAGAAACCGCCCACAAGATTGTACAGTATGCAACCTGCACAACTGTATGTGGTCCCCGTGCCAGCGTGCCCAGAGGTAAGAAGGGTTGGAATATAAAACCAAGATTTTTTCTGGGGAGCTTTAGAGCCTCTGTTTGTCACCTGACCCTCTTAATCAGGTTTAATCTGGTGGAAGTGAGCACCCCAGTGGCCGGTGTTGGTGGAACCAGGGTCTAAACTCCGGGGTAGTGGTGGATGAAAATGTAACAGTGAGGCAGGATGGCAGGAGGAAACTGCGGGGCTTTCCAGCGGAGGGCGCAGGGTTATAGGAAATAGGAATTTCCTTAGGCCTGCTGGGTAAGGTGATGCCCCAGCTCAGGCCACACCTCTCACCCCCTCCTCTGACCAGGCTTGGGTGGCCAGGAAACAAGGGAAGTGGAATCAGGTGTCTGTCTAAAGGTTTCCAGAGAGAAGGACATTCCCTAAGGCGAAAAGCTAGAGCATGGGCGACGGTGGGTGGGGTCCAGCTCACACCAAATTAGGCTGGGAAGATGACAGAAAATTCAGGGTTTCCAGAGTCGTTCTGTCAGGATAAATGAGGTCACGTCCTCTTGCTGGTTCTCAATGAAGAGAGGAGGCTCGTCCTTCCTTTTGACATCTTCTTCCATTTCCTCTTCTCTGGAAAATCCAGTTATTTTTAACTTTTGGTGTCATTTCCCCCTCTCTAGCCCACACGGGGCAGGCTATGTTGCATCCTGGCAAGGGCACAGCTTCTGAGTCCCAGCTTTTTTGCTAACTACAGTGTGACTTTGGGCAACTACTTATTTTCTACGTAGGAGGTGGATAATAATGGCCTCCTTGGGTTATTCTCATAGGGGAGACCCAGGGCCCATTAAATATCATTTTGATAAACTTGACCTCTCAAAAATTTTACTTGAAACTTGCCTATTTAAAAATTAATAATCTTGGGCCTACCTGGTGGCAGAAGGGGTTAAGCACCACACTATGACGCAATCCACAGCCTCTGCAGCACGAGTTTGATCCCGGCAGGCCAGGGAGCAACCCACATGGCGCAGCAGACCTCTCCTGACTCGCCCACACTCAGCAGTGTATCTCAGTCAATCTGCCTGTTCTGTTCCCCGCTCTGTCTCTGGTGAGTCCTCTCACCCCCCACACCTCTGGCCTGTACCCTAGCTCTTGTATGCATAAATAAATAAATCTTTAAAAAAATAAAAATAATCTTATATGAGAAAAAAAGCAAAGGGAAAAGGAAAACAGAGTGAGAGAAAACATTTGCAGTACATATGATAGATAAAGACTAGTTACCTTTGCTTCACACACTAACAAGACACAGAAAACTTCCTAGAAAAGACATAACGAGGTTGGTAAACTTAATGGTAATTAAAGACTTGTTATTCAAATCAACAGTGAAATACATGTTTCACCTATGAGATTGGCAAACATTTTTGTAAAAAATTAATTGTTATTGAAGTACCATTGGTTTACATTCTTGCTAGTATTTTGACAGTACAGGATTTCCCCCTTCAAGTGTAGTCACCATAGTATTTTTCTACCCTGCTTAATCTGTTTTAGACGTCCTGATATCCTATAGGCTTTATAATTTTTATCTCTGTTCATCAGACAGGATATTTTATATTGATCTCTCTTTAGATTGGCTGATTCTATCCTGTTTTCTCCTTTTTGTTAAGTCCATTCCTTTCATTATTAAATTTTAGATATTTGATTTTTATAGTCACAGAATTTCTATTTGATTCTTTAAAAAAATTTCATTTACCTGCTCAGACATTATATTTTCATCATTACAAATATATTTCCATTCACATCATTTAGCATAGTTAAAAATTGTTGTTTCAAAATAATTTTCTTCAAATTTCAACATCTGTATCATCTTGAGCTCAGTTTTTGTTGACTGTCTTTTCTCTTGAGGATGGTTTACATTTTCTTGTTTCTTCAGATGATAAGATTTTTTTTTTATTCTTCTCTGGACAGGATAACTGCTATGTTATGAAGACTCTGTTGTATTCCTTCAGAGTTTTGAATTTTTGCTTTCACAAATAACTGGTCAGATTCAAGATGCAAACTCCATTAATTGGTGACATCTCAAATCTCATTTCAGTTGTTTTAGCCTTTAAGCTGGGTTGCTTAAGATTTGTCCTGAATATGAGCAATTAGAAGTCAGGTAGAAATTTGGGCAGGGTTTACACACGGAAGTTGAAACTTCCTTTCTCTGTGTCTCCTCCTCCCTTTCACCTTCTAGCAGCTAAGATTGCCCCAAACTCTGTCTCCTGGTTCTTCCAGGACTGTGGGTTTTCCACCAGTTTTAGCCACCCTTTAGGACACTTACTATGGCTTGTCAGGTTAAAAGTAGTTAAAACAGAAAACTGACTTCACATTATTCCTTTTCTCCTAGTATCATCTTCTGTCTTGAAACTGCAGCTTTTGTATGCTCTCTAAAGTCTTCAGATAGGGTTTTTTTTTTTTAAGTTCAAAGTTTATTGTTATCTTAAAGAAGAAGGTCAATACAGTTGGAGCTTCTCATTCTGTCAGAAGTGGAACTTGGTCGAGGAACTGAGTTCTTTTCTTCTTTTTTTTTATTTAATAAATTTTATTTTTATATTCCCCATACAATTGCAATCCCCTTATTTTGACCCAAATCCCTCCCCTCCCCGCACCCCCACCCCCCAAAGAGTGTCTCTGGTTCATAGTTTTTGTTGATTTTGATTTTCACTTTCTTATAGTTATTCATTTTCCTGGTCCCTTATTTAAGTTTTCTAGATTCCTGCTATGAGTGAGACCATCCGGTATTTTTCTTTTTCTTTCTGGCTTATTTCGCTGAGAATGATCCCTTCCAGTGCCATCCATGTTGCTACAAATTGCATGTTTATCTTTTTTGAATGCTGAGTAATATTCCATGGTGTATATGGACCACATCTTCTTGATCCAGTCATCTATTTTTGGGCATTTGTGTTGTTTCCAAAGCTTAGCTATTGTAAACAGTGCTGCTATAAACATAGGGGTGCAGGTGCTCTTTGGATTGATGTTTCTGTGTCCTTTGGGTAAATACCTAGGTGTGGAATTGCTGGATCATATGGAAGCTCTATGTTTAGTAGGTCCAGAAATCTCCACACAGCTCTCCATAGTGGTTGGACCAGTTTGCACTCCCACCAACAGTGCAGGAGAGTTCCTTTTTCTCCACACCCTCGCCAACATTTGTTGTTGCTAGTTTTTTTAATATGTGCCATTCTCACTGGTGTAAGATGGTATCTCATGGTAGTTTTGATTTGCATTTCCCTGATTACAAGTGATCTTGAACATTTTTTCATATGCCTGTTGTCCATTTGCATTTCCTCTTCAGAGAAGTTTCTTTTTAGCTCTTCTGCCCATTTTTTAACAGGATTATTTTCTTTGTTGTTGTTGAGTCTCATCAGCTCTTTGCAGATTTTTGTGATCAGTCCTTTATCATTAGTGTTGTGTGCAAAAATGTTCTCCCAGTCGGTGGGGTTTCTCTTTGTTTTTGTTATTATCTCTTTTGCTGTGCAGAAGCTCTTTAATTTGATGTAGTCCCAGCTGTTTATCTTTGCCTTCACTATCACTGTTTTGGGTGACGTGTCTGTAAAGATGTCTTTGATGTGCATATCACGTAGTGTTTTGCCTATATTTCCTTCTATGTATTTTATGGTTTCAGGTCTTATGTCTAGTTCTTTAATCCATTTTGAGTTGATTTTTGTTTATGGTGTGAGGTAGTGGTCAAGCTTCATTCTTTTGCATGTAGCGACCCAGTTTTCCCAGCACCATTTATTGAACAAACTTTCTTTGCTCCAATGCATAATCTTTGCTCCTTTGTCAAAGATTAGTTGACCATAAATCTGTGGATTTATTTCTGGATTTTCTATTCGATTCCATTGGTCTGTGTGTCTGTTCTTGTTCCAATACCATGCAGTTTTGATGATTATGGCTTTGTAGTACAGTTTGAAGTCTGGGAGTGTGATACCTCCATTCCCTTCTTATTTTTTCAGGAGAGCTTTGGCTATTTGGGGTTTTTGGTGATTCCATATGAATTTCATCAATAATTGTTCTATTTCTTTGAAGAATGACATTGAAATTTTGATTGGAATAGCATTGAATCTGTATATTGCTTTTGGTAGGATGGTCATTTTAATAATGTTTATTCTTCCAATCCATGAGCAGAGGATGTCTTTCCATTTCTTTGTGTCTTCTTCTATTTCTTTTAACAGTGTTTTATAGTTTTCTTTGTATAGATCCTTTACCTCTTTTGTTAGATTTATTCCCAAATATTTGATTTTTTTTGTTTCGATAATAAAAGGGATGGTTTTTTGATTTCTTCTTCTTCAGATTTATTGTTTGTGTATAGGAAGGCTACTGACTTTTGTGTGTTGATTTTGTATCCTGCCACTTTACTGAACTGATTGATGAGTTGAATTAGTTTTTCTGTGGAGTTTTTGGGGTTCTCTATGTATATTATCATATCATCTGCAAATAGTGATAGTTTGACTTTTTCTTTTCCTATTTGGATTCCTTGGATGTCTTTCTCTTGTCTTATTGCTTGGGCTAGGACTGAGGAACTGAGTTCTTATGAGCTATTCTGGCCTCACCAAATATTCTATAAAGGATCATTGCTCTGAGAAATGGCTTGAGTGGTGGGTTTTTAGACACTAGGTAAGACCAGTGATGTCTTTTGGAGAAGGAGAATTTTTGTTAATGCTTTTCAAATTGCAGTTCACCATCCATCTATAGGCAAGGGTCTTTTATTTTTCTGAAGAGAAAATAATGATCAATTATGCAAACTAGAGAGAGTGACTCATGATGAACTAAGTCAGTCCTTGAGAGTGACTCACTCACTAAGCCTTAAGAGACTGGGGAAAATGGCCAACTGGGTAAAAGTCTGCTAATGATTAGTTCTGACTTGACTAGATTTAGAACAAATTGATTCTGATTTGGGAAAGGTATGAACTTGATTTTCTAGTTCATTAGTAGTCATCTTTTTGTTCCCTTTTATTTACCATCAAGAAGGCATGAGATCCTAGGATGTGATTAGAAATGGGCAAGTATGTGAAATTTGTATTAAGTCATTCGGTCATGCAGAGTGCGGTTGGGGCGAAAGGGGAGGGTGTTGCTGGGACCATGGGCGAAGGTTAGAGGCATCAGGCATAAATGGGACCTGCTTCATTACCTCCTCCTCATTTTGGCATGTACTGGGGTAAGGATTGTATGTTTGGGGGTACTGGGAAGGATCTCAGTCTACAGATCAGCAGTTTGTTAAAGCTCTGGTTCTCTGTGGCTTAAAAGCTTCGTGGACAGCTGAAAGCATTCCATAGAATAACCTTTTTTTCCCTATAAAACTGGGGCCATGGATTAAAGTTACTTGAAGGACCATTCTCGTTCCATGAATATCCAGGGAAGGGCTTCTCCACATCATTGGCATTCGCCAGAGGGGCTGTTAACCAGAGTTTTGAGTTTCTGTTCTGGGCCCTTGTCTCTGGGGGATCCCTCCTCTCCATTTGCAGTATCCTGGCTCTGGCTGGCCTGGGATTCAGCTCAAGGTTAGCTGCTTCTGCACATACTCAGGCTGTATCATTTGCAGATGGGATTTGGCAGTGTCTTGGAAGCCAAGACTTAGGGAAAAAGTTCGTGAGTTTTGTATAGCCTAGGAAACTGGGGCCAAATATGACCTTGGTCTCACTCCCTCTTTCCTTCTAGGGTGGGACTCCAGGTAGGTTAAGACAGTGGGAGAGGAGCCTCCCTGGTGGTGCAAGGGGTTAAACACAGTACTATGAAGCTATATGCAGCCTCTGCAGCAAGAGTTCGATCCCCGGCCAAGGAGATAACCCACATGGCACAGCAGACTCTCCTGTCTTGCCCGCTGCTCCCCTCAGCAGTGTATTGCAGTAGATCCGTGTGTTCTGTTCCCCACTCTGTCTCTGGTGAATCCTCTTACCGCCCCCGCACCTCTGGCCTTTCCCCACCCCCAGTTCTTGTATGCATAAATAAATAAATCTTTAATAATAATTAAAAAAGACAGTGGGAGAAGGGAGGAGGAGGATGTTTAAGGAGGGCAATAAAACAGAAAGGGATCAGAGAGAGTGTGTCAGCCACCTGTCCCAGCTCCAGGTTGCAAATTTCTCTCAGCTCAGTGGTGAACCCTTCCCCTTGCACCACCTTCCTCCACCTTTGGTAGTCCTCTTGCACTCTGCTCTTTATTAGCTGTTGAGCTATTGCCCCACCAGGCCTTAAAAAACAGGAGGATGGCACTTTGGAGTCCGTTCATTTTCTCCTTTTAAATTTCCTGCCTGTGGTGGGTGTGGTGTGGTAATGTACGTTTGAAGAAGTGTGAACCTGTACTTTAAAAACATATACAGCGTTGTAAACCCATAAAACAGTTTTTTTAACCTAACTGATTTTTCTGCTACCAGTTTCCCTTCCATTTCAATAAGTATCAATATTCTACCTTCAAAGAGGCATTTCGGGATCAGAGCAGTAGACACTGAGCTTACCCTGAAGGGGGTTGACCTCAGCACACAACCTGAGACCACCCCTGCCTCAGGGGCCCTATCAGATTCCTGAAATAGTTCACCAAGGACACAGCTTTCCCAGGCAGAAAAGGTAGTTCAGGGAATGAGGCGCCCAGCACAGAGCCTAAGGGTCTTGTGCATTTGTCAAGGACAAGAACCTTCAATGACAAGTGGGCAGCCACTGCTCAATGAAAAGTCTCACCAGCTTTTGTTTTCATCAATAAAATTTAGGTTTTCTTCCCCAGACATCTCGGTGCTGTACGCCTATTGTAGAAATGTTGGAAAATAAAAAAAAATTAAAATTGTCTACAAACTACCACCCACTGGTAATGTTTTGCCAATTTCCTTCTAGCTCTTTCTTTTTGCATCCATTTTTTTCTTTCCATAGTTGAGAACGAATAGTATATACTATTTTCTGTATTGCTTCCCCCACCCCACTTTTTCATCTTTTTGTATTGTTTTTTCTTTATTATTATTTCTTGCTGTTTTTAATCTTTTTCTCTTTTTGTAAACTAAAAACATTTTTTCTTTCTGCTTTTAAGACAACCCTGCACCAATAAGATTATTCTATGACGTTAAAACTCTTTGTGGGCAGCATTTAAAACGGCTACATAACCTCCTGTCAGAAGTATATGCTTATTTTATGCCAATACATTTTATACCAATACACAATGGAATATTACTCAGCAATCAAAAAAGATAAACACATGCAGTTTGCAGCAACATGGATGGAGCTAGAAGGGATCATGCTCAGTGAAATAAGCCTGAAAGAAAAAGAAAAATACCGGATGGTCTCACTCATAGCAGGAATCTAGAAAACCTAAATAGGGGACCAGAAAAAAGAACAACTATAAGAAAGAAAAAATAAAAATCAACAAACAACTATGAACCAGAGACACACTGTGGAGGGGGGGCAGTGGGGAAAGGAGGGATTGGGGTCAAAAGAAGGAGGTTGCAATTGTATGGGGAATATAAAAATAAAATTAAAAAAAAATTTAGGTGAAAAAAATTTTATGCCAATTTGGCTTCTCTTTCTTTAGGTGTTTCTGTTTTTAAGTTACTGTATATAAATCTCAAACAGACATGTTGATGCACAAGTCCTTTAGGAAAGATTCCCAGGAGTAGGATGACCAGAAGGACCAGTTTCCTTAATCCAGGGCAAGCTGAGCCTTTCCCCACCTCTGTTCCTTCTGCCCGATTAAGAGCTGCAGGCCTGTTATTAAGTTACTATATTCCACCTCTTAACTTTCCCAAAGTTTCTACATTCTCACCAGCACTGGGTGAACATCCAGGTTACGTTAGGGAGTCACTTGTAAGCTGGCAAAACCCTGGTGTTGTTTTGATCACAGGGTAATCACTAACACTTTAGTAAAAGCCAACTTTCTGAATGTTTTGTATGTATAATCTCATCTTCACAACAACACCGAAAAACAACACTTTCCCATTTTATGGATGAAGAAACAGAGGTTCAGAGAAGATGAGGAATTTGCCCAAGGACATACAGGCTGTGAATGGCAGGGCAGTGTGGACTTGGATCGCTCTTGCCACGCACTACAGATGTCAAAGAAAAGGGGTGAGAACTTGCAATTGAATGCTGAGGCTGGCTCTTTATGGGCTTGGGACCCCGGGTGAGAGAGCAAGGTGGATTTTGGTTTCAGTTGTGGTTTTGGTCTCACCTGACCCTCAGATCAAGGCAAACAGGTGGCTGGGGGTGCCAGCTTAAAGCTGTGTTCCTGGAAGGACAGATAATGTAGACAGACAATTTCCAAAACTAGTGCCTCTGCCCCAACTCCAAAGTCCAGTATTCAGGGCCTGGGGATTGGATTTCTTTGAGTGGAGACAGTGCAATCACTCTGCTACCTTTGGAAAAAACACTTTTAGTTTAAATGTCCTTGGATAGCAAACCTCCTGCAAAACCAAAATTAATAACTGCACAAATATGATTCTATCTATCCATCCATCCATCCATCCATCCATCCATCCATCCATCCATCCATTCACCCACCCTCCCACCCACCTATCATCTATATCTCTCTATGCTTGTCTGTATGAAGTTTCCCCCCTTTTTGCTTTTTTGGTTTGCTCTTTATCCTACTTTTCATCCTTCCACATCAGTGTCCTGCCTCCATGATAAGGGAGCCCATGTTTACAGCCACCGTATTTTTTTCATGTTATGAAATGCCTTATGCAAGTAAGCATGTATATAACGTATGTATGTTTAAATATACACATGCATATACACACATACACATGTGCATACAGCTTTTTAATTTTTTTATGATTAATTTACTTCAAGGGGTTAAGGGAGACTACTTAACTGTACTTACTTTTTTCACCCAACCATTCTTCCTTTGATACCCCTTTAGACCAATTCTTACAGATCTAATTCATTCTTTTAAATGATAGTATAATATTCCAGGGTTCCATGTCCTAAAATTTGCTTAGCTATTCCTTTCATAACGGTGATTACATTTGTTCTTATTTTGCCTCTTTGAGCAATGCAACAAAAATCCTTGCACATATGTCTTTATGTAGCAGTGATTATTTCTATAGGATGAATTCCCAGAAGTGAGCATTCAAAGGACATATGTAGCTTAACCTAGTGATAGCAAAAGAAGGCTACCTAAAATAGCTGATACTTTACATTTCCACCCGTGATGTAGGAAAATCATTTCTCTACATCAATACCAGTAAATGGGGGTTTTAGCTTTTAGTTTTATTGCTCTTCTGAAGGGCATAAGATGATATTTTGGTATTATGTCAAATTTATTTCCATGTCTGCTAGTGAATTTGAACAGCTTATCATATAGGCTGGTTATTTGGATTGGCAGCTTTGTGAATTGTTTTTTATTAGTTTGACTTGTCCATTTTTCTTTGCAATGATTATCTTTTTCTTGTAATATTTGTAAGAGTTGTTATTTTCATGTCTTAAGTATTAACTTTCTATCATCTATATTATGATATTTTTCGTTGTGTTATTGCTTTGTTATTATTGGTTTATGGGATCTTTTACTGTTCCAAGGGTACTTGTTTTCTTTGTGATTTTTTTCTGGCTGAATAGCTTTTCTTTTATAGCTTCTAGGTTCTCAGGCTTGGTTAAGGTGTTCTCTGCCTTTATTTCATTTATATTGTGTCTAGGGTGACACGGAATTTTGGAGAACATGGGTGCCCACACAGTGAGATCATGCAGGAGATGGCTGCTTATTTTTCTGGGACCAACTTCTGTTCAGTTTTTCTGTGTGGCGTACTCTGGCAGATACCGTGGGACACAAAGATAAATACAGTTCCATCCCCTCGCTCAAGGAAGCTTGTGTAAGGGAGTAATTGTGTAAGGGAGAAAACTAGGGCTGCAAAGAGGCGGGTTGGCAGGGTGTGCTGGGTGGAAGAAGTCCTGCCCCGGGGAGTGGAGGTGTGGATGGGCTGCATTTCAGGAGGTGGCTTGCCTGTGTCAAGGCAGTTCTCAGTAGGAGGGAGGTTTTCCTTTAACTTAGCCGAAATCTGCTTTTCCTGCTCCCAACTCTGCCCTCAAGGTCCATGCTGAAGAAATCCAGCCACGCAGATTTTGAAGACAATTGTTAGCCTGCAGTGTTTGTTTCATTTGGCTGCCTCTCAGTCTCCTCTATTTGAGAGAATTACCCAGTTTGTGGAGCTTTGTAGAAGGTGGGTCTTCCTTGCCCAACATGGCATCTGAAATGGGCTAGTACCTCTCCCTGCCCTTGGCAGCTCAGCGTGATTCTGTGACCAAGGACAGGCAGTTGGTGGATTCCCCTGGACCGGGAAAATGGGGCGAGTGATGCAATCTTCAGAGACTAACTATTGATTACTTAGTGACTGTAGTGGAGGTAAGAGTCCAAAGAAGGGGGCAACATGAGTCTAGTGGAATCAGTCAGTGCCAACCAGCCTGTCCCCTGGGGTTGTTAAGGCTGCATTACTCGCTGCCCTGTCTCCCTTGCTTTGGTCTGTCTTCCAAATCTAGTTTTCAAGGCTTCTGTCATTTCTCTTGCCCACAAATAGGTTCATTTTCTGCCTAAGAGTTGGCCTATTATTGACAGTAAGATCATACCTGCTACAAAAGCTGTCTTATTCCCACATCCCATTTACCACCCCAAATCTTTCATTTTCTAAACCCTCCATTCACTTCCCAATATTCACAACCCAATAGTTTAGGTGGTACCCCGATAGGCATAGTGTTTAGAAGTGACCTTGATCTGGGTACCCCAGTGACATGTCAACTCTACATCCTGAAATTTCACCAAATAAGACTTCTATTCCTTCTTCTTAGGGGATGGCTGAGGAATATGAGGGTGTTCTTCCTTCTACATAATTGTATTCTTCTACATAATTTGAATTTTCACATGTGAACTGCAAAACTTTACATTCTCTCTTGTTGGATTCTGTCCATTATTTCAACTGTAAGATAACTTTGCATCTTTATATTCTCAAACCTAGCACAGTGCCTGACATACAGTGGAGTGAATGAGTGACTTATATTTTAGGTTGCAGAGCAGAATACCTAGATTGCCAAATGCCCACTTTGCCCATCTGTCCTCCTTCTCTGAGGTTCCTGAGACCCATATCACAAGAAATGCTTGCAAATTCTAGACACACACAGATATATGTCATTATAAATATATTATGTTTAGTATAAAAATCAGGAGAAAATAGTGTAAAATAATAATCCCTGCATGCAAAGAAAAATATCATTAACATTTTTGGATATGGTCTTCTTGTTTTTTTCTATGCATATCTATGCATCCATGGTATTTTAAAATCTACTTATAATGGTAGAAGAGAAATCACCATCTCCCAATGTTTCTGTCACTTTCTTGTTCTAGAATACCTTTTTTTCTCAGATATAAGTATTGAAAAACCATAACACTTCCTCTTGTATTGTCTCTTTTCTAACTAAAAATTGCTAATACCGGGCCTCCCCTGGTGGCGCAGTGGTTGAGCGCTGGGCTGTGAAGCTGCCTGCAGCCTTCGCAGTGCCAGTTCAATCCCCGGCCACAGGCGAGGGTCCCACATGGCACGCAGACCTCTCCTGCCACCCGCTGCTCCCCTCAGCAGTGTACTTCATCAGTCTGCTTGTTCTGTTCCCCACTCTGGCTCTGATGAATTCTCTCACCCTCCCACGCTTCTGACTGTACCCAGTGCTTGTATAAATAAATAAATAAATCTTTAAAAAAAATTGCTAATACCTTGTGATTTTCTCTGCTTTTAGCAGACCTTGACTTCTTGTGGAGACCCCTCCCCCATGCCTGTCACCCAACTTGCTGCATCTGGGTGTATGATGTCTACTGGGGGAGGGGGTGGGGGTGGGATTTCAGGCTTTCCCTCTTACTCTGTGTGTGTGTGTTAGCATGAGTGCACATCTGTAACCCCATCTACCCTCACCGAAACGAGGTACCTCCCTGGTCAGATGAACAGGCATCGCCACACATGGATACTTCGTGCTTAGCTGCCACTCCTCATCCTCTTCCTCAGGAGTGTTCTGACAGCAGTCTTTGGAGAGGCACAGGTCTGTATTAAATGCCCTTTTGGATACCTACTTAGTAATCTGCCCTGAGCAAATTACTTGGCTTGATTGATCTGATATTGTGCGTTTGATTCTTGATATTGCAGTCAATCTGATAAAGTCAGAGGTGAGCCTCTCTGAAAGGGGTGATAATACTCAGTTATCTTAGGAATCCCAGGGAGGAGCCCCTTGGACCCCAGTGTAATCATCAGACAAGACATTCCACCCTCTCCTTGCCCTAGAGCCTAAGTGAATTCTGGGAAGGACAAATTTTCTTTTTTTCTAGAACCAGAGATAACAGTTTATAGTCCTCCTGGAGCTGTACTAGACTCAGGAGAGGGGGAGGGAGTGACTGATAACAAATCTTATGAAACTGTGTTTTGATCAGGAGTAAAGGAGGCCTGAGAAAGAAATGGGGGAGGAAAAATAAAAGAGATCAGGATGGAGGCAGGCCATGCCCTGGTGGATGTTTCATCCTTTGCTGTTTCTTGGAGATTGTTAACCCAGCCCAGATGCCTCAGTGCTCACCCAAGTCAACAGCAGTTATCCTGAGCAGTGTTGCTGGCACTTTATACACAACTAAAACCTTTCTGAGGTCTATACACAACTAAAACCTTTCTGAGAGAATATATGTGAATTTAAGAGGATGAGTAAGTGGGTCAGAGAGATAAAGATTTGGGATGAGGTAAAAAGTGGGGCAGGTGAATCCAGGAAAAGAATTATCGACCAGGCTGACTGAGGTCCAGGAAGCAGACATCAAGGGGACATCTCTGATGGGAATCAGAGTGAGCTGCACAGAGGTCTACTCAATGCTCACATCATACCCTCTGCCTGGCTTTCTCTTTTCCTTCCCATTTGGTCCAGGATTTCTCAGATCAGCACTGTTGACATTGGAACTGGAAAACTTTGTTGTGGCGGATTGTCTAGTGTATTGCACATCTTTTTAGCAGCATCCCTGTGACATCCTAAACTACATTTAGACATTACCAAATGTTGCCAGAGCAGGGATGCCAGTGATCCATTTTGAGTTTATTCATCTTTCACACTTGATTCAGGTTTCACCTCCTCCAGGAAGCCTGCTTTGACTACTTCTTCTCCTGTCAATTTCTCCTTTCCCTGCTCTCCTGTACCTTTGGCCTCTGCTGCTGTGCCAGTTAACATGAAACCTTCTACCCCCATCACTTGATCACTATGAAAATGGTCCTGAAAACTAGATTTCATCCAGGCATGTGGCAGACCCATTACATCTCTGAGAACAAGCTGTTTCTGTTCTGCCCAGGAGACTCCAGTTTCTGCAATTGTCAAATCAAACTTGGTTCTAGATCAGAAATTTCAACCACATATCATCCAAGTTCTGGAGGGGCCAACTGAGCTGACTTCTAGATACCAATTCTCCTTAAATGAAACAGATTTTATGTTTTATGCATTGAGCTTCTGTGGATGTTTTGTTGAGAGGATACCATGGAGGAAAAAATGTCCAAAACTGTTAATTACCAGAGAGACTTTTCTAGCATTTGGTAATGAGAGTTCACTTGTGTTAAGTGATGCTCTCAATTGGGCTGTGAATGTTTTCAGTGCCCGCCACATGGTGATTGGCACAGGGCCCACTAGCTTGTCCTGGACTCACAGAAGTTTCAGTTAACACCTGCTGTTTGATGGGCTTGTCATTCTAAAGCCAGACGTGATTTTTGTTCTGATGCCAGGTTCTGGCATTTGAAATTTCCTCATGTCAATTAGGGAGGATGCAAATTACAGAAAACCTAGCCATCATAGCTTAAACAAATACTACTTTCTTTTTCTCACATAAGGAGAAACACCATCAGGACTGGCATCTCAGAGATTGCCTGGGCCTTTTCCTCCTGCGAGTCACCTCACAGGTTGGTTGTGCAAACTCCAGGGAACACATCCACATTCAAGTTTGGAATCGGCCAGCCCCGGTTTCCAGAACCGTCCCACCAAGGTTCTGAGGACATCCGGTTGGCCAGAGCTACATCACAGGACGTCCCTGAGATGCAGGGAGACTGGGAAAGTAAATATTTAGTGTCTTAGCTTCCCAAGTAGAGCGAGCAGAGGGAAAGGAGGTGGGGGAGGGAGGCCATGCTGGCCACCCAGTAGCACCTGCACCATCCTACCCAGCTAGCGCTGTGGCACCTGTGGCTCCACAGGCAGCCAGCCAGAAGCCACTCAGATTTCTACTTCCGTGGGGCAGCCTCTGCTCCCGTCTCTGGAGCTTGTCCACTGGGCCGCGTGGCTATGGCAGCCGAGGCGATGGTTCCGCTCCTGCGGTGGGGGTTAATCTACCTGTGGTTTAGTTTCCCTTTTTCCTCTTGGCAGAGTTTGCAGTTGGAACCGAAGCCTGTCCAACAATGAGGTAGGTAAGTCAGTTAGAGAAAGCTGCCTGTTTTCAAAATCCCATGGGTTTAACTAAGATTAGAAGCACCAATTTGAATAGTAACCAGTAGATTCTTCGACCCTTTATGCCAGCTGGAGCAAAGGAAGGAAATCAGTCCAAAAATAAATCTTTTTCTTCTGTTCTTACTTCTCTACTGACCCCTGCAGCAGCTTCCTGAAACCATCTATATGTCCCTTTCTGATTAATTTCTCAGCTCATGTCCCTCCACTGCTCAGAAATTCTGAGCCTCAACTCTCTACGGAGCCCACATCAGATTTCTGCTTCTGGTAGAGGCAGGCTAGGTGATCCGGCCCAAACCCCCTTCTGAAAACAACAAAAACAATCTGCAGAAAACATTTTAAAAATGTTTCCCTAAAACATTAAGAAGTTACAGGATATTGAGGAACTGGCAAGCCAAAATCTACAAGACTGAAATCCAGAGAGATTAGCCTGGTATTTGGGATGATTCTTGCCCAAAGGCATTGGCTGAGCCAAATGAGCTACGCTTTTGTAAGCCGTAAGTGGTTACGGTTGACTCCCCAGTTTGGGATCTATCGCTAACTTTCTTTTCCAGCGTGGAGGCCCTGGCAAAGTACTTGGCCCTTAGAGCTGGGACCTCAGAGGGCTGCACTGCAGGACTCAGTAAGCTAGACGCAAACTGCTGTCACCCAGGGGAGCTCAGCTGCTTTATATGGGGGGACAGAGGAGGCTGAAGCCTCACACATGAATTAAATTGATCTGATAAATAAAAAACTCATCCAATTCAACAACAAAACAAATACCCAATTAAAAAATGGGCAGCAGCCGTGGAACAGGAGCTGGCTGTCTCGTCACAGGTCACCTGCCTTCAGCAGCCCGGTGCGCCACCTTCCTCTGTCCCTTCCTCCCTCCCGCCCCACCCAGGGCATCTGGCAGGCACTAGCCGCTGCCCACATGGCCCAACAGTTCTGCCCTCCTGGGGGTTCTAACCTCTGGGTCCCCCAAACAAATATCCTTCCCAAGAGGGATTCCTTGTGTTTGGTCATTTCTCTGAGTCTTACGGCTTGGAACGCAGCTCCCTTGTCTGTCTTGTTCTCTGTAATGTATGACAAGCTAAATAATACTTTTATTACTATTATCAGTTATATTATTAACAGCTGACTAAAGATGCCATGCCCTTTCTCTTTATTCAGCAGCATTTATCGGGGTCTACCACTTGCCCAGAGCTTTGCCAGGCATCGTGGGATGTTCCAGTGTAGGTGGCACTTTCTGCTCTTCAGGAACATAAAGATGGTGCTGGGAAGACAGATGCCACAGGCAGCGCTCACATCCCTATTTGGAGGCTGTAGGATAAATGGATTAATCAGGCTTTTTGTGCCATTAGCCTCTGTGGCTATTACCTGTGGCCCTGATGGTGTTAATGCAGAAGGCGCTTGGGAGCGTGGGTGCGGGGCACATGTGCCTGATTGTGGACACTTGGAGTACGGGTGCATGCGCATATGTAAGTGTGCACACCTGAGCCTAGAGGTCAGAGATGGCCGCGGGGAGGATGACGACGAGACAGAAGTGACTACAGAAGAGGTGAGACCATGAGAGGATGCCAGAGAGATCCCAGGGAGAAAAGATTTGCTGGGGGTTGGGGGGCTTGCTTGCTTCCAGCCTTCTGCCCCACCCAAGCCCCCTGCCTGCCCACCCTGGTAATTATGGACTTTTAGCTGAAGGATAGAAACAGTCAGTTTCCCTTTTCATCTTTCCTAGAGAATCAGTCACCAATTGTGTATCGATAAGAACAATTGAAGCTTATAACACTAATCATCTGTTCTGTAAACACTTAACTCATCTTCCACCCCAAACCCCTGACTTTATTCCTCTACAGGCACATTTTGGGTTTCCTGCCTGAAGCTATATACCCTATTTTTTTATCTTTTTTTTTTTTAAAGATTTATTTATTTATACAAGCACTGGGCACAGTCAGAAGTGCGGGAGGGTGAGAGGATTCACCAGAGCCGCAGCGGGTGGCAGGAGAGGTCTGCACGCCACAGGGGACCCTCGCCCTGCAGCCGGGGATCGAACCGGTGCTGCAGAGGCTGCGGGCAGCTTTGCAGCCCAGCGCTCAACCGCTGTGCCACTGGGGAGGCCCTGAAGCTGTATACCCTAGATTGCAATTCTGTGACCCCAAATACATACGCCTTGCCTTTTTATTTGCCTCCTGAATTTTTAGATGCTAAGTTCACAGAGTGTAATGCCTGACACCTAGGACAAAGACTGAGGAATGGAATTCTTCAGGCTCTGACTTTTCTGTGTCCTCAGAGCATTGGGGGAATGCAATATGCCCTGGGTGGGCACATAAGTTCCAATCCAGGGAACAGGAAGCTTACTAGGGTTCTGAGTAGCCCCATACTAGGAGAATGACTTTGCTCTTCTGGAGTTATCATTTTCTGCTTTTTTATTAAGGTCTGTTTAGACACTTGTAGGGGCAGGAATGGACCAGTGCAGGTTTTCTGATCCCATGCAGACCGGGTAAAGGAGGAGTCAGAGTCCTCAGTGGTTTTGCAGGTTTTTATTGGGGTTCAGCGGGTACGTGGCAGGCAGGGGTGCTGGGGGGTTGGGAGGCTGGCAGTCCTCCCACCCCCCAGCAAATGTTCACTCTATCTGGGCTCTCTGGCGTTCTCTGCTTCTGCTTCGGGCTTCTTCTCTTTCGGCTTCTGATACCGGAATTGTCAGGCCTAGTCTCCCAGCCAGGAACGGATCCCAGGCTGCAGGGCAGCGCTGAGCCCCAGCCGCTAGACCCCCCACGGGTTGGTGTCTCAGGAAGCCACAGCAGGAACTTCGCAGACGCTCAGGCAAGCAAGCGAGCAAAGGCAGGTTTGTTTAGAAGAAGAAAAAGTTTATTGAGGAGAAAAAGAGCAGAAATAAAGTGGGACTCCCAGGCCAGGGAACCAGGCCTGGGAGGGGCAAGGAAGCCAAAGTGGAATTGTGTTTCAGGGAATATATACCTTTTTTCCTCATTATTCTAAAGCTCCACCAGTCTCTCTGTGATTGGTTAGTTCTCGGCTGTCTCACTTAATTTGCTACTGAGTAGGGGGATCTTCACATTCCTTATCTAACAGCTTTCTCTTTCCCCATTTGTTGCATCTTTAAATTTATGGCCCAGTCCTCTGACGGGCATCCCTGCATTGAAGTTAAACAGCTGCCCTTCTAATGTGACCATAAATTAAACCACTCTCCATTCTCCAATCTCCGCCTCCCTTTACCACCTGAAGGAAACCAGGACCAGCATTAACAATGTTGTCCTTGGTCCTGGGATGTTTGTTTTTCCTAGTGGAATGGGTTACTTTCCCTTGCTTGTCCTTATCTCTGAAGCCTCCCTAAATTCTTCAGAGGTCCCCTCCTGCACTGTCCCTAAAACTGCATAATTCCTTGCTCAGCGAAATTAGCCAAAAAGAAAAAGAAAAATACCGGATGGTCTCACTCATAGCAGGAATCTAGAAAACTTAAATAAGGGACCAGGAAAATGAATAACTATAAGAAAGTGAACATCAAAATCAACAAAAAACTATGAACCAGAGACACTTTTAAGGGGGCGGGGGAGGGAGGGGAGGGATTGGGGTCAGAATGGGGGTTGCAATTGTATGGGGAATATAAAAATAAAATTTATTATTTAAAAAAAAAAGACTGAATAACATTTCATTCGATCCATTCCTCTATTAAAGGACACTTGAGTTGCTTCTCAAAAAAAAAAAAATTTCATAGTATGCAGTTGACATGGTACACACATGTGGCTCAATAATGTGTCTCTAAACCACCGTCAACTTGGCACATAGTAGTTTCTCAATAAATATGTGTTGAATTAAAAAAAAAACAAAACTGCATAATTCCTAGCTTGCCCTGTGTCTCACTTCTACTGGCGTCCCCGTGACACCGCCCTTAAAAGCACAGTCTTAGCCCAGGTGTACCCACTTCAGGTGCCCGCCATCAGGCATGCATTCAGGATCACAGGGTTCCCTCATCTATCCTGATGGTGGGAGGGCAGAAAAGCCTGATTTTTTTTTTACCTTACCCTACAACACTAAAAGCTTCTTCAAACACCAGTTAGGCTGGGCTGAAGGAAATCTCCTCCAGTGGCTTCTGAGTTAATAATCAGAGCAGGTCTGGAAGGGCAGGGAAAGACAGGATGGGATGCGCAGAGCAGGAGGATTCCTGAGGGGATTGATGTTAATGAGGCTCCCAAACATTTACATATGCGGTTGCTTCCTTCGCCTTAATTGAGAGTCCACAAGATGGCGGTTGGGTGAAGTTGCTGCCTCCTTGCCTCCAGACATGCACAAGACGAATACCAAACAAAGCCAGAAAACTGATTATCAACTTACATAATAGGAGCATCAGCCCAACTGAAAATGGTAGGAAAACTCTAAGTGAACTTTGTTTAAAGTAATGACGGGGCAGTGCAACCCACAGAGCGGGGAGTGGCCTGAGGGTAGAGTCCCCTGTGGCTGCTGTCCTGGGCGCACCAGAACTCTGGGGTTCGTAAGACTTGGTACTGCATTGGGTAAGGGGGTGCATAAGCAGGAGCCTAGGATAGGGGGTGCATGGTGGGAGAGCTGCAGAGGTGAGGGCACAGAGTGAGGACTACAGACTGCGGCTCATAACACACCACAGCTGAATGGGGCCAGAGCGGCTGGACTTCCTCATTCTCACAGATTGCTGCTCCTTGAAAAGAGCAAAACATGTAAAACCATAACTTCAAGGGAAGAGAAGGGTGATCTTTAGATTTAGAAGGTAGCAAGTATAAAGGAGAACCCCCTGCTGGGGAAGAGGTGGAGGGAGTGGGTATCTCTACTTCTGGTGTAAAATCGGTGGTTTTCTGGCTCATGGGGGACTGTGGGCGGAGGATGGAGCACAAACAGGGAGACCGCTGAACCCTCAGGCTCTTTCCTCCAAGACTCCCCCAAAGATGATATTTCCATTTATTTCTTTCTAGTCTTTACCTTGGAGTTTCTTTGGGGTTACCAATTCTTCCTTTAAAATGCAAACACACCTGAACACATCTTATTGAGGGGAGGGGATGGATGGTCAGAGAGTGGGGGAGGGAGGTATTGGGATGGGAATTATGGCTTTCTGAGGTTTGGGGTGTCTCCGGGGAAGGAGGCCGAGGAGGGATCTGCATGAAGACCTTCGGGTGTTGCAGAGAACCTTGAAGGGCACGGGGTATTGGGAAAAAACATGAACAAGATGCTGGGAGGGCATCTCACAAGCTTGGCCTGATGTGCAGTAAGTGATTAAAAAAATAGCAAGTGCCAACCCTGGGGAGGAGGCTGTTTCAGACCTAGTGAGGGTGGGGAAGGTTCTAGCTTTCTGTTGCTGCCTAACAAGTTGCTCCAAAACTTAGTGGCTTCAATCAACAGCAATTTTACTATATCTAGTGATTCTGTGGGTCAGCCATGAGGATGGCGCTCAGCTGGGTGACTTTTCTGTGTGGAGCTTATGAAGGTTACTTATGGTATTCTACTGCCATTCTAAGAGGAAGAAGTAAGTCAACTAATAAGCATTGATTGAGCACCTTAGTGTGGTGGGTGAGAGCACAGGCTCTGGGGTGATATTAGTGTGTGTTGTCCCACCTGTGTAGCCGTCCAAGAATCATTGAGCCCCGCTAAGTGTTAGTTTGCACACCTGTAGAATAGGAGAACTTCTCATGGGGTTCTATGAGCGTCCAATGAGGTCATGTAGATATGAATGCTCATCAAGTCTGAGATGGTGCTGCTGCTGCTGTTTTATTTCTCTGGGAAGGAAGCCTTGTTCCATGTTGGGGGGGGGGGTCCCTATCTCAAGAAGAAGTAGCCTGCTAGTGAGATTAGTGAGACCAGCTCGACACCATGGATGGAGACTATAGCAGCGCATGGGCTGTGATAAGGGCTGGCTTAGCACAGGGCCCTGGCAGCGGGGAGATGTTGCAATCTTTGAGGAATTCATGGAAGTTAATGAGGAGAAGGACGTTCCAGGCTGCAGGAGAAGCAAAGCAGATGAGGGGAAGAGCTACAGGGATATAGAGGGGTCAGGTAAGCTTCTTGTGATGTAGTGGGATTAACTTAGCCTGGAGATTGTCCTGAGTGAAACAGATGGAAGTTCTGAAATTCCACCCTAAGCCCTTTATCCTGTTAGCCAGTTGTTTTTTTTTTTAAATAGTTTTCTTCTTAAACATTCTAAAGAGAAGTTGGTTGGAGTCTGAAGTGGCAATTACAAGCAAGTCAAGGAATCCCAGATATAAACGTGATTTTAGTGTTCTACTTGACAGTGCTTCCATGTTTTTTTTATATAAAAATGATCTTTAAAATTCTTTAGCTTTGAGTAAAAGGGAGCGGCTTGGTGTGTTATCCTTCGTTTCCTCACCTCTGGTCACATGGTCTCACACTGCTGCCAGCTGCTGGCCCCAGTGTGAGATGGGGGGCCTTGTGGGCACAGACTGGAATGAAAGAAATGCTTCTAAGCAGCCTAATGTGGGGTGTGTGGAGAGCAAGCAGTGGTTGCTGGAAGAGAGGGCCAGGGAGCCTGAGGTGAGGGCTCACTGGAAGTGGTGAGGACAGACCCAGCGCCTGCAGCTGCAAGTTCAAATCTAGACGCTGGCAATGGCTGTGTGTGGCCTCAGCCTTAGGGTCTTTCCTCATCAGCACGATGAACCTCTAACAGTGTCTGCCTGGGTCTATGAGGGTCTATGAGATTGGCCTAAAGAAGGTAAAGTATAGGGCCTCCCTGGTGGCACAGGCGGTTGAGCGCAGTGCTGTGAAGCTGTCTGCAGCCTCTGCAGCGCGGGTTGGATCCCAGCTGGCTGGGAAGATACCCACATGGCGCGGCAGACCTCTCCTGTCTTGTCCTCTGCTCCCCTCAGCAGTGTATTTCAGTAGTTCTGCCTGTTCTGTTCCCCGCTCTGTCTCTGGTGAATCCTCTCACCCTCCCGCACCTCTGGCCTGTACCCGGTTCTTGTATGCATGAATAAATAAATCTTTAAAAAATTATAAAAAAAAAGGTAAAGTACATAAATGTCTAACAGTCCACATTCTGTCTGACAGAGACCTAAAGAACATGAGGCTTCCTTCTCAATCTTCTTTTCCTCCTGTCTCTTCGCTGCTCCCTGCGTCCTGCCTCCAGCCCCATGGAGTGGCAGCAGCACTATAGGGAAGGCAGGAGTGACTGAGTCTCCTCTTCCAAACTCTATCATCCATTTCCCCTGTATTTCTCATAGTCATTTAGCCACAGTTTCAACTACATCTTTAGAATGAGGAAGCTTCCTCATGGCCTGAGTCTAAGGCTCAAGTGAGATTACACATGAGTACTCGCTGAAATCTAAGCCATCGAAATTATGCTAAGTATCTTCATATTAACTCTTTACAGATTAGCAAAGGTTTTCCCCACGTACTGCCTCTACTTCCTAACTCCCATTCTCTCCTAAATCCAAGACTCTCCTGCTTTTGCATCTGCGGAGACGAAGTAGTCAAGATCACCAGGACCCTCCTAGTGGAATTTCCTGGACAACCTCTTGGAGGGGTAACCACTATTGGCACTCCCTTCCTCTTTCTCCCTTCCTCCCTTCCTCTTATAGTCTATACTTCTTTGGATCCTGTATGACCCAATGTCCTGGTTTTCCTCCTGCTCTCTGGCTACTCAGCCTTTCTCCTGCCCTTTTTCTTCTGTTGAAGCTTAAAGACTGATTTTCTCTGGGACCCTATGTTCATCTTCTCAAGTCATTTTATTGAGTCATAGCTTGAGTTGTCTGCAGCCCTAATCACTTTCCTAAGTCCCAGGCCACGAGGGCCAGCTCCTCCTGGACGCCTCTGCATGGACTCTCCTGCCCACCACTTATAACTCGCTTCTTCGTTTCTCTCTTCAGTGAACACCACCCCCTCAGCTGCCCAAGATGATCATCCTTGCTACTCCCTTTGACTCGTTCCCTTGTCAAGTCAATCACTACGTCCTACTTCCATTGCCCAAAGTGCTTGAGTCTCTTATCTACTGCAATGCCATTCTCTCAGGACAGACCTCCATCATCTCTTGCCTGGATATCTGACCTGGCATGATAACTAGTGTCACTAGTTGGAGTACACTGTGCTCCATTGTTTACCAGAGCTGGAGTTACTCCTCAGCCTTGAGTCACCCAGTGGCTCACCATTGCTCCCCACAAAGCCCCCACGCCTCTGTGCTCACAGTACAAGGCTCTCATCCTCCATCTTGCTTACCTTTCCAGCCTTACCTCTCCACCTGCTGCGCTCCAGACAACTGAACTGCTTGTAGTTCACACACTTTGTTGGATACCTTCCCCTGAGGCCTTTGGGTGGTGGGTTCACCTGGTCAGTCTCCACCAACTCCACCTCTTTTTGACTAATACCTCTAACCTTTGGGATTCAGTTTCACATCTGTCTCCTGTTATAAGCCTTCCCCAAACTCCACCTGTGAGTATCTTTATGTTCTAGGTCTCTCAAACTTGAGACTCCATTGTACTTTGATTGTTTTGATGGAAACGAGATAGCTTGAGAGGCAGAGACTTGTAAAAGGCTTTTCTCCCCTTTTGCTGTCAATTTTGAGTACCACTCAGAGTGTTAGGTGCACCCAGGATTTTGTAGCTACCATTCTTCAATGAACCAAATTGCTCCGGAACCAGGTTTGCTTGATGAAAGGGACACAGCAGCAAGGGCTTTTCACCTCCTGAAAATGATTATTCCAGGAAATGGCCTGCTTGGCTCCATGCCTGTGTCTGACTAGTTGCATGGATGTGCCTCCAACACAGTGCATAGTATATTACATGCTCTCAGTAAATATTTGTTGAGTGGAGTCAGTGAAGCAAGAAGGATTCCTAGTTGGGTTTGAATCAATGGTCCAAAGTGACATTCTTTCCTCCTATGGAGGCAGTTCTCAAAACAGGGATAGGGGTAACACCCACTCCTTGGCATGAACATGAATAATATTTCACTGGGGGTCAGTTATGGACAAGGCAGCAAGAGGAAGGAAGGCCAAATGAAATCTGGAAAAATTACGTTCAGTATAATTATTGTGTCAAAGACTGATGGTTGACTCCAATATTTAATAAGTACATGTTGCTGAAAATAAAGACTACATTTTCAACCTCTCTTATAACTGTGTGCGGCCACCTGGTTAAGTTCTGGATGGATCTAAGTGGAATTGTGTAGTAGTTCATGGAAACTTTCCTTAAAACATAACTACACATGCCTTTATTCCCCTTGTCTCTGCTTAACTGCTTCTTGGACCACAGTGTGGTTGCTGGATCTAGAACGGGGTTTCTTGACCTCAGTACTGCTGACAGTTTGAATTTGGATCGTTCCTTAGCACATGCTGCTGTAGACTATTTAGCAGTGGCATCTGTCCCCTTCCCCCAACCAGGTTGTGACAATCAAAAATGTCTCTAGACACTGCACACTATCCTCTGAGGGAGCATGCCCTTGATTGGGAACCACTGATCTAAAAGAGTCATCTGAGACCTGGGGTCTGATGGAAGGTGCCTGGGTCCCTGAGTACTTGGAAATGTCACATCAGCTATGGCTAGCCCACTTCCAGACTTTTCCACGTGGAGGAGAATATTTCTGTGGTTTAAGCCACTATTATTTAGAGTCTGTATTATATGCACTCACTGATTCAAGAGATGAAAAGTTCTTTGGACATTGGTCACAGTGATGTCTATGTGATGGTCTCCACAGCAGGAGAAACAAAAGGAAATATAAACAAATGCAATTACTTTAAGGCAAAAAATCTGCACTGCGAAAGAAACCACTGTTAAAACAAAAAGGCAATCTATTGACCCAGAGAAGATATTTGCAAACCATATGTGGGTGGGAGAAGGGGTTAATATCCAAAATAAACAACTTGTACAATTCAATAACAAAAAACATGTAACCCAATTGAAAAATGGACAGAGAATCTAAATAGACATTTCACCAAAGAAGAAGATATATAAGTCACCAGCAGACACATGTAAAGATGCTCTACATTGCATAACATCAGGGAAATGCAAATCAAAACCACCATGAAACTTTACCTCATCCTGGTTAGCATGGTAATCATCAAGAAGTCATGGAATAATAACTGTTGGTGAAAATGTAGAGAAAATGGATATCCTGTCCACCATTGGTGGGAAGTAAATTATGGAAAATAAAATAGAGGTTCTTCAAAAAATGAAAAATAGAACTGTAGCATCCAGGAAACCCGTTTCTGGGTATTCATCTGAAGAATATGAAAACTTTAACTTGAAAAGGCATGTGTTCATTGTGGCACTATTCACAATAGCCAACATATAGAAACCACCCAGTGTCTAACACTAGAGGAATGGATAAAGAAGATACAGCATGGATACACAATGGAATACTACTCAGCCATCAAAAAGGTGGAATTTTGCTATGTGTAACAACATGGCTGGATCTAGAGGGGATTGTGCTAAGTAAAATAAATCAGAAGGAGAAAGACAAATACTATATGATTTTACTCATTTGTGGAATATAAAGTAAACACTGACAACAGAATGGTGGTTACCAGAAGGGAAGAGGACACATAGAAGGGGTCAATTGGTTGGTGGTGGATGGTGACAGAACATTTGGTAGTGGACCTGGTGAGAAAATGTAATCTTGGAACCTATGCAGCATTGCAAATTAATGTTACCTCAGTTAAAAAAAAACAAAGTTCAATAAAACTTATTCAGTTGGCAAGGATATTAAAACAAAAAATATTGCAAGGTATATTACAGGAAATATTGCAAGAAAATATTCCAATAAGTTGAACGCCAATGTTCAGGGTTGATAGATTAGGCAGAACTCTTGTTGATGTACACTTGAACTTTTTTTTAAAAAAAGATTTATTATATGCATACAAGAGCTGGGGTACAGGCCAGAGATGTGGGAGGTGAGAGGATTCACTAGAGACAGAGTGGGGAGCAGAACAGGCAGACGGACTGAAATACACTGCTGAGGGGAGCAGCAGGCGAAACAGGAGGGGTCTGCTTCGCCATGTGGGTTGCTCTCTGGCCCAGCCAGGAATTGAAACCGCGCTGCAGAGGATGCGGATTGCTTCATAGTGAGATGTTGAACACCTTGTCCACCAGGGAGGCCCTAAACTCGTACTTTCTATCCCAACTTAGGCAAGGGGAGGGAGCTCACAGAAGCAAAAGGTGAGGAAGACATGCTGGAAATGGGGACTTGATGACCTCAGGGACCAGAACCAGAGACCTGAGCCTTCCTGAACACACATGCACGCACTCTGCATTTTGCCTTGTTCTCTCTACATGGTCTTTACGTAGTGGAGAACATGGTTACTGGGCAGTCTTGGACTCCTGTTCCAGCAGCCATGAAAGAAGGAAGGAAGCATAAAAAAGGAAAAAGGAAGGAAGAGAGAAGAAAGGAAGAAAAGAAAGGAAAGGAAAGGAGGTGTTTCCCACCAGCTCCAGCTGGAGGACTGAGGCGGGCAGCTGCCGTCCGCGACTGTCATCCTGAATCAGTCCTTACGGTGGAGGCAAAGTGCAGTGGTGGCTTTAACTTAGCTTGTGGGCCCTTCTGTGGTCAGGGGTTCAAGGCCTGTGTCTGGAGGAGTTGGGGTAGGAGGAGGGCACAGGCTGGACAAAGACAACAGTTACTTTGTTACCCAGCACACACACACACACACACACACACACACCCTTCCCATATACACAATTTCAAAAATGCCCGGCTTGAGATAACACCACGTTACTCATTCCTACTTCCTGGGAGAGGTCTATTGAATCCCCTCCCCCCTGAGTCTGGATGTGCTTTTCATGACCTGGTAATGGGGTAACTGTCACCCCAACACCCTATGCAGTGCCACGTGGGGGAGGAACAGGATAACAATTAACAATTTCCATTTTAAAAAAGGGGAAAAGGAACAGGACATGACAGCCCCTAGCCCAGGGATGGCCTGTCCTGCGGGTCAGGAGCAGTGAGTAAGCAGCAGACATGTTTGTCCCGTCACTGCCCTGGCTGGGAGTGAGTCTTGGGTCAGCCAGGGTGGCTTCCCCGGGCCCCCATCCCGAGTCCACCTTGGCCACACCTGAGGTGCTCTGGGTAGGCTTTTGCCACTGGGCTGTCCTACTTTGAGGACTGCTCCCTGCTGGCCTGGACTCCCCGCCTTGGGTGTGCCTTGGAGTTGATAACCATAAGCTCCTGCTTGTCCACCCTAGAGTGTCTCCATTGATAAAGCTTAAACACTCGCTGATTACAACTGGGGTAGCTTTATTGAGCCATGGTGTTTGAATCTGCACCCCAGCCTTACATTTCTGCCACTTACCTCATCCCCCACACCTTGGCCTAATGGCTTTGTCTGGCCTTTGCCTTAGAGCTAGAGACCAGAGTTGAGTTGCTTCCAGTCAGGCTGTCCCCTAACATTTGTGGGGCTGGTGCAAGAGCACACAAAGAGGTCCCTGGTCCATCTCATCTTTCCACTGGCTCTGTCCTGTACAAGGGGCCTCATGCACACGTGTGGGCCATCAGTGGACACCTCTGTCAGCTGCCTCTTGGCAGCACCAAGGAGCACCAGAAGCACAGGGTCCACTCCAGATGACTCAGGCAGGGGCCTCCCTCCTGGGCCAAGAAGCAGGCTCTCGGCTGTTTGAACATTCTGTGATCTCAGGAGCGTGAAGTGTGGCCTAGGACAGACTCTGGGCTCTAGGCGGACATAACCTCTGGGACCTCTGGGCTCCTTGTCTTGTGGGGAAGAGGACAAGGCCAGAGGAAGGTGAGACTAAAGCATTTTAAGGCAGTGTCAGGGCCCTGTTTGTCCAGTTTTAAAGCCAGCATTGCCCCTTTCCCCAGATTGCACCCCAGTGAGTGCCACTGAGTCATGACTAGGAATTGCTAATGTCTCTGGGCAATGAGTGAGTTATAACAGAAGCTGCTTGGGAAGAGCCTGGGGATCAGACTTCCCCATTTCTCCTCATCCTCCCAGTAACTGCTTCCTAGTCAGGACGTTCATTTTTGTGCAGGGACAGAATTGAGCTGAACAAGGGACTTCTGATCTGTCCCCTGACATTTTTCTGCCAGGCCTTTTCTAAATTTTAACCACGGGGACACATGGTTTGAATACAATATATATCAGTTAATAGTCTGACCCTGTGTAGAAAGGTATATCAGATTCCCAGCCTAAGATTGGGGGGAGGGCCCCTTATCTCCCCACCCCATTTGACTCAGCCTATTTGACCTTATCTCATAATGTTCTGTGTCAGTTTTGGCTATTGTTGTGACCGCAGCAACAGTGCCTGACTCACTTAAGTACCAATCGAGTTTGTGGGCAAGATACACAGCTGGTTCACTGCTTGAAAGGAATAGTGGCCTGGTCTTGGGGGCTGGTGCGGGGTAGAAGTAAGAAGCCACAGTGACTATTCATGGGCTTTCCTCCAGGATACCGTTGTGAGACCCAGCTACAATTTCCTTCTCTCCTGGGATGTCTACTCAGATTTCGGATTCCTGAAAGAGCAGAATCTGGGGGTCAGGTGGTTCTCCCTTGCCTCAGCCCCTCCGATCAGGGTACTGGAGTATAGTGATGGGCCAGCTCCAAGCCATTTGGCTCCCCTGTGCCTGGGGCAGGGTAATGAGTTTGGCAGCCCCAATGGAACCCCTTAGATGGGGAAGTAGCAGATCCTTAGGGGAAGGGAGGTGCTGTTACCAGAAGAAGGTGGGAGGTATTTTGGGAAGATTGAAAACAACAAATGGCCATTAGGGCAGGCAACTTGGGATTTCCAGATTACAGGAAAAGGAAGCATCCACCTCCTCACTGGCAGGGAGGAGGGAAGCCACTGCTTAACTCATGTGGACCCCATGGACTTCCCTGCTGGAAGGGCATGCGCCTGATTAGGCTCCTGGGTCCTCACCTATCGGCTTCTCTCTCCACGTGCTGTGCTCAGCAGAGACTGTTTCCCTTAGTTATGCCTTGTCCTGGGTTTCTTCTTTCATGCCCTGCTCACTCCCCCACCTTTCTCTTTCCTTTCCAGGGTTACTGCCCTAGTTCTGCTTGACAGTCTTCCTTGGATTTGCCCATCAACATTAAACTTTCTAGTAATATAAGATTTGCTCTTGCTGACTATCAGGCAAACTAATTCCACCTCAGTTTTAATATTGACATCTTAATGAATTGCTGCTATGACAGCATAATACTTTTTTACTGAGAATTCTGAAATTTTAGGCTCAATAAGATGAGGGCCTCTTAGGGACTTAGTACCTATGAGATTGTGCAGGTGTTGGCCTGATCCAGTCCAGGTGTGACTGTGCTGATCCTCACGCCAGATGCATGAATCTAAAGCTGAGTCCTAGGTCTTTAGACCTCACCTCGTGGCCTGGAAAGAAAGAATGCTTTGAAGATAAACACATGCAATTTGCAGCAACATGGATGGCGCTGGAAGGGATCATGCTTAGCGAAATAAGCCAGAAAGAAAAAGAAAAATACCAGATGGTCTCACTCATAGCAGGAATCTAGAAAACTTAAATAAGGGACCAGGAAAATGAATAACTATAAGAAAGTGAAAATCAAAATCAACAAAAAACTATGAACCAGAGACACTTTTTGGGGGCTGGGAGGGGAGGGATTGGGGTCAAAATGGGGGGGGGTTGCAATTGTATGGGGAATATAAAAATAAAATCTATTATTTAAAAAAAAAAAAGAAAGAATGCTTTGCATTAAATTACCACGAGTGTTAGTCATATAAAGTATCTCTGCATTGGATCATTTGGCCAAATGTATACTAGTGTGACAGTCAGAATCTTTAATCAGCCCCAGGATGCTGAGGAAGGTGCTACAATGGACCCATGCCTTGGAGCTTTCAAGGGCCCTGAGATGAGTAGTGAGGGCCAGGGCTTCAGGTGACAAGCTACTGTCTGAGGGATGTGGAGGTCAGAGGTTGGAACTGTGGGACAGTATGGAAGTTGAAGCATGTCTCCAGGAGAAGGAAAGGCATGCACAAGTTTCCTCATGCTAAGAGTGGAAGGGTGGTATGGGGAAACAGGACCCTGCATATCACAACGTCAGTCTTCATTTGGCTTTTGTGTGGCGATGTACAGCTGATTAGCAGTTTCTAAGTTATCCTTATAGGTAGAAAGGAGTCATCACACAGCAGCCCATGAGGGTGGGTGAGATGCATTCTGCCATTTTTTGCCTTGGCTGTGGGACAGGGAGTGAGGAGATGGGAAATGACTGCTATTTATTAATGTGTAAGCTTTGGGCATTTACCAAAATAGATTTTCTGCTATAGGCTCTTCTGCCTCTGACCACCCTCTGTATCCACTGTCTACATTGATAATCTCAGGGCCCAACACATGGACCCTGGGTAAAAAATTATTTCTTTGGATCCTGGTAGTTCTGGGAAGGATGACAGCCAGGGGTTCCAGGTGAGGTGGGGAGGGAATGCATCAAGACAAAAGCAAAGCTTCTGCAACTGTAGGAAGACAGACTTAGTTACTCCAGGTTCTGTGGGTCCCTGAGTTTCTAATTTTGCATTTGTTATCATGTAAGAGAGCACATTAGAATCATCTGTGAAGTCCAAGATAGGATGAGAACAATAGCATTTTTTCAAGGACCTTATGCATAATTGTGAAAAAAAAAATGCCCTTGTTTGAAAAACATTGCAGAACATTTCTAAAAAATGTCTGGGAATAGAACTTGCAAAAATAGAGCCCAAGGAAGAAATCTAGCTACCAAATAGATTTTGTTTGGCTAGCATAATGTTAAAAATCGGAATGTGAATACTTGGTGGGAGTGTACAATCTTCAATTTGCCACAGTCCCCACTATTCCCTATTACCTAATAGTGCTTCACTTCTTTGTTTCCTTGTGATTGGTAAATACATCGTTCATTTCGGTGACTGCATCCTTACACGGGCACATTGGGTGGCAGACTACTTTTCCCAGTGGGGCTGCTATAGCTGTTTTTTTCCCTGAAAGTTGTTTAAAATTAAATGACTAAATGATATGATATTAAAAATGATGGCCCACACTCAGTAGTTTACAGTCAATATAGTAGTTTACAGTCAATATACCACTGCATGGTATATTGGATATGTCTAAATTCATGTTTAAATATTTAGGTAAACTCTTCTCTGTAATTTCAAGCATATTTCAATTGTTCCTCTGAACAACAGAGTCTTTATACATGTATGTATGTATATAATTTACAATTGTTTATTGATGTAAAGTTGGTTTACATCATTGCATTTGTTTTAGGGTCTGAATATTTTTGAGACTTGTCTTAGGAATAACTTTAAATCATATACAAGAAAAGTCATGTTATGATTATTTTTCAAAAAAACACCCTCAAAGTACACAGGGTATTCCTGAAAAAGCGTGAATTTTTACCTGAAATTGACATTTATAATCTTAGAGCTCATGGATTTGAAAGACTCCACAATATTGCAAAAGAAAGGTTTCTTACCCATTCATTCTTTCTAAGGGAAAAATGAATTCTTCAGAAGTGCAGGTCATACATGCAATTTCAAATTTTCTAGTGAACATATTAGAACTTTTTTTAAGAAGGTGAAATTAAATATTCAGCTCAATGTATTGAAAACTCAGAGACCCATGGAAAGCTGGAGTAACTGAAATGATCATCTCAACATTTAATTCATATAATAATTACTGTGGTACTTTACTGGTTTTGGTCCTTCCTATTTGAAACCCAGTGTGTACTTTACACTGAGAATGCTCCTCAGTTTGGACTAGCTTCATTTCAAATGCTGCTTGTCACTGGTTGCTACCACAGATGTAGCCTCTTGTTGAGAGGTCAACCCGGGGCCTCAGATGTAGAAAGGCCTCCCTGTTGGATTGACCGCTCTCCTGGACCATCTGTGTGTGCTCTTGTTGCCCCAAGATGCACTTGCTCTTGGGCCGCTGACTCATGTCCTAGCTGCCATTGTTTCCTGTGGTTTGAGGGACTAACATTAGCTGGGCTCCCTGGCACTATGCCACCTTTCCTCTCTGCTTCACTTCTTCCCCATCAAGTCCTTGCATGCCACTATGATATAATTCAAAGCTTCTACGGGCTGGGATCCAGTGACCCAACCCAAACAGGAAACTGACTTTCTCATTGTTTATTTGTAACCACGAAGCAGAAAATGTTGGACACTTATTTTCAGTGCTTTGAGCTGGAACGGAATTGAAACTCAACTATTTCCACTGGGGTCTTCCAACGCGGAATGATTTAGAGGTTTCAACTGTTAGATCAAAAGGACTAATTAGAATATGAATTGTTCCTTGCTCTGATCATTACCACTGGCTGTCTCACCCTTTGCTTAGACTCTTGTTAGTCAGAGGCTATAAAACCTTGTGTAAGGTGGAAGTTCCTAAAATATTCTGGGAACATTCCAGCAAGTGTTCCACAAAGTATCACTATGCAAAAGATTTTGGTGTTGGTCTCTGTCCCAAATTCCTTTGTGAATTCCATAATATACAGCCTTGCTGTCACGATGTGGCTCTCTCCAGTGTGGCCAGGGCACATTGGTCTGTGTGTTGCATGGTGGCACATTATACCACTGTGACATTATACCACTGTGACATACACCACTTAGATACACTGTGACCACTGTGACAGACGTGTTACCTCCCTCAATAGTTATTCCTCCTGCTTTTGCTGCAATATGGCAGAACGCACCTATAACAGATGCTGCTTAGTGCATCTGCTACTATCTAGATGCTGACAATGCCAGATGTGTGCATTCTCAGCCTCCTTTGTAGTCAGGAATAGCTGTATGACCCAATTCTGCCAAAAAGACACAAGTATTTTGGTGCTTTTCTAAGGAAGACTTTCTCCTTGACAGAAAGAGACATGAGAGAATGACTCTCTTGCAACTCTGGTTGCCTCTCTTCTTTCTGCTATGGTTGTGATGTTTGTAAGCAAGGCAGCTAATTTGTGAGCTATTTTGTGACCATGAGGCAGCAAGCGCAAGGATGAATGACAATGCTGAGGATGCTGAGAATGATGACAAGGGTGGAAAGAGGCTGTGTCCCTAATGACATCGTTGAGTAGCTGCACCAAACCTGAAACAGAACTTCCTACTTTTTAGAAGATGAAACTGGTTATTTTAAATCACACTTAGTTGGGTATTATGTTACTTGCAACCAAAAGCATCCTGCATGGTATGGATGCATGTTATTTAAGATATGTTCTTATTTTCTGCTTCTTAGAAGGACAAGGTCACAGGAATACTTGTTCCTCAACCTTGTGCCTGATTACAGTTTACTCATCCTCATTACCATATTACTCCATTTACTTGTCAGTCCACCCTTAAGGTTCTTGCAAGGGAAGAGATTATGACTTCTGGTTAATTTTGGCAATCCCAGTTGCCAATATGTAGTAAATAGTTGTTCAAAAATCATTTGCAGTTAATGAATGAATGGGGGCTATCAGGAAGATATTCTCCCTAGAATTTTGCTGTTGTCTAGAGGTAAAAGAATGAGTCAAGGGTGGCATCCTGCATGTGATCTGTATGGCTGGCTGGAGGGTGGTACCTTTCCTCATGAGTCAACATGGGAGGGAGAGCAGAAGCTTGAAGTAGGTGAGTTTTCTCTTGGATGTTTTGAAATTGAGGAGGTGTTTTTGGAATAGGTGAACAAGGGTCTAGACTTGTGAAAGACAGGATTAGACAGAGAGAATGTGTAGCATGAGAAGTGATTCCCATCTCATTGCGTGACACTACCATCCACCTCATGTCCAAGCCAGAAATCAAGAAGCTTCCTTGCCCTCATCTCCCACATCAATCTATTATTTCTCACACCATAAGCTTTTCTCCACAACCCTCACCCCACCTTTGGAGTCCAAGAAACTACTGCAATGGGTTCCTTACTCCACTTCAATATCCTTTCACTAAATACATTCCAGCCACATCCAGCTTCTCTCCCTCTTTGAAAACAATTCTTAAAGCCTTTCTCCATCAGGTTTCTTCCACCAAGAGTACCACCACTCCATCCTTTGCCTTCTTCCTCCACACATTCTTTTCTTTAGGTGTATTTTTTATGTCTCAAACCTAAACACAAACTCCTCAGGGAAATCTTCCCTTACTACCCACTACCCAGTCCACCTTTGTAGCTTCTAAATTTAACTTTGTTGGGACACTATGGGGTGATTTTGCTTTTAGTGACCTATATAGGCAAATGAAACTTTAAAAGTCTTATGTATCAAAATTATTAATTAAATAACTACCAAGGATCAGAGACTCGTGATGATGGTCAAGGGCATTTTTCCTCTAGAAGGCAAGTCTACACAGGAGGCCAAGTTGCCTGTGAACACAGAACCAGACAAGGGGCATTTGCTGCTTGATCTAAATGATGAAATTTGATACCTCAGTATGCCTATTTCCATCATCGGGATCTCCCTAGACACCTGTTCTTGGGCCATCACCCCCAGTGCTGAAGATCCCTGCCGATGTTTTCTTGTAACATCAAGCTTCAGTAGTTGGCCTGCTACCTCTCAGACTTGCTTTAAGTGATGTTAACACCTACCTGGTTATTACTTAATAAGACTAAGGTCAGACATAGAAGCAATCTTTTCTTTTGGAGAACTCTACATATGTCTGTTTGGATTTATTATATTTTATATTTCAAGTTTAGAGCTGTAAAAGAAGTCTATTATGGGACTTATATCCCTCTCTTCAAAAATATTATCTCCTACATTTATTTAGATTCTTTTAGAATCTGCACTGCTGATTGTTGTAGTAAATGAAATTCTGTAGCCTTAAAACTACAAGCCTCCCAATGGTCTGTGGGGTTGTGAATGCAGGCTCAAGGAGATTCAACCCTAAAAATTAAAAGTCTCTTAGAAAGAAGTTGTCAGATAAGTGGGGAAGACTGAAAATATTCATAGCAAAAACCTTGGTCTACATTTAATAACTTCAAAACTTTTGGCAAGTTTGCCTGCAAGAAACCCTCTTGGAAATTCCTGTCTCCCATGGAACCTACTGCCTCAGTATGTAGTCCAGGCTAACCAGGTGTCATGGGTAAGAACAAAATGGCACCTATAACTCCTAAAGATGTATTGTGTGTGGAGTTTTTAGCAGGAGAGTCTCAATTTTTTTTGCCTCCAACCAAATGGGACAGCTAATGACCAAATCACTCGTATAAATTTATTATCCTGAAACAATAGGTGGGAGAGGTTTTGTTTGGACAGAGGGCTTTCCAGTGTGGCCAGACCATTGTGGCTTCTTTCTGTTTCCTGTTTGGGCTGCTTTTGTAGCATGGAGTAAATTTCCACTCTTACCATGTTTTATTTCAAATGTGCTAACCATGGATGAAAGGAGGTAGAAGTGTACTGGGTGTGAGAACAAGCGCTGTGCCTTCAGCCTCAGGGAAGAGCATTCTGAGAAGTAGCCTGACCTAGAACACTGACCCCTGATCAGGCAGTGGCTCCAGGTCATCCCTGATGGGATGCCCAGCCCTGAGGGGATTGCATGGAAGCTGCTCTCAGGATATTCATCTTGATGTGAGGAACATGTCCTGATTGGCCTGTAGTAGTCCATTCTCGTCCCTACATGAGAACAATGTTGTTGAGACACTACCCAGTGGATGAGCACATAAATCTGAAACTGAACAGGGTTTGCTCAATTACACAGCTGGTGCCATTGCCAAGGATAAGGACTAAGGATTCTAGCACATCAAAACTTGTGCTATCCATACTTTTGCGTGTGATTGATCATATACATGCTGGCTATATGAGGCGGTAGAACTTTTAAACAAAATTTACACAAAACCGACTGGTGAGTATAATTTATTTGTCATCTTACGTAGAAGTTTGTTGTACAGACACTAAGAAAGAATACAAATGCTTCCTAGGAAAACTAACAAAATACTTAATTTTATGATAATAGTAACAAAAACAGCTTGAGAAAATTAATGCCATTTACATTTGACAATGTACAATGCTTTATTTTTTAAAAAATTTTTTAAAATTATTTTTTAAAAAGATTTATTTATTTATTTATACAAGCACTGGGTACAGTCAGAAGTGCGGGAGGGTGAGAGAATTCACCAGAGCCAGAGCGGGGAGCAGAGCAGGCAGAAGGACCGAGGTACACTGCTGAGGGGAGCAGCGGGCGGCAGGAGGGGTCTGCGCGCCATGTGGGACCCTCCTCCGGTGGCCGGGGAGCAGCCGGGAATCGAACCAGCTCTGCAGAGGCTGCGGGCAGCTTCGTAACCCAGTGCTAAACCGCTGCGCCACCGGGGAGGCCCTGTACAATGCTTTAAATGATCCTATTTATAAAGTGGCGTGTGCACACAGGTGTGCAGTGCACACCCCAACACGCCACTCTGCAGTTGGACTGGGGCCACCTTGGAGTCTGCTCCACACACCCATGGCCCAGATTTTCCACCCGGCTTATCTTTGGTTATGTCGCTTCTTTGTTTCCCCTGCAACTCTGCCTCACAAATTCCCTCACAAGGAAGATTTCAGTTCACACACTGAACCTTTGGTTTTTCCACAGGAATATACATGAATGAATCTATCAAAGTGGCAAATTGATGGTGTCCAAAGGCTTTGGACCCAGGGTTTTATAATGTGAACAATGTTTCCTGAGAAAACAAGTGAACTCTCCCTGAGATTTTTGTAGGTTTACTTTCCTTTTCCTGGTTATTCAGGCAGCAAACTGTATGTTTTGCACTGAGCACAGCAAACCCAAAGGGGGTAAAACCTTCAGGATTCCGCTGCTTCCCTTCCCTGATCCTCCAAAATACCAAACTGAGCAAACTGAAGAGGAAGGTGATGAGCATGATGACTTCTCCATCTCCTCCAACATGTTCTGTTATAGAATCTTTCTAGAACTGATCGTTTTTAAGTTAAAAAAACAAAAACGGGAATCCTTTGCCTGTACTACTTCTGGTGATTCAAATACCATTGTTTCCCAAGTGAAACTAACATACATATATAGAAAAGAATTTTGTAAAGAAATTCAACAACTTCTAAATACCAGAAGCAATCTGACTGTAAGTTTCAGTGCTTGTAACATATAAGACAGCCACAAACAAATTGAAATTGTGGCTTTAAGGGGCTCTCGATGTAGATGGCTTGATTCTCTGCATTCATGACATTTCCACAATCAACTTAGGGAATAAATAAAAATAGCCATGTGTAGCGTTTTATAAAAATATCTAGGAACAGGTTAAACCAGGAACTTACCGAAAAACAAATCCATTCTCATAAGGAGAAAAAAATGACCACTCAAAATTTCTTTTGCTTATTTAAGAAAAGTGTCAATACAGAATAATCTTGACTGGTACAATCCCTTCTTCCTCCTGCAGCTCTGTCAGCCTGAACAAACCCAACCCTTTCCCAAAAGAGTGCCCGCCCGCAGCAGCAACCTCGATGCCCTTCTGCTAAGGACAGGGACCAGCTCAGTGATCGGCCTCCACCGCGTCAACCATCGCTGTAATGTATAACTGGCATCGATTTTAACACCCTAACTGCTTATCTGAGTGTTGTTGGTTGACTTTGATTTTGTGACCAGGAGTTCCATTCACGTAAGGCTTAGTTGGTGTGTAGGGCTTAATTTTTAATACTGTTAATGTCACTAGCCCATCAAGCCACGATTATCAATAAATACAATAACTAGCTCTAGTCTCACTTCCCCTTTCTGTTGGGGCATTTTAACTTCACACATATATTACAGCCGTAGTGCCAGCGCCCCAGTGGAGTTTACCATTCCATAACCAGAATGCCTCGCTGGACATGTAGCTCACATGTTCGAGGCTGAAAGAAAAATACAATTTGAGCATAAGAACAGATCACCAATGGGTTAGTATGAAAGTTGACATTAGTGAAAATGATGGTTGGCTGAGATCCTGCAGCCCACTGGCATGGAAGTCAGAGGTGCTTGGTGACCATGGCCATGGGTGGTGGCTGCTGTCACAATGGGCTTTCTACCATCCTTTTCTTGGCTTGCAGGTAGAAGATGCGGTTTTCTTCAGGGTAAGTGACTTTACTCAGAGGCATCCTGTAGATGTTGGGGTTTTTCGTGGTCATCAAGAGGAACAGTAGGGTGGCCAAGCAGAAGGGCCAGGTACAAGCTGGCAGTCCGAACTGGGGAAAGACACAAGCACACGCTTCTTGAGCTGATTCATACAAAGTGCTGCCCCTCACCCTTCAGCCCAGGGGCTGAGCTTAGTCCACAGAGATTAAGACTCCCAGCATTTGCGATTGAAACGTCATCATCCATTTTCTAGAGTTCTATCTCGGCCTCATCTTTCCCTCCCTCTCATACCTTCAGACTTTCCACACCAGATATGCCATGCTGACACTAGGCATACAGCTGACACTCAGCAAGGCACCAAGAGCTCCCGACCGCCCATCACGCCCACAAGGCCGCCTGTGATTAGTTCACCCTCCTAGACTAGATTTTGGACTCTACTTGCTTGGCTTCTTTTCTCTCTGGCTCCCACCAGACTCTAAGCTCTTGAGGGTAGGTTTTTTGTGCTGTCCATGGCAACTCATGCAGTTCTGTACATACACCATATTCTTAGTTAGAGCTGGCTCTAGGCGTGGACCTCTGGAGGTGAAGGTCCCCAAATCTCATGAACATCAGAATCATGTAAAGGAATGTAAAATGCAGATTCTCAAGCACCATAAAAGATCTAGTCTATCAGGAATGTCAAGGAACAGGAGTTAAGGATCTGGATTTTTCAAAATCTTGCTAGCTGATTCTGGCTCATGGACTGATGTCTGAACTTTAGTTGGGATGCATAGGGCCCCCTCCCATCGTGCCTGTAATGGGGCTTTGTCTCTGCACCATAGATATTGTATCTCCAGAAGGATCCTCCCATATAAGGTACCATCTTGGCCTGTTAGCAGCCATGGCACATCAACATGGGTTGCACTATCAGAAACTGGCCCTGCATCACCTGCAGTGGTGAATAAGGAAGACAGAAAAAAAGTTCAGGGCACTGGGAGATGGGGATCCTAGAGCAGGTGATACTGGGTTCCTCATGGAGGGAAGAAGGTGCAAGGGCAGTAGAGCGTTGAAAAGGAATAAGGAATGGCAGGTGCCACACAGTGATTTTGCCTGTAAAATATGAGACACGGATCTGAATAAGTTACAAATGACTGACCAGGTTTTAAAAAAAAAATACTAAGGGCTGTGAAAAACTATTGACTTCATTTAAAAAAAATATTAGTCTTTAGCCAATTATCCCTTTTCCTTCTCTGTTCTGCTTTCTCAACTACTATCTAGTCCTGATGTTCTGTTTATGTGAAAGATATTCTAGAGTCAACTTCTTGACCCTCAAGAGTATGAACATAACATATTATACAGCCTATGTTCTGCTTCTTTCAATCAAGTACTGATATTTTTAGCAAGCCTGGTGATTGGAGTTTGGACTAAAATTTGCTGTGATGCTGTAGGACCAGCAGTAGCAGTCATCACGGTCATGGATCCTGCTAGGGATACCCAGGTGGATTTCAGGATGATTTCCATATAATTGAAAACCGATCAGTCATGCAGCTGATGAAGCAAGATGAACGCATACTCACCACAGCCATCATGTGTGACAAACTGACTCCAAGGTACGCAGTGAACAGGGCTACAATAAAAAAAGGAGGAAAGAACAATGCTTAGTAGGTATACTTTTCATTATAGGAGAGACTGCTTTCTGCCTCTGGAATGGATGCTTCCATGTCATACCAGCTAGCCCAGCAGCCTGGTTACAAGTTTGAGTGTAGGGTTAGCAGGGACTGACGTGGAGGGAATAGGAATATTTCTGGCAGGACTTGCTACACAGTAAGTATTTAGTGAAGCTTGTTTTTCTCTGGTTGCTGTTTGGTTGCTGTTATTAATACTTAAGGCTTTCTGTGGCAGGTAAACTATCTTATTTAACCCAAGCATAGTTGAATTAAAATAAAACTTATGAACGTTTCTACATGTGGGGTTCTCATATTACTGGTTAATACTCAGTTACATAGAGTCATGGTATACAAACATAAGGGAGTCAACTCAGGTTAGAAGAAATTGAATGCAAGTTTGGAATTTTTCTCCATGACATTTTACCAAATATCCCTAAAATCGGCATGCAGGTCAAAGAATTAATATTTTAATTTACTTTGAGAATGAACCTTAGAGTAATTTGAATGTATGTGACTTTTAATGTCAAACAACAAAAACAAAGATCTCAACTAGCAAATGATCTGTTTTGGTTGAAGAGGGGGCTCAGAGAAGCAGCCTAAAGGTGATGTTCATCTAATGGTGCTTGGCCACAGTGCTCACAACTAGACACACTCACCATGTAGTCTTCATGTCAAGTCACATCTGCTGCCTTGGACGGGGGGTGGTGGGCAGCGGTTGGTAATGCTAAGGCCAGAGACCCAAAGTAGGGAAACCCTGTGCTTCTGATTTACTATAGACTTATCAATATTTTGCCTTATCATCTGGCTATTTTTCTGTTGAGCAGTATACTTAACTTCCTATCTGATAACCATGCTACCGGAAGATCCTGGTTTCAGATCCCAGCCTGCCATTTCATTTGCTCTACAACAAATCACTGAACTTGTTGGAATCCAGCTTCATCGCCCACAAAAAGGCAACTAGAAGACCTGCTTTACAAGGAGGGGAGGAATCTCACCTGAAGTCACATACTTCCACAGAGCTGCTGTGAACTCAGCACTGTCACCAGGGCAGTGAGACATGGCTCAAGTGGAAGGATGTGATAGCTGGCGTGGGGAGAGTGTCTCTGCTTGGATTTGGCAATTTCATTATTTTATTCATTCATTCAACAACCACTCACTGACCCTTGGCTCAATGCTGGGGACACTGTGTCCCTGTTTTCTTGTCAGCTCTTGTATAATGCCTCTCCTCAGCATACGAGACCTTCATGCCATTTCTCTCATTTTAAATCCTATTGCATTTCTGAACATGTTTGGCACTCAAGTCTCACTGGTATGCTGTTAGAATCTCCAGTTCTGAGCCACTTCTCTCTCCAAAGCAGGAGTGTTCAGATGCTCTAGCAGTGCCAATTAAGACTTGTCAGACTAGGAAAGCCTCAGAGTGGGAGCGGAATTCTGTACACCGTGGTTTGCAGGTGAGGACCCTGATGGCATGCTGGAAGCCAAAGGGCGACTGGATTTCAGTTCTTCGTGAACAATATTCTCCTCTACCAACTGCCCTGTGCAAGTCCCACTGTGATAACCCAACCATGGAAAAGATAAATATGTTCACAGTTTGTACTGATAAAATAACAGGCATTCCCTGGCTATATAGAGTCTCTGGGTTAGAGGAAAGGCAGCCTTGCCACGTTCTAATCAAGTTTCCTAAGTCCTCTTCCAGATAAAACCATTTATCTGAACTAAAAGAGCAGTTTTGCAATAAATGTTATCTATTTACTTTGGCTGACAAATAAAAGTTGGTCTTTTGTTTGGTAGTATCAGGGTGATGTGGGCAAGCTGGAACTTGCCACTGATATTTTACATGCGAGATTACATTTTTACTTTATGAGAGGGGCTGGAAGTTTGGCTCAAAAATACATATTCTAAGATTAAAAAAGACTGACAGTGCCAGGGTGGATGAGACAGGCACGTGCACAGTTGGTGGCAGGGGTAGTTGGGAGAGCCTTTGCGGGGTACATTTGGCATTGAAAATGAACAAACCTGGGATTTTGGCATCAGGGTCTGCACTCTTAAAATTCAATCTGCTTACTGTGCTGTAAAGAAAACGTTTTCTCTCCAAAGGGAGTTAGGCATGGTGGGTATAACTATCCCCCAACATGTCCATGTCTGAACCCCCAGAATCTGAACATGGCAAATGAGACTTTAAAGCTGTGACTAAGCTAAAGATCCGAGATGGGGGTTAGCCCGGATGTCTAAGTGGACCCAAGGTCATCACAGGATACTTGAGAGAAGGCAGCAAAAAAATTTTATCTAGGGAGAAGGGTGGAGGGTGTATTTTTACTTCCTGCTTTAGACGCCTCAGTATTAACTGAATTTGTTTTGTACGATAAACTTGTATTCCTTCTAATAACAAAGGAAATAATGAAGATATTTCTGCTTTGGGGAAACACGTCTGCAAACCTCTTTGATTTCATCCCTCCTGGTCTGTCAATACCTCATCAATGACTGGCCAAAACAGCTCCTGCTTGATCTTTAAGGATGTGATCAGGCCTGGACCAACCCCTTGCCCCCGCCACCAAATATAATTCTTCCTCTCAATTTTTAGGACTTATAGGAAAGCCACCTTTTCTAGGTGATGTTTCTGGGTGATTCTAACTGTAATGTCTCCCAGAGAATCTTGTAGCTGTCTTCTTGTTCTGCTCCAGACTTCTGGGTGGTCTCCCAGGGTTATTCTCTCAGACTCCCCTGGACTAGGTCTCCTGTATGCAGGAACTGTGCATACGCCAAAGCTTCAATACCCCTAGCTCTTCCTCATAGTGTGCAGGTGATATCATGAGTAGTTAATGTAGATTTAGTGAAACTATCAACACAAATATAAGGTATATACACCCCAAATAAAGGTTTAAAACCACAAGCAAATCTCAGAATAGATTCTAACCCAGCTGAGCTCAGGTGGCCACAATAACCTGTCCATCACCACCTCTTTTGCCCTAAGTTTATAAACACTGGAGAAGAAGCAAAAGGTCTTGACAGGGCTATTAGATAAAATAGCCGCATGACTACAGAAATCAAAATGATATGCAAATGCAACACCACTGCAACTTTTTTAAATTAACCATTCTACAGCATTGGAAAGCCATAATTAAATCAGGTCTTAGGAATCCTTCATTGATCCTGCAACCCACTGCCAGAGTCCATCCTGACAGTGGTCCCTCATCCCACAGTTCAGATACCTTGGATTGATTAATCTGGTGATAAGCTGACACTAGGCAAATATTTCCATTATATTAGAAACAATATCTACACATTCCACCACCTCTTTGTCGCCTCCAGAGCCTGTCATTCCCATTACCCTAGCATTTTAACTTAAATACTTTCACTTGTATTGAATTAGGGATGCCAGAGGATGTGCGTGAATGAGCCTTCCCTTATAAAGGCCTGCAAAACCCATTAGCTTTTCAAATCCAAGTCACTTGAGGGCCTGACTGTTACTAAAGAGAAGCAGGAGCATGGTGGATGCAGCTCTGAGGTGGTCAGTAGATGTGGATTCTGGGTTTGCATTTACCCCTAATGCAAAGTAGGTACCTTGCATATCACTTTACTTCTCTGATCTCAGAACCCTAAGAGTAAAGTAAGAATGGAGTAGAGATCTGCAGAACCCCTCCTAGCTCTGACACAGGAGACCAGGGTCAGAACGGATTACTACGGGAGTTTTTAAAACGGTGGTCCCCAGAGCAACTGCATCAGCACCATTTGGCCCTTTTTAGAAATGCAAACAAGTCCCCCTCCTCCAATGAGGAAGGTGGGGGCCCAGCAATCTCTCTAACAAGGCTGCCAGGTGATTCTGATGCACACCCATGGTTGATCACAGTGAATTAACTGAATTCATGTGATTCTCAGCGGGCCACATGTAGTACTGCATGATCCACCAGGGGAAATGACTGTATTTAGCTATTTCCTTTGAGTTTCTTAGGTCAAACAATTTGTATAAAGATCACAGGTTAAGTTTCTATCCCCCAAATATACACACATATTGTAAATTGGTTAATATGACTCAACAGTCTCTCCTGTCTTCACAATAACCAATGACGCAGGCAGAGCAGTCTTGAATCCTCCCAGAGGGGATGCCACTTGCCCTAGTCACAGTCTTAGTTAGCAGAGCCCAAACTAGGACCCCAACTCTAGTTTCTCATAAAGTCCCTGATTTTAATCCCACAGTCACAAACAAGCTCGCTCTTCCTCCTCCCATCCACAGATGCACAGACACTCACCGCAGGTCAGAGCCAGGAGGTGGGTTTGCCAGGTGAGTGCCATGAACATTCCTCCAATTGCAATGCAGGCCAGAGAGCTGTTGAAGCCCCAGAGTCCGAAGTAGATGTTCTCAAATGGGGATGAGAGACTCAGTCCTATTAGGCAAGGCAGGAGGGGTCAGAACTGGGGCCAAGGGCAGGGTGATGCAGGGGTTTGAGGGGGAGGGGCAGTGGGAGGAGCTTAGGAGAACTTGGAAGTAGAGACCTCAAGAAAGGACTGAGGTTCAGACATGCCTGGGAAGATGCAGGGGCGGAGGAGGGGCTCTGGGTTTGGTACTGGTGCCTGGACTACCTGCCGCTATCCCCAGCAGCGCTCCGATGGCGGCGTGCAGGCACATGAGCGGGGAGGAGAGCAGAATGGCGCACAGGAAAATGCCCCCTGTCCACGGATTGTCACAGCCATATATCTGACCAACGCCCACGGGCAGGGATTTCAACAACTGCAAAAATGATTTAGAAAATGAGGTCATATAAACAACAACAGAAACCCATAGGACACTCACAAACACATGCAGATTCAGAGACTCTTATCTTTCAAGAACAGTGTCACTAATTTAAAAAACACATCCTCTAACTACAGAAACACCCCAGTCATTCTGTTTTACTTGGGGAGATACACTGGCCCTTCCCTGGTGCATACTTTCTCAAGCTACCCCCTTCACTCACTGACCTACGGCTTGGCTGACACTTGGCTTTAGTGGCTGATAAACTCCCAGCGTGAGATCCCTGTCCCTCACTGTGAGGACGCCAGGGACCAGCACTCACACTTCGATTGCTTTCATCTGTCCATCAGTGCCGAGGCCAATACATCAATGCATCTTTATGGTCAAAAGAAGCTTTATTCCTCCCTCTCAATTTTGTAGTAAAGCTAAGGCCAGAGACACAAAGTTGGCTTATCCACAATTCAGAAGCAACTGTTGACAAGTTCATGAATCAGGACCATATCTCCACTTCTCTTGTTAACAAAAATATGCATTAAAGCCCAGATATCCTTAAAATAGAAAAATACACATGAATATCACAATTCTACTTTCTGTTTGGGGCCTGAATTCAGCTAATGTGTTCACAGAATGGCAGTTCTCAGGAAGTTCAGGGCTTAACTCAAGTTTGACTCATCCAAAAATAAGATATTTCAGATAGGTATTATTTGGTAGGTTATTTTGGGGGTATGGGAACACTATTACCATTCATTTCTCTAGAAAATTTTCTGCGCATTCCCAGATCCCCAAAGTAATCTGTTACATCATACCAAATAGAAACTTTCTACTTTTGGATAGTGGGGGAAACCTGAAATTCTTTATAACGATACTTCTGATAGCATCAGGGTAGGCATCATTATCCAAGTTAGTTCCCTTCTGACCAAGGCTATTTACTGAAAAATGCCTTCTCCACTTCTCCATAGTGCTCCCTCCAATCTCTCCAGCTCATATATGTATTATTTGTCCAGGAACTTTGGGAGGTAGTGAGCCTGGTAAAAGGGCCCAGGTTTGGCACAAGGAAATGTTTCCTTCCTTCTTACAATAAGCTGATCTAACATTGGCTTCCAAAGGCAGTAGGGTACTGCTCGGCACAGTCAGGGTCCCCAGATGGGCCCTAAATTCTTCCAGTCCATATAGATCTTCATATCTACACAAGATCATGTCCTGTTTCAGCTAGACCTGGGAACTAGACCAGGGACAGCCAAAGACTATTTAGGCTATTATTTCAAAACTGAACAGCAGAACTATCTCTGTTATAGCCCAAAGAGGGGATTGGGTGAGATGGGATATAAGTTGCTGATGAGGGGGTGAAGGTTGAGAGTGAGGAGGACAAGAGACACCCCACCTTCCCAGATCAGCATTGTCCAATAGAACTTTCCATTATGATGGAATATGCTGTGTTGTCCAATACAGCAGACACTAGTCACATGTTATTGAGCATCTGAAATGGGATTAATGAAGCTAATGACCTGAATTATAAATTTTATTTGATTTTAATTTTCATTTAAATTAAAATAGGCCAGATGGGGCTAACAGCTATTGTAGCAGACAGTGCAGTTTTAGACAGATCAATTAATACTATTTTATAGTATCATTTTTCATGGGTAGTTCTAATAAGCATTTGATTTTTTCTTCTGAGTGATTTCCAAATACTCCCATTCATTTTCTGGGTAAGAGACTAAGTAGAGGGCTACTTGAGTTTTCCACATATATTTTGATCATTTGGCAAAGACCACCCCCCAAAAAGTTCCATGACTGGAAGACTGTCTTTTTGCACACTAGGAAAATAAACTTTCTTTGGTTTTCCTCTGATTTCAAGTGTTTTCTTGTTTTTAATAACAAAAATTCCTTAAGGAAACCTATTAAATAAATACTAATAGAAAGAACTGGAATTTTATTTGGGTTAACCAGGTTTAAAAAAATATTGTGCTCTTTCTATGCACATGTGTAAAGAGATACATGGTATATATCATATGTTAATGGTTCTTAAACTTTGGCGACATCACAATTCTTTGGGGAGTTTGTTAATATAGGGCTCCAGGCCCCACTCTCAGAGAATATGATTAGGGAGTCTGAGATGGAGCTTGTATTGGTATTTAAAAAGCAGTGATTCTGATGTTTAGCAAAACTTGAGAACCCTGAGCTACTGTACACATTTTATGAGATGGACCCCAAGAAAATGCAAACGAGAAAGGTTCTATAGTAGGATCTAACCGGAAGCAGGCAGTTCTTAGATCTGAAGGAGGCAAATCAGAGGAGACTTAACTCAGGCGGCAAGCCCCTGCCTTGAGGGCTGGCCCGCAGCACACCCACCCAAAACAGGTCTGAGTTTGCAGTGTCTGACTTGCAGAGATACACTCTGGAGTCAGTATGAAAGATATGAAGCAGAGGGGCGAACAGGTAACTTTGACCAAATCTATTTAGTTGTTTTTAAAAATCCCTTCGATCCCAAGGCCTTGGAGCAGAAGAAATGCTTTAGACGGCAAGATGCAGGCAGCCAAGCCAGCCTGGCACGGAGTCCCTATCGGGCTCTGATGCCTGTGACCACTTGAGCAGGGGGTGTCTTTCAGAGCAGAGGGTGAGGAAACAGTGCGTCTTACCTTCAAGGCACTCAGGTCAGACCAGGTGACGTTGGGGACTGAGGTTACAGGTGTGAACAATTTGGTTGGGAAGAATGGATTGTAATGTCCCGTGGCCAAAAGGTACATTGACAACGCCATGTTGAAGGGCAGTGTGAAGACAGGGAGGTCCCACTTGCAGAACACGGAGCTCAACGCACTTGAGAAAATTGGGCTTGAAACAATAACCACAGATGAACATGCAGGTGACAAGCCAGGGTGACAAAATGAATCTCTGTACTCTGGAGGGGCTTTGTTTCATGAGCAAGTGTTACACTGCAAACTTACACACACACACCACACACACACACACACACACACACGCATGAACACAACCAACCCATATCCTGGGGCAAATCCTGTCAGAGAATAATTCTTCTATTTAGTAAAAAGTCAACTCTTAGTTTATTTGGCTTTTGAAAAATCACACTCAGGGGTTGCTCGCATGAGTTGTAAAGATACTTCTGAAGCATTTCTGACATGTGAAATGCAACACCAAATACATATTAGCACTCCTGTCTAACCTATGTGCTCGATGCCCCTCTCTCCCCAGCCGAAGCAACCACCACCTTAAAATTATATATCCGTTCTGCCAATATATTTATTTTGGAAAAAAAAGAGAAACAATTGTCTAAAGAGGATACAAGTGGTGTGGGCCTGAGGAGAAAAATTTTAAACTCAGAGGGGCTGAAAGGTCAGTCCTTGAGCAGTTGTCCAACGGTGTGACCGTGGGCCAGTCACACTTCTGTTTCCTTGTCTGTGAACTCGGGGTTTGGGTTAGATGGCCTCAGGGCCCCTCCTGAGCTCACTTGATGACCCCATCAAGGAGGTATCACTTTAAGGTCAGATTCCCTGAGGTGAATGGGGAGTCCCTGCAGGCCACGCTTCCTGCCCAGGAGCCTGGTCTAGCTTGTGGGAAGCTCCCACCTGAGCAGATGGGCTTTGCAGGCAGGGAGGTCTCCTCCACACACCTGATGTGCACCCAGCCCTCCTGCAGACACTGTCCACAGCAGACTCTGCTTCTCGTCTGCATGGCTCTTAATATTTTAACTCTGAACACTCTATAGTGAGGAGGAAATACTTGCCTCCAAAGAAAGACTTCAGGCAATATCAGCATAGAGACTGGTTTCAAGGACTTAGGTTAAAAAAAAAAAGTTATTGAATTCAGTTAAGTCTCTTTTTGAAGGGAAGGGCAAGTGGGGTAAGGGTTCATAAAGGCACAGTGGTTCTCAAAGTGGGGGTCCTGGGTCAGCCCCATCAGCAGCACCCAGGACCTTGTTAGAAAAGCACACCCCGGGGCCTCCCTGGTGGCACAAGGGGTTAAGTAGCAGCACTATGAAGCAGTCCGCAGCCACTGCAGCGCGAGTTCAATCCCTGGCCAAGGAGATGACCCACATGGTGCAGCAGACCTCTTCTGTCTTGCCCGCTGCTCCCCTCGGCAGTGTATTTCATCAGTCTGCCTGTTTTGTTCCCAGCTCTGTCTCTGGTGAATCCTCTCACCACCCCCAGCCGCCACACCTCTGGCCTGTTCCCCAGTTCTTATATGCACAAATAAATAAATCTTTAAAAAATAAAAAAAAAGAAAAGCACACTCCAGGCCTCACTCCCAGATGGACTGAGTCAGCAACCCTGGCCAGGGGAGCAGCAGGTCCTGCAGTCCTTCCAGACAGTTACACATTCGGGGACCACTGATGCAGGCAGGCATGGCAGTCCATTTTGGTTGAGCTTGAGAACGCTTGGGGAGCCCTGAAAACTAACACTCACAGCAACATCCCAGACCAATGACATCAACTGGGGGGGGGAGCATATATGAGGCATGTGTGGAGGACCAAATGCATCGAGTGTCTTAATGCTATTCCAACAGGCAAAATCTGAAAGCTAAATTTTTTAAAAATTGTGGAGAAATACATAAAAAATTTTAATCATTATAAGGTGTGGTTTAGTGGCTGTGAGCCCCTTCTCATGCAGAACCATCACCTCTATGCATTCACAGAACATTTTTCATCTTGTAAAACCAAAACTTGTAACAGCAACTCCCTAGCTGCCCTCCCCAACCATTGTTGTAAAATGCATTTTGAAAACCAGCTGCAACTTACCAAGTCATGGACATAAGACATACAGGGAACAGCAGCCACCAGAAATAGTTCTCCTTGTTAGAAAAGACGGCGATGAGGATCCCCACCAGCGTGGCGTTGTAGCCGTGGAGGCCCGCGGCGATGGCTGACCTGTGGATGAGGGGCACAGCACAGGGGCCCTTGTGGGCTTGCGCGTAAATGACACTTGGAGCTCCCACATCAGACTCCCATTAGGCAAGGAGATTCTATTCAGACATTTCTTTTAAACCCTAGAGCTGTAGCACACCAACACTTATAAACATGAAAAAATACAAGAGATGAAAATACAAATGTGCATAAAAAGCAACCTCCTACACAGCGTCGTAGCTAAAGATAGAATTCTAGCATCTAGGAGAGGAAGGGGAACTAGCAAGGCAACCTGTTCTGCTTCCTTTTAGCTTTTCCTTTGCAAAGTTTTTCTTTCTTTTAAATCATTAAAGGCTGCTGACTTGAATAGAGCTTTTAGATGAAGCTGTTTCCTAAGTCTGATTTTCTTGGTGCAAGATGTAAGATTCTTGAAGAGGAAATTCACTTTTAAGTGTCTTTGAACTTATAAACATTAAGGGCTCAAGTTAGCATACATCTGTCTGTGCTTCCATTTTGCTGTCTTCAAATACACATTTCCAAGTTGTTGCAGAGAAAAACAATTATTTTTCTTTTCTTTGGCAAAGTACTCTAATTATGTGAGTATTATGCACCTAATTTTCCCTTGGGTCTCTTTTTGCTTTTCAGCATTTAACTTCCCTTCTAAAAGTTGTCTTATGGGTACATTTCTTTTTCTGGCCAATGGGTTTCCATTTCACAATTGGGAACTAGAAGTCCCAGGATGAGAGAAGGAACACTTTCCACAGAGTAAACCCCAAGGCTGACAAGTCAGGCCTCCAGGGTTCTGAGCACCATGAAGGGCCCAGCACCCAAGGCTGAAGTCTGCGGGGGAGGAGGTGGGCCCACATGAAGATGGTGAGTGGGGACTGGGGTGGCTGAGTGGGGACCACGCAGGACTGGAGGAGGAGGTAGGCCATGCCGCAGGGTGGGACTGGATGGCGTGAGAGCCTCTAATTGGCTTCTGACTGGAGTGGGAGGCACCAGTGCCACAGCGAGATGATGTCACTTCCATTTATCTGGGCGAGAGCAGAGAGGTGGGACTCCTGTTCAAAAGCCCTTTGTCTCCCTAAAATAATCCTTCAGATGTGTGGGGGGTGAGGCAATGTGTGTTGGTTTAGCCCAGGAAGTAATAATGCCCTCCAGAAATTGGCTCTGATGACACTGGAGTGCTTTGCAAAGATTTACCCTCTCAACCTGGGGAGTTAATCCTTGAATTTGATCAACAGGAAATGAACGACTGACCATGTCCGCAAGTGGTGGGGTGCCCTAATGGCAGCCACAGGACAATGTGTCTTCACCTCAAGCAGAGGATTGTTGTCTTAATGGGGTCCCCTTTAGGATCAAGGAAAGAAGAGGTTTGGAAATAAACACGGGTAACTATGGCCTCTCTTCTAAATAATACCTGATAAGGAAAATGGGTCAATAATTAGAGTGAAGCAATGAAGGAGGATTTGAGACAGCACAATTCTGGACCCACCTCTTAACTGGAAAGCTCATTTCTTAACATGCATCGGGTTAGGGTTTAATCTAAGATCCAAAGTCACCCTCTACAGAGAATACCAGGTGCCTCGGACATGATGGGAAGTAGAGCATTGGCTGACTCTCCTGAGAACCTCCTCGGGGCAATTTACAGAAAAGCTGAGAGAATTTAATCATGCAATGGCCATCACTAGGGATTAGGCATCGATCCTGGACACCTTGGACGGCAGCCTCTGAAGGAACTGGTTTGTCAGGAGCCACATCCACCCCACTGGCGGGAACAAGATCATCATTTCTTCCATGACAGATCAACTCATAGAGCAGTTGTTACTTGAACAAGACACAAATACATCTGAAGTCAGAATGTGCTCACTTGGAGTTTTTCTCTCTAAAAGCTGAGCTCCTCTATAATGAATGAATTCGCTAAGTGTGTCAACAAGATTTAATGAAGGTGTTTAAACCACGAAGACTTTCATGAATTCATGTGCATTACTGCTCAAACAAAAGGCTGATGATAAATAATTAATCAATCATTAAAGAAGACCCCTTTAGTCCCTCTCCTGGGAACTGCATGTAGCTAAGTTCTGGATACCATATGCCTCCATGAGATTCTGTGTCTGTCTCCCTGGTTGCTTATTCAAGTTCCATGAATAAGCAGCCATAAATGATGTCTCTGTCTTCTGACTAAAAAGCAAACATAAAGAGTGCTATGGAATAAAGGTAGCTTCTCCTAGGCATGGGAAGAGGGCTTCATCGCTGCTGCCCGAGTGCTGGATGGTGCCTGTGTTCTCAGAAGCAAGTCGAGCCGGTGTGGATAGCCATGCCTACCTGTCCTGACTGAGCAGGAGGGCTGTCAGGGTGGAGACCACTGTTCCCACAAAGCCGTTGAGAGCCCACCAGGGGTTCTGTACCAGGAGTCCCACCAGAATCACGATTCCGCTGATGGGGTTGTTGACAAATGCCACTTGCGAGATGCCCCGAAGAACCCAGTCCATGAACTGGAGCACCTGGGGTTTGTCTGGAAGACATGAGATGGGCAGGGCTAGGAAGCGGCAAGGCGATGGTGCTCCTTCCCCAGCCCAGGGCCCACCCGAGGAAACATATCAAAACCCTCTCTGATAAAGGTAAGATTAGTCTTTGATGTTCCTTGAAGCTTTTTTTTCTTTGAACGCTTTGCCTTTTAGTGGCACCCAGTTTCCTGAAAGTATCCACTTAGGTTATGCTGTCCCTTCTAGAATGTCAGTTTCAGAAAGCATCTAACACACGTATTTACCATGCCCAGAGCTACAGACTTGAAGCCAAAGGAATGAATTACTCCTAGCAGTAAAATTTCAGTTTTTAAGAACTAGCTGAACTGAGAACGGAGACAGAACGAAGTGCCTTCCTGTAATGTGCGCAGGGTCTTTAGCTCTGACCACTATCTCCATTTAAAAAAAAAACTGAAGAGGACTGCAGGTTAGAAAATGAAAAGTTAAAAAAAATGGAGAAGAGAGGGATCCATAAAAGGCAGGGGGACAAAACTAAGATATGAGTAAAAGACGCAGGTAGCCATTTCCCCCAAAAGCCACTTCTCCCATCTTGCCAAAGGTGGAAGCATAAATACCTTTAAGCCAGTTGGAAAATTCTCTCATATCACCAGTGACATAGCCAAGCACCTTGGGGAGGCACCTTCTCCCTTGCCATGGCGAAACCTGGTTTTCTTCTGGGTCCATTTTAACCCTGGTGGGGCTGTCCTCCATGGCTGTCTCCCCCTCTGGCTCCTTGGGGAAAGAACAGAGTTTATAAACACCCTCATGCAGGACACGTCAGTCCAGCACTGGCCTGGTCACAATAGCCACAGAGGATAAGTTCGAAGGCACCTTCTGGACCATGACATTCCATGGGACTCGGAAGGCACCGTTTTCCTCCTAAAAGATCAATATTACCCAAACCCAAATCCCATATTACTTTTGTCATCACTGTCTTTAATGCTATCATGAGAAGAATCTGGTCTTTAATTTCATAAAGTGTATTTGCTAGCATTTATCAGGCATCTACATGCATTTATGATAAATGCATCAACATTAATGATAAATGCATCAACAAGCATTTATTGGGCATCTACATGTTGTACATAAAGAGTTCAGACAATAATATAGACAGAACTAAGGTCAAGGGCTTACGCTTCATGCTATGGACAAAAGATGCCCAGGTCAGTCAGGAAAAGGCCCCATCACTAATGCCGAACAATCAGAGACTGAGACAAGCAGCTTTTAAAATTAAATTTTTGTTTCACAAAAAAGGTCTTATATTTGAAGTTTTGAAAGGGAAGAAAATTAAGGTTTTTTTGTGTCAACAGCTTAAGAATGTCCTCACACACGTTCTCTAAGCCAAAGGTTGCTTGAATATGTCTCTGCATCAGGCAACTGCCTCAAACAGTATTTTTGGAATTTGTTATTTGAATGTTTAAAAACAGGCAAAGGTACAGAAACTAGGTTATGAACGATATCACCTCCATTTGTGTTCACTACAAGACCATTCAATTCTCATGATAAGTGTGTAATAGGAAAGTACTCACATCACCAGGGTATGTTACCCTTTTGACAAAAATGGAAGTTTCACCTTGTGGATACAAAAGAATACAGTGTAGGAATCCCAGTGTCGGGTGAAGGATAATGACCAAACCACCAAACCACCACGTGTTGCAAGAATAGCCAAGTGCACAGCCAGGTAAGTGTGAAGTGGGGAGCCCCAAAACCATCAGACTCCGAGGGCAGACCTGTGGAATGATGAAGCTGCAGGCAGATAAGATGTGACCAAGGATATACCCAAGGCCACACAGACAACCAGCTCCTCCCCTGGACCAGGCTGTGAACAAGGAGTTCTCTCTGCTATTTTTGGTGCCACCATTGGTTTGTTCACCATAGCCAACAAATAATTATTAATATATAACAAAGTTGTATATTTTGGTCCCTAATACTAACCAAATTTTGCTTTCTATTAATCCCAGAGCAGAAAATCAATGTGGGTAACTGATGTTTGATTAATGATTATACTTCAATTGTATTATTTCACTGCCCGTTATCCATCCTGTTTTCAAATAATGGTGAACCATTAATCTTTACACAAAGCAGAAGCCATTCATGCAAGATATTCTGGACAAACCGCATTTAGTTTTGGCAAAAATAATGTTACATAATCAGCATTTGTGTGACTTCTAATGAAACTTTTAAGAAATTGTTAAATTGAAAGCTGCTGGAGGTCAGAAACCAAAACTTTGCTCAGCTGACCCCATAAACTATTTGTATTATTAAGCAATTATAAAAACAATCGGTAATTATTTCACAATCGGCATAAGTGATGGCTATAATTTATTTTCAGGCTATAATTATTCAGGCTATAATTTATTTCCCCAGGTATTTCCCTCTTTAACCCTCGTAACTGAAAATATTTGAAAAACCCCTCCCTCAGCTTTTCAAAGTCATATCAACTAATGAAAGGCATCTCAGCCAGGCAACGACCAGGAGCTCAGGTACACCTGCCCCGAATTTCTCTAAGTGAGCAGATCAGGTCCGCCGAGGCAGCACTGAATGAAAACATTAAAAGGCACTTCTAGCACTTACAGAAGCAATTAGGTATATGAGTTTCCCCAGGGAGCAAAGCTCATGTGCGCCAAGTCTCTAGCACTGATTTATTTTTGAGGGTTTTGATACCGTCGCCTAAGAGATTTGGGAGATACAGATATAAAACTTGATAATATAACTGGCCTGACATGATATAGAACCTGAATGACCTGAGTTCCCTGCCAATGCACACTAAGTTAAATAAAGACTGAACTATTTTTGTCAGAATCCACCCATCAACATGTAGAAGGCTTAGTGCCTTTTGTCACTTCAATATCCACATATTGATTGGGATGGATTGTGGGGCTATCATGTCCTAGAGAGAGGTCTTCTTATGGATTGGGCAGATAGATGGCTGCTGCAGCTGCTGCTGTACCCCAGGAATCATTTATCCTGAATAGCTGAGCCCTTCAAGAGCCTCTAGGAGCCCTGGCTGCTTGCTGGAGAGCTCACCCAGGAGAACTAATGAGGAGGAGCCTGTGACTTAAAATTGCAGTTCACCCTAGAATTTTATCACCTTTAGGTGATTTGCATCTCTTTAGGGAATTTTAAGAACATGCACATCCTACTTGGGAGTACAGTGCAGGACTATGGAACAGGCACCACATACTGATGCTCAAACTTCTCAGACCCCGCTAGGTAGATCATTAAATTTCAACCAAAAACAAAGGACAATAAAAGGAAAAAACTCTAATGCAATAGAAGCAGGATAAATGTAAATCCCAGACTACTTTTTTCTAGCTTTTCTGGGTTGTCCGCAGCTGCAATTGTGATCCTGTGTGAAGCAAGAGTGCCTGTGATTTTCTGGAGCAAGCCCCCTGTGCAGCCCACAGCTCCACCGCTCAGCAGAACTTGAGGAACCTCCTCCCAGGCTCTGTTCACAAGAGACACAGCAGAGCTTGGAGCACAAGCCCGGGATCCCAGAGACAGAGGAGGCGTGGAAGAAGCATACCTGATCTGGAGGCCCATGGCTCAGGGCCACGTTTAGCCAGGAGAAGCCTCTGAATGCTCCCTTACCAGCTTTATTTCCAAAAGGATGTGTCCAAAGAGGACCATGAGGGGCATCAGCAGCACCGCCAATCAAAGACCGGCCATTCATTCTTCCTTTCTCTCCATACATGACAAAGGGCAAAAATACATGAATCAGCAGGACCCTCTCCCTGGCTCTCAGGAACATAGGAGAAGCAAGAAGGCTGGGGAGGAGGAGGCTGGAGTGAGCTCAGTGGGTACCTGGGACGAGGAGCTGTCACCCCGGACAGAAACCATTAAGAGGAGGCGACTTCTCCATCAGCTAAGAGAGACAATTAGCTGGTTACAGAAAATGAACATTTAATTTTGCTTGAAACAAAACCAAAAAATGGTGGCGAACTCTCCTGAATAGAGACCCAGCACACAGATTTTGTTCCCTGTTTTCTAGCAGGGGGCGGGCGGTTCTGAAGCCAGAGGAAGGGGTGGGCTTCTGGCTCCGCAGTGCTCAAGGCAAATTGCTAACAACTCCACAAAGAATTCCCCTCAGCCTTGTTCTTCACACCTGTGAGGGAGGGCAGGTGTGGGCTGTTTTCTGCCTAAGATGCTAGTAAGTCAGACTTCTAAAGCAGGCAAAGACCACAAGAGACAGTTAAATGGTAGGTTTTTTGTGTATATTAATAAATCCTTAAATATTGGACATCACTTTGGGTGTTCTTAGTTGTATTCAAGCATGGCAGCTTTTTCTAAGTTTTCTTTTTCTTATTTTAAAACTTCCACTGATTCCAAGAATATCATTCTTTCAGAATTTTCAGAAAAGTTATCTTGGGCAATTTTTCCTCCCTCACCCTTTTCTTTCATTTTTATTTTCGTCTACTGGCTTACTTGGAAACCTGAAAACTTACTCTACCGGGGTGACTCAGAAAAATCCAAAGTTGTGGAAAATATGACTGCCGTGTCTTAGAGACAAATTGTTGGCATGTGTGGTTTATCCATGGTTAACTACGGACCAGTTAAGTGCCAAGCTGACATGTCTTTGGGTGGCGCTAAATATATTTCCGTTTGATAAAGAAAAACATTAAGAAACCCACGGTGAGATAGGACTCATCTAATACAAGTTATGAAAAAAAATAAGATAAAAGGAAGAAGTGGGGACTATGACATTCCGTCAGAGCAGATGTCTACCCTTCTGCCCCCTCACGCTCCTGCCTTACCCCCAGTCACACACATCTTGAAATTGACATCCTTGAGCGCAACATAAACATATCTTAGAACCAAGAGTTGGAAACATTTGAGAGCTAGGTGGGGTTTTTGAGACCACATAATTCAGGCCTTCATTTTATAGAAGAGAAAACCGAGGTTCACAGCGGAGACCATCCAAGATCACTCAGCAGAGTCAGCTGATGGAACAGGTGAGGCCTGTGGTTCCTGGTCTCCCAGCCTGAAGCCAGGTAACTTATTGCCACCCAGGAGTCAATTCAAGTCAACAGACAATGAGGAGCAACTTCCAAAAGCCAGGTCTCCAAGGGCACTAGGGACCAGTAATACAGTGGACTGTCTTTCAGCCACCTTGAAATAACCTTGGGCTGGGGAGTGATCACACAGGCCATGCCCAGTTTCACCCCTGCCCTTGCAGCAGCAGTGACTCTTACTCCAATGAGCCTCACTCTCCTGTCTCACTGACCTATCCACAACAAAGCCTGGGGTGGGCTGAAGTGAACACCCCAAGAAAATTCTGGAAGCTGTACCCAAGGAGCTTTCATAACCAGGTCACTAGTGAAAAGGAACAGCACTCATCATCCCAATACGAGGCAATTTCAAGATTTCAATTCAACCAAACATTTCCCATTTAGGTATATGAACTAAAGCATACTATTGCCAGCATATGTTAGGCATTTGCGCATTTGGAAAGACCTGAAAGTCTCCAATTTTCTGTCTCAACTATCACTTTTAAAAATACAGTATTAGCTCTAGACAAGAAATCATTTAAACATTCATGCTCTTATCATAATAAAGAGACTTTTAGCATTAACGTTCATTTGGTACTTACAATGATCTATTCAGGCAGTTTTTGATTTAAGTAGTAGGAAGGGCTCAGTTTTCTTTAAAGCTGTAATCAGAAACAAAGAAAATGCTGTCAGCTCTTCCTGTCTCCTGAATTAAACACTTCTTTCTTCGGAACACACCGCTCCTAGGAGCCTTGGGGTCTGAATTCCACACTGCAAGTGCAGTTGCAAAGAAGTTGCCGACACGGTGGCTTCCTTGTGACCGTCAGCGCTCCCCTCCCTTGGGCGTGACAGCACACGCAGAAAGGGCCATAATTCTTCACTGGAAGGGCCTTGCCCAGTGCCCCACTCTTTTTTGAGTCATACTGAAAAGTCTCCAACTTTGCTTATTTCAAGCACACAGCCCGAAACTCCTACAGTGTGGATGACCTCAGACTCACTTCGCCACATCAGGCGGCCACCTTGCCGAAACCTGCGCCCATGTGGTGCCCAGGTGCAGCTTCCCCTGCCCGGGCACCCTGAACACAGACATTGTTCTCAAGTTCCAGGACGCAGCCTGTGGCTTCCCAAGGGCTTAGAAATAACTTTCCCGTCTACCAGAATCCTGACCTGGCTGCTGCTACTCAGTTCCCACCATCTGAAATGTATTTCCTCATAATAAAAAAAAAAAGGAAAAAGCAAAAACAGAAAAATGAGAAAGGACTAAACAGACAGAATGAACAGCGGAAATGAATAAAAATGAGCAGGGTACTCACACTCCAGCTGGCTTCCCGGTGGCAGAAGGCACTGGCTGATAAAGCCCCGGCGGCTCTAGTGAAAGGGAGGGTGCCGGGGAGATAGTGCGGGCAGGGAGGCACTGACCAGCTTTATACTCAGAACCCCACTCTGCATGTCCCTGCTCTTGGCTTTCTCCTCCCACTTGTCACCAGTGCCAAAGCATTGCTGGGGAACTGGTGCCCTGTCCTGTACCTGATGTCTCTCTCCCTTTCTCTCTCTCTCTCTCTCTCTCTCTCTCTGTGTGTGTTCTTGATACCAGGCCAAGAACTTTCCATGGTTCCGCAGAGTTCTGAAGGCTTTGCCCAGGGATAACCCCACGCAAGTTCATCTTCTTCTCCAGGCTGTTTCCTCCAGCTCCTGCCCTCACCCTCTAATATTCTGGGGGAAGGTTTGTAACTAAAAAGTATCAAGAGAGTCACTCTTTAAAACCAGAGGGCGAGGTTGCTACACAGTGGACTCCGGACCGCAGCGCCTGCTCCCAGTGTGGAATTGTCTCTGAGATTCCACCTTCTGCACAGGTGCGGGGAATCCGAAAGCCCCGAGGGCGTGGTGTGAAGGTGGGAGGACCAGGAGGATACAATTTGTGCAAACTAACCTGCCCTTTTCCCTAGTGAGGGGGAGATCAAAAAGGAGAAATGTTTCCCTGGAACGTCCCTCTTCCAGGTGAGACGCCCAGGACAGTCGGGAGTCTGTCTTTTGCTGCCCTTTGCAAGTCAGGAGGCAAACCCTTCTGAGCAGAGGAATCCAAAAATTCAGGGGGTAAACCCCATTCGTCCCCTTTCTTCTCAAACCACAATTCTGTGGCTCGTTCTGCTGTGGCAGAACTCTGACTGGGGCACTTTATGAGCACCGGGATTAAACAAACAAGCCCTGGGTCTTCCCTCCTCTGCGTCTGCAGCCTGCGCGCCCACAGGAGCCCTGGCCGCCTCGAGCTCAGCCGGCAACTCTCTGGCTCCACCCCCTGGACACCTGCCAAACCACAGGGTTCCCTGCCCTCTGGGGACCCTCCCTCCAAGCACCCCTCTGTGTGTGTCTGGGGGGGAGGCACGGGTCCACTTTCATCGTTAGAATTTTGAGGTTCAGGCAAATTTCCCTCCAATTTATTTTTTCCTGTTAAAGAGAAAATAACCTCCGAGGGTTACCCTGAAGGAGAAAAGTGAATCGCAACAGTCGGTGGGCCTGGTGTAGGGATGGGAGGAACGGGCTAATGTTTGCAAGAGCTGCTTATGTACATGTGCCACCATCCTGTGCAGCGGTAATCATGGCGGTGTGAAGGACTGTGCAAGTGGCTGAGGATTTACTCCACACGCTGGGCACCGTGCTAATTTTTTTTCATATACTTTAGTCATTTAAGCATCAATCACAATCCCAAGAGGCAAATCCCATTATCCCTGTTTTGAAGATGAGGAGATGGAGGCTTGCATGTTTTAAGTGACTGGTCCAAGCCCTCACATCGCAGTTTATACTTTGATGTACTCTAGCACCGTCCAATATTCCAGCTTCTGTCTAATGGTTGCCTTTCGTTAATTCACTGATTCACTCAACCATCAACATGTGTTTATGGAACTCAACCTGAAGCCCCCGCTACACTGCACCTGCAGACTTGTGCCTCAGCGGCCTGGTCGGGGGCTGAGAGTTGAGTCTCAAGTCTTGGCAGAACCACCTCCTCCATGCTCCTCCCTGGCCTCTCCAGGGGGTCACAGCCTTGCTTGATGGTATGTGTAAGGCAGTGCAAAGCACTTGGAATTTCAAGCCAGCCATACCTGAGCTTGAATCCTGACTGTGGCCCTTCCTGTGTGTCCTTAGGTGCTACTCACCCTCTCTGATTCCTCACTGTAAAGTGCACAACTGCCTTTGTAAGGCTGTGGTGAGGGTTTGTGACGGTCTGTGTAACACTGGACCTGACAGGTGCAGGCGCCATCATTCCAGCGTCTGCCCCTTCCACCAGGATTGGTTTGTCCTCGAGGATTTCTCAAAGGTTCCCTCTGGCTTGAACCAGGGAAAAGCCTCTTCCCGGCCCCATCAGGACAGAGACAACCGCTTGGTAAGAACCTGAACCAGTAGTTGGCTTCTGTAGTCTCATCTTTAACTGCAAGAGCCCAAGACGCCAAGGGCTGCTGCTGCCCACAGCTGTGACTTTGGAGAGAGCCCTGAGCTGGGGATGAGGTTATTATTACCCAGTGATGAGAGCACACGTGGGTGCTATTAAATAGCCCTAATAGCACAATTTAGTGACTTTTTCTCACTTCTTTCTCCAGCACCGCCCCCCCCATATCATTTACCAAGTAGCATTTGCTGAGTGTTTCACCTTCCTTCCCCCAGCCACACAAACTCCTCCTTATTCTCTGAACTCATTTCCACCCTCCAGCTGGCTCAGTCACAATTGAACATACTAGTTTTCCCTCCTCTTTTATATTCTCTATTGAGTTTCTGCCTCCAGAAAGTTCTCTTTCTATCCACTCTGCCAAAATTCTTACAGCACTTTCTTAGCTCCTGTATTTGGAATTCTAGCAGACTCCTGTCCACGGTGCATGCCTGAGATCTTACAGGCCCTTATGTCCATATCCTCACTGCCCAGGTGACCACAGTCCCTGCCTGCCGCAGTCTGCTACGCGTCCAGGTCCTACCTGGGCTAAAGAGACTAGCAAGGTCAGGGTCTACAAGTTCTCTTTATTCATAACAGATCTTTTTCTTCCCAGAAATGTTTTGTGGAAATTCATAAAATAGGAACTAAGAACTAGATGAGGAAATGGTGAAGGAAACAAAGGATAATGATCTAAATTTTTTTTTTTTTGGTTTCTAACACTTTATTATTATTTTTAATATATTTTATTTTATATATTTTTTACATCATTTTTCATTTTTGCACAATGGAATTTAGAAAACCTAAATAAGGGACCAGGAGAAAGACTAATTATAATAAAGTAAAAATCATGATCTAAATATTTTTTGTACAACACCTTGCGTCTGTAGGTATTTCTAAGTATGTGATGTTGGGCTCAGAAGTGATTCTAACTCTTTCATTTGGGTCTCTGCATGCTCTTGCTCTGTGCACAGGCAGTTTATAAATAATTTGCACTACAAGTGTAACCGGGCAAGGCCCACAGTCGGGAATTCTCCAGGACAGGCTGCTGCGAGAGCTCTCCTGCATCCTGAGCAGGGCCTTTCTAAATGGAGAGAGACAGCTAAGGGGAAAACAGCCTCAGTCTTTTATTCCTGTCCCCTCTGCAAAGGGAGAAGCAAAGACGGAGTCCGGAACACAGCGTTCCTCTGTGGTGTGTTCTGAGCTCACAACGTCTTGGTTTGGTAAACAGCCAGACAAAAAAGGCACCGAAAGAGAGCCCAATGACCCAGAATGCCCCCCGGGGGTGCTCTTTGTGGGTGGCATTCCCTAGCTGAGGGGCCAAGGGGCAAACAGGCATGCAGTGCAATCGGCTTTCACCCACCACCGCTTGCACTTGCCAGGGGAGAATGGAGATGCATGATGTCAGGAGGCATCGAGACACCTGTGTTTTTAGCTCTTTAACATGGTTGTTCAATCATTCAGCTCCATTTAATAGCTGGTTGTTCCTGCTGCACACAGAGAAAGGAGGAAAGAATCTGCACTTTCTGCTCTTATCTGATGCTCACCATGCATCACCTTCTTTCCAGCTTTCATTTTAAGCCCAAGTCAGTGTAAGGCCCTTCATGTAGGCCTCTGTTGTCCACAGCTGGGTGTGCAGGTTGTGCACTGCCAAATGCACCATGTCTAAGTGGCACACTGACATCCTAGGCATATACATATTTATTGCAACAAAACTCCCGCAGCTGGCATTAACACACCTTGAGGAAAGGGGCACTGGGGTGCCTTGGTGCAAAGGGCCATACTGGCAAGCAATGGTTCTGCTGGTGCTTTTGTTTTTTCAGGAATTAAAAAAAAAAAAAACCCTATGAGGGACAACAGGGAAAATGGTAGGAGGAGGAAAATCTTTCCGATCTCTTTAAACTAGGTTGAGGAAGAGGTTGAATTTGAGGGAAAAAACAAGAATTGGGGACTGGCGTGGCCCTGTTTTCCTGATTACCTCTTGAGAGTAATTAACAACTCATTAGATTGTTTCTTCACCTTAGATATCATGATATTGGCCCCAAGCCTGGGGAGTCAAACTTTATTGGATAATTGGGCTGGAAAGAGAAGGTAGAACGGCCTGGCACTGCTCTGGATCAGGGGCTGGCCAAGGGTTCAAAGGTCTTGCAAAGGCATGAGACCCTAGGGGTTGAACGGGATGGCCTGAGAACCTCTTGAGCAGACCTCCAGGATCCAGGTTACTCGCAGAGAGCATGGTGTCCAGAGCCAGCATTAATGGAGCAAGAAGCTGCAAGGAGTGGTGTGGATGTGTGAAAGCGAGGCTGAGCAGGGGGCAGCTGGCTCAGGAACCTCACAGTTGTCCCAACTGGAGGCTTAATGTCTGCTGGCTACACAGTTTTGTCAGGTCAGCCTGATTAAAAGACTCTTCATGGTTCTCAGAAATGCCCCGGCCTTACTTCAATTGGCAGCCAAAAGCTAGAGAGAGATTCAATCTCTTGGCTCTCAACTCTCCACCCACCCCCTACCTTGTCTCTGCTGTTGGCATCCATCAAGGCTGGGTGGGGGCCAAAGGCAGAGGGACCTAGAGAGCGAATTGTTCAGACATGTCTTAAAGCTGGACCATGTTGCATCCTTAACTTCTTGAGGTGGTAAATTGAACTCATGATTTAAGTGACCGCAGATTCATACCAGAGCTTTCACGATCCCCACTCTAATAACAGTGACTTAGGAAATGCAATTGTGCAGGGAGGCCATTATAGATAAGGAGAATTCACCTCTGACACTGCATCCTGGCATTGAAGAAGGCATCTGATTCCATGTTTTATTCAAAATTAAACGAGTAGAGAAAATGATATATATATATATGTATATATATTCAACTATATTATAGTACTATTATTCTTTGTATATAGCTGTTTGAAACTTTAAGAATGTCAATTTCTTATTTAAAATTCAAATTTTAAAATGATGATAGAACAAGAAGGGTTTGTAATGAATCACAAACCCTTGCTTTTAGTAAGACATAGCAAGTCTCAACTCTTCGTAATGCTTACTTGGAGAAACGCCCCATTGACTTTATTTCCAAGCAAAAGAAGCCAGGGATGAACTCAGCTTCATGGCACTAGTGTGGTCTTCTCCCAACTGAGGCGTTGATTCTGGAAAAACAAAAATGTGAGAAGTAGGGTCTAGACAGAGAAGGATAAAGCAGGTATCGTCCTTTTCCCACTCACCCCAACCTTGTTTATTTTCTCCCAACACCTGAATCAAGGGGCGTATTTGAGTAGAGGGTGATGATTTACCTAGGTCTTATGGCCTGTGCTGGGTGGGATGTGGTGATGGGAGTGAAGTCATAGAGTTGATCAGCCCTTTTGCCCTCTGACGCATGACATGCTGGCACACTGGCCAGCCATACCATGCATCAGCTGAGGTCACAAAGTGGGTGCGGGGCTCCTGGATGCCCAAGACTTAGCTCAGGGGATGTAGTCTTTAAAGAAAAGGGTCTGTAGGTGCATAATTAAACTCACCATGACATTGAAAATGAATTACAATCTGTCAACTGAAAAGTTCAGAAAGAAATTTAAACAAATGTAGGTAAATGATTAAAAAAAACCCAAACTTGACCCTTAATAGCCAACATCATTCAGAGTTTTGACTCTTCCCAACTCATTTAGGTGGAATATGACAACCAATTTCTCAATTTCTTATCCACATTTTTTAAAGCAGAAACTGATTTTATATGTAATAGTTTCTATTAGAGAGAAAAATTATCCGAAGGCAGTCTTGGAGGCAAGGGGGGGCACCCAGAGGTTTACTCAGTTGAAACCTGTGATTTGTGTTTCAGGAACTGGTGGGGACTTAGTCTCTCATCTTGATTATGGCAGGAGGCAATGCACCGGTCTCCAGAAGAACTTCAGGACATTTTTGGCTTTAAACAGATTGCTCCATTTATGTTTCCGCTTGGTATAGTCCATCCTATTAGTAAAAAAGTATCCTAATCCTAAAAATAAAATCCCCAAACATGGCATCTGAACGGTGACCATCTACTTTTGTGCTCCACAGGAGTTTCCTACTGGGTAAAGTCCTTCCTCCTATCATTCTCCCTCTCCTCAATCCACTGTGGCTCCCCATTTCTCTACTAACTTGGCTTTTAGATTACTTGTCCACCCGACCCACTGGACCAATGGATCACCCACTCACTCATCAACCCTTTAAGTTATGCTAAATACAGGAAGAGTCACAGAAGATGTTCTAATTTCAAGGGTTCCAGATTGGTGAGTTTTCTATTTTTCTCAACCCTTCTCTCAGCTCTTAAACATATAATGCCTCTAGTGTAGAAGAGCACAGAGCAATTCTTTGGTCTTCTATTTTTTTTTCTCTGGCGAATTCTCCCATCTACTTCCTGCCCCTGCGTATTTCATTCGGTGACATCATTTTACATTTGGCTGTTTGGGAAAGGGTCTTGGAGTGGGTATTTGAAGGTGCTGCTCTGATGAGACTGGTACTTCAGCACCAGCTTTTCAATGGCCTCGCTTATTAAAAGGGAGTGGTCCTACTCCCTCCTCCCCACCCCCCAGCGTGTTCTCTGGTTTATAGTTGCTTGTTGATTTTGATTTTTACTTTATTATAATTAGTCTTTTTGGTGGGAATTGCATGGGGACTATAACCAAGACGAAAATGCAAACATTGTGCAAAAATGAAAAATGATGTAAGAATTATATAAAATAAAAAAATGTAAAAAACAAAATAAATAGGGCGTGGGACTGATCAGAGCTCTGTCTGCACATTGGAATTAACTGGGGGGAGGAGAGGCTTTTAAAAACTGCTTTATCTAGAGAATCTGATGTAATTGGTTAGGAGTGTGGGAGTTTTAAACCTTCTTGGTGATTCTAACATGCAGAACCATTGGGCTTTCCCTAATCCTGACTCCTCACCCTCCAGAATGAGCAAGTGTGCCATAGGGGGATAAGATGGATTTTGGAGTTTGACAGAGGCGGTTGAAACCGCAGCCAGCTAGAAACCCCTGAGGAAAATTACTTCATTTTTCCAACCCATAATTCCATTATGAAATTAATGAGGTTAGTAATACCCACCTTGCCAGATGTAAACATCAAACCAGATCATGGCACATGATAGGCATTCAAGCAAATGAAACCTTTATTATTATTCCTCCTAAAACAGCTCCTATCTCCAACTTCCTTCTTGCATTGTTATCCCAGTTCTTAGGCTCAACAGATTCTTGCGGAGTGAATATTAGATGGTGCCTCTGCCCATCCTCACTCATGAAGTTTCATTTCATTCACTCTTGCTAATGGTCTCAAGTCCTATTTCAAAGTGTGGTCCCCAGACCAGCAGCATCTACTCCCTGGGAACTTGTTTAGAAATGAGGACGCTCAACCCCACCCAGACCTTCAGAATCAGGCTTTGCATTTTAAGCAGATCCCCAGGGGGTTTGCTTGCACATTCAAGTTTGAGAAGCACTGCACCTCTCTGAAGCATCCGCGTCCTTGACCTTGGTGAAAAGGGATGAATTCAAGCTCCTGGAGTGGCGACAGTTTGAGAATTCCTGTGTCGTGGTTGGCGATGTCATGGTGAGCCCCAGTGAGTCACGGTGGCGTTCCAGTTGGCAGACATGAGCGTGCTGTCACACGCTGGGCCCTGCCGGTGGAAGGCAGTGTTCTCGGAGAAGCCTCACCATCCCATTGGAATCCATCAAGCCTCCATCGGGTCGCACCCTCTGCCTGGTGCTAATTGCTTCACATGGGCTGGGTGGGTGGGTGCCTCATCAATCACCGTAGCAGATTATCGCAGGTCACGGAGGTGCTGTCTGCACGCACAGGGCAGGCCCCTTCCTGCAGGCTCCTCTCCTCCAGCCAGAGGGCTCTGCGTGCTGCCCACTAGGGCCCTCCCTCCCCTCCCCCGCCCCACCCCATTGGCACTTTAAGCATAAGTTTCCAATTCTAAGCAAGTGATTTATTTATTTTCCCCACCCCACCATCCCCTGCATCCCCTATCCTTTCCCCTGCCCTCTTAACCTCAGCCCTGGGGATCTTTGTTGATATCCAGTAGTTTTGGAGTGTTTTATATTGTCAAATTGTCTGCTATATGAATGACCAATATTTGTGTTTAGTGTTCTGACTTGCTTTGCTGCCCTTACTTTTTTCAAAATCCCTTCATTTTGTTGAAAATGGCAGCGTTTCATCCTGGCTATGTAACATTCCACGCGTGTATGTACCACATCTTTTTTTAAAAATTATTTTATTTTTATATTCCCCATACAATTGCAACCCCCTGATTTTGACCCCAAACCCTCCTTTCCCCGCCCTCCCCCAAAGTGTGTCTATGGTTCATAGTTGTTTGTTGATTTTGATTTTTTTCTTTCTTATATTCTTTTTCCTGGTCCATATTTAGGTTTTCTAGATTCCTGCTATGAGTGAGACCATCTGGTATTTTTCTTTTTCTTTCTGGCTTATTTCGCTGAGCATGATCCCTTCCGGCGCCATCCATGTTGCTGCAAATGGCATGTGTTTATCTTTTTTGAATGCTGAGTAATATTCCATGGTGTATATGTACCACATCTTCTTGATCCAGTCATCTATTTTTGGGCATTTGGGTTGTTTCCAAAGCTTAGCTATTGTAAACAGTGCTGCTATAAACACAGGGGTGCAGGTGTTCTTTGGAATTGATGTTTCTGTGTCCTTTGGGTAAATACCTAGGAGTGGAATTGCTGGATCATATGGAAGCTCTATCTTTAGTAGGTTGAGGAATCTCCACACAGCTTTCCATAGTTGTACCACATCTTTTTGATCCGTTCATCTATCAAAGGAGATGGAGGCTGCTTCTGTGTCCTGGCTATTGTCAGTTATGCTGCTCTGAACATTGTGAACATACAGGCTTTGTTGGGCAGTGTCCTAGGAGAAGCCTCACCAGCGCATTGGACTCCTTCAGGCCTCCATCGGGTCCCACCCTCTGATTGTTTTATATTCTGTGGCTACAAGCTCAACAGGGGGGTTGCGGGGTTGTGCCATATTTCTATATTTAATTTTAATAGGTAAATCCAGATTGCTTTCCATAATAGCTACACCGGGAACTACTTTTCATAGCCTATGCTACAACAGACATATTAAATTCACTTTTCAAAATTCATCTGCCTTAACATTTGTGATCCATTCTACCCAGGAGCAGGGAGGGTGAATGGTCCCCCCTTAAGACTCACTGTTAAAGTGAAGGTGATTCCTGGGGCCCGGGCTGCCATATTGGCAGTCATCTCCCAGAGTATTTTTCTCTCACAGTGTTACTTTATTAGTAATTCTGTAATTATGTGCCTATTTGCTCATGGAGTTCACCCACTAGATGAACTCTTGAGGGCAGGAGTCTGGGCTGGTCTCATTCTGCACTGTAGTTCCAGCTTTGGGCTCAGCGTCTGGCTCATAGGGATCCTTAGTAGCCATTTGCTGAGTATACGGGTGAACAAACTGATGAGTGACACTGCAGTTACTTGAAGGGCCAGGGCAAGTTCTTGGGCAGTGCTGAGACAGGGGTATGTATCTTTGGTGCAGCAAGCAGGTGTGGGTAGACCTGCTCTCAGAGCAGGGCCAGCACTAGGACTGGGGCCTGTAGTCCAGGGGGACGGGCCCAGCCTCTGGAGGACAGAGGATGGCCCTCATCTGTCTATTCCTGCCACTGCTCAATCAGCCTTAGGAGCAAGCACTGGCACTTGGCCTGCTCCATGATTAGAGGCTTTGGTTTGCCTCTAGGACTGTCCTGAAACTGAGGAGGACTGAACCCCAGCTCCAGGTGAGTGGGCTGGCCTGTTCCATGGGCACCTGTGCCATTCTGAGGTGGGCAAGCAAAATGCAGCCTGTATCTTTAGGGCCTTCTGGATGGAGATCAATGCGGATCACATAAGACAGTCCCACCCTAGCTGCCAGGCCTGGCTCAACCCAAGCCCAGAGTTCTAGGCTCTCCAAGATTGGGAATGGGATATGGCCAGGTCCCCTCCCCATGCAACCCAAGGTCATAGGTTGTAATCTCAAGCTGCCTTGGCCAGTCACTGCACTCCTGCTGACCAGGGGCTCAGCATCTTCACTCAGGCTGCAGGTCACTCACAACTTTCCCTCCTACTGCTTATTGAGGAAAGTCCCCAGAAATGCTAGGGGATGGTGTGAGCAATGAGGCAGTTCTCACATCCTCTTGCAGCAACAAGACCCCAATGAGCATTCATGTCAAGGTTAAGGCCATATGTACATGATCAGTGGTTATGCTGTGGGCAGAGAGGTGCTTTTTCCTTAGCACAGATAGTTTTGTCACATCATCAGCCAATGGAGGAGCACATCAGGCAGTCCTCCAGGGAGCGACAGGATGCCTGTCAAGATTCATCAACAACTGTCAGGTTTTGAGGCTGTTTTAAACTATCGGAGATGATGTGCAATCGCGTGCTCAGTTGTGAGCAGAATATGACTGAGGGCTCATTGTGGGTGACATCGGAGCCGTCTTGATCAGGCAGAGGGAGCTTTACTGAAAATACAGGCCTCATAAGCCTTAACATGTGGGTAGCATCACTGTAGGCAGGAAAAGAGGAAAGACCTTTAGGGAGAGACTGGAGTGTTAGTGGAGAGAAGCAGGGCATGTTCTGGGGTGGCGAAGGGCCTGGGGAGGGCACCGAGGGCAAGTGCTGTGAGTCACGACCATGAATCCAGCTACAGTTCAGGCCCACAGGGAAGCTATGCTCCCCGATGTTTGCAATAAAGCATTGGAACTGATGCAATGACATTTGTTTCCTTATTTCATAAAATAGCCAGGCCACGAACCCCCAACAAAAGACAGCGTCAAAGAAAGTACAGGTGGGAGAAACACATTATGAAAAAGAAAAGGGCCTCCCTGGTGGTGCAGTGGTTGAGCGCTGGGTTGCGAAGCTGGTTGCGATCTCCGGCTGCTCCCCGGCCACCGGAGGAGGGTCCCACATGGTGCGCAGACTTCTCCTGCCGCCCGCTGCTCCCCTCAGCAGTGTATTTCGTCAGTCTGCCTGCTCTGCTCCCTGCTCTGGCTCTGGTGAATTCTTTCACCCTCCCGTGCTTCTGACTGTACCCAGTGCTTGTATAAATAAAATAAATAAATAAATAAATAAATTAAAAAAAAAGAAAAAGAAAAAGGTGCAACTATGAACCTCTATAAATCATTTAAAATAGCAAAATTATGCTATAAATTCTAAATATGGGCAATATGAACTGGAGGGTTTTGGGGTCCCTTGTGTAGAGTATACCTTCAAGTAATGACTATAATAAACTGGAAGCAAATATTAAAGTTTTTTCTTTATAATTGAGACAGCTTAAACAAAATTTGCCTCCTCTCTATTTCCCGTGCTTTCTATGATTCTCTGTAATGAAGGGAGGGTTCAGAAGCCTGTTGCTTGATTAACCCCCCTCACTGTGGCAGGAGGCCTGAGAACCACAGCTGGGGGATGTTTCTCTCACTGAGAAGCAGTTTTAAAAGCAGGGTTGACTTGAGATTTCTTTTTGTTATCCGCCCTCCTCCATATTCAGTTAATATCAAGAGCTTGGCCTGATTTCAGATCAAATAAAGGCTTTAAGGCGCTGGAAAGTGACGTGGGAATTGCTAAGGTGGCACGGAGGCCTGAAGGAAAGAGGGGCCCTTGATCACTGACGAGGTTTGCAGAGACTGTGGAAACCCAACAAGCAGACAGCAAACTAGTCAGTGGAGGTCAGGAGCGACTGAGGTTCTGTGTACAGCGGGGGCGGTGGTGAAGGCAGGTCAAGGGGACTGCCTGGGAGCAGGTCATGAGGGACTTCAGGCGGAAGCCAGGGAGGCTCACCATCAGCTCCCAGTGTGTGAGCAGGGCAGCACCAAGGGGAGAGGACTGCAAATGTGAGATAACTAGGGAGGAAAAAGAGATACTGACAGGCATGGGATGAAGGACGGGTGAATCAAAAATGGCATCAAGTGATGGAGAGGAAGTGGAGCAGCAGGAACTCACATCTGTGAGGAAATGTACATCAACCCACCCACTTTAGGAAATGGCTTGGTTGTATCTATGGGAGCAGACATCCCACACCCTACAGCCCAGCAATAACTTTCTGGGAAGAAATTTCAAAGAAATGCATGTCTACGCTCACACCAGCAGACACACACAGCAAGCTTCCATGGCAACTGAGAAGATCCCCAGTGGGAAGCAGCCAATGGTTCATCAACAGTAGAGTGGCTAAGTAATGGTGTGTTTGCACAGCCAGAGAGTGAATGAATGAGCCACAATGCCACACCATGGCATGAATGCATCTCACAACACTGGGAAAAGGAAGCCAAACACAAGAGTACAGTCTGTGATTCCATACAAAATTCAAAGCCAGACTAAAGGGAGACGAGTCAGGATGTCCACTGCTGACCTTGGAGAGGTCAATTTTAAGGCTACCTCTAGTGGGCAGGAGACCCCACCAGCTGGTTATAAGCCAGATAAAAAATGTTAGATTTGAGGTATGCACATAATACCATGGAAGTTAAGGAAAGAGACTTTTCTTTGAGAATCAGAGAACTCACAAAAGATGCTGGTAACATTTGAGCTGGGTATTAGAGACTGAATAGGAGTGTTTCCAATGGAATGTGGAAGAAGGGAAGAGCATGAACAAAGATAGAATAAAATTAAGGTGTGTTGAGTCTCATAAAATATACAATTTTGGAAACAGTGAGTGTGAGTGTGTTTTGGGCTGAGTATGTGTGAGCGAGTAAGTCTGTGTATGAAGGTGTAAGTGTGTGAGTGAGGCAAAGCAGAGAGAAGCAGCTGAATCAGAAAGCACTTTGTCTGTCAAACTCAGGAGTTTGGGATTTAGCCTTTAGGCAGATGGAATCTCTATAGGGTACTAAGTAGGAGAATCTACTAGCAACATTACCAGTGCTTCCACCTGTTTCCACCTCTACTCTACCACCACCACTACCTGCACAACCACCTCTATCTCCACAACCTTCACCTCCACAACCACCAGCACCCACCACCTCCACTGCTACACAAGCATTCCTGCACTAACTCCACAACCACTTCCACCATATTGCCTGTCTCCACTGTTCCCACCAGCTCTCCCTCCATCTCTACACTCCCCCCACCACCTCTACTACCAGAATACCTCTGACAATAATTGTCTCCACAGAATACATCATCATAGTGATGACAGTAGATTAATTAAGGAATAACATGTAATGACACCTTTTTTTACTACCTATCATGACTCAGAAAGGAAACTGAGTGAGTATGGAGCATGGAGCCAAGCGCTTGGAGAGACGGAGGTTCCTCTTTGTTAACCTGTGCTCTTTTGCTCACCATGGTGACATGAACTGTGATGCAAGCGAAATTACAAGGTTTACAGCAAAAATGTCAAAGGGGTTGAAATATATGGATGAAAGAGAGCCAAGGCTGATCTTAGATCTGTTCCTAATCTGTTAATACTAAAATGAAAAAATTTATATGTGCAACTCCAGTTCTTAGTTCTCAGGCAATGCAAATCATTACCAAAGGCAGAATAAGAGCAACTAGGAGCTGGTCAAGGAGTGTCACCTCTATTATCTCCTTTAACCATTAAAAGAGCTATAACAATAGGTTTGTGTTATTTCCTTGTAAGGATGAGAAACTTAAGCTCAGAGGCAAACAAATTCTCCAGGGGCTCACAGGTAATAAAGACTTTTCTTAGCAGCTTTGCACTCCCATGTGACCCAAAGTCCCTCTGAGAATCACTAAGGTGAGGGGCAGCCTTGAGATTGGGAGCTAGGCCTGGTGGAGAGCCTGCAAAGGGAGGGAGCCCCAAGAGCAAAGAGCGCCTTGAGGCTTTTGGAGATGCTCTGGCGCCCTCTGGTGACAAGTTGAAGGTACTGTAAACCAAGGAGTGCTTAGTGTGTGTGAGTTCATTACTCCACAGAACGTGTCAACGTGTAAAAGGACACAGAAGTGGGCTGTGGAAATGGGGAAGGGACAGGAAGGAGGCATAGGAAGAGCCATCTTTGTCTGCTCTGTCAGCTTTCTGTCCCGGTTCTCTGCAGATAACCTGGCTTTCCCAGAATCCAAGGGTGAATGGCAGCTCTTAATTGCAGAACCACTGGGAGAGCAACATCTGGTTCCAGATGCAGAGTCCCCATTATTTGAACTGAAGGGGCCCCAGGGATCTGCATTTTTGAACTACATCCAAGTGATTCTGATGCAGGTGGTTCTTGGGCTATACTTTAAAAAACCACATTGTTTAATATATATATATATTTTAAATATAAAATTTAAAAAAGGACACTTGAGCAGTAAACCAAAACTCTGGATTCTAAATCAGTTTCCAAAAGGAATCCAGATAAGGGGGCTTCCCTGGTAGCCTAGGGGTTAAGTCTCATGCTTTCACCACTGTGGGCTGAGTTCCATCCCCTGCCAGGGAGGTACCCACATGGCGCAACAGACCTCTCCTGCCTTGCCTGCTGCTCCCCTCAGCAGTGCATTGCAGTAGATCTGCCTGCTCTGCTTGCCACTTTGTCTCTGGTGAATCCTCTCAACCCCCACACCTCTGGCCTGTACCCCAGCTCTTTTATGCAAAAATAAATAAATATCTTTAAAATTTTTGAAAAAATTCCTCCTACATAGAGACAGTTGGAGAAATGTTGGGAATTATGCAAGAAAATGAATTATATTTAAATTGAGTTTTCAAATTAATCAAAGAGCTGCCAGCTGCCCATGCTGATGGTGATAAGGACATAACGCTTTGGGAAATAAATTCCTGGAGAAAAGACTTGGGAGAACATTCTTCTTGGGAGCACATTCTTCTTGGGCTGTGTCAGCAGTGCGCTCAGTCACATTAAAGCAATGCTATTAACAGTGTCTCACTCTATAGCTTCTAGAACATTTAAATCATGTGATCCTCACAGTAACCTCCCAGGAAGGCAAGGCAGGATTATTTTCTCCATTTTAATGGTGACAAAACAGGTTCAAGGACGGGAAATATTTTGCTGAGGGCCAGGCATCGCTGAGGTCTGTGGCCTCGATCAATATGTGAAGGGTAAAGGAAGATTGCTCAGGCTTTTGGCTTTTGTGGCTATATCACCTGCGGCCTTGAATGCAGGAGGCGCTGGGGAGCACGGGCTTGGGTACGCATGCCTGATGGTGGTCATCTGGAGAATGGTGTGGGCGTGTGTAAGTGGGCACACCTGAGCCGAGAGACTGGGCATATAGGGGCGGCAGAGGACAGTGTGGTGGAGCCATGGCTTTGGGGATGGGGCACAAGAGATGCCAGAATGCTCCCAAAGAGAGTAAAGATTCACTGGGGAGGCCTGTGGCTTGTCTCCACCCCAGAGTCTCTGACTCAGCAGGTCTGGGACAGGCTTTGGGATGTGCACTTCCCAGGTGATGCTGATGCTTAGGTCTGGGGCTGCTGTCTCCATGAGTTTGGCCTGGAGACCGGCCGCACGGCATCACCTGGAGCTTGTAAAACTGCAGCTTTCCAGGCCCTCGGGACCAATTGACACAGAACTGGTGTTTTATCAAGTTCCTCAGGAGGTTTGTGTGCTGTACGGTAAGGTAAAAAGTATCAGGCTTTTCTGCCCTCCCACCATTAGGATAGATGACAGAACCCTGCGGTCCTGAATGCATGCCTGATGGCGGGCACCTGGAGTAGGGTGTGGGCATAGGTAGATGGGATTCACCTGGGCTGAGACTGGGCTTTTAAGGGTGGCATCACAAAGACGCCAGGAGAAGCCAAGAACGAACGGAAGCCGAGAGAAGAAGAGACCCCCAGAGAACACCAGAGAGCCCAGATAGAGTGAAGACTTGCTGGGGCCTGGGAGGGCGGCAAGCCTCCTGGCCCCCCAGCACCCCTGCCTGCCATATACCTGGTAAATCTAAATAAAAGACCTGCAAAAGCCACTAAGAGCTCCAGGATTCCTCCTTTTTTTTTTTTTTTTTTTTTTAATTTTCTAGAGGCATGTCTTATTTATCTATTTGTTTGTTTGTTTGGTTTATACATGCACTGGGTACAGTCAGAAGCCGGGAGGGCGAGAGAATTCACCAGAGCCAGAGCGGGGAGCAGAGCAGGCAGAAGGACCGAAGTACACTGCTGAGGGGAGCAGCGGGCGGCAGGAGAGGTCTGCGCGCCATGTGGGACCCTCCTTCGGTGGCCGGGGAGCAGCCGGGGATCGAACCGGCGCCGCAGAGGCCGCGGGCAGCCTCGCAACCCAGCGCTCAACCGCTGCGCCACCTGGGAGGCCCCTCCAGGATTCCTCCTTTACCTGGTCTGCTGGATCATAGAAAACCTGCTCCGTGGCCATTCCTGCCTCTACATGTGCACATTCAAATGCCACATCATAGTTCAGTGCATCTGATCCTCCCAGCAAACCTATGAGGCTGTTGTAGTATTACTTCAGGTCTAGCTGAGGAAATAGAGGTTGCACAGTCAGAGTGCACACAGCCAGCATGCTTGGTGGGCATCCCCAATGTCACCCTTTAACATTCAGACGTGGTTTCCTGTCTCTGGGGAAGACCAGCTGGCACTCCTTTCCTTCGCACAGATGACAGTCCCAGGATCCCAAGACAGCCTCCTCAGACCTGCAGACCCGGACCCCAAATAGAGCTGAGACCCCACGGCATCTAGTGTCACAAGGTGAAAGACGAGGCCTCTCCCCAGAACTTACCACTTCATTGAGAAAATAACACCCTCCCCGTGAAGGAAGCAGCACCAGGCAGCATAAATTGTTAGATCATATGCTCAGTATCACATTAAAACTAGGTTCACTTGGGCTTCCCGGGTGGCGCAGCGGGTTGAGCGCAGCGCTGTGAAGCTGCCCGCAGCCTCTGCAGCGTGGGTTCGATTGCTGGCCAGAGAGATTCCCACAAGGCGCAGCAGACCTTTCCTGCCTTGCCTGCTGCTCCCCTCAGCAGTGTCTTCGGTTCATCTGTCTGTTCTGTTCCCCACTCCGTCTCCGGTGAATCCTCTCACCCTCCCACGCCTCTGGCCTGTGCCCCAGCTCTTGTCTAAATAAAATCTTTAAAAAAAAAAAAATACTAGTTTCACTAAAGAATATAGAAGCTACTAAGAAATTCAGGCAGTGTGGATTTTCAATGATAAAAATCTGAAACTTACATTTCATGTTCTAATCAGTCAATTTAATTTAAAAAACCTAAACAAACAAAACAATACCCGAAAACAAACAAAAGAATACCCGAAAACAATGAAATTCACGCTGGAGGTAAAGTTTTTTAGGGAAGAAGTGCGCAAACTACACTTTCCTTGAGTTAGCCGAAGCACATTTCCACCCTCTCCCCTCAGGGTCAGCTGAGGCTGTGGCCACACAAGCTCCTCTCTGAGCTGTTGGGGGACAGCTGGGATCATGGGGAAAAAACCTGCCTCGGGAGAGTGGGGCTTTCTGGATGCGCTGATCTTGGGAAGGTGGCAGCCACCTGTTCAGGTGCCGGGCTAGACCTCACAAGTTCGAGACGATCACTCCGGGGCACCCTGCCCACTCAGCACCCATGTGCTGCACCCCTACATGAACCCAGCTCCCAGCCCATCCTCAGACGGCCTCTCCCACCGCCTCCCTCTGGCCTTCAGACCCCCAGGAGAATCAACCTTCTCCAGTCACTAGAGGATGCTTGTAAAAATGCAGACACCTTGTCCCTCACTTTCTGAATCCTAATCTCTGAGGGTGGGGTCTGCATTTTGAATCAAAATTGTCTTGCTGAAAAGCATATCTTCCGAAATTTTATGGCTAAAATAGGGGCCACTGGTCAGAAATATTAACCCAGCATTTACCCCCATGGTAAATGGTGCCAGGCACCATAGGGGGCTCCCCATGGGCAAGCTCAGCTGCGAGCAAAGTCCTGCTGGCCTGTTTCAGGGGGACAGTGTGAGCCGCTCCTTTTGTCTTTTGAGGGTGGGGAGTTTTGCAGGTTCACTATTAGTAGGGATCTGTCTAGGTCCTGGTTTTTTTTTTTTTTTTTGTGCTCCAGCTGGGACATCTGTGAACATTTTGGTCACCGGGTGTCTTCCTGGGTGGTTGGGGTCCCTGTACATACTGCCCGGGGTGCTGGGCCCCCAGGGTGGCAGGGGCCGCCTCTCTGTGTCTCCCCTTTCCCAAGCACTCACCCTTCTCTTTGTCAAGTCCCTTTGTGTGTATGGCAGTGACATCTTGCCGCCTCATGCTGTCATGGGTGAGGAGGGGATGAGAAAGCGGGAGGAGGGGGCGGTTGCCATGGCGAAGAGCGCGCAACTCCAGCAAGAGCTGAGCGCAGAACTGGTGAGGGGGCTGCAGGTGCAGTGCGAGATGTCGGCGGGGGTCCACCTGCTCAAAAGTCAGCAAGAGTTTTGAGATGGTGGCCGAAGTGTGTGCAGCCTGCTGTGAGGGCCATGTGACTGTGTGGGCCTGCTGCCAGGAAGCTGGACCAGACACAGGAAGCAGGATGGACTGTGCATCATTTTAACTTGCAAATAACTTATCTGTCTGGGGCCCGGGTGGTCTATGGAGGAGCAAGGAGATTGAACCAGCACACAGATGAAAATGGAGGAGGGAACACCAGCTCTTCTGGACACAGCTTAGGCGATCCTGACCCTGTCTGTGTCTCCCTGTGCCTGGAGGGGTGAGGACGGGGGCTCTGGGGTATGTGAATTCCCATTCCACAAGGGGTGCAGGGTCTGTTCCTAGGGGCTGGGGCCGAGGAGCCCAGGTGGGTCCCAGGAGAATGGGAGCCTGGTCCTGAAGGCGGCCCTCGGCCTGGACCATCAACACTCCACCTCTGGGCCTCTCCCCCGCTGTGTCCTGCACTCTGTGGCCTCTGCAGGGGCGAGGATCCAATGAGGCACAGGAGTTTCAAAACAAAAACAAAAATCAGATGAGCAGAGTAGTCTCTCCTAAATCTTTAGTGGGACCAGGAGCACGGCTTAAACTTGTCCAGCTCCAGTGGTTAAGAATTGTACAATAACAGGCCAACTCCGACCCCAGGAACTGGAACAAGCACCCCTTGACAAAAGAATGCTGTCGGGGTTCCCCTACCTGATCATTCTTCTCCCCAGCAGCGTCTGCCCCTAGAACTCTTTCCACGGACACTGGCCAGCGCCCTCTGTGGGCTTGGATAGGTGGGCACATGTGTACGTACGAATACATAAAGGCATGTGTGTACATACATGTGTCTCTGTGCAGTCACATGCACATGTGTATACTTGCATCTATCCAACCAGAAACACACCAACACTCCAGTTAATAATGAGAAGGATTTTTCCTTACTTCCAAAATGACTCCTTTCCAATTTTGTACACATTAGCCAGTGGTATTTCATGAGGATATCACTGCACTTAAAAATTACTGATTGTATGTGGGGAGTATTTAATGCCCAATTCTTTTGTCTCTACCCTGCCCAAACTGAAAAATAACTGCTTTCTATGGTAGAATGTGATCCCTCTGTAAGATCCAGTGTACATGATGCCTTTACCTCTTATCTCCTATGCCCATCTGCTTGGGGCTGCCCGCACGGGGTCCTGATGGTGCTCCCTCTCTGCTCACACCAGCTGCCCACCTGTGTCCACCTACACAGCCGCTGCTGCAGTCTTAGGTCCCCACCCCAGACAGCCCTGGACGCTCCTCCTTACCTGCTCGCACAGCGCCCGCAGCTCCTCACAACATCCCCTCTCCGCAGGCCGGCCACCCGCTCTTCCTCTGGGCCCAGGCACCCCACTCAGCGGGCTTCCGGGGCCAATGCAAAACCTTGTTTGCCTGCTCAGCCCACTGGGCTGGATGTTTCCTGTTGGTGGTTTCATTTTTCTTTATCTAACCTCTCCTTTGGGGTGTAGGGTTGAGACCCAACCACCCTGAGAAAACGGTACACTTCACTTCTGAGGATTCCCTGGGCCTCCTGCGCACAGGCCTCCTGCCCCGGGCACCTTCTGAAAACCACCTGCGGACGAGAAAGGCGCATGCTCAGCCCCTCCGAAAACGAGTGTGATTGCGGACAGGTGGGGACCCGGAAGCAGCCACCTTACTTGTTTTCAACCCTGGCAGCTTGCTGGAATCAACCCAGGGGCTTTATATATAACTGGGTGCCCAGGCCCCTGACTAACTTAATTTGTCTGAGGTAAGGGCTGCACACTTACGCTAGAAGGTCATAGAAGGGCTAACACTGTGCAATGCTCACAGAGTCTGGACCTTGACCCAGAAACATCTGTGGCCCAAAAGTCCAGAAGAGAATGCTTGGTTCAGCCCGGATCTATTAAATCAAAACCCTTGGGCTGGAGGCCCAGGGATATGTTTTAATAAGCACCACAGATGATGCTCACCTACACACGAGTTTGCAAAACAGTGTGCTACAACATGCAAAGAAGAGAGAAGGGAGGCCTGACTCAGCATCTTATTCCTAATCTGAGTAAGTGGTTTTCAAAGTGTGGCCCCTGTACCCACAACAGCAGTGTCAGCTGGGAGCTTGTTAGGAATTCACTTCTCAGTCCTGCTCAGGCCTACTGGATAAGAAACCCTGGGGGTGGGCCGCGCAATCTGTACACAGGCACAGGAACATATATGTGTGCTCTTTACATGGGAGGGAGTATGAGTACACATGTGGGTACGGGGGCATATGCATATGTACGGACCCCTAGGTGCTCGTGTATACATGTATGTGTGCATCCCTGTGCTCGCACATGCACTTGTGTACACACTCCTACATATGAGCAGGTATATATGTTGCATACGTGACTGTGTGCACACATGTGTGCATGCATGTGTATGGGTGTACATCACAACTACAACTCTTATAGGACTTGCAAACTAATTTGAGAGAAGAGAACCACATAAGTGAAACAGGACAGTTGTGCAGTACGTGCCATGGTGATGACTCTAAGGGATTAAGAAAATGGGGGCATCTGGGGTGCTCTGTTCTGTTGAGTTGGAGAAGGGAGTCCAGTTGGAGTCCAATGATGAAATGAGGGGACAGCCTTAGTGCACCCCCACTGGGCCTCAACTAAGTTATGTCTGGCTAATCCTTTTCTTAGCATCTTTCTGATCTGGCCTCTCCAGTCCTGCACACACCCATTTTAAGGAAAACCCATGAGCTCCACCCAGGCTCTGCTGAGCATTTCTGGTCACTGGGGTTACCTGGGAATTGTGGGTAAGAAGGTGAACCCCTCCACCCCAGCCACAAGCCAGTTACACCCCAGGGTAGCTGCTCTAAGGTAGGTGTGGTCCTTGTTTTATAGATGACCAACTGCAGGCCCCACGAGATCAGGCCCCAGTCAGTCAGTAACAGAGAGGGCTGGCGTCAAAGCCACAGGCGTCCGACTTCCTTGTTGGCACCTTCCACACTTGCCTCCCGTGTGAAACCCCAGCTTGGCTTGCTGACTCGAGGAGCTTATAGGAAGTTATTATTTTTTATCTTCAATTCCTGCTTTTTCTGAATTCAGTTTATATCCACAATTTCTACATTTTCCATTTTCAGGAGTGTCTCTCCAATATTTCTGGGATCTCAAAACTATAAAATATTACTTTCACATTTCATTAGAAATTCCAAAATATTCTAAAAGCAGAAACAAATACGTTATGTTTATTACTATTGTTTCCCTAGGGGTTAAAATGTTCACTTAATTTGGAGGCAAAGTACTGGACTGTTTTTTCCCCATTTTTTAAGTTTATATAGTACTTTGCAGTAGAGGCTGGAATACTTCTAAATGCTAGTGCAGCAGAGTGGAGAAATAGGGGACTTTGAAGGTGGACCCTGCTCCAATTCGGGATCATTCTGACCCTGACACCCTGAGACCCTGCCAACACAGCCTTCGCCTGACCCATTTAAAAACTCGTGATGCAGAATTGAGTCCTTCGTGAGGCTGAGTCTCTGCACGTTATCTTCACGGGGGCCAGAGGGCACCACAAGGGCTCCTTTTGAATGTACAAAGGTGTGTGTGACTTCTCATTTTTATGCTCCACTCTCTTTTCTATTTTTTGTTTGTATGTGTGTCTGCAAAATGTGTTCTGTTGTTTCGCAGCACTCATTTTAATTCATGTAAATGTTACTGATTATAAGAGTTCTTATGTTTATCTCAGCAGTGGTTTTCGAGATCTCTCCACATTGCTCTATCTCAGATCTTCGGCTTCTCCCTGCTGCCCAGGACTGCCCTGTGCCCACCCACTTTGTCTCGTGTTCAGGACTGCCCTGTGCCCACCCACTTTGTCTCGTGTTCTCCCAGCTACCTGCCTTCCCGGTGGTCCACATGAAGTGGGTGGGGGAGGTTTCCCTGTATATACCCTGGAGGGGAATTCTAGGTCACAGGGTCTGTCTACATGGGACTAAATACTGAGGGTTTGTTCTCTAAATGGACACACCTGTCAACTTCCCACCCTCACTGCACGACGGTCCCAAGCTAGCTTTATGGTATATGTGGTCCAGTTTGTAAAAGTTTTTATAGGTGTTTGAAAAGAATGTGTGTTCTCTATTTTTTTAGGAGGGGGTTTTATGTGGGAGGGCTTAAATTCCACATGTATATAGTGTCTCACGCTTTCTGATTATGTTGTTTACATCCCTGATATCTTTGTTCATTTTTTTGTTCTTATACTGTGTCAGTTTTGGTAAAACTCTTAGCTACATTTATTGATTTGTTTCTTCCCCCTGTCATTCAGTCAATTGTTGCTTGATTGTTTATGTACGCGTGTGTTTAAGGTGATTTCCTCTTCTTGTCCTATTGTCCTTTGATGTCATTCTTTTGTCTTTCCCTTTTTGCCTTGAATCTCACTTTACAAAGTAATATGTTTAATACCCCAAACTCTCATTAGGTCCAGATTTGGTTAGTATATCTTATTTCATCTTTTCATATTCAAACATTTTCTTTCTGTTTTAAATGTGTCTCTTCAGTGTGTGTTGACGAGGTTGCCATGATAAAGGAACTCTTGTTCACGTGGGTGGGAATGTAAATTGGTATAATCCTATGGAAAGATGAATGCAGATTCTATAAAAATCTAAAACCGGAAATAGCCTATGATCCAGCAATACTGCTCCTCGGTATTTACTGGAAGAATGTGAAGCACTAATTTAGAGAGAGATCTGTACCCTCATGTTCACGGTAGCGCAGTTCATAACACCCAAGACACAGAAATCACCCAAATACCCACCGACAGATGATGGATAAGAAGATGTGGTTCATATACACAACGGAATACTACTCAACTATGAAAAAGATGAAAGCTTGCCATTTATAACAACTTGAATGGAACTTGAAGTGATTATGCCAAGTGAAGTAAGTCAGAAAATGCAAGACAATTGCTGGATGGTTTCTCTCATATGTGGAAGATAAACAAGCAAAGCAGACAGACTAACAAATCACAATAAAAGTAACTCTTAGATTCTGTGAAAATAGAGTGGCTACCAAGGAGAAAGGTGTAGGAGGTGGGAGGGAAGGGCAGAGGGCATCTCCCTGATAGCAGGAAGGGCACTAGGTCTTCGGTGGTGGGTGAGTGAGGCATCTACACCCTTAAATAAATTAAAAATATGTTCCTTGTAAACAGCACATTGCTAGGTCTTTAACATAAGTATTATCTGAGAGTCTCAATCTTCTAGTGGTCAATTTAATAGTTAACTTTTTTTTTGGCCAGTCACTATGGTGTTACTACAAATTTACGCCTTCTGTATTTTTTGAACTTAATGTCTTTTTGGGGGGGACTTACCACATTATTTTTCCCTTTTTCGCTTTCTACTGGAAAGATGGAATTTTCTTCTGTTTAACTGCTCTGTCACCCACATGGATTCTTCTTTATGGACTTTTTCAACTTAGCAAATCTGTAGAAGCCAAGTTTCTCTAACAGCCTGTTTGGTTCCTGCCCCCTATCATTTGACAGTCGAGTTATGGGTTGCTAGATTTCTCCTATCTTTCCCGTTTGGCCTTAATAATTAATAACCATGACAAGGTGCTACCAAGGTTGGATCACCCCCTGCTTCTTGTGTTCCCTGCAGTAGCTCCTGGATGGGCTTTTCTTATTTGGATGCTCCTACAGAGGCTTGTTCTTAGAGTAGCGTTCTGTGGGTGAATCCCCTGTGTCTCTTTATGCCTGAGAACACTTTTGCTGTTCTTTCTGGTGCTTTTGGTTATGCGTAATGGCATCCTTACAGCACTACTGGATTGAATATCTTGACCCTAGCGTCTGGGTAGGAACACTACCATGGTCCTCTTTCCCCCACCACCAAATGAGGGTGCCAGTGGTGTACTGATACACTGGCTGCCTGGGGTCTGCAGATGGCTGATTTCTGTGGTGTGTACACTCCCACCCCAGGTGATGTCAAGCTCTCTGGGCGTGTCACTGAAGAGAGAGGTGGTGGCTTCCAGGCAGCCTCAGGGAATACTTGACAAACCTCCCTCTCTCCTCTGTTGACACTACGTGAAGAATAGGAATAGCCGGGCTATTTTGAAACCCTGTGGCTGCCATACACCTCACCTCCTTCCACCTCGCTTGGCCTCCTGGGTCACCTCAATTTGCTTTGCAGGTGAGGATCTGGAGATGCTTAGAACAGCTGAGGGGGTCTGCTAGTGGTCGCTGGCCAGCCTGGCACACACGTGGAGTGTTTCCTGCTCTCAATAAAACCAGATTAGAACACTTTGGTGGAAAATGCATGCAAAGTGGTATTTTAATAGTTCCATGTCATCACTTAGAGGTGCAGGGCTGCTGAGTGAGCTGTGAGCATAAGCAGCCTCCTGGTGAAATTCCTGGACGCTTACGCTTCAGCGTGTCGTAACTGCACGGTCATTAACATGCAGCCTGAGACCTTCTCGGCCTCCAGGTGTGAGCACAGACTCCAAGGGGACCCCTGGGATGTGACTCATCCTGCTTTGGTACGTGGGGCCTCTTGTTTCCAGGGAGAAGTGTTCCGTTTTTCTGGAGAAGTTACACGCTCTGCAAGAGAAAGAGGCAGCCCAGTGCTCTTGGGCTGGTAGGAGATAGTCGGGCTCCCAAGGGTGATGGAGAAAAAAATATATAAATGTATATATTTATTAAAACCAGCTTTTTCTAAATGATGGATTTGGGGTTCAATATAATTCTTTCCTCAAAGCTGCATTTATAGAGGGGCTGCCCCTCCACCCCTATGTCTCCTTCCCCATCTTGTGTCCTCATCCCATGAAGCTAACCCAGGAGTCTGTGAGATGGGGGTCCCACTCAGGGACTATGGTTCTATAAGAAGCTCACCCCCTCCTCTGGGGTGGGATGAGGAGACGGGCCACATGGCTTCCCACAATGCGGTCCTGGGTTTAAGAGCTCAGTGCTCCAACGAGCATGCTTAAATGACAAGAGTTACTGGCCATTCAAGAGGTGCTGGATTTGTACTTTTGGGGTACAAAACTAAAAGGCTACCCCCTAAAAAGTGAGATGGGTTATTAACAACCTGAATTTCAATTCAAACAGAAAATAAGGACCATAGTCATTTTTGTGTAATTCTTTTTGTAAGTCAATCAAACCCTCTTCCGATCCCTTTAACTCACATCCTCATTTCTCTTAAAACTCATGCTCAGCTGTGGAAAACCCCTTCCCTGAGCAAGGCATGAACAATGCAGGTGAGCCCCATTTTCAGAACACCTGGATACCAGCATGCAAACTTAACAGTTTAATGAGACTATGTTTACGAATATTAAAAATGGAAACAGTGGTTGAACATATGATTCGAAAGTTGAAAAATATCAGATTTCGTAAGATATCAAAGATTTCTTAGGATATTTCCAGAAATATTTCTGCTATATAACTGTAGGAACCTTGGCATTTCCATGGAATTTAGCCTCCTGACCTCAGGTTGGAGGCCACCTTCCCACGGCTCAAAGGTAAACCTCCATGGAACATCACCATTTTCTGCCTCTGCTCCAGGTAACCCCTCTGTGTTTTAGCTAACTAAAATAATGACTTGTTGGTATGCTGATGTCGTCAGTTTATAGGAGAGAAAGAAGAATCAACATTTCTGATGCAGAGGGGCCCACAGAATCCCTTCCTGTCATGGAACCAACAAGACGAGGCTGAGTGTGGGGCTGGAGGGGGTGGGAGGTCACCAGCAGAGCCAGGCTGGGTCAACCTCCAGTCTGGTGCATTTCCTGACATGACGCTTGCTCTGAGTTGAATGACCACGTCACCAATCTCTGTTCCCTTCCTGGTGAGTTCTCTTCAGGGTGGTGGCTTATTTTGCAGAAGTTTCCTTAAAGGAAGTTTTTACGGAGTGAGCTACGGGAATAAAGTCTGAACTATCAAATAATTGTATCTGTGCTAAGTGTGTATCTCAGAACAGAGAGGCTCCTAAATTGTGACTACACACATATTTCCCTGTGCTTTGGAATGAGGGGGTGTAGGCTTGCTTGGGGGGGTAGAATCACAGAGAGGACAGAAGCTGGGGTGGAGTGACCTTCAGCCTGGGCACCTGGACAGTCTGCTGAAGACTGAGTTTATAGTGGCGTGTTTTGGAAAAGACAACTTAGGAGACATCGTAAGCCTGGTACTTTGTTAGAATCGACGCTCTTCTGTTTTTCTCCTGGGACAGGTAGTAGACACGGTTGGCCTCCGGGTAGGTGACTTTGCTGAGTGGGAGCCTGTAGATGGCGGGGTTGTTGGTCGACAGGAGCAGGAAGGTGAGAGCCGAGAGGCAGAAGGGCCAGGTGCAGGGAGGCAGTCCGAACTGAGGAGAGGGCATACAAGAAAAGCCTTGGTTACATGGGACACACGTGCTTGTTTCGCCAGCCCCTGCCATCACCTCCAGCGGGGGTGGGTAGAGAGGGCAGACTACGTGCGCGTTGATTAGATTACTAACTGATGACCCACGAGAGGGAATCACACCGCGGTGTCAATCTGCCTTGTAACAGGTGACGCGCCTTCTTCGGAAGGCAGCTGTGGGAACCTTACATAACATGCCTTTATCTCGAAACCACCTTTGTCTTGGGGTGTCTGGCCAGGCTATTCCTCTAATTTTAGCAATCCCAGCCTTCTCCCACAGCCCTGGAGAAAGAATGGCTTTGGCAGCCATTTTGTAGCTCCAGACCCCTTTTCTGTCTGGTCAGCCAAGACGGACTAGGGATGGGCACCTGACTCAAAAGCAGTTGACCTGGGACTAGACTCGCTCCCTTGAGAATCTGAACTAAGGGGCAGAGACGGTGTCCGGAGGCCCCTGGCCTGAAAGGACCAGGGCGGCAGCCAGTGCCGGGTGACCCTATGGCGGCTGTGTGCGCCCGAAGAAACCCCCAGACAGACTCAGGGACACAGGGCAGACGCGGAGAGAGGAGACGAGACATTCGGTCCAGGGATCTGGAGCGGGGTGTAGCTTCCTCTCTTCTCAAGGGCAATCCGAGCCCCACCTCCTCTCTCACAATGCTCACTGGTTTTTATTCCTGTAGATGTCCTGAGACCGTTGAACACCCCTTCCCACCCGTCCTTTGAGGTAAACTGAGTGGGTGTTTCACTAACAAAGACTCAGCAAACCCAGCTATGAGGCAGACCGAATCACACCTCCTCTCCCGTCATCATTCTATCACAAGCAGTAAAATAACCCCAGGTGACAGCACAGCGGGAGCAGTGCCCGCAGGAAGAGTCATCTTGCAAACCCTAGGAGCAGGAGCAAAGTCTCATGTTGCTCCCCTTCGCAGTACCGTATCTGAGGAAGGCATGTGGCCCATATTTATTTGCTGAACAGTTGGGTGAAAGCCTGTGGGCTTCAAAGGTGGCTCTGTGGGCTGGGCCTGGGGCTGTGAGAGCTGTGGCTGGTGATGAATACAATGTGCTCACTGTGTATTCTGGGAAGCCACCCCTCCGAGTCCCAAAGTGGGGAGGATGTGGGGCGGGAGCTCCACAAACCCAGGCCCAGGGCTCAGCTCACATCTCCCTGTCATGGTCCTGTCATCTTCCCAAGACCTGTTTTCTCGATAGTGAAATGGAGACAATGATGTTTATGCAGAGAGCTGGTGCCTTGCGCTACGTCCTCAATACATGGTCCTCAGTATGTGATGTTGCCGTCAGGCAGAGGGTGGCATTCCCGAGGACCTGGCACTGCACACATGCCCGTGACAAAGTGGCCCCTTCATGCTCTCTTCTGTGGACAATGGTCTCGTAGGTGTCAATCAGCATTTTTATATCGCGTCCCTTGAGAAGATTGGAAGTTCCTTTGGAGTAAGTTAATGACCTGCGCTTTTTGTATCCCTGAGAGTAGTGAGTGCTGTGTCTTAAATGAAGCAGGCATGCAGCAAGTAAACTTGTTTTTGTTTTGAAAAATGTCTGACCTGTAACTTCTCTGTGCATGGAGGACAGGCCAGTCACCTTGCAAATCCTAGGAGCAGGAACCAGTCTCATGTTACACCCCTTCCCAGCACCGTGTCTGAGGAAGGCTTGTGGCCGGTATTCATTTGCTGGACAGCTGGACGAAAGGTGGGTGCCAGCAGAGATGGGAGAGCACGGTCAGGCAGGTGCTCAGAGGGTATGCCCTCTGTCCACATGTGTGATCGTGGCTATTGTGCCCCATGTACGGAAACCCTTAATATCCCCCAGGGTGGGGTTTCCCTGCCTTAGGGTTTCATTCATTCAGTATTTTTTGAGCACCTGCTATGTGATGGACACTGGAATAATTTAAAAACATAACCCACATCCTGTTCTGAAGGAGCCCAGGAGATGAAGGTGGTAGAGGACCTGATGTGTCACTGCACATCAACTGTAGCAGATGCACGTAATAGGGAAGGCTCATTTCATTGCTTAGAAAATTCCTGCCTATGTTTAGTCCATACCACCCCATTTCACTACGGGTGAAGGAGGCAGTTATCCAGGTGTGAGTAAAATGCCCACCCCCAGCTCTACCTGCAGGAACAGGTTTTTTCTGTTTACCTATGTGAGATGCGTCCTGGACCCCTTAACTAAGAAGGGGAGACGTGGGCTGCAGGCTGAGTCCTCTGAAAAGGGTTTGGGCCCCTCCCAGTGGGGGCTGGCCTGGCCACACAGCACCTTCTGACCTCAAATGCCACCATACACTGGGGCTCAGACAAGGAAGGGGCCTCAGACTGCCACTGCACCCACTGCCACAAGCTCAGTCTTCTTTTGGGCTTGGCACGGCCTCCAGTCCCCTTCTTCCCAGCAGCCTCCCCTGTGAGCCTGACTCTGTGCTTGTTGCTATGTGAGCAACAACACTGGCCCACAAGCTAGTGGGGCAGACAGCCGTCAACATACAAAAATGAAATAATACAGATTTAAAACATTCCTAGATGATGATACAGCAGAAGGGATTTGTTTACAAGATAATGCTCGTCCAATTGTCCTCCAAGGAACTCCATTAGCCCACTGACACTGGGATCCAATTCACTAGCGGCTGATATTTCAGCTTTTGAGGTCTAGCACTTCTGTCTAGAGTTGTGTGGCTTGAGGGAAGAGGGGTGAATCAGGGAAGGCTTCCTGGAGGAGGGGATTACACTGGTTTGGGGAACCATGACAACAATGGTTGGTGGGCGTTTCAGCTCACGTTCACTCACCACAGAGAACATGTTAGCCAGGGCAGCACCCAGGTAGGCCGAGAACAGTGCTGGAAAAGAAACAAGTGAAAGTCCAATGGCTAACAGAGCCTGAGCTTAGTCGATATACCCTCTCCCCAGACATTTTATGCCTCAAATGCCACCTCTCAGATGAAAACAAAACCACTTGAGTTATGTTTCCACTGCTTGGCAGCTTTGAAAAGTGTTAAATTCCATGCAAATGCCGGCACGGCTAAGACTGCAGATGAACTTTGTTAAGAGGGCCAGGAATGAGCTGTTAGGGGTCCCTGGGGTCCCGCCACCTTGCATTCTAGCAAAGGAACATTTAGCAGTATAAACCATAAATGAAAATTTTACTGTACAGCTACGGTGAGTGAGCCTCAGAACCCACAGCAAGTTATTAATATAATATGGGTTTCCAGGGAAGAGCAGCACCCTGAAAGCTCCAGGGAGATCAAGTCTGACCACTGCCTCACCACCCCCCAGGCTCTGTGTGCGGAGGACTTGGCGGGGCTGGCCGCCAGGAAGAGCCAGGTGCTGGCAGAAGGTGAGGCCCTGGGAAAATGGGCTTTGCTTCTGAATTCTGATTTTCCACAAGAAGCATCCTGGGGTCCCTAGGAGAGTTACTGGGGGCCCAGCAGGTAGCAATCCTGCCCGCCTCGCCTCCTTCAGCATTCCTACATCGGGGCTATTCCTTTCTCCTTTCACAGATGAGGAAGCTGAGGCCCGGGGAGGGTGAACCCCAAGCGGTTGTGTCTTTCAGCGGGATAATCCCTAGTGTTTGGGGTAGGCCCTCAGGTGGGAGGGTGGAGGAGACGAAGGTGTGATTACCTGAAGAGGGGTGTGGGCACACAATCTTACTGTGTCACCCCAGATGGCTAAATTCTCTGGGGGGGAGGACAGAACTTACTGGTGCTCCCCACGTGTGAGATGCCACTTCTTAACAGGCTTGAGACAAACTGAAGGGGGTGCTCCCGCCCAGGGCCATAGAACTATGTCAAGGTTATCACATACATTTTTAGTTTAAAAAAAAAAAAACTAAAAAGGAATAAGTTTGTATAGATAATGTATACAGAGTCTAAGATGCTGGAATGAAAACTCTGTCAAATCTCCTGGTTGAAGGAGTTTTATTTGACGCCCTGTCCATATAACATTAAGAAATAAGTTTTCAAGGATGAGAATATATGTATATATACACATACATATATTGTATTGTAACAAGTTGTTACACTCATCTTATTTATTGGGGTTCTCAACAGATCTCCAACCAAGGTCTTACTGAAGGTACTTAAGGTTAATTACTGTAACTGATGCAAATCACCCCATTCTCATTAGCATTAGAGTCTCTGGGTTGATTAGCTCCAATCACCCTTCAGGGAAAGCGGCACCCACAGGAGACAGCCAGGGACAAAGAGCAAATAACCACCTGAGAAATCTGTCTCCAGGTGGTTCTGCACTGTGCTCAGTTAAAACAGTTTCAAATGTATAAAACAACCAGGCAACGCAATTTTAAAGACAAATTCTCTTAGTAAACCAGCTTCCCATTTATCTGCGGAGGAAGGCGGAATGATCAGAGACAGACACAGGCCTCTTCTGGGGTGGGAGGAGCTCCTTGGGGTACCTACCGCAGGCCATGGCGAGCAGGTGCGTCTGCCAGTTGATGACGTAGAACATGCCTCCGATGGCGATGCAGGCCAGCGCGCTGTTGTAGCCACACAGCCCCAAGTAGATGGAGTGAAAGGGCGTGGCGATGGTGAGCGCTGGGAGAGAAGGCAGACGGCAGGGCTGAGTTTCGGGTCTCACAGGACTCACCAGTTGGTCTGAAACCCACCACAGTCCTCAAAGTCCTCTTAGGTCTTTTTTATTTTTAAGAAGTGGGGTACCAGCCGGAGTCACAGGGGGTGAGAAGATTCACCAGAGAGCGGGGAGCAGAACAGGCAGATGTAAGAAATATACTGTTGAAGGGAGCAGCGGGCGAGACAAGAGAGGTCTGCCACACCATGTGGGTATCTCCCTGGCTGGCCGAGAATGGAACTCCTGCTGCAAAGTCTGCGGACAGCCTCACAGCACGTGCTCAACACCCTGCGCCACTAGGGAGGCCCATCCTCTTAGGTGTTTATAAAAAAAGAACTGATTTTATTCAGTGACAAAAAATCTAAAGGCAACAAATGGGCATGAGCCACTTGACTATTAGAGGTTTAACAGTCATGGGCAGGAGAGACTGACTATGGACTCTGGGACAGGGGAAAGGTGGGTGGATTAGGACAGAAGTGACAATTGTATGCGATAGGATAGAACTGGACTTTCAGAGGTGAACTTAATGTAGTATGGACACCTTGATTTTTTTTAAAAAAGATTTATTTATTTATACAAGCACTGGGTACAGTCAGAAGCGCAGGAGGGTGAGAGAATTCACCAGAGCCAGAGTGGGGAGCAGAGCAGGCAGAAGGACCGAAGTACACTGCTGAGGGGAGCAGCGGGCGGCAGGAGAGGTCTGCGCACCATGTGGGACCCTCCTCTGGTGGCCGGGGAGCAGCCGGGGATCGAACTGGTGCTGCAGAGGCTGCGGGCAGCTTCACAACCCAGCGCTCAACCGCTGCGCCACCAGGGGAAGCCCGACACTTTCATTTTTTGATGATGCACACATGGAACTTAAATGTTACAATGCACTGTTACTTTAATAATAATAACAATAACAATAATAATAATAATAATAATAATAAAGTCCAGAGAAGGTCCTTTCACTACTACAAAAGGGAACTCTCCTTCTTCATTGAAATCTTAATGTTCCCTAATGGAGAACAAATTCTTATCATGAGAAATAAGACTTAAAAAGAAACTCTTCTCTGGGCCTCCCTGGTGGCGCAGCGGGTTGAGTGCAGAGCTGCGAAGCTGTCCACAGCCTCTGCAGCATTGGTTAGATTCCTGGCCGGCCAGGGAGAATCCTACATTGCGAGGCAGACCTCTCCTGCCACGTCCACTGCTCTCCTCAGCAGTGTATTTCATCAGTCTGCATGTTCTGTTCCCTGCTCTGGCTCTGGTGAATTCTCTCACCCTCCCGCGCTTCTGACTGTACCCAGTGCTTGTATAAATAAATAAATACATTTTTTTTTTTTTAAAAAACCCTCTTCTCAAACTCTAAATTCATACTAAGGTGTAAATGACTAACACTAAAGCCTTTCTTGAGGCCAGTTTTTTGCTCAGGGGCGCATAAGGACACTGGCACCAAAAATGGAAAAACATGATACAATGGAAGGAGGAGATGTTTACAGGGACAAGCATGTGGAACATTGAAGAACAGGTCATCATTTCCTTTGGAGCTGGCCCCAGGCACTAACTTCCTTATGATCCATCAATCAGGGGAAAGGGAGGACACCAACCTGCGAGCATGCCTATGGTGGATCCAATCACAGCGTGCAAGCAAATAAGAGGTGAAGAAACGAACAAAGCTATGATGAAGATGCCGCCAGTCCAGGGATTATCACAGCCAAACACTTGGCCAATGCCGACAGGGATGGCTCTCAAAAGCTGTGGGGGCAACAGGTCACAGGCCATTATAGCAGTCCCCTCTGAAAGTTTGCTTTCTGTGGTTTCTGTTACCCACAGATACTGGTCAGAAAAGATTTTGTACAATAAGATAGGAGCAGGCAGAGGGAGAGACCACAGTCACGTAACATTCTTATAGTATGTAGTTGTAATTGTTCCATTTTATAATTGTTATTGTTAATCTCTTACTGTGTCTAAATTTATAAATTAAATTTTATCTTTGGTGTGCATGTGCAGGAAAAAAAAACAGTATATATAGGCTTTGATCCTATCCTGGGTTCCAGGCATCCACTGGTGGGGGGGTCTTCAGACTTATCCCCTGAGGATAAGGGTGTCTAATGCCCTTAGTCGGCTAAGCAGGGCCACTTGAAGCTTGGCTAGAAATGTTTGGGTGCCAAATCCTTCACATTAGCATTTTGCAGGGGGTTTCCAATGTAGCTTTACTCAAATTTTAAGCTGACTCTAAAGAACACTCATTTTTTGGTTTAATCTTAGAAAACTAAGGGGTTAGGATGAGTTTCTTTTAAGCAGAAAAATGAGTGTAAGGTACTAAATCCCCAGAGAAGAGAAACTGAGATCTTTTCAAATGAGGGTAGTATTCATTAGAAAATAATAAATATCTAGAGGGCTTGTCGGTCTAGCGGGTTGACCCTTGGGCTGGGTCTCCTGTCACCCCAGCACAGGGTGCAGGACTCAACTACCACCAGGGGCTGTTTTCTACAGAGGCGGTGGCCTGGACAGTCTCATGCCCCACTGGCCACACTCTCTGGGGGGCTCTCCAGTGACCACGAGAGCAGAGAAGCCTGTGGGGACTCAACATTATCAGAGTTTAAACCCTTTCTCCGTCATGTTTCCCCTAAACTCAGGGCTCTAACTACAATGGTCAAAGATAAGATACACGAGTCATTGCCACCCCCCATTCAGCCTGCCGGAAGCTATTCCTTAAAAACCACCCAAATTGGAGTCTTCTTTCCTGAAACTCTGAGATTTTAAAGTATTTGTACAGGAGTCTCCAATCCTTTCCTTCACTTTTACAAACCCCCTAGACATCTTTTCAATGGAAAAGGTGGCATGGCGAATACAAAATACCTTAAACTGGCCTTCATCTCCCTTAGCCTAAGCTCCACCACGAGAGCAGCAGGAGAGGACAGCTGTGGAGCCGGGTTGCCAACAGGGGGCCCTTTCTGACCTCTGGCCCGTGGAGCTCCTGCCATGCACCCAAGAGCCCCTCAGGGAAGGGGCCCGCACGGGTTTCTCTCCCTAAGCGGGATGCGCCCGGGGCCAGAGCGGAGCTCTTCCTCCTGTGGCGGCTGCTGCTGACCTCGAGTTGCTGCTGAGAGAAACCAGGAGGCATTATTTCTTGCTGAGCCCAAGAGCTTTGTGGTTAGATGATGACTTGCCCATAACGAAGTTTCTGTGATTAACCTGTGGCATCATCTGGTGTAACGGAAAACAGGAGGGCCTGGGCGAAACGTGTGCACGGAGATAAGGGGGCTGGCGGGCACCCCTCCAAGCTGGCTCCACTCTAAGCTGTTGTTGATGATCTTGGCAGGCCTCCAGAGGCCAGCAACGCACACAGAATATTTGTAAAAAGCCCAAAAAGCTCTGTTACACGTATTTCTAGTGGAGGAACACCATGCTCTCAGGTGTGAGCTTGCCCCCAAGAATAAACTGGGGGAGCGAAGGGACAGGGAGTCACGTTCATTCATTCAATACATGTGATTTCAGCCTATAGCTGGATGTCTTCAATGACTCCATGACATTGAATGAGAGAGGACACAACAGAAATGGGATTAAAACTGGAACAAAGCATCAAAAACACTATAAAAGATAGAACCCAGGCCTAGAAGTCAGACAATGAAGTTTTGGTCTTGCCTTTGCTCTCCACAGTGTGTGTCCTCAGGTGGGTCTCTAACCTGGCCAGGTTCTGCCTCTGTGCTGTGACAGGTGGGACCCGAAATGACCCTTTCAGCTCTTAGAAGAGCAAAGAAGGTACCGTGTATGAGTGCCCCCACTGCGTAACTGCTACTAGCTATTCCTGGTGGGCCTTTCTGATGTTCAAAATAAGCATGCGCCATGGCAGCCGGGCCTCGGACAGACGCTGCCCCTCTGCCTTCCATGACACCTACCAAGGGCACCTGGACCTCAGACCAGGTGATATTGGGCACGGAGGCGGCAGGCTGCAGCAGTGTCGTGGGGAAGAAGAGGTTGTAGTGGCCTGTGGCTGCCAGGTACAGGGTCACGGCGATGTTGAAGGGTAGCGTGAAGACGGGGAGGTCCCACTTGCTGAAGATGGTGCCCAGAGCACTGGAGAGGATGGGGCTGATGGCAGAAGCACAAGAGAACCGTGCCAGCAGCCTCCTGACCCGACACTGCAGTGAGCAGGAGGAGGGAGCAACCTACGCGTTCTCGTCTGCTGGGAACCAAGTCTTCCCTGGGGCTCTTCCCTGTGCCTTGCATAGCGGCAAGGGGATGCCAGATTCAGCTGCAGGGGCAGGGCACTCTGGGGCAAGTCTACAGCAGGGGGTCACAGAATGACCTTGAAGGGTCACACAGCTCCATTCCCGAGCAAAGAACAGGCTGGGTGAGTGATGGGACAGGGAGACACGTTCATTCATTCAATACATGTTTGTCAAGTAACTGAGAGCACAGAAACTTCAAGATTTCTGAGATTTCTGACAGCGCCCTACAAATTTTTGGAGGTGCAGGAGGACCTGGGCCGGGCTCTCTGGGGCCTCTGCCTGGTGGGGGGCCCTTCCTCTCCACCAGCGGCTGCGTCAGTCTGGCAGGTCCCAAGGACAGCGACAGCCCGGAGTGAAGGAGGGAAAAGGACTGGAAAAGTTTCTGGAAAAGTTTCCAGAAACTGAGAGGACCCATGGTGCAGCTCTTAACCCAGGTTAAGAGGGTTAACCCAGGGTTAACCCTGGTGCAGCTCTTAACCCAGGTGGGCTCCATTTCTTACTCTGTGCCCTGGCAAGGGAGGACCAGGAATCCTTTCAAATTGGGGAAAGAGAAGAAGGAAGCGGAGGAAGGAAGGGCGGTTAGGTGCTGAGGTACTGGACTGTAGGGCACTTACAAGGTGCTGTCACTGCCTGAGGGGAGTAACTGTTTCCAGGGGGCGACTCTTATGTGCCAACTAAGAGAAAGCCACTTTAAGTCTGTCACTGAGTAGGGTAAAATGGTTGGTGGCATTGATCAGCCACGGCCTCGAAGCAAACTTACCAGGACGTGGACATAATGATCACAGGGAGCAAAAGCCACCAGTAATAGTCACCCTTGTCCGAGAACACGGCCAGCAGCAGCCCCACCAGCACCCCGTTGTACCCGTGGAGTCCTGCAGCGATGGCCGACCTGGGGAGGAGAGGCAGGTAAGTGGAGGATCCCTGTGTCCTCACGGGTGTGGGGCTGCCTTCTTGATTCGCCTTCTGAGTCCATCTGTCTCAACCGGGGCCTGACCACACGCGCATTTACATGCAGGCCCCTCTGGGACTGGGTGGGAAGACAGCACCCCTGCGCGCTCCAGGACAATAGGTACTATGACAAGGCAGTCAGGGTGGTGGTCTGCAGTTATTAGGGTCCTTATTCTGAGGGGTTTCTCAGCAAGGAGTTAAGAAGCAAGGGGTGGAAAGCCGGGCAGGGGTCCCGCCCAAGTCTCCTCTTGGCCACACGCGGGCCCCTGGGCTTCCTGGAACTTACCTGTCCTGACTCAGGACGAGGGCTGTCAAAGTGGACACCACGGTGCCCACGCAGCCCAAGAGGGCCCACCAGGGGTTCTGAATGAAGAGGCCGATGACCATGAGGAGACCGCTGAGGGGGTTGTTCACAAACATCACCTGAGATGTGCCCCGCAGCACCCAGTCCAGGAACTGAAACACTGGGGACTTGTCTGAAATGTAACCAGGACAGGAAGCCAGTTAATGTTAGGCGTGGCGGCTCTGGGTGAGGCCCTAGTGGGCAGGTGGACAGTATGAGGGCAGAGGACATGAGGGCCTCTCTGCCTCCAAAGCAGGCTGCAGGAGACCAGTGCCTGCTGGCACCTCCACAGTTGGGGGTAAACAAGGGAACTAAGAGGACCTTTGATGGCCCCCAACACTCTTTAGGCCCAGGCCAGCTGGAAAACTTGGAAAACATCATTAGGCAGTTTTCCAGGGAGCAGGACGGGATTCCCGAGCTGTCTGTGCCCAGAAGAGAGGCATGCATGTTCCAGAAGACACCCATGAAGAAAACACTCTCGTTTCATTGAGGGTCAAGCCCACTGAGGGCCTGAACTTTGGGGAGACTGCTCAAGAGAACCCTGATGCTCCATTTTCCTATGAACCGCGGAGAGACCAACATTTTCCTGGAATGCTGGCTCCAGAACCCCAGGGTTAAAAGGCCTGACTGCTGTGCTCTGATGGGTTGTTCTGCTTTGTTCAGACACACATTATATACTGTCATCCTGAGAGACGTCATGTCTCGTCTAATGACCCCCTTCTAGAAGACCAGAACTCAGTGTGGACCAGAACCAGGGAAATGCGTATCTGGGGGAGGGGCAGAGGGGACCGTTGGGGTGTGGGATAGCAGAGCCTTTACCTTTAAGCCCCTCTCCACACGCCTTCATCTCTCCTGTGATGTAGCTAAGGGCTTGGCTGACTCTTTTGCCACTGGCGGCCATGGAACTCTGAATCCAGGAAGTCTTGCTCTCTGTGCTCTCCTCCATGATGTCCAGATCCTGTCCAGGGACGAGAGGCGGCCAAGGAGCTCCCACATTTGGGGTCCTTCCTACTAGCAGTGACACTTGCGCTCGCTCTGGGATCAAGCTAAGATTCTCATTTTGGTATTTAGTGAAATTGCTATTTAAACATCTGACTCTGTAAACCAGACTCTTTTGCTTGTTTTGGCAAGTCACCTCATTTAGAATGGGCAACAACCTTGTCGTTCAGGACCATATCTTTCTCCTCACGCTGGGGAGGAAGGCTCAGGCATGGAGAGGGTCCATTTGCAGAGGTCAAGGTCAAATGGTAGACATGAGATTTAACTACAGATCTTTAGATTCTTTTTTTTAGACCATTACTTCTACTCTACGAAACTCTTTCCAAAAGAAATTATTTCTCCCTCAGCGTGCCTTTAAAATTAACTGTCCATAAAATTAAACATATGAAGATTCTGGTTTTGAAAATTGGTACCAGCAAATGTTCTAAATGTTTGCATGCTGGATTTAGAGGAAGACAGGTAATAAATAATTCAAATGAAAAGAATGTGAAACTTGATAAACTGTGAAAAATAAACATTTCTAATCCCAGGTAATTATGTTTCTGAAAATGTGAATTCAAGTGAAATTCGCCTGAATCAGAGAAGGTCTTTTCTGGACCTCAGCTCCCCGATCTGTTTCTGGCAGCGGGCGAGGGCGCTGCTCCTGAGTGGGGTCCTCCCCTTACTCACCAGTAACTCGACTGTGGGCTTCCGGTATTGATAGGGAAGCGAGTCTTTGGCTGGTCTTTCCTGGTGTTCGCTTCTTCCAAAGACTGGAGTTGGAAGGAGAAAACACCATCAATTAGGACACGTCTACCTGGTGCCTCAGCATCACCTCTCTTGCACGACTCAAGATAGAATATTCGGTGCATCCTGTCTCAGCTCAGCAAGCCTGGAGGCTAGCAGACCTTTCTTTTACTGGTCATGGATCCTTTGGGGCGCTCTCTCTGGGAAAAAGCTCACGTCCTCCTATAAATAGGACATTTTATGGGAACTTAGGGAGATCAGAGACTCAAGTGACCTTAGTTAAGAAGCTTCATTCAACTTCTATATTTTTTAGTTGTAGCAACAGTGACTAGGCCCTGGTCCCTGACTTCAGAGTTCTGTCTCCTGCAGTACTCAAGAGAGCTGGCAAATGTATGAAGAGAGGGCCTTGGAGTTCAAGAGCATAATACTCGATCTCTCCTACATCGTACTCAGTATTTGTAAAGTAGAAGCTCCCTGAGCCATGCAAGACCTGTATTTGAATTAGACCGTGACCATCCCCAACTGGAGGAGCTCAGACTATTCTGTCTTTTTCTGATGCATGTTTCTGACTTACAGGTATTTTAGCAACAACTGCTGGTTGGACCTCATATTCGTATTGTTATTTGAAACAGATTTTAGTATATCTTTGTAATTCTAAAGATCTAATGTATACATATTTTCCATTATTATTATTTTCAAAGATGACCGACTTAGTAGGGTGTTTATGCATTGTCAAAGCTAGGCTGCACGGGTTTCAGTCTTGATACTCTGGCTCCCTCTCGTGGTCAAGTGGGAGAATGGCAGGCTGGGTTCTGAAGGCCTGATATTTTCAGTCCGCCAGTTCCCAGTCTAAGCACTAGAAGGAATGCATCATCACTTCTCTGCCTTTTGGCTGAGCGCAAGTGTAGAAGGAATGCATCAAGAGGCCTTGTTTCCATTTTTGAAGGATCAGGGGTTGTAAATGCCAGTGTGGTTGGGAAGTTATACTATGCAGGGGAAATTTCCAAACTGACTTTGGAAGCTGTGAATAGAAGCTAAGAGAATTCCTCTATAAGGCCAGCGTGGGTGATATCCTGACAGCCCTCTGCTTCTGTCTGAAGCTCCCCTCTGCTTGCACTGTCCAGCAATTGCCATTAACCTCCACCTCTCAGGTTCCTTTGCATCGTCCTCTCTACTAAGTCCTCCCACCTGGCCCCCAACCACTATTGTAAGAGGATGTTTGGAGGGAGACTCAATCTTTTGAGGCAAACCATGTTCTCTTGCACCCCATGCACAGGGGCTCCTGTTGGAGACATCACCCCTGGGCTAGAGGCCCCTCTCCTCCTCGTTAGGTGTCTTTTCTCTGGGCTGGCCACTTTGCATATGAGGCAGTGGTGTTCAGATGGAAGAATAGAGTCACTAAGGCACCTTCCGGGAAGGCAGGTGATATCCCAAAGAGACAACAACCTGGACTCATCTGACCCCATAGTGCCTCTCGTCGCTTGTGTGACTGTGGGCAAGTCGGCTCCTCTCTCTGGGGCTGGCGTGTGTTTACGGGGGCAGAATACCATGACCCCTCTGACCTGTTTTTCAAGCCAACCCTCCAGCTGGTGGGACAGATACCCCTCACCCCTCCCTTTGAGGGCTCAGCTTCCAAATCCAAGTTTCTGACTTCCTACCTGCTCAGCTCTGACTGCCCCTGGTCCTCCTCTTAGCCTTTGGAACCCCCTCCCCTCTATGGATCTTACCTCTATTCTCTTGGCTTTGCCATCTACTCTTACTGCAGGCAAGAGCTTTTCATCTGCAGCCTCCTAGACCAGTGGTTTGTAGAACATTAGAAACTCACAGGGAAATTTCAAGACCCTTATGCCCTGCCGGGCCACTCTCCAGATGTCAGATGAGAGGCTCTGGGGGTGGTGGTGGTGCAGGTGATCCCGATGTGCAGCCAAGAAGTCTGGGACCTCCCAGCCTAACCTCACAGTGTCTGCATCCTGTCCTGGCTCCCTCCTACCCCCATTCTCTTGGGGAGAATCTAGACCACAGGACCTGTGACTGTGGCCTGAGGTCAGGTGTGATGAGACTGAACCTGACCCTTGTGGGTCTCCCCACCATGCCCATTTTAGAGATAAGCAAATCCAGGACCCAAGAGCATGGGGAGGAAGCGCACACCTTTGCTCCTCCTCCGAATGGATGACCACTCGATGTGGAACACGCTTCTGGGCTTGGGGAGCACGGCCTCTGAGCCTTCATCAGCCTTGGGGCTCACTGTGGTCGGCTGCTGTCCACCGCCTTCTATCCAGGGGCAAAAGGAGACAGGTCAGTGTCCCACCCTGGTCTGCACCCCGTGAGCACCAAGCAGAGAGCTCCAGAAAAGTCATGCAGAAGCTGGAAAGGACAGAGTGAGGACCCGAGGCTGGAGTGGGAGTCGGCGTCTGCGTTGGCACAAACAGCTTCCTTATTCCTCCCGCTCCAGGGTCCACGCCCCTTCCCTACGGCAACCTAAGTCCTGTCAGTGTCATGAGATGGTGAGTCACCGGCCTTCTTTCTTCAGCTACTCTAAGACCCACAGCCCTGGCCTGGACTGGCCTGGACAGTGGAAGAGCTGCCTGTCCACTTTTTTCTTCAGCCAGCGCCTGGGTCTCCACCTGTGGCAGGGAGTGTGTGTGGGGCCTTTGGCACTGATGCACACGAGCCTCACTCAGGCACTTCGACAAAATGCCTGAGCCCAACCCTAGAGCAACTTTAAAACTTAAAGTTTTTAATGCCCATAACATTCAAAGAATGGCGCTATTGTGCAGCTTGGACTGAGAAGACAAATCCAGGTTCTTGCTACTCAAAGTGTGGTCCCCAGACCAGCAGCATCGGCACCATCTGGATGCTGACTAGAAATGCAGATTCTCAGGTTCCACCCTGATTGACGGAGTCAGCATCTGTACTTCACCAGGATTTCCTAGGTGATTTCTGGGCACATTAAAGTTTGCAAGTTCTGGTCTAGAGGCGGGTGGGGGTGAGTCCTGAATCTGTGATTTGCTTCCAGAAATTCTCTGCAGCACCATGAAACACGACCAATCCCAGCAAAGCAGAATGCTCCCATCTCTTGGGACGAATTGTGCAGTGTGGACCGAGAACTGTCTCCGGCTTCTAAGATGCATGCTCCTAGGGGTGAATCGGGGCATTTGGTAGCCCCTGAGGCCTGCATTTTAATGTTCCAGTGGGGCCCCAGAGCACCCATGTGGAGCGTGGCTGTTGAAAAGTGGAGCACCCACACTGCTGCACATGACACACTTCTCAGCCAACTCCCTTGGCCCTTTCAAGGGCACCCTGAAGCTGCTGGGTGGGCACTGTTCTCTCCCAGGGTGGAACAAGGAGCCAAGGGGTTTTGTGTACCAGGTCACACGTCCCACCAGTTCCCTTCCCTTCACCTCAGGGTGGGGAAGATGCTCCCGAGCCAGCCTCCTGCTTGCGGGTCCGGGTAGAGCCTGAATGGCCAAGTCTGGAGCTGCCCGCTAGGCCCTGAGCTTCAGAGACACCTGGCAAGTTAGCCTGCCCCGGGGCACCTCTGCAGACTGTGCTTGTGCCGGGGATGAGGCCGAGGAGGGCCCATTCTATGACCGGACAGACCAGGGGATGAGGCCGAGGAGGGCCCATTCTATGACCGGACAGACCAGGGGATGAGGCCGAGGAGGGCCCATTCTATCACCGGACAGACAACTGGAAAGCCCGTCCGCGGGTCTGTTCTCTCCCTCCCTCAGCTGCAGGCGCCGGCTGCCCCAGGCTGGAGTAATGTTGTGACCGCATCAGAGGCTGAGCTGCGCAGGGCTACAAGAGCCCTGTCTGCCTCCAGGCCTGGAGAAATCAACTTGCCCACGTCACCCAGCTCCTGGGTCACGGCAAAGCCAGGGTCGACCCCCATCTCCTGACCCCCCATCTGCTGCTCTCAGCGTGGCTGCGGGGATCCTTCCCAAGCCCCGGTCCTTCATGTTGTGCACCTCAGATCAGCTCCTGCTCAGGGCCCAGGAAAGTGGGGCAGGGTCTCCACGCAGGACTACGCATTCCCAGAGTTGGCATCCCAGCCTCAAGAACTAAAACCACAAAGCACCTTTCTTTCCCTTGCTCTGTCCTGCTTCAGCTGAGTTGGGGAGGTGCCATCAAGCCCTGTGTTGGTTCTGGGTCTCACGTGATACGGGAGTGCTGGCTGCAGACCCCAGGGAGGGCAGGAGCCCCCGGGACGCACTGGTCAGAGCTGGGAGTGAGAGTGGGAACAGCCCTACAGCGAAGACTGGAGGGAAAGAGCCGTGCAAGCACTTTAGCTCAGGTGGCCGCCGTGCGCGCCCTCTCTGGGATGGAATCTTAGGACGCCCACAACAGATAACAGCAATTTCAAGAGTATCGTGAACACATCTACTGAAAGTTCTAGAAATAAATGTTCCATTGGTGTAATAGAGGGGGAAAGAAAGGAAGAACAAAAAAAAAAAAGCCCAGCAGCTGACCGGCTGAGAACCTCGGCACTGATTTCTGCACAGTGCTGCAAGCTGCCCATCTTGTGGACAGTGCCCCATAGTCGCACAGCTCCAGAAAGAAATAGAACTCGTGGGTTGGACCTCTCCAACCCCAGCTGCAGGAGGAAGAGAGATCTTTTGGAGGGAAACCTCCTATTTATTTCCCATGTTATAAGCATGAGAACATGCTGGCAAAATGCCCTGGAAAATACTTTTGCCCTGCTCAGATGGCAGAAGCCCTCGGGAAGTCACTTCCCTCGATGGCACGAGTCCCTGTGCTCAAGGCAGGTGGCTCCTTATTTCTGCACATGCCTGGCACTGTACACCTGCCTGCATTGACTCTTAGCTTTCCAGGCATCAGTGATCCATTTTGTCTGTTACCTGCATAGGATGGTGGGGTCCCAGACTGTCAGGGTTATACTGAGTCCCCTGGGCACCCCAGCACCTGCCGGCAGGAGCCTGGTAGACTGTGGGAGCTTGGAAGTGCTTTTTGAGCCAATCAATAAGGGCTCATTCTATTATGTCTTAAGATTTCTGAGCGGCATGATGAACAATCATTGGCTCTTTCAGGCTATGCAGCATTTTAAAAAATAATATATCTCATTGTCAGTGTTAAATGCTTGATAAATATTGAAATAAAGGTGAGGTCTTTCATAGGTTAACAAGGGCAACAGCTGAATTGGGTTTTGGAAGTTGCAGGGTAAGCGCTGATTATTTCCAGTGTTGCTTGGATAAAAGAAGGGACATTTATAGTTCACAATAAAATGGTTGGCCGGGAACCCAGCAATCCTGCAGGAGTGGCTGGGTGAGCTCAGTGAGTGACAGGGAAGAAAGGCAGTCACTGAAGATGAGATCTTTCTTGAAGGGATTTGTTTTGGTTGTCAAGACAGTACAGGTTGGTTCTGTGTGGTGTCTCAGAGGTGAGCTGGGTTTCCTGAATCCCCAGACCAATGTTGTTCACAGTAACTTACTCTTTTTGGTTCTTTCTGACTCATTTGCCTGCCTCACATGATACTGTGTGCCCAGGTGCAGTGAGCACCCCACCTGGCTGCTTGGAGTGTTGCTACCTGTGCTGTGGCTCACAGGGAGGGGGCAGCTCTGTCCTGAAGCCTGTGGGGGAACCTCACAACTCCTCAGCATACCCCCCACCCCCATGAAGGAGCCCCCCACCTCCTTCTATAACAATCCTTATTCAGAACCCCAAGTCATAGAGCTCCACACGGGGCCGGGTGGCCTCCAGGACCATTTCGGGGGCACAGCCCCTGCCTTTGAGGATTGCTACCATCTGTGTTTTAACAGCCCAGACTCCAGCAAAGCCTTCCCCACCTTGACTCAGAGACGGCACAGCTGTGGAACATCCTGATTTGTTCAGAAACACTTTCTAGAGTTGTATCCTGTAGTACTCAAGCCTCTGCTGACATCGAACAGACAGAACATGCTGACCGTTCACATATCAGGGGTAAAAAGAATTTGTAGAAGAGGCCACCTGTCAGATCCAGTGTTGGTGCTCATTGCGGTTTCTTAGAGGGGAATAAAACAAATCCAAACCAATTCTGACATTGCTCAGAAGAGGGGAAAATATCAGCCTGTACTCAAAACAGGTCCATTCCCGCACACTTGTTGCTGGTTGTTGCTCCCAGGTTTTGAATAGCTTTGCTGGCTCTGGCAGGTGGAGACGCTTCCACACCTCACCAGCAATAGCCACCCAGGGAGCATCTGGGACCTACCATCAAGGCCCATTTGTCACCCTCCCAGTTCCCTGGGTCTCTTATTCCTCCAGGTGTTCATGACACCCCCACACATTGCAAGGCATCGTGCTAGCTACTATGTCCGAATGAATTTTTTAAAGTGATACATCATATATGTGATCTGAATTTTTCCTACATCCAGTTCCCCATGACTCTGGCCCCAATTTGGGCACATGTTTCCTTATGAGGAAGCTGAGCTTGCAGTATGACTTGTAATTTTTAGCACTAGTCTGTGAATGTTTGTGTGTGTGTGTGTGTGTGTGTGTGTGTGAGAGAGAGAGAGAGAGAGAGAGAGAGAGAGAGAGAGAGAGAGAGAGAGAGAGAGAGATTTGGTATCTTTTTCTGGGAAGTTGTGTTTAGCCAATCTTTTCAAACATCATTCTATAGGCGATCAAAGGCAACGGCTGTTAGAATTCAAAAAGGGTTTTGAGATTATCGAGTCTAGCCCTCTCATTTAACAGTTGGGGAAACTAGGTGTAGAGAAATGTAGTCATTGACCGGAGGCCACACAGCTATTGGCAAAGGCAGGAGTGAATATCACATAGGTCTATTCTGTCTCTTGCCTTCTAGTCTAAGATTTATTTCCCTAAAAAGTACTTCCTACTAGGGATTTATTTTTGGTCTGTCAATTCAACTCTGTTTTTGAATATAATGGCCTAGTTAGGTATTCTAGAATCCATTTCTCTTTACCCTGTGGCTCCCTTTTCTTCAGAGATTTAAGAAAAACCCAGAAGTCATTCTGAGGTTTCCCAATATAGCTGGACCGGGGGCAGGTTGTGTGAGAACTGGACGGTGTAAAGGTGGGGGCTGGGTCCATGGGAACTTGGGGGTCAGTAGTTGGATGTCCCAACTTTTTAATTAAATCAATCTTTTAAAATGCCAAGATGTGAGTCACTATGACCCTGAGATAAATCCTCATAGCATTTAATCTTGCCTCTTCCCCCACAGCTCACTTGCTGGCCAATGAACTCACCTGGATTTTGTTCTGTTTTGCTTAGTTTTTGTCTTTGGCTTGCTCCATGGAGAAGATATTAATAAGCTTTGATGAGTTGATGTCTCATTTATCATCAGGATGTCTCATGATAACTCACAGATGAGGTTAAATAGACTGCAAGAGTCGAAGCAGCCCATCTGTAGCTGGGGTCACCTCTCACCGAACTCCCACTGCAATGACTTTGCTCATTTTCTCCCCCGTTCTCATCCCAGCCCACAGCCTCATAGTTGCATGTCTATTTTGTCATCTCTCTGATTTTGATCTTTCCCCTTTCAATCCATTCTGTGCTTCAACTGCTAGACTATTGGCCACTCACTTGTTCGACAATATACATGGCTCCCTACTGCCAAGTGTGCCAGCTCAAGCTCCCCTTCCAGGCTTTGCACATGTTCTACAATGTGGCTCATTGCACCTTTCCTCTTCCCAACACACATCCTGCTTTGGTCTCTGACCTCATCACTGGCCATCTGTGCTTTCTTCCTCTTTTTGAATAACTCCTATCCACTACTCAAGGTCTGGTTTATGTTCTACTTCCTCCATGAAGTCCTGCTTGGCTTATTCGGCCACATGGATCACTCCATTTTGAATTCCCTTTGCATTTGCAGAAGGTACCCAGCCTACATCTTGTGAAGGAGGGGCCACCTTGGATTTTTATATTGACAATTACAATGTATATGAAAAGAGCTCAGTAAATACTTCCAATCCAATGAAACCACGGAGAATTCCAAATCCTTGATAACCAAGTGACCTTTGAGTCTAGGCATTGGCTGAAGGAAACTGAGGTCCAGAGAGAAGAGGCCTATCTGAGGTCACACAGCAGTTACAGAAACAGGCTTTTCTTCTTTACTCCTGCAATGTAGGTGTCACAGTTGAAGATTTCCCAAATGATACCAATGGATTTGTGACTTTCTTATTCTTAAATATTACAAATTATTCCACATCCCAAACAAAATGTACCAACCTCTCCTCTCCAAAAATAACCCCCCTAAGATGCGTTGGTATAGTGGTGAGCATAGCTGCCTTCCAAAAATAACCCCCAAGCACCCAATTGTATATTACATTTGTGACACCTACTGAAAGACCAAAGAAAGTTCTGGAACACTGTATACTAGCTACTTCTCTTGTGGCAACATCTCCATACTCCTTTTCCCCTCATCCTCTTCCCTGCCACTCCTTCACCCAATCATCTATGGCAAACAGCTAATTGATCACAGCATTCTTTTTCCAATAAGTTCCAATACATCCACAGAATCTTTCTTAACACAATGGTTCAGAACACTAATACCAACAACATTTGAGAGTAAACTTACTTCCCTCCATTCTAACCCTAAAAGAAGGTGGGGATCTGCAGACATTTGAGAGAAAGCATATATTAAGACCAGGGTATTGATAATAGGCATGTATACTTCCTGGCCATGTATATTTCCAAACCTCATAATACACCCTTTCCCCAGCAAGTCCACCAAGGTCAAGTCCTTTGGTGCCACCTACCTTACAAGATTGTCTATTCTCTCATCAGATAACTTGAGCATCCTGGAATGCTGTTCCTTATGACATGATTATCATCTTCCAGAAACATCCTCTTACTGTAGCTACACAGAATATATCTATTGTAATCTAAGAGGGCTATTTAGGAGAGAGGCAGAAAGGAGACAAGTTGTTAAGCTGGGATGGTAAGCTGTCTGGATATGAGGTGGTCTGGTTCTGATGGCAAGTCTGGGACCTGAGGAGAGAGGTCAAGATGCCTGGTCCAGGTGCCTTCACCCTGGATTTGGCTGTAATGAGTCCTGAAAGAAGGTGTTCAAATCCACCTCTTCAGCATCCCATGGCTCAACTCAACTTGGTGCTGACCTGAGAAACCTAGTGAGTTACAGTGTGGTGGAAAGAGGACTAATAATGTGAAGGCTCATTACTAGCAGGCAGTTAGGGTGCTAAAGGGTTTTGGGGTTGATGGGTTAGCCTGGGACCATAACCAGGTGAGCAGAAAGAGTGAGGGCTGTGAGTCAGGACACCTGGGTTTTTGTCCAGGCTCTTTGATCCCTGGCCAGGTCTCTGGACAAGCCATGGTTTCCTCATCTATAATCAGGGGTGTGAATTATCGCTATGAAAGAGTTCTTCCAGCTAGAGCCTCCAAACCTAAACTCTCTCTGGAGTCTTAGTAAGGTCCCCTCCCAGGACTGGCCCCCCTGCACACCAGAAGAAAGGAACAGAGACAGATGAGCATTTTTCTTTTTTTTTTTTTCCTCTCCTTTGAAAAATCAGATGACCCTGTTGGCTAGAAGGCCTACCTGGTTCATTTCTGTCCCTCAGAACCTCTTACCTGGCTCCTTTTGAGCTCCTGCAGGGGGCTGGAGGAGTCTAGACCAATGAGATCTGGAAAGAAGCTTCTTCCAGTTGGGCCGTGACTCTGGTCCTCAGCTCCGGGCACTGGACTTCTCCTTAGGCCGGAACGCCTTCACTTCCTGCAGCCTTCCAGCCTGACCTTTTGCTGACTTTCCATAAGTTCACTTTGCCTTCTCCAAACCTATGCCCACTGCATGGCCTCTGGGTGAGGAAAGGGACCACGAGGAGAAGGGAGAATCAAAGTTTCTTTCTGTGGCTTGCTTTCTGTAGACTCCTTCCCAAGCTCCCCAAGGAACACAGGCTGCCATGGTTCCCCTACCTGGTTTGAACAGGTCGGTTTCCTTTAAAGGGGCAGAGCTGGGACTGCCTTGCAGTAGCTGCCCAGTCTTCACTTGGGCATTACCTCCCAGTTACCAGTCTCATTAGAAGACCCAATGTAGTATTTGCCTTTTAAGCAATTGTCTAAGAATTGTCTCCTCAGGGGGCCAATTTGCTTTCCAACCTCAGTAACCCTCTTAATTCCCAGAGAAGGCACAGGTTGGGGAGCAGCAGTGACATCAGTGCCTCAATGGAAATTTCTGTAGAGCCTAACACTAGATGCTATCTTTCCGCTTTTGTGGAAATTTTCAGACTCCCCCCGCTGATTTCTGCTCACCAGGGCCTTCAGGGCTCACAATGGCATCCTCTCAGAGCAAGAAAGTGATGCCCAAACCTGGTCTCCAGAAGGCCGCTGGGGTTCTATATATTAGGAAGCCAGTCCTCCCATGAGGCCTTGGGGTCTGGAGGGAAGGAATTTGGGGAGGAGGCCCAATCCAAATGTGTTTTGTTTGGCTCTGTGGGTATAATGGGTCAAGCTTCAACCCTCCCCACCTGTCTCTCTGCATTTGTATGCTCCCTGTTGTCCCCCTACACACACACACACACACACACACACACACACACACACACACGCATATACACGCACATGCACGCACACATGCACACACACATACTCAGTGATGGGATGTGAGCCTACCCAGGTTCAGAAACAAAGCCTCACACTGAGGGAATTAGTTCCACCTGACGCCAAAGGCCCCCTTCCCACTGTGCCAGGTGTTTTGGAACTGCCACCAAGGGGTCCTGATCACGGAGGGCCTTCTGAGGGGAGAAAGTAAACAAAGGGAGGGAGGAAACTGGTGAGCACCGCATTCCAGGGAGAGGTGGTGAGCTGAGGCCAGGTCAGTTCCCTGCTCATGACCCTTCCCTTGGTTCAGGCCCCATGGCTGTCTGCTGATGACATGTCTCCTCATTCTCCAGCTGGCTGGTTTACTGGCTCAGCCCTGGAGGCTCATCCTTGCTTTCTTGCTCTGGCCTCCCCTGAGGGATGCTGAACTTCAGGTGGTGTGCACACGCCAGTCTTCTAAGGTCCATCCACACTTGAGGAAATAAGGAGAGCCAGCATGAACAACATGCAACCAACCTGAAGAGACCTCATTGCCAATGAGGAGTCATCCAGGAAGTGGACTGCCTTCCATGGACCAGAGGGAACTGTGGTGCTTAGAAGTGTTGTATCTCTCTCTCTCTCTCACACACACATACACACACACATACATGACTAGGGGCAGGGGAATCAAGTGCCATCTTGGAGAGTATAAGCCAAGATGGAATCTTGTCCCAGAGAGGTCCTACCTAGGATTGCAGCCTGAATACCGAAGGCTCCTGAAAGTTCTGTGTCGACAGACTCTTTCCTTGAAGGCTTGGACTATCACAATTCTTCTCAGTACTAACTTCTTCATGCCTCCCTCTAGCTCTTCATTTCCAGCCTCACAGAGGGAGAAGCACTGCACTGACCTCTGGGGCTAAGCTTGGGAAGGGCATGACCTTTGAGGGGAAAAAAAACCGAAGTTCACATGGCATACGCAAGCTGAGCCAGGAGCTCTCCTTAGGGACTCCCTTTACTTCTTTCTGTCCCAGCCACCCTTGCAGCCACAGGAGGGACTTCAGTTCATCCATTCATGGAGGTTAGGAAGAAAGCAATCTCCCTCCCCCACCTTCCTTGGGCTGTTGCAGTTCTGGTTTCACTAGGGACAGGACCTATGGAATTTTCGATCTTCTCCAAATGACAAGAGACAGAAAAAGCCAGCCAACTCGAAAAATATCATGTAAAAAAGTGAATGCCTTTAAATTTGCCCAATGAGACTGTGGTTTATTGACAAGAAATCACCCACACAGAAACTGCCAGTCCTGCCTAGCTTTAGATTATAGTTATCCCCAGTCTCTCACAACCATTTGGACCCCAGGAAACAAAGCTCTGACTCATACAGGAAGCACAAAGAAATTGGGGCACATGGGTTTACTGGAACCACAAATGCAGGCCATGAAAATTGAGATTCTCAGGGCCTCCCCGGTGGCGCAGTGGGTTGAGCACAGTGCTGTGAAGCTGCCTGCAGCCTCTGCAGCACGGGTTCGATTCCTGGCCGGCCTGGGAGATTCCCACATGGCGCAGCAGACCTCATCTGTCTCGCCCACTGCTCCCCTTAGCAGTGCTTTCAGTCCATCTGCCTGCTCTGCTCCCCACTGTCTCTGGTGAATCCTCTCACCCTCCCGTGCCTCTGGCCTGTACCCCAGCTATTGTATAAATAAAAAATAAATCTTAAAAAAAAAAGAAAATTGAGTTTCTCAATGGACAGATCTTAGAAGGGAGAGGGGAGACATGACAGGGGAAGAGTGGTGGGAGGAGAAGGTTAAGAACAGGGCACAGTTGAGTGACGTTATCTCCTCAGTTTGCATATACACGAGCAAACACGTTGAGCATTTTGGTAACCTGACTCAATGGCTAACTGGACAAACTCTAGGAAAAGCTGTAAGGCAACAATGGTATATTTTTAATACATTTCATCTCCATGCTCTTACCTATTTCCCACCTCAGTGATACCTCCCCTTTCATCCTCCAGAGAAACTCAGGGCCATATAGAAAATCTTGGAGTTGGAAAAGAAAGGTGGCAGTAGTCATGTGTTCCCCCATGACCAGTGGTCTGGTGTACCCTCACCCAACATAATCATCCCCAATAGGTCTCTAGCCCCTGCTCTTGCACAGAGCACAGAACTCAGGGTTCCACAGAGCAAGCATCTCGTGGGCAAATTCCATTGTTAAGCACCCCACTCCATTGATCAAAAGTCCACCTGCTTATCACCCATGACTTGTTGTATGCTCTGAAATCAGTAGAGTAAAGTAGACTTATATGTGTTACCCATACTGCAGTCAGGCAAGCCCCCTTCCTTTCTTTTCTTCTCCAAGCCAAGGAGACAAGGGTGCGCCAGACCTTGTTCACTCAGCTTGGCTTCAACTCAGCATACCCTCCCTTGCCAAAGGCCTTCTCAAACTATGCTGCCCATTGTTTTTCCTTGTATTCTCTCTTTTTCATTCAACCTATTCTCAGAAGTGGCTCCATCAACCTAAGATGCAAATGGCTGCTCATGCTTACTGTGTTATCTACCCAGGACTGTTTACATTTTAACAGGTTTAAAGCCTTAAACTAAAGGGATGCTGGGAATGTTTAGAGAGCAGGTAATGGCAAGATAGAGGACAAGAGGAGAAGCAGCACAGGAATTTTTCTGGAACTCTTCAAATCAGTGCTTGATACTTTTCCTGGACAACAGAAGACCAACTCAAATGGAAAATTCACTCAAATAATGAAACAGGTGCTGTGAACTACTATGCCACAGGAAGCCTGAGGTCTATCTTCACTTTCAGTGAGACTACTCACCTGGCCAGTAAAATCCCCATTAAATGAATTCCTTGAAGGCAGAAACTGATCTGATTCTTCCCTGGTTTGTTGTCAAGTGGAAACCTAAGTAACGTATTAATAGTTTTTCACATAACGTCTTCTGGATGAATGAGTGGATGAGGTCAGGCTGCAGGGCCAAGTTTCTAGGGGCTCAGCTCATGAAAGCTGGAAAATGGCCCTGGGTAAGCAACACAAGAGGCCCATTAGTCACAGAAGAAGGGGAATAGGCAGAAATTTGGAGCCAGAAGTTACAAAAATCTGTATCTGATTTCTGGAACTCGAGGAGGTAGACAAAAACGGAAGAATAATGTAAACACACTGAGATTCAATTTTGGCCCCCATCCCAAGGAAATTTTGAAACTAAACACATGATTTTTGAAGCAAAATACTTATCTGTTGAATTGAAGGAAAGAAAGGTTACTGTTGGGGTATCAATACATGGTCTGGAAGATCAAGGCAGAGCTCACATAAAAATGGTAATGATTATGAAGGACAAAAGCTATTGAGAGTAAAAATTGTGGAGGCCTAACATATGGATAATGGGTATTCCAGAGGGAGGAAGAGGGAGAAATGGAAGAAAAGTAATAATCAAACAATTGTTTGAAGAAAAGTCACTGAGCTGAAGAAAGACTTGAACTTGCAGATTGAAAGTCAGGATTGATGAGAAAAGACACCGAGGCTTAACTTCATAACATTCCTGAACTCCAAAGAGAAAGGGAAAAACTCACGACTTCTAGAAAGAAGGAATAAGTTATGTACAAGGAAAAAGAATGAGATTGGCATCAGAGTTCTCATGGAAGCCAGAAAATGAAGGGAAAACACCTATGAGAAATGAGGGAGAAGGCTGCAGCCCAGGGAGCTTACCCCTGGCCAAATGCCATTCACTTGTCAGGCAAAGGAGCTTATGGGCATGCAAACCTCAGAGAATACTTTACTTATTATCTCTCATATTTTGTTAGAAGAAAATACACAAAGAGTACTAAACAAATAATAAATGAGTCAGGATAAAGATCACAAAATAGAAGGTGAAGAATAGAGGAAACAGTGATGATAAGAAACAGGTTCCATGTAAAGGATCAAGTTCAGGTGCACAATGAAAGAATTACTGAGAATGTGTGCTATAGGGGTTAAGTAAGGATTCTTGCAAAAGGAAGAGGCATATTGCAAGGGAAAAAATTAAGAAGATAAGCCATCTCAGAAAAATCTAGGGGTGGAACATACTAGAGAAGGAAAAATGTTTTGAGGATGGGGGCAATGGAGAGCAGAATGATGAAATATTATTAAGGTTTTAGTCCCTTGTGGTGGGGAAGGAACATTCCAGAAATGTAGTATCTTTTCAGGGTAAACCATTTGGCATCTTACTTTTATATATAGTAGAGAAATGTACTTTTGATAATGATTGTTGGGAAAGTAGTAGATTTAAAAGAAAGTTAAGAGGAAATGATAATAGGTAAGACAATGGAATAAGAAAATACTAGAAAGTAGGTGTGGCAACATTCAAGTCAGATAAGTTGGAATGATGATAAAAGCACTAAAGAGGATAAAATGAGTAGTCTGTAACAGTAAAGACAGAATTTATGAAGAATCAATGATAGCTATAGTTAGTGGGTGTCAAACAATGTAGCAGCTAGACATAAGACTGTTTAAGCAATGCAGAATTTAGTAAAGTTATACATTTAAAATTGACTTTTAATAACTCCTTTTCAGAAGTAAGACCCCCATAGGCAAAAAATAAATATGCACGTAGAAGAATTAAATGATGAACTTAGTAGATCAATTTAATATGCATTCCTTCAAATAAAATAATTTACATTTTATGTGTTCAAAATCAATCAAGTTCTTGGCTACAAAGAAAAATTCATAAAATATTAAAATAGAAATTTTGCTAGTTATATTCTCTGCTCATAATCCAACAAAAGTAGATATAGAGAGTGTAAGAATATTAAAGATCCCAAAGGCTAGAATTTAAGAAACACATTCTTAAATAATCCCTAGATCAAGGAGAAATGAAAACTAAAATTACAAGCTATTTAAAAACTAATGAAAGTATTTTATTCCAAAACCTACAAGACATAGCTGGAGCTGTACTGAGGAGAATATTAATATCCTTAAATATCTTTGCTGTTAAAGGAGAAAGATCTAAAAGGAAAGAACTTCATATAATTTTTAAACATTCAGAGAAAAAGAAAATTGTTATATAAACCATGAGAAAACAGGCAAAATAAATCAATAGAATAGAAGATAAACCCAAACAATAGAAAGGACAAATAAATTCCAAGCTGCTTCTTTAAAAAAGTCAATAAGATAGATGAACCCCTCACAAACCTGATTAAGGGGAAGAGAGCAAAATTAGGTAAGATCAGAAATGAGAAAGTGGGCAAAACCACAGGTATAGAAGAGAGATGACTGTATGAGGGCATTATGAGGAACAGTATGGCTATACAGTTTTGCAGCTAAAGAAAACAGTTTATTTTCTAGCAAATTCTAGTTTGATTAAGAAGCAGAAAACTTGACTGTATCAATTATCATAGAGGTTAGAAAGATGATTCAAGATTGAGCATTAAGAAATGCAGCAGGACAAATTCTTTCTCCCTGACAGTGGAACTCTTCCATGTTGTAGGAAAGAAGATGAATAGAGAGGAAGTTGTGAGATCAGAGGGACAGGAGAAAAGACCTGGGGAGGTCCAGTGGGGACGTGGAGGGAGGGTGTGATGGGAAGAGCCAAAGGCAATGCCTCCTCTGGAGTCCCCTGCCCCCCACCCCGCCACACCCCTGCTCCTTAATGGCTGCTTCTCTATGTCCAGCCATAAATGCTTATGTTCTGCTAGCATTTGTACACTGGAGAGGGGCTGCAGCTAGTCTGGGGTAACAGGAAAAACAGCAGGGAGGTGTGACCTGATGCTCTTCTTCACTCCCTGTGGCCCATTCCCATGTAACCCCAGGTTGGTGGTGAAAACCTGTAAGTTTAGGCCTCTTGCCCCTACTCATTGAGTGGGTCACTGAGATGAGCAAGATCTGGGGAGGGCAGGACAAAGCCACCCCAGGGGGCTCTCTCATTCCATAAGACTATTTGGGCCGGGTCAGAGGACATCTGGACATCTGTGCACGCCTGTGGGCAGGTGACCTGTGCTGGGCAGACTCGCATAGAAGGTGGGGATTTGCACATCTGTCCACGGGAGACACAACATCTGTTCTCCAGCCTTGGCTTAGAGGTTTGTTCTGCCTCTGGGAGAGTTCATTTGACCACATTTGGGAAATATCATTGATTTTCTGCCTCTTAGCCCAAAGACGTTTTTTAAAAACTTCATCACTCTTGCGTGACTTCTCTTGGCAAGCTAATTCAGTGACTAACTTCACCTAGGCAGTTCTTTCTTAAATCAAACTAGTAGAGGATTGTTTTTCTATCCCCATCTATGTATCTGGCATCTCCATCACAGTGCATTAGAGAGTTGCTGGGGGCACTGTGGTTTTTCCAGATTCACTGAAAATACTCTTTTCCTTTTTTTCTTAGCCTTTATCTGTTTTTCTTCAAGCAAGCCTGGCAGATTGTAATAGAGTTAGCTTTTCATTTCTGTAAGGGCTAAAGTGGGAACTTAGGAGAAAAAAAATACAGATACCTGTGGCCAAAGTGGTACCTATAAATGGCAAACCATGAAGCGGGTGGGAAGAGAAGGAAGGGGAAGATAATCTGGTCCAACTGAGTGTAAGGCTTTTTCATATCCAAATAATTTTCATTCAAACCTGATTCCTCGTGTGCTTTTTGAAATGTCTGCCCAAGATTCTTCATTGCTATTATTATTTTCAAATCAAATGTTATTGATTTACCACTGGTGTACAACACTGTAATTTGGGAGTGCAGCTGCACACCTCAATGTATGTACATCTCAACCCACCTACCACCAATGTTCTAGTGCCACCACCGTATACCTTCGCCACCTCTGCCCACTCCTCTCACCCTCTCTGCCCGCCCCCTCTGGTAACCTCCATATTTTCCACAATCTAAGATTATGCTGCTGTAAGTCAGAAAGTGAGAGATAATGATTCAAAGGTTTTGCTCATACGTGGAATAAAATTAACCAAAGCTAGGGAATTGGCAAAACACAGCAGATCTGATTCTTTGGATGGAGATGCTCAAGGGCTGAGAGGAGAGGCGAGGGGCTTTCTTAGGGCAATTAGCCCACAATGAATGAATGGATAGGGTTTCTGGTTGTGTTGTCTATTGTTAGAATACCTTGGGGGTCTCCTCTCCATTCTGGGGAATTGAAGGCCTTCTGAAACTTTGCAGGGATAGGAAGCCCCATCCTCCATCTGGAGGGGTTTCTGAATCATAGATGGCAGGAACACATCCCCTGAATCCTTCCAGTCCTGAGATTCTATGCATCTCCCTGTGAGCTAGAAACTCTTGTACCCAAGTCTCTTAGTTTCTCTTACTTCCATGCTGGCAGACAGGGCAACAGAGTGAAAGGGTGAATGAGAGGCAGGTGAGTCTAGGAGTGGACCCCAGACATTTCTGTGAAAGGTTAATAACTGGTTTATAACTGGTTTATAACTAACCCCCTAGGGCACATCACTAGGTTTGTCCAATCGCTGAAGGAGTCTCAGAGTAGATAGTCCTGTTTCCGGTCACAAAACCCTATTATCATGTCAATCACCCGTTTGGCTTGCTATTGTATTGATCATCTATATAAGGGACAGGCAAACTGTGGCTTGTCGGCCAAATCTAGCTGGCTGGCTGTTAAAGTCTTACTGGAACACGACCAGGCTCATTCATTTACATGTGTCTAAGGCTGTTCTTTGCTACAATGACAGAATTCAGTACATATAAAAGACTATGGCTTCCAGAGGCAAAAATATTTACTATTTTATGCTTTCCAGAAAAAACTTGCCAGACCTGATCTATATAAATCGATACACAATGATTGAATGCAAGTTAATGACTATAATTGGGAAGCCAGATGATGAAATTCATGGATAACAGTGAGTTTTTCTATGTTCAGGGCTACCCATTTGTGCTAAGTATCACAGACCTCCTGAAACCTCTAACACCCACAAGCAAAAAGGAAAATGAAATAAATTTCCCCAGCTTTTCACATACTGAGCTCAGTTACTTTCAGCAACTGAAATCTCTGCTTAAAGTTACAGCTTGACCTACGCTGAGAAGTGCTTATCCTTCATAATAATAGTCCTATCTAGGATTCGAAATCATTAATTCCTTCCTGCTATGGAATGTTGTCTTGCCCTTACCTTGACCACCGAATATTCAAATTCCCCATTCAGAGAATGTCAGCACCCTAAACCCTGTCCCTACTTTGACTTTGAAACCATCAGTGTGAAATTCCTCCTGTTTCTGTAAAGCCTCCAGCACCTCGGCCGCTGGCTCTGTGCGCTGCGGCACCTGCAGTTCCTTCACGTGTCTCCCGAATTTCCACCCACTTTGTGTCTGCCGAGCAAGCTCAGCATCTCCAGCTTAGTTAAACATGCCAAGAAGATCATTTCTTAATCACCTTCCCGAAAGACTAAATATAAATGTGCTTGTTTTAAGTCAATGACATTTAAAACACATGCCTCCCTGCTCTCTCCAGCATGCTCATCACCAGACTTCTCTGATGTTGCCCCATGGATAGTTTGAGCAGAAAGAGAAAATCAGCAACAGGGAAGGGTAGTTACAGGCGTTTGGTGCAAGCAGAAGCGAGGAAGGTGAACGCTGCAGTGGATTGACCCAGAATTGAGACCCCAGGGGACAGACGCCAGGGCCGGGCTAAGCGCTCTTCTGCCGGGAGCGTGGCTAGTCACCGCTGGGGGACTTCTCCTCTTCACCGCTTTTCACCGTCAGGTAGTAGACACGGTTGGCCTCTGGGTAGGTGATTTTGCTGAGTGGGAGCTTGTAGATGGCAGGGTTGTTGGTCGTCAGGAGCAGGAAGATGAGAGTAGAGAGGCAGAAGGGCCAGGTTCCTGGTGGCACACCGACCTGGACATACAAGCCCTGGGCTGAAAATGATTCAGGAACCCCGGGAAGAAGGATGTGGCAGGGTTTGAGGAAGAAGATCCTCCCCAGGGATGGCACTGTTTTCTGGATTTATGACGTCAGAGTAGTGATCATGGAATTTGAGGTGCTGGTACCTTTGGGCACAATCAGAATCCTTTAACCAGGCATGAGGATGTAGCGGGCAGGGCTTTCTGGACAAACCCTGGAGAAACCTTGGCATGGGCTTTGTGTGGAGCAGTAGCCACCCTCACCCACTCAGGATGTGTCCATCAAACTCCAAGGAGCCTGATGTCTGGCAGGGGAAGGGTACTTTTGGGTAGAGTTGAGGAGAATCCAACTTACCACTGACATTATGTTGGAGAGGGCGGCTCCCATGTATGCACAGAATAGGGCTGTGGGGGAACAAGGATGATTGAGAATCAGCCTCCCAGATTCCCTCCAGCCCACCCCAAGACAGGGTCCCACACTGTCTCCATGGCCTCTAGTACCCCGACATCTGGCATGTCTGCCTGGCATCCTTTGTCATCTTTGTGGGTGCAGCCCATCTCCCATAAGACTGTGTCTTCTCTGAGGGACACATATCCATTTAAACTCCTCATTTCCTTCTCCACTTCCAAGGTAACCTTGCCTAGAGTCAGAGGTCAACAAGCACCTTTTGAGGGGGGCGGAGCAACATGGCGGCGAGGAGACGCTGCGAGTAAGATCTCCCATTAAAAAAAGTTAATAGGGAGGAAAAGCGGCAGGTCCCAGTGAGAACTGGGACACGGAAGATAAACGGGTGACGCCAGCAAACTACCCGAAGAAGAAGAAAGTGGCCATAAAAGAGGACTAGAAGGGAGGGAAGCGCAGAACCCTGCTCCCCTCCCCCGCCCACAGAGGCGGCACTCTCCGACCGGCAGAGAGGAGGAAAACAACAAACCAAAACGACCCACAAGAAGAAACGACGCAGCAAGCGGGACTGTGAGTGGAAAGGAACTATTGCAGCCACCACACCCCGTGAACGGGAGCTGAGGAGGTGAGCGAACGGCTCCGGGCACCATTGAAGAGAGGCCCCGCCCCCGGGGAGGAGACCAGCACCAGCACACAGCCCCGGGCCGCCCGGTAAGCTTGCACGGAAAGGCGGTGCGCTGGAAAAGCAGGCGCGGAGCGCGGACAGGATTGCGCGGAACAGCGGCGCGCTGGAAAACCAAGGGCGGATCGGAATCGGGATCGCGCGCGGAAAAGCAGTGCAGTTGAAAAGCAAACGCGGATCCAGACCGCAACTGCCCAGGTCCCTGCGCCTGCGACCTAGGCTCGAGGGGAGACGCGCGGAGGCCCTCACTGAGTGAGCAGGCCCAGGCGCCCAGGCACGGGAGCGGGATTCAAAAGGCGCCATTCCCGCGCCACTGAACTGGGCTACAGCCTGAGTCCTGGAACTGAGGGCTTTGGAACTGACACCCGGGGCACGAAACTAGGGGCGTGGGTTCCCCACGATGGTGGGGCACAAGGCAGACACAGCACCCCAAAGCCGTTGAGGTTTACCCTACCATTCCCGCTCTATTCCCTGTCCCACGGGGTGGAAAATCAGCTCCCCAAGGGCTCCAGGAGAGATCTCTGGCGCCACCTAGCGACTTGAAGCCAGCAGAGGCGCCTAGAGGAGCCAGTGGCCAGCTGGGGAGTTAGCCCACGCCGGGCCCCTTCCGACCAGTAGTCTGAGCCCACAGGGGGAGCGAGCACCCACAGCCGGGGCAGACCAGGCGCGCAGAAGAGTGTGCCTGAGACCGGACGCACAGGGAGTGTGTCCCACATTACCATCTTAGAACAGGGACATTTCTTCAGTAAAGACTACCTGCAGAAGGCTTCCTCAGGAGCCAGAGGTGAGCGGGGGAAGTTCGCCCACGCCAGACACCCTCTGGCCTGCAGTCCAAGCCCAGAGGGGGAACAGGAACCCACCGCCGGGGCAGACCAGGTGCACAGGGGAGTGTGTCCCCACATCGGCATTTTAGAACAGGGACCTTTCTCCAGTAAAGACTGCTTGAAACTGACAGATGACTCCTGGAGGAACCAGAGGAGAGCAGAGGAGCTCACCCAAGATGCCGGCCAGTCCCAACAACACAGTGTCCCAACGCATACGGCAAATTAGAAAACAGACAGTAGGGAGGAGAAGAACCACACACAACCTAGCAACTCCCCAGGGAAAAAGCACACCACAAAAAGAAAAGCAGCCCCCAGATTGCAACGACAGTAACTTGGAAGAACTTCTGAGCCTTCCAGAAAGAGAATTTAAAATTGCCGTGATTAAAAAACTGACAGAAGTCATAAAGGAAAACAATGATAAGGGAAAAATAATCAACGATCAGAAGAATGCAATTGAGTCCCTAGAGAGGGAAAACAATGGTCAGAAGAATGAAATTGAGTCCCTAAAGAGGGAAGTAAAAGAAATGCAGGAGATCAAAGAATTAATGGAAGAACTAAAGAATTCTGGGAAAAGCAATGAAAGCAGAATAGATGAAATGGAAGAACGAATAAGTAATCTTGAAGACACAGAAATAAAAAGAACCAAAACAGAAAAGGAAAGAGAAGTATGAAGGAAAAAGAACGAAGAAAGACTTCGGGAACTATCTGACTCCATGAGGAAAGGAAATATAAGAGTTATAGGAATACCAGAAGGAGAGGAGAGAGATGTAGGAACAGAGAAAATATTCAAAGAGATAATTGAAGAGAACTTCCCAAATGTGAAGAAGGAGCTGAAAATTGATATACAAGAAGCAAGAAGAACACCAAACTTCCACGACGAAAGGAAAAATACAGCAAGACACATAATAGTAAAGCTCCCAAGAATCCAGGACAAGGAAAAAATAATGAAGCTGGCAAGAGGGAAGAAACAGATAACATTCAAAGGAAAGCCAATCAGGCTGACATCAGACTTCTCCGAAGAAACACTACGGGCAAGGAGAGAATGGAGGGACATAGTCAACAGACTCCAAGAAAACAGATGCCAACCAAGAATTCTCTATCCCGCAAAGCTCTCCTTTCTCTTTGAAGAAAGAATATGGACCTTCCCAGACAAACAGAAACTCCGGAATTTCATTGCAACTAAACCCCCACTCCAAAAAATACTACAAGGAGTCCTAAAGCCAGAACCTCAGAGGGACGAATAACAATGAAAGAAGGCCAAAAAAAAAAAAGTTATTAAAAGAATAAATAAATAAAATCAAAGGAAAGACAAACACAATGGCAAATACAGATGCTAACATATCAATATTAACTCTAAATGTAAATGGACTAAACTCTTCAATAAAAAGACACAGAGTTGCAGCCTGGATTAAGAAACAAAACCCAACCTTTTACTGTCTCCAGGAAACACATTTAGCTACAAAAGATAAAAATAGGCTCAAAGTTAAAGGATGGAAAACAATCCTACAAGCAAATGGACCAAAAAAGAAAGCAGGAACAGCTATACTTATATCAGATAAAACAGATTTCAAACTCAAAAAGATAAAAAGAGACCCCAATGGTCACTACATTATGATCAAGGGGACAATACTTCAAGAAGAAATAACACTCATTAACATATACTCACCAAACGAAGGAGCACCAAAATATATCAGACAACTGTTATCCTCTCTGAAAACAGACATCAGAGAAAACACATACGTAGTGGGAGACTTCAACACACCACTATCAACAATGGATAGATCAACAAGACAAAAAATAAGTAAAGAAACCAAAGCTCTAAATAAGGACCTAGAGCAATTGGGCTTAACAGACATCTATAGAACACTAAACCCCAAAAAAACGGAGTACACATTTTTCTCAAGCGCACACGGATCATTCTCCAGGATCGATCACATACTGGGGCACAAGACAAACATCAACAGATACACCAAGATTGAAATCATATCAACCATCTTTTCTGACCATGAAGGCATCAAACTAGAAATAAACCATAAAAAGAAGGCAAGGAACTTTCCTACCTCATGGAGATTAAAAACCACACTACTGGAAGACCACTGGACTAATGAGGAGATCAAAGAAGAAATTAAAAAATTCTTTGAATTGAACGACAAGGAGGACACCAATATCCTAAATGTATGGGATGCAGCAAAAGCAGTAATAAGAGGAAAATATATAGCAATAGAAGCTCACATCAAGAAACAAGAAAGAACTCAAAGAAACAACCTAATCTCGAAGCTCAAAGATCTAGAAAAAGAACAACAAAAAAACCCCAAAACCAGTAGAAGAAAAGAAATAATAAAAACAAAAGCAGAAATAAATGAAATTGAAACTAAAAAAACAATCCAAAAGATCAATGAAACCAAGAGCTGGTTCTTTGAAAAAATCAATAAAATAGACAAACCCCTAGCCAGGCTCACAAAGGAAAAAAGGGAGAAAGCACAAATAAACAGGATCATCAATGAAAGAGGAGAAATCACAACAGACACAGCAGAAATCAAAAGAATAATCAGTAACTACTATGAACAGTTATATGGAAACAAGTTTAACAATCTAGAGGAGATGGACAAATTCCTACAACTCTACAATCACCCAAAGCTAGATAAAGAAGAAATAGAACACCTAAACAGACCAATTACAAGCAGCGAAATTGAAATGGTAATCAAAAACCTCCCCAAAAACAAAAGCCCGGGACCTGATGGATTTACAAATGAATTCTACCAAACATTCAGAGATGAATTAGTGCCTATCCTTCACAAACTCTTCCAAAAAATTGAGAAGGAAGGGACAATACCAAACACGTTCTATGAAGCCAACATTACACTAATACCAAAACCAAACAAGGACAACACAAAAAAGGAAAACTACAGGCCAATCTCCCTAATGAACACTGATGCAAAAATCCTCAATAAAATTTTAGCTATCAGAATCCAACAATGCATCCATAAGATAATTCACCACGACCAAGTAGGATTCATTCCAGGGACACAAGGATGGTTTAACATCCGAAAATCAATCAACGTTATCCAACACATCAACAAAAAGAAATATAAAAACCATATGATAATATCAATAGATGCTGAGAAAGCTTTCGACAAAGTGCAACACCCATTCATGATAAAAGCCCTTGAAATTCTTGGGATACAAGGAACATACCTCAACATCATAAAGGCCATCTATGACAAGCCAACAGCCAGTATCATTCTCAATGGTGAAAAGCTGAAAGCAATTCCATTAAGATCTGGAACAAGACAAGGATGTCCACTCTCACCACTGCTTTTCAATATAATACTGGAAGTCCTAGCCAGAGCAATAAGACAAGAGAAAGACATCCAAGGAATCCAAATAGGAAAAGAAGAAGTCAAACTATCACTATTTGCAGATGATATGATAATATACATAGAGAACCCCAAAAAGTCCACAGAAAAACTAATTCAACTCATCAATCAGTTCAGTAAAGTGGCAGGATACAAAATCAACACGCAAAAGTCAGTAGCCTTCCTATACACAATCAATAAATCTGAAGAAGAAGAAATCAAAAAAACCATCCCTTTTTTTATTGAAACAAAAAAAATCAAATATTTGGGAATAAATCTAACAAAAGAGGTAAAGGACCTATACAAAGAAAACTATAAAACACTGTTAAAAGAAATAGAAGAAGACACAAAGAAATGGAAAGACATCCCCTGCTCATGGATTGGAAGAATAAACATTATTAAAATGGCCATCCTTCCAAAAGCAATATACAGATTCAATGCTATTCCAATCAAAATTTCAATGTCATTCTTCAAAGAAATAGAACAATTATTGATGAAATTCATATGGAATCACAAAAAACCCCGAATAGCCAAAGCTCTCCTAAAAAAAAAAGAAGGGAATGGAGGCATCACACTCCCAGACTTCAAACTCTACTACAAAGCCATAATCATCAAAACTGCATGGTATTGGAACAAGAACAGACATACAGACCAATGGAATCGAATAGAAAATCCAGAAATAAACCCACAGATTTATGGTCAACTAATCTTTGACAAAGGAGCAAAGACTATGCATTGGAGCAAAGAAAGTTTGTTCAGTAAATGGTGCTGGGAAAACTGGGTCGCTACATGCAAAAGAATGAAGCTTGACCACTACCTCACACCATACACAAAAATCAACTCAAAATGGATTAAAGAACTAGACATAAGACCTGAAACCATAAAATATATAGAAGGAAATATAGGCGAAACACTACGTGATTTGCACATCAAAGACATCTTTACAGACACATCACCCAAAGCAATGATAGTGAAGGCGAAGATAAACAGCTGGGACTACATCAAATTAAAGAGCTTCTGCACAGGAAAAGAGACAATAACAAAAACAAAGAGAAACCCCACCAACTGGGAGAACATTTTTGCACCCAACACTAATGATAAAGGACTGATCACAAAAATCTGCAAAGAGCTGATGAGACTTAACAACAACAAAGAAAAGAATCCAGTCAAAAAATGGGCAGAAGAGCTAAAAAGAAACTTCTCTGAAGAGGAAATGCAAATGGCCAATAGGCATATGAAAAAATGTTCAACATCACTTGTCATCAGGGAAATGCAAATCAAAACTACCATGAGATACCATCTTACACCAGTGAGAATGGCACATATTAAAAAAACTAGCAACAACAAATGTTGGCGAGGGTGTGGAGAAAAAGGAACTCTTCTGCACTGTTGGTGGGAGTGCAAACTGGTCCAACCACTATGGAGAGCTGTGTGGAGATTTCTGGACCTACTAAACATAGAGCTTCCATATGATCCAGCAATTCCACTCCTAGGTATTTACCCAAAGGACACAGAAACATCAATTCCAAAGAACACCTGTACCCCTATGTTTATAGCAGCACTGTTTACAATAGCTAAGCTTTGGAAACAACCCAAATGCCCAAAAATAGATGACTGGATCAAGAAGATGTGGTCCATATATACCATGGAATATTACTCAGCATTCAAAAAAGATAAACACATGCAATTTGCAGCAACATGGATGGCACTGGAAGGGATCATGCTCAGCGAAATAAGCCAAAAAGAAAAAGAAAAATACCGGATGGTCTCACTCATAGCAGGAATCTAGAAAACTTAAATAAGGGAACAGGAAAACGAATAACTATAAGAAAGTGAAAATCAAAATCAACAAAAAACTACGAACCAGAGACACTTTTAGGGGGCGGGGGTGGGAGGGGAGGGATTGGGGTCAGAATGGGGGGGCTGCAATTGTATGGGGATTATAAAAATAAAATTTATTATTAAAAAAAAAAAAAAAAAACAAGCACCTTTTGCTTGTCCACACTGACCTTGGGGATGGTCTAGCCCTGGCTGGATGTCTGTCTTTCTGGAGGGTAAGTGGTCAGAGTATATGAACTCCCAATAGGGTACCTCCCGTCCAAGACTCCCTGTGGCCATGATGCTGCTGGAACTGTACCGAGTCCCACTGGAGTCGGCCCTGACTGGGTTCCTGAGCTAGTCCCTAGGAGCCAAGCAGCTGGACAGTTAGGGGAGCCATCCATACCTCTGGTTCCTCTGGACTACCTCCTTCTGCATCTGTGCTTTTTTTGCTCTTTCTGTTTCTCTGTCCAGTACACCTTCTCTCCACTCATTTCCTATCCAAATCCCACACCAAAAGTATTGAGATAAGCTCCTGCCTTCCCCTGAAGCCTTCCCAGATGGTCCCAGCCACAGGAATCTGCCAATTCTCTGCTGGCTAAAGGCAGTTATATTCTGAACCTCAAAATATCTGGCACTTTTTGACTTGACAAATATTTACTGATCCCACTGCCTCCGCAGCCACTCTCAGGCTGGCTGTTGAGGGGGATACAGGGACATGGAAGTCATTTGCAGTCTCCATATAGTGCAAAACAAAACAAAACAAAAACAAAAATAAAAGATCTTTTGGATGCTATTCTTCCCTTTGTCTCTAGTTTTGCTTATGAAAGTCCTGTTGTTTCCAGAGAAAGTAACCTCAGGACAGGAAGGCTGGTGCAAAGAAGAGACTTCTGCCACTGACATCACTTCTGTCATTGACATCTGTGTCCCAGGGCAAGTTCATTAACCCTTCCAAGGCTCATTTCCTCCCCTGTAGAATGGGGCTGACATCCCATGTCTGGCAGTGATCTTGGGAGGACTAAGTGAGTTCAGAATGCAGCATGGAGTGCGGTGCTGGGGAGTGACTCTGGTAAGGTCTAGTGGACAGTCCCTTCTCCAAGCTCCCACAGTGCTGCATAATGCTTTTCTTTTTTTTTTTTTTTTAAAGATTTATTTTATTTATTTATACAAGCACTGGGTACAGTCAGAAGCACGGGAGGGTGAGAGAATTCACCAGAGCCAGAGCGGGGAGCAGAGCAGGCAGAAGGACCGAAGTACACTGCTGAGGGGAGCAACGGGCAGCAGGAGAGGTCTGCGCGCCATGTGGGACCCTCCTCCGGTGGCCGGGGAGCAGCCGGGGATCGAACCGGCGCTGCAGAGGCAGCGGGCAGCTTCGCAACCCAGGGCCCAACCGCTGCGCCACCGGGGAGGCCCTGCATAATGCTTTTCTGAGACCTCAAAGCTCCCAGGTGTATGATCCCATTGGAATTTTCCAACAATCCTTTTAGACATTACAGTCTTAATAATTATTTACGTAATTATTTCTCATCTGCCAGACTATTGCTTCATGAGGATGTGGTCACCACTGTATCTTCCATGACTAGTGTAGGCCTTGGTGCTTAGTAAATGGCTCTATAAATGCTGCTGAATGAAGAGTTACTGAGAGCAGAAGTGCTGCCACTAGCATGTGCAGAAATATCTGTACACCGCACAATGCCGGGTAAATACAATAGAAGTACTAGTGCTTGTGCCTCCATTTGACAAGAGCAGCCTCTGCCATGGCTCAGCTGATAAGGACCCCAGCATGAACTCCCCCAGCATTAGGACCTGGCCACAGGTTCTTCTATCACTGCCTCTCAGTTCTAACTAGGTCACAAGGTGATTGAATCATGGAGGGGAAGGAGTAGCAGGGTGACTTGGTTGTCAGCCTTTTGGAATACCCACCACAGACGAGAGCCAGAAGGTGGGTCTGCCAGGTGAGGGCGTAGAACATGCCCCCAATGGCAATGCAGGACAGGACGCAGTTGTAGCTCCAGAGGCCCATGTAGATGTTCTCGAAGGGTGTGGCCACCGTCAGGGCTGTGGGACAAAGTGAGGCATTTCTGGCTGGTTCTAAGTCACATTACAAAGGACATTCATATCTGGGGCCAGGTCTCAGGGTGACCTCATGCCTGCCATTCCCCCCAAACCACAACCCCTTCTCTACTCAGCAAAGAAGCCTCTACAAATGGCATCTCATCTTAGCGAAGCAAGAATGAGAAGAGACCAGGGATTTCCAAACTGTTTTTCAAAGATTTCACACAGAGGGTGATTACTTCCAGGTGACAGGAGGCTGAGGAGGTAGACACCAGGCCTCTCCACTTCTTTGACTGGAGAGCAGCATTTTCAGGAAGAAGGGTTTCAGTTGAAAAGTTCTGCTTTAGGTGATTAAGAAAAATGATCTATGTACATATAGAGATAGATGTAGCGAAGTGAGACACCAAAGGGAACAATAGGTGAATCTGGGTAAAGAATTTATGGGGCTTCATGTACTATTTTTATTTTTTGTAATTTGATAAAGTTTGCAATTATTTCTAAATTTTTTTTTGGATTCCTGTCTCCATGATGTTTTTGAAAAATATCAGAGTAAGTCAAATGTTCCCATTTCTGAGAGTTGTTTGCATATACACATTAAATGTGTGCACATGCATGTTCACACATGTCTATACATGTGGACATATTTGTCAAATGGCAATTCTCAAATTCAGTTTTTGAGAAAGTTTTTTCTCAAGTTTTTTCTTTTACTTACTCCAAACTGAATCTGCTACTGCTGCTCCCTACTTGCTCTGCAACCTGCTTGCTCTGGCTTGCTCTGCAACCTGCTTCCTTTGAAGACTCAAGAAAGGAACAAATAAGTCCCTGTCACTGACAGTGTTCAAGGGTGCCAGTGAAGATAGCAAGTCTAGAATATTGCCACTTGTAGGAGAGAAGTGATCTCAGGAAAATTCTGCACTCCCTGCAGAGAGGGGCCCTGTCCTACCTGCCAGCATCCCCACAATGGAGCCAATGGCCGCATGCAAGCAGATGAGTGGTGAGCAGATGAACAGAGCCACCAGGAACACGCCACCTGTCCAGGGATTGTTACAGCCATACACCTGGCTGACTCCGACGGGGATGGCCTGTAGCAGCTGCAAAAGTCAACAGAATCCAGGTCACTGGAGTATGGGCCCATAATGAGCAGGCCTTGGGGCCAGGATTGAGCCATTCCTGGGGGGCTAATGGGCTGGAACTGAAGCTGGCTGTGCCTCCATTGTGAGAGAACATGTGAGCTCCAGGGCTGGAATAAACAGTTCCTTACTCCACCACCTAGCGGGCATCTGAGCATTTCTCATGCAAAGCGGGTAGGGCCCTCAATACAGGGTTTGCACACGATGGACATGCTGCTCCTGAGGGATACAGGACTTCTGCTCTGAGAAGAGCTTTTGTAACAGGGTGGTCCCCAGGAAAGGGGGAGTTTCCCTGCCCCACCCAAGGGAGGGTGGAGCTGAGCAGGAAGAGGAGAAGCGGCAGAAGGGACTGAGGAAGGAAGGAGCAGGATGGAGCCAGGAGACCTGGAGGAGGCGCATGGAGCCTAGAGACACGTGAAGAAACTGCGCTTGTCTTTTGGTCGTGGACTGGGTGACACAGATGTAGGTGAGACCCGTGGGGAGGTGACAATGGCAGCTTTTATCTTGATGTTGATTTTGCTCTTTTCCTTCCGGGTTTGTCTGGTTGTTTCTGACCCTTTTCTGTGGGTCCCCACTGGAAGGTGCTTTAGACTTGTCGCAGGCTTTGGGGCCTTGCTCTGGGCCGATCCCATATGGATGGACTTTTACCCACGAGGGGATGGGTAACTTTGGGTGCTTCATTTAGAAACTAGACTCTTTGCCTTACCTGTATTGTTTCCTAGTTTTATTAAAGTTCCTTCCCATTAAAGTCTCCTATGTTTTGTGTTGATGCGGCGGATGGCAGAACCCATTTAGAATAGGCAGGTTTGCGGGGTTTGGGCTGCCCCTCTCCCTGTCCTATAGCAGATTTTGTTAGGGGGAAATGATGTTCGGGGTTGCCCGATAACACTTTGAGAGGAGCAGAGGACACCTCTACCTGAGATTGTCATTGGGGTTTCTGGCCATGATGGGATTTCCTTTAGATGCTCTGAAATCCTACAAATAGTCCAGGAATAGTGGAGATAGGTTAGGTTAGATAGAGTTTGATAGATGAATTGACCCATGTCCACCCAGCTCACTGATGGCCAAGCCTAGGCTAGAGTCTCTGAATCTGACCACTCCTCTGTCAGTTGCTGCTGCACCTTCAGTGGTTCTCTGGGGATTATGGGAACTAGGAAGCAGCAGGAGGAGGTACCTCCCCTGCTCTTGAGCACCTGGCTTTACAGAGAGGTGTTTTGTGTGGAGGTGGAGCATCTGGAGAACAAAATGAGGCCCAAATATTCCTGAGCTTGTGAATCATTGGATGGTGCTGGAATTGGAGATGAGTCATTTGGCAGTGATGTCAGGTGGCCTCTTTCTGTCCTGGAAAAGTTGGGGGCAGGTGGATGTGGGAATTACCTCAGCATCCTGCATTCCTCAAATTTTGGGAAGACATGGAATATTTATTGAGGAGATTTCTCCCAATTTTCCACACTTAAGCCAAATTCCCTGGACAGAGAGTTTTCAGGCTTCTTTGAAAAAAGACCGGGCCTCACCCTGTGATTCCTTGCAGAAGTCTATGGGCTCTGATCCAAAAGGTGTTAGGCTATCAGAGACAAGGGTAAGCAAGACATAGGAACTCTCGGGGACACCTCAAACACTATCCTCTAAAAAAATCAGACAGATTCCAGAATTAAATCGAGTTGTTAAAAATTACAAATTTCATCTAAAGGGAGAAATGCAATTAACTCCCAACATTTTTATAGCAAATTACCCATAACTAATGCATTGGCCGCTAAACTCTGTTGTGTAATAGACTCCCCTGTCACCCCTTCCCAACTTATCAGAATGTCTGGGGAGGGGCCTTCATATCCCCCCCTTTTTTTAAAAAAATAAAAATCTCTAGGTGATTCCAATGTACAGTCAAGTTTGGAAACCACTAAGCTAATCATTACATATTTCTTGAGCACCTACTATGCATCCAGCCACAAAGAAGCCCTGTCTTGAAAGCAGTCATATGTCCAGGTAGTAGAGAAGGAGTCTGCAGAATTCAGAACTGCTAAGGCAGCCTCCTTCTGTTACAGAGGAGAACCCCAGAGCCTGGAGTGGGGGAGCTGACACACCCACAGTCACACAGTGAGCTTGTGCAGAGCCCCCAGAAGCTGCAACCCTCAATTCCAGGCAGCACTCTACCTGGCTACCAATCTCCCTTCTTAGCATTTTCCCTTCAGAGGACTTTGGGAATCCAGATAATTCAGCTTGGACAGAAAAGTCACCTGACATCACTGACAAATGAACCATCTCCAATTCCAGCACCACCAGTGACCCTCAAGCTCAGGCTATTTGGGCTTCGTTCTGTTCAAGAGATGCTCTACACACTTCCCCTTAAAACTTGGGTTTTAAGCCCAAGCAATAAGAATGAGAGAATGAGGGAACAAGTTGCCTTGGAAAGAAGCCTCCTCCCTGGCATCCTGTAGTTTAGCTGGTGAACTATGACCCCAGGGCAACCTCTCCCCTCCACACTGTTCTCCAGGCCACAGCTTAGACCCTGGTGTGAAGGGCAGTCAGGTGTGGATGGAAATTTACTGAGCACCAGCCTCCTGAGTACTCCAAACAATCGTGTGACATCAACAAACCTGGGTAAACAAAAGGAAGTCACTCCCTCCATTGTCTTAAAGAGGAAGAGGGAAATGGCATTGATTCTTCAAAACTAGGTGTGGATGGTGTGGAAGAAAAGGAGCCATTGTCACAGCAGTGGTGGGTGAGGAGGTCAGGGCTGTGCTTGGGCTCTGGATATCTAAATTTGGGTCCTATGACTTATTAAATGAATGAGAAGCATCTCCTGATTCTGGCCTTCTCCACTCAGGTCCTCACTGGCAGTGTGGGTGCAGTGTGGGTACAGTGTGGGTGCAGTGTGGGTGGGGTGGGGACTCATGGGCTTGTCTCTCTGGCAGTTCCTCAAGCCCCTGCACCATCCCTGGGACTGTGCCTCTTGGGGAGGCTCAGGCACAGTGGGTCTATGCCCCAGGGCAGTGTGCCTCACTGCCAGAGGAGGGACTATTAAGGAGTCTATCAAAGCTTGTTTGTCCTGCTTCCTGCCCCAGCATTTTCCACTTGAGAGGGTGGCTTTCCCTTCCTTGCAAGGCTCTCTCTGCCTTTCCCATTTTCTTGGATTTAGACCCTACACCATCCTCAGCTGCAGACAAAAAAAGACAACCTAAAAAGAGTTTGGTGGACCTCCCTGGTGGCACAGGTGGTTGGGTGCAGCACTGTGAAGCTGTTCACAGCCTCTGCAGTGCTGGTTCTATCCCCACTGGCCACAGAGCAACCCACATGGCGTGGCAGACCTCTCCTGTCTTGCCCACTGCTCCCCTCAGCAGTGTATTTCGTCAGTCTGCCTGTTCTGTTCCCTGTTTTGTCTTTGGTGAATTCTCTTACCCTCCCACACATCTGGCCTGTACCCTGGCTCTTGTATAAATAAATAAATCTTAAAAAAAAAGTTTGGTGCTTAGTAGCAGTGTCTGTCACTGGGGTCTCATAGGTTTAGGGCCTGGTGTGGTTCTCACTGGAGGATCTACTGTCCACCCCTCTACCCAAGTGGTGGACATCCCTGGAGCTGAGCACCCTTCCACAGGGTCATGAGAGATTTTTGCACATCTAGACGATGGACACGGCTGGGTGGTGAAGGCTCAGGATTCAGCTCTACAAATAATATTTGAAGAACAGGTTATGTTTCCAAATATTTAAATGACAATCAAGGAACCAATAATGGGAATGACTCTAGAAAGCAGACCTGGAACCAAAGGGAGATGGACTGCTGAGGAATGTGAAGAACACTCCACCATTTAAATACTAAGGATGAGCAGCCTGCACTACGAAGCAAAGGCTCTCAGCGCCCTGAGATTGCTCCACGCAGTGCCTGTCCAGCCTTGGCCTCACCGGGTGGTGGTTCAAAGCTGGGCTGCCTGGGTGTTAAGCTCACGCTCTAGCTGCAGTTTGACCTTGGCCACTAGCCTTCTTTCTGCCTTAGTTTTCTCTTCTATGAAATGAAATTAATGAAAGTACTTATAAAATTGGATTATTATGAGAGTGTGTTAATAAGTTAAGGGTTTGGAACAACTTTCTGATCTGGACTATGCTTATCTTAGTGTTAGCCACTTTAATGTTCACAAATATGACCAAAATTTTGCAATTCTACAGTACAGTTTTACAATCTATATATTTTACGTTAGATTTTTATTATATTCTGTTATTCTCCGATGTCTAGAGATCAGTCTAGTGCATGGTATGTACACTTGCATAATAGGATATAAAGAAAGGTTTTCATTGACATTTTGGACTGGGTAATTCTTTGTTTATAGAGAGGGGTCTGGGATGTTTAGTGTTATCTCTACTCACTAGATGCCAGTAGCACACCCCTTGGCTCCTTGGTCTTGACAATTAAAAAATGTTTTCAGGCTTATGTTCCCAGGAGAGGCAAAATTATTCCTGTTTCAGAACCACTGAAATGGCATAGTACATAAACTTTCACCCCTGTGTTCTACTGACAATTTTTAAAAATCCTAATTTAAAACATTTACTTTAGCATCTTGTCCCTTTGCCCAACTTCCGTCTTATTTAATATTTCCCCCTTAATCCACCCATTCTGTCTGTCTCTGTCCTCCTGTTTATGATCTGTTGCCCTGTGCAGAGTGCAGGCTTCACAAAGCCAGGGATATTGTTCCCTTATTCCCTGTGTATTCCCATGTCTGAAGAAGAGCTGGCACATATTAGGTCTTCAGTAAAGGTTTGTTGAAAGAATATATGGAGATGACAGTGACCTTTTCCTGTCCTTGTCCCTACTAAGACCCACCATCTGGTGGAAATCATCTAGATAAACTGAGAGCCTGGGTAATCCACAAATCCAGAAAGCAAGGTCTGAGGCGGAATCAGGGGTCTCAATTCATGCCATTGGGTAACTTACCAAGGGCATTTCAATCTCTGTCCAGGTGATATTGGGTACTGAGGACACGGGCTCCACTAGTGTTGTGGGGAAGAAGAGGTTGTAGTGGCCTGTGGCTGCCAGGTATAGGGTCACGGCGATGTTGAAGGGTAACGTGAAGACAGGGAGGTCCCACTTGCTGAAGATGGAATTCAAGGCACTAGAAAGAACCGGGCTGAAGATGGAATAGATAAAGGGTCAATCACTGAGATCATCCCTGGGGCTACACCAATCGTCAGCTCTGGTCACTATGCTGACCCACCATCCCCTCTCCTTGGTACAGCCATCCCTGATTCCCATGAGACTCTAGTAGCCCACCAGTCTGGGATTGGGAATAAGGTGTTCAACTTAAGACTACTCCTATGAGAAACTGATTTTAAAAGTATTGTAATCTGTTTTGAATAGAAAACTTTATAAAATAAATACTTCTGTGTTTCTTACATCTTACTAAGCAAAATGTAATCCTTACATGTCATTCATTAACTTTGGATCATTAAGATGTAGATGGCTGCCGTCATGGGCTGTGATAACCTTTTAGAAATCTCACCTGCTAGGAGGAGGTTGCTATGGCAAGTAGTATATGCAGGCTTGGATTCAGCTAAGATGAGCTACTTGGGGAACTGCCATGTGTCCTCTCTATTCTTTGGAAAGGACATAAGACAGATGTAGCTGGGTGCAAATCTTAACTCTTACTCATACATTAGGTAACTATTCTCCCCTAGATTCAGTTTTTCCTGGAAGGGGCCAGCTACACTAGACATCAAACACTCTATGTTCACTATACTCAATGAGCTCTAGGGAAAAAATAGGAAATCACATGATCTGGCTAACTGGTCTACCTTTAATTAATGACCACTCATCTCAAGTGGCCATTTAAGACTACATGAAACCTCACTGCACATTCCAAACCAATTAACACTCCAGCTTGCTGAGACAACTATTTCGCATTTTCTGCTCAAATCTTTACTGTGTGCTTCCCTTTAGTTTCAGCTAACCACCTTGCTTTACTTCATTAGGAAAACAGAAATTGCAAGATGGGAAATACTTCTTCTAATATGAGATCCGCATTCTGACTACCTGCATTCCCACATACTCAGCCTCTCTGCCGTTTTTTTGTTAATGTGATAGAAATGTCCCCATTCCTTTTCAGCTCTTTCCATTTCCCCCAAACCCCCATACTTCAGGCTGCAATCTGTCTCAATGTCTTTACCCCTCCCCGCCCCTCCCCTTCCTCTGCGCACCCCTTCCCCCCAACCCCCCCTGCCAGCTTCAGTCTTTCCTCTGGATCATTCTTAGAAGCATACAATGTGCTACAGAATCTTCTTTTTTTTTAAAGATTTATTTTTTATTTATACAAGAGCTGGGGTACAGGCCAGAGGCGTGGGAGGATTCACCAGAGACAGAGTGGGGAGCAGAACAGGCAGACGGACCGAAAGCACTGCTGAGGGGAGCAGTGGGCACGACAGGAGAGGTCTGCTACACCATGTGGGAATCATCCTGGCCGGCCAGGAATCGAACCCACGCTGCAGCAGTTGCGGACAGCTTCACGGCGCTGTTCTTAACCCGCTGCACCACCGGGGAGGCCCGCTCCAGAATCTTCTAACTTTAAAAGTCCTGCCCCTTTAACCTGATGCCCCTTCCAGCTATTGCCTTATTTCTCTGTCCCCTTCATAGCAATACTCCTCAAAATTATTGTCTCTCCTTGCTATCCCAATTTTTCTACGTCCATTCTTTCCTAATCCTATTCCAAGCAGACACATGTTCTCACCACACCACAGAAATTATTCTTGTCCAGTTCACTGGTGACATCTATCTTGTCAAATCCACAGTCATTCCCTGCCTCCCTCATTTGTTGGCTGGGTTCTCTAATTGGATTGAAACACTCTGTCTGGCTACTTCACTTTCTTCCCGCTTTTCCAGCCGCTTCTCAAGTGTCCATCAGTGATTCTTTCCTCTTCGGCCAGACATCTAAGCAGAGCCTGTGGCTGTTTTGGATCTTTCCTCTCTCTTAATCTTATCTTTCTGTTACTCTTATCTGTTAATCTCATGAACAAAATATCTTCTACATGCTTCTGTCTTCCAAGCCCTGACTACATCACTAACTTGCAGATTTGTACATCCAGTTACCTTTCCACATCTCTTTTTGGAAGGCCAAAGTTTAATGTGCTCAGAGAGCATTCTGGAGTCATATCTGTATCTCCCCACCAACCTTTTTTTCTCTTTGTCATTTTCACCAAGTCAGGTGCCCAGGCAAATTACAGTAGTGCACCGAACCTTTTATCCTTTACCTCATAATTCACAGTCTCTCACAAGTCCTGCTGTCTCTACCTTCTTCCCCCAAGCAAAACCACCTTTCACCACCCTCATGGCCTCATTACTCCCATTCCCCTGCGGGTTACTGTGGCAGACTCCTAACTATGCTGTCAGCATCCAGTCTTGCTCTAGTTAAAATCCATTTTCCATACTGCAAGCGGAGTTTTTTGTTTAAAGTAAACCATATCCTATCACTCCTCTGCTTACAATCCTTTAGCTGCCTGCCATCACAGATGTAGTGGAATCAAAGGGCTTACTGGATCCATGGTATATGGGGTCTTGCCCACCTTCTGCCCTCACCTCCTGCCACCCTCCTTTGTTTAGGTCTTCGTTCCCACTGGTCTTGTCTCCTGAACACATTACTCTGCTCTGCTCAGGGGTCTTTGCAGAGGCTGCCGCTGCCTGCAGTGTCTTCACTCAGCTCCTCAGTGATCAGATCCTCATTTACCTATGACAGCTTGAATGTTCCCTCTGCAAAGTGGCTTTCCCTGACCACCCACATCTGGAACCACTCTCTGTCTCATTTGTCCTGTTTTCTGTTCCTAAAAGCACTTATCACATCTTGAAATGATCTTTCCTAATAATTAGTTTAGGAGTTTCTTTCCATCTTTGCCAAGAAGAATGTAAGCTCCAAGAGCATGAGACTGTCTCTTGTTCACAACTACCCCACATCGGGACGGTGCCTGCACATAGCACCAGGCACACAGCAAAAATGTGCTTGTTGGATAAATCTGGCAAACAGCACCTCTAATACCCTCCCTCTGGACTGGATGTCAAGAGTATATAAGAGGATTGCTGAGCTGCTGGAGGAGTGGTGCAGAGCTCAGCCTAGAGAGGTGCCAAGGTGCTCTGTCTTCTATAGTGTAAACGGGGTGGGGAGCGCTGCAGACAAACCACCCAGTGTGCTGGGCTAAGGAGCTGTGTTGGAAGCTTCATTCTGTGCAGCTATAAATTAAATGTAAGCAAATGAAGATGAGCTTCCCACTCCTCACACGGGGCCTTGTGGGTCCGTTAAGGAAATCCCCACAGAAATGTCTCTTATGCTCTTTGTTTTAATGGATTAAGAATGACAGAAGCCCTGAGAAGAAATATAAATCGCCCAGAATGCTTAATATAGTAATCTATTTTAAGCACTACTAAAAATGAATGGGACCGTACTTAAACCAAACTAATTTGTTTTCAGTTTTATCTGGTGTTAGTAACTCCAGACTTGAAATCAAAGAAAGACATTTACTTCTTAGAGATGTCAGAAATCAGCCAGTGCATCTGGGAATGTGGGGGACACGGGTTCACCCCAGGCTACCTGCCCCTGTCCCACAGTGGGCACGCCCTTGGCACCCCATAACACTGCAGAGGGCTGCAGATTCCAGTGAACTGAGGACCACGCATGTCTTTTCCAAGCACACCCCTTACTCAATGGATTCTTGTTCTTCACATCTTTTTTATTTCCTTGCAAAGGTCTCAACTGATGCATCTCATACAAAGGTTCTCTGTTTTAAATGTAGACGTTTTGTTCCAGCACAGTTCTCTGATTCTATACCAGCTGTGTTTTCTGCCTCTGTATCTTGGTTAGGCCACAAGGTAGATGAGCTCCATGTAGCTTGGGGTGAGTTCAGAACCCCAGTGTCAACAACTTTGGCCGAGCCTCACCTGGGGTAAGTCACTTAACCTCTTGCCTTGGTCTTCTCTTGTGTAAATCGGGCACAATGATAACCCTACCTAGCACTGTGCCTGATGTGTAGGAAACAGTAAATGTTAACCTTTATTTTAAGCCTATCATTCAAGGAATCTTATCAGCATAATTAAAAAAGGTGGTTTTATGCTGCTTTATAGGGTCCCTGTTATTCTAAGTTCAAAACATACCTTTTGTGCGACAGCTGAACTCACAGGTTTTCATGGTGTCTTGGGAGACAGACTGGCCTGACTATAAAGACACTGGGCCCCAGACGGTGCCTATTCCTGTTTTGTGTGAGACACAAGCAGCTGGGGCCCCTAGGGGCTGAGAGCAGAGAACGAGATGCCTCACCAGGCCATGGCTGTAAAGGTCACCGGAAACAGAAGCCACCAGTAGTAGTCTAGCTTCTTGGAGAACGCGGCCAGCAGCAGCCCCACCAGCATCCCGTTGTACCCGTGGAGTCCTGCAGCGATGGCTGACCTGCGGGCAACACAGTCCTTGGCTTTGGGGTTGGGGGTACTTACCAGGCCCCTTCTTCCTGGCACTCACAGAAAAAGTCAGCTGACTCAATGACGACTGGGTCAGACACACACACACACACACACACACACTCATGTGCACACACTTGATTATCTGTGCTGATCTAGTATTAAACTATGTACATTGTCTCCTGGGTGTCTAAGCCCTCGGCCGCTTGGGGGATCTCACACTGTCAGGTGCAGAGTGTCACGTGTCCTAGCACTGCCAGCCCTGGCTGGTGGCCTGTTAGGTGAGTGCTTTCCATACCCGAGGCTCCCTTCTCTCACTAGCAAAATGTGGACTCCATTACCTGCACTGTCAGCCTTGTGAAGTGGTGACAAAAATCACACGTGTCACGGCACGGTGGAGCTTTTCAAACTTTTTGACAGTAATCCACAGTTGGAAGGAATGTATTTTACAGTATGACCTAGCTCATTCTCTCTCTCTCTCTCTCATGCATGCACACACACCCCAACATGAATGTAACAAAAATTTCACAAATTATTTTACTTTTACTACATATGGATTATTATAATTACTCTATTAAAATTTAGAAAATTAATTTTATTTTTTTTTTACATTCAGGTAGTGTTGGTTTAGAACACTGCATGAGACTTAGAGGTATAGGATCACAGCTCCAGGTGTGTGTTACCCCACACCTAGCACAGTCGGCAATTGCTGTTGGCAGTTAATTCATGATCCACATATGGCTGATGATCCCAAAGTTGAAAAAACACTAAGAATATGAGCATTCCCAAACTTCTCTGACCCCCAGAACCACCTAAGATTCTGACCACAAACACCCTCAGATCCACTGACTGGAACTCTCTGGAAGGGAGGAGGAGAGCTTGAGCTGAGAAGCCACATTTCTTAATCTTCACCCACCCCTGTGCCCCATGATTGATGCTGGCCCTGAGGAAAGTCTGGGAGCCATTGGAATAACATCCAACAAAGTCTGAGGAAATGGCATGGTGCTAGAAAATGCTGGTATTTATTGCTGCTTGAACTTCGCAGTTACCAGAGCATCATCTCCAGTAGGAAGGCGCCTGCCTCGCACCGCCCAGTGCTTCTGTTTGTTCCCCTTCTCCATTCACCTCCACTCCAACTCTCCCCTGCCTCTCCTCCCTCCTGCATCCAGTGTTCCTAATGCAAAGGCTGCTACTTTAATCTCCCAACACCTAGTGCCGTCTGCCTCTCTGAATGCTTCATCATACGCTGTACCCTGAGACGTTTCTTGCCATTAGCCTTGTCTTCCTCCACTAGCTAGTAGGCTCCACCAGGGAAAAGCACCTGCCTCAGGGGAGTGTTTCCAGAAATCTCTACAGTGAAATGGAGCCTGGTGCCATCACTTGCTGTGACACAGAAGGAATTTAATTCCCAAAGGGTTCTAGTGACTTGGTCAAAGTTGGTACTTAGGAGACTTTGGGCTGGTGGGTAGAATAGGGCTGGTTGATCATTCAAGGAAACGTCTCTCCACCTGTTTGCCCCAAGACCCCAAGACCCCCTAGAGAAGGACCCACCTGTCCTGGCTCAGGGCGAGGGCAGTTAAGGTGGAGACCACTGCCCCCAGTGCCCCGGCGATAGTCCACCAGGGATTCTGGATCAGGAGGCCGATGAAGATGACAAGCCCGCTCAGAGGGTTGTTGACGAACATCACCTGAGCTGTCCCCCGCAGGACCCAGTCGGTCAGCTGGAGGGCCAGCGGCTTGTCTGAAAGAGACGGCAGAGCCTCAGCCTGCACCTCTGGCTGCACCACTGGCTGGCGTGGCAACCAAGGCAACAGGGACGTGGGGCAGGACATTTCTCCTCATTCAGCCTGGCACCAGCCTGGGTCTCCCAGCAGTCTGTCTGCAGAGGAGTCTTCCCTTTTACATACAGCCTGAGACCAACCTAGCACCCTTCCAGCCATTGGCCTGGTTGGCAAGGAATCCCCAGGTACATTCCAAGGGAAATTTCTGGGTCCAAGGGAAGGGGTGGGGTGGACGGAAACTCTTTTTGTATCGAGCTCTATGACTCAGTGGAGGGCTGGTGTCCGAGAAGAAAAGAAAGTATCTGGAGAAAGGAAACTGGGAAAGAATTGGTTTTTGCTCAGCTGTGACCCTCAGCATTGAGTCAGGACCCAGGAGAGCTGGGTCTAAAGAGGGGACATTTGATTCCCAGAACAACCTACACAGGTCAGGGTGAGTGGAGCTGCAAGGGGAAGGACATTGTTGTAGCATTTAGTTTGGGGAAACTCGGATAAGGAAGACATGGAAAGGAAAGAACCCTGGAACAAGCGGGAGGGTGATTCGCCTATCTCCTAGGCATGCAATGCATGACTGTGGAATAAGGAAGACGGTTCAGCTTATTCAGGAAATGGCTCCTGGCGGCTAACGCGGCTGTCCTGTACCGGTTCCATGCAAGAATGAAGAATTTGCAAACAGCCAAAATCAGTGCAATACATTTCATTCCAAAACTGGGAATTCCAGGTTGAGAGGGTAGATTCTATCCACCCAGGGTCAAGGCAGAGCTGGAGCACCCCAACTATGGGAGCCACGGGTGAGTGAGGGGGTGACTTCTTCAGTTCAAGCCAGAAAGTGAACTGAGCCCCTGACAGGGGCCAGCTGCTCCTTCACCCACATTTGCCTACCTTTCAGCCAGTTCCTGCACTCCTTCATCTCGCCCGTGAGGTAGCCCACTGCCTGGAAGAGGCTGATGCCTCCCCGGCGGGCTGAGCCCCGACGGGCCACCTCACTTCCTCTCCTTTTACTCCGGTCACTGGATTTTTCAATTTTCACAATGTGGCTGTCTTCACTGGGTGGCCGGAGATCCTTCCAGGAGAAGCCATGACAAGACATCAGGTAATGTATTATAGTTTGTTGCGAACAGGGGTGTTGGGGGGAGGGGAAGGTTGTCAGGTTTTTGACAAAGATTCAAGACCACAGGCCCAGGGGCAAGACACATGCCCCTGCCCGAGGCTGTCCAGGCCTGCTCCGCCCAGGATACCACACTTTCTCTAGAGCTGGGCTTCTAACTTATGTGCCATGGATCCTGTTTGGCAGTTTGGTGAAGCCTGTGGATTTCTCCCCAGGATAATGTTTATGTTTGTAAAAATAAAAATGACAAAGGAAATGAGTTATAACAACATGCAATTATCACAATATTTAAAAAATTGTGATTCACACACAGCTGTGGCAGATCCCGTGCACATTATGATTTCAAAGTGGTGGTGAGTGACTATGTGGGGCCTCCTCATCCAAATTCAGGACTATTATCTAGGCCATCCCCATCAACAGGGAGAGCGGAGGCCTTGATGGGATGGTCCTGCAGGCTTTACCCTCCCCTGCACGAATGGGTCCCAAGGACACATCCCAGATCTCCATCCTCACAAATCTCCATCTCAAAGTTCACTTCCTGGGGAACCAAATGTGTGACAATGACAAAAATCTCAGGCACTACTAACACGACTGGTGTTCATTGCTTATAATCACAATTGCAATAAATGCTGAAATTCATTGGAGGTTATTGAGAATAAAGAGGCATTATTTTCCTCATTCAAGTTCATGTCCCCTCATTTCTATCCCTGGAGTCCCACTCAGGGCTTCTTGCTCTAAAGCTACATCGTCCAAATAGCAGCCAACAGGACAGGCAGCAACGGAGGACTTGAAATGTGGCTGGTCTGGACTGAGATGCGCGCGAAGTGGAATTGGAGACTTAGTATGAAAAGACAATTTAAATATCTCAGTAGTACTTTATATTGGTTACATACTGAAATAACAATAATATATACATAATTGATTTCTCTGTAATAAACCAAATAAAATATATTATTAAAATTAATTTCAGTTGCTTTTAAAAACTTTTAGTAACATGATCAACAGAAAATTTAAACTTACCTATGCAGCTCACATTGTATTTCTACTGTACACTGCTACGCTATAGATTCCTCCCACCTCCACCCTGTAGAAAAACTTAAGTGTCTCGAGGACAGTGAAAACAGCTAATCCAAACCACAATGAGAGGCTGCTTGAGGTGCGCCTAGGCTATCGTAGGAAACACAGACAACAAGAGTTTTCACGAGGCTGTGGAAATGCCTAGTAGGCAGCCATTTTGGAAAACAAGTTGGCACTTACATTAAACACAGAGTTACCAATGATCTAGCAATTCCACGTCTAGGTATATACCCGAGAGAAATAAGAACATATGTCCACCCAAAACCTTACACAAATGTTCCTAGTAGCATTATTTATAATAGCCATAAGGTGGAAACAACCTCAAGTCCTCAACTAACAAATAGATAAAATAAGGCATATCAATACAGTGAATTATTATTTGGCCATAAAAAAGAACAATGCGTTGACTCAAGCTATGGGTGAACCTGAACACATAACAAATGACAGAAGCCAGTCACAAAAGGCCACATATGGTAGGATTCCACTCATAGGAAATATATGGGACAGGTGAATCCATGGGGGCAGAAAGTCATAGGTAGTTGCCAGGCTCTGGGGGGAGGGAGTGACTGCTAGTAAGTTTGGGGTTTCTTTTTGAGGGGCTGAAATACAGAATTAAGGAGTGATGATATCTGTATGACTTGTTAATATGCTAATCCCACTGGAATATACACTTGTAGCAGGTGAGTTTTGTGCTATTATATGAATTATATCTCATTTAAAAAACCCGAGCAGTCCTGTGTCCCTCTCCAATGTGTCAATAGCACCAGCCAGGCTACCTCTGTGCCACTGTGGGCAGGGAATGCTAAAAGCCCACATGAACCAGGGCCTTCCTTTTGGATACTATAGAGCAATTCAGGGGAGCAGGTCTAATGGATAAGAGCTGGGAGACTGGATCGAAGACTGTTGTGTGTGTGAGTGTGTGCGTTCCCCACTTACCCTTAAATCACACCATCCCCAGAGTCACATTTTCTTTCTAAGGCCAATGGGGGTCCATCGGGAGTATATGCTGTGAATGGAGTGGGGGTGCATCTCCCCAGACAGTGGCCCTTCGGTGGCTTTAGGTAACAGGTGCATTGGGAAGTGGGGAAAGCAGCATCTTGCATCACCATCTCTCCCCAGTCCTCACCCGCCACCCCTACCTGGGAAACACCTGGGGGGAACATTCCTCACCTTTTCTTCAGGCATTTCCAGGAGGGGCAGAGCGGGGTGCGTGTCCTGGGGGCTGGAGGGCCAGCTGGGGCTGGTGAGCTCTGACTCCTTGTAGAGTTTGTATCTGCTGGGAAGAGGCTCCGCCAGCAGAGGGCTGCTGTGAGTGGTGAGCATCTCCTTGGCAGGGCGGGCGCTCATCTGTGGTACCAGGGAAGGGAAAGAGCAAGTGAGTCAGAACTGGGCCCAGAGGGACCGGGCTGCAGTCCGGTGATGCCACAGAAGGCTGGGTCTGTCCCAACACACAGGACCTGCGGTCCCAGTGGCTCATGTAGATTGAGGGGCCCAGGGCCATTCCCCCCACAGGGAAGCTTTACCTTCCCACATACCCCCCATTTCTCCAAGTCCAAAAGAAAGTCCATTTCTGTTGTGAAGAGTTCCCTGACCACCCGATGAGAACAGATTCCTCCTATTTCCCCCCCGATCACTGAAATACTTTTTCTCAGCCTTTCTAATTGTGGGAGTTAATTGTACAACCTTTCCCCCTTGATACATACACACAGATGACCCAGAGCTTCCAATTGAGTCGGGGGGCATCTAAGAAAAACTCATCTTCGCTGCTGTGGAGCCTACCTACGTGGTTCACAGTTGACCTCTAACTCCCCTCTCCTCCTAGCTGCTGCTTCAGAAATGTCATGGTTCAAACATTACTTTCACCTCCATTCTCCATATCCAGTAATTCTCTCTCATGTCCACAGTCTTCAGTTAGCTGCCACCGTCTCTTAATTTCTCCAAAAATTCACAATTGAATATCTCCACTTCTCAGATTTTCCTCCAGACCATGCTCCAAAGGGATCAGAGTTGTCAGATTAACACTCAAATTCGATCGAGTTGAGTCCCTGCTTAATTTTTTTAGTGGCCACAGATGCAAAAGATGTCTTTAACATGCGTGTGTCCCAGTTCACACCTATGCTGTAGTCTGTCCCTGTACCTCCCTCTCTCTCCTGGCTGGACTTCACCACAGCCTCCTTTTAGCCCTAGAAGGTGTTAAGCACTTTCCCACCTCAGGGCCTCTGCAAATGCTGGTGTGTCTGCCTGGAGGCCTCTTGGCCTTCTTTTCGTGGGAAGTTTCTATTCTTCCTTCAGGCTTTGTCTCAATCGTCATTTGTTAGAGAAACCTTCCCAGATCCCCCCAACCATGGTCTCCTGTCACATTCTCCATGGGACCCATATTTATCCTCATAACATTTTTTTTTTTGCAAGCAGTGACAGACTTGTGTATTTATTTGTACTGTATCTATCTCCCGACCTGGACTTAAGATTCAGGAGGACATGACCATCTCTGTCCTGTTTTCTGCTGTATTAGCAGGCCCAGCACTGGCTGACAGTCAGTAGGTGTTCAATAAACAAATAGGTGGAAGGAGAGAGGAGAGAGGCAAGAAGGCAGGCAGCCTACGGGGAGTGGGAACACTTCTTCGGAGAACTTTACAAATCTTCATGGGTCTCATGAATCTTGAATGGTTTGAGGAGGGTGTGGGGCTACCCATCAGCCCTCATTTTTGAAACAAAACTCTGCCAGGTCTAATCCTTGTCCCCATGCCAAGGAGGAGCGCCTCTAAACCATGACTGATCTTTAGGGTGGATCGGCAAGCCTCATTCAGATTCAACTAATTCCTCTTTCTGATGCTGCCAGGCCCTGGAAGGGGGCCTTTTTCCTGATTTTGACCCTGTAGGTAGCATTTCAGACTGCCCTGGAGGGGGCATGCCAGGAGAGAGGGAAAGTGATAAGCAGAAGCTGCTCCTTTCCAGTGCGCTTTCTCCCTCTGGTGGCCAACAGGTGAAACAGCACCCCGGCCTGTTGGTAGAGGATTCCTCCCAAGTCATCCAGATGAAAAGTGGGGGGCAATCAGGTATTTAGACACTTGAGCTGTGTGACACCAGACATCTGGATGAGCTAGAAATGTTCTGGAAAGACTTTGTGGTAAATTTAGTGGCCACTAAAAATCTAGTCGGAAGAGGATAATTTTTTTTCTGAATGTTTATCATTGAACCTAGGATGTTATTAAATTTTTATTTATTTATTTATTCATTATTATTGTTATTTTTTAAAGATTTATTTATTTATTTATACAAGCACTGGGTACAGTCAGAAGTGCAGGAGGGTGAGAGAATTCACCAGAGCCAGAGGGGAGAACAGAACAGGCAGATGGACCGAAATACACTGCTGAGGGGAGCAGCTGGTGCGGCAGGAGAGGTCTGCTGCACCATGTGGGACCCTCGCCGGCGGCCTGGGATCGAACCGGTGCTGCAGAGGCTGCGGGCAGCCTCGCAGCCCAGCGCTCAACCGCTGTGCCACCAGCGGAGATCCCTAGGATGTTATTAACTAAGAAATATTGTTGATTTGTATCACACCAAGAGAGAAGAAAATGCTGCCCATCAACACTGTAAGATTTATCCTGACTTCAGAAATGTTAAATGACAACAATACATGTCATACAATCAAGGAAACAGGGAGTTTTGTTAGCAATAGGGTTCAAGTGTGCAGGTGGGGTATCTTCAGGAATTATTTTCTCACCATGAGATTTTCTTCTTTTTTTTTTTTAAAGATTTATTTATTTATTTATTTATTTATTTATTCATTCATTCATTCATTCAAGCACTGGGTACAGTCAGAAGCACGGGAGGGTGAGAGAATCCACCAGAGCCAGAGCAGGGAGCAGAGCAGGCAGAAGGACCGAAGTACACTGCTGAGGGGAGCAGCGGGCGGCAGGAGAGGTCTGCGCGCCATGTGGGACCCTCCTCCGGTGGCCGGGGAGCAGCCGGGGATCGAACTGGCGCCGCAGAGGCTGCGGGCAGCTTCGCAACCCAGCGCTCAACCGCTGCGCCACTGGGGAGGCCCTCACCATGAGATTTTCAAACATTGTATTTCATTTGATAAAAAATATGTGCATGCATTGTGAACCTTTAAGAACAGAGCACATGGGCCTCCCTGGTGGCACAAGGGGTTAAGATGCAACCTATGAAGCTATCTGCAGCCACTGCAGCATGACTTTTATCCCTGGCCAGAGAGCTACCCACATGGTGCAGCAGACCTCTCCTGACTTGCCCGCTGCTCCCCTCAGCAGTGTATTTCAGTCAATCTGCCTGTTCTGTTCCCCACTCTTTCTCTGGTGGATCTCCCAACCCCCACACCTGTGGTCTGTACCCCAGTTCTTGCATGCATAAATAAATACATCTTTAAAAAAAGAGAGAGAACAGAGCACATGTCATGGTGGATTTCTGTATTTGTGCTGCCCAGCACAAAACGAGACACATATTATACCCTTGATATATATATTTAATGACTTATGGGACGAATGTAAATAGGCTTGCCAAGGGAAGTGCTGTCTGGAGTCATCTCCAAAAAGGTACCTGCTTCTCTATCTTTAGGTCCCTCTTCCATGCAGACAATATTTCCAGTGACAGATGCAGAATCAAGGCCCAGCAAAGCAAAGCAGGCAGCATTTCTCACATGGCTTTAACTCTGCACTTTCTGAGGCAGGCTTACTCCCGTGATGGCCACAGGCAGCAGAAGCCCTGGAAAACCAGAGCTTGCTGCAGAGTCCAGCTAGGCCCACTCCCCACAACTTGGACTCCTTCTGTTACTCTGACTGCCCAGTGGGTGCACTCCTTGGGGAACATGGCTGGGGTGTCTGCCCCTGAGCTCAGGTCCAGGCCCTCAGCCCATGTTCTAGTTTATAACCCAAGTAGCCTCTACAGGAACTACGTGATCACAGCTCCTCTGGGGAACACAGTGTTCTTTTGCCCTGGGAATGTTTATCTTGTTCAAATGGGGGAATTTTGGCTTTGGAGTAGGGATGAGACACACAGCAAAAATGGCCTTGTAAAGAGAAGGTCACTGTGTCTGGAAAGAGCACAGAATGGGAAGCTGAGAGGCCAAGCTTCATACTTTTCTCTTTCCAGAGGGGCTGCGTGGATCTCCATCCCCCCTTTCACAGACTATTAGGACAGCGAAATCGTTGACTTGGCTTTTGGCACATAGTAGGCATGCACTGAGTTTTATTTTCCTTCTTTCTTATGCTTCCAAATTGAAGGGAAAGATGGCTAGGCCAATCAGCTCAAGTACAAGCTGACTGCTCTGAAACAGGGGCCTTCAAAAGTTTCCATAAGGCGTCAGCCATTTGTTAGAGCTGGACAGTGAAACCCCAGCTCCAGCCACGTCCCATCAAAAGGCGGCAGGCTTCAGAGTCCTGTCCCAGCTCTGCAATGAGCCAGTCTATTAAACCTGCTTCCAAGAACACGTAATTATCTTCCTGGTGTGCAAATGCTCTCCTTGTCTGCCCACACCTCTTCTTCTCCCTCAGAAATATAGACAGAAAGGGCTGTTGGGATCAGCCTCACATCTCTCCAAAAAGTCAGGCTTCAAATGTTCCAGCAAAGGAGCTCCCTAAACAGACTGGCTTCTCTACCCTGTTTGTAAACTGCTCTTTGTTGAGTCCCTACTGTATGCCCGTGGGCTGCCCTGAAAGGAACCAAGATACTAGGCAGAGCACACATTTGAGGGTAGGGAGGTAAGGAGTGAACAGACCTTGGGGAGGGGGGAATAAGGTTCAGTGGCAGAGGGGAGTCAGGGGTGTGAAGGAGCTCAGAGCAGCTCCTTAACCTCCCAGCCCAGGCTTTCATGTTAGGACCTGACCAAGAAGGCAAGTGTCTAGAACACTCTCTGGGCCAAGGAAATGCCTAAGAAAATCGTGCCAGTAATTCCCAGTTGTGGATCCAACTGGTGCATGGGGAGGGGTGTCAGCTCAGCAGGCAATAAAAGGTGAAGAGGAAGGTGGGGGTATGGGTCAGAGCCAGACAGTGAAGCATCGTGAGTCCCCATATTTGGACCAAGCTATTCCCTCTGCTAGGAAACAAGAATCTCCCTCTATTGTACCTCTCTGAGATTCTTCCCCTGGCTCATTTCTCTGCAAGACAAGCCATTCCTGGCAGAAAAGCAAGAGCAGGGCTGTCCTCTGGGCAGAGACTGTGCCTCATGGAGCCATCCTGCTGTCCTGGGGAGAGGGGCCGTGCCTGGAGGGCTTTCCTGAGGAGTGTTGTGAGTCAGGGTCACTTCAAAGCTCTCTCCCTCCTTCTGGGCTTTGGGTTTTAGGATGCCAGGGAAATGGTCCTCCGGGGGTGTATCTAAAGTGACCTCATTTATGTCATCTTCCAGCCAACCAAGTTCCTGAGATCTCAGTAGCTCTGGAGAAGGAGAAGCGATTATTAGATTTTCCAGAGTGTTGATTAACTTTGCTTAGGACTATGCAATTGATGCAGTTATGGAGAAGGACAGTTGCATAAGTTTCATTCACCTTAAAAAGGGAGATTCTTTGCATTTTCTCAAATGGCACAGGAATCCATTTTTCAGGGACTCTGACTGCTGGCTGGGCTCCCATGACCCCCAAGCAGGCTGTTCTCTCTGTGAACAGCACTGACTACCTCAAATCTGTGGGGCCAACATCAAGTCCCTGGGACTTATATACACTGCTGGTTCCAGATCTTTCCATCATGTCTGCACAGGACTCAGAGACTTCCTTTTCTGCTTGGGAGCGCTTTAGAGATGGATCCGAACTAAGCCATTTGTTTTCTGGTGAAGACCTTGATTTTCCTTTAGGCTGGCTCACCAGACAAGATCCCCCAGACTCTCTGCCTTCTTGCCACGGGCTCACACAAAGCAGAACAAAAGGCAGAGACATCACTTGGACAGGACCTTGTGGTGTCAGGCTGGGTCCCTGGACCAGGGCTCTGCTGGTCCCTGACAGCTGCTGAAAAGGAGGAATCAGCTGTGCAGGCTAAATGGATGCTGGAATAGGGTCAGAAAAGGCCCACGGGCTAGATGATCATACCCCAGGGAGAGGAGGAGGCCAGGAGAGGCCTGGTCACTTGACAGCCAGGGCAGGGAAACAGCGGAAGGCAGCCAGGCCAGCAGCTGGGCTAAGGTGAGAAGTGTCTTTCTCGGAGTTGTGTTGTATAAGAGTTTGGCCTCTTATTAGGGGGGTGGCTCGGAGATTTTCTTGGCAGCTTCAGCTCAGCAAGTCTGATGGCAGCTGAGGAGCCTGACTCACTGGGCCCAGAGGTCAGGCCGGGAGTCAGGAGGCAGCGCCACTTCCTCAGGCCATCTGCATGCTGTCTGGGACAGGGCGGTGAATGCACCTGGGCTGTATCCTCTGGGTTCTCCTGGAGGCCCAGGGCTGGGGCCTGCAGCTGGGACTCCAACCAGGGATAGTGGGAGTTTTGGCCCTCAGCTGAGAGGCTCTTGAGTCTACTGCGGTGGGGGTTAGGGACAGGCTTCCTTTGGTCTCTGCCTTGGAGATTAGCTTATGTTTGGAAGGTGGGCAGAGGGCTCGCCACACCCTTTCAGCCGACACTTTTAAAGTGGGTGAGCCTTCTGTGTGCTGTGCACTGAGCTCCTGTTTTAGCTCATCCCAACAGATGAGCCCTCATGCTTTCCTAAAGAACCTTTGTACGGATCAGTCTTTTCTCTCTCTGGGCCTGCCCTCCCCCCACAACTCCCCAGCCCATTCAGGTCAGCTCCTAGTAAGTCTCCCTGACTTCAGGCTCCTCAGTTCATCAACATTTCGCCCCGGGGGTGGATGAACCACCTTTGAGTCAGATCACAGATCATAAAGCTCCCAAGGAGCTCCTGGGCAGAGTGCTTATCACAGGTTCCTTACTCCTGGGCATGAGCCTGGTGTGGTCAAGGCCCCCAGCACAGTGAAGCACAGAGTTCTGGAAAGCTGATTGTACTTGATGGGAAGTGACACAGACATTGGTTGTAGATGTAGGCAAACCTACCAGCGTAGAAAGTAAATTTTTTAAATTTTAAGACAGAAATTTCTAGGAAAATACTTTGAGTCTCTGGGCAGCTGCTTTAGAGTGTCCCCAGACTACTGGGGGTGATGTGTGATGTCACCCCACCATTTGGGGCTATCTGGGGGAGAATTTGAGCAGCCCTGAGTATAATGATTGTTGCTTCTACAGTTCTGCCTGGGTTGGGGCACTCCACCTGGGTCTGACCTTAATCTTTGTGTGTCTGTTCATGCTGCACACATCTTGCCCCCTGGCTTCTGGAAGAGGGTTGCAGAGCAGGTTTTTGAAGGCAAGTTCTTCGCCCCACCCCAGAAGCAGAATCTGCTTTTGAACAAGAGCTCCAGGGGGTGCTTGTTCTCTTCCAGGTCTGAGAAGCACAGGGGTTAGGGCAGGGGGTCTGATGAGACAGGCCTGGAAAAAGTCTTCATTCATTGCAGGACCTTCGCAAATGGTCAAAGCATTCAGTAAACAATCACAGCCAGAGTAGATTTTGCAACGGCAAAACAAAAACGAAACAAAAGCTAGATTTATGACTTTAATTAAATATCGTTTACATCCTCTATCTCCAGATGAAGGGAAGCGGCAAATGCCCCAGTGCTTTCCAGACTGTGTCTTGATCTGCACAATTTAAATCCCTGCTTCCCACACAATCTGCTCAGGGTCATAGTTCCCGAGGAAGCTGTCTGTAGGGAGGACACCATCCCAGAAATAAAAATTATCTTCTATGAGAATGGAGGCTCATTCAGTTGTTGAAATATTTAAATTGAATGGTCACCTTTGCCTTGGGAGCCCCTTCAAGACCATAAAGAGTGCAGAACTGCCCAGGAGGACCAAAGGTGAGGGTAGGGAGAGAAGGGGCAAAGAGCCCAATGGACTCTGGGGGAGGGCTCGGGGTGTCTTGGTGTGGGTGTGGACATACTTTTGAAGACGTGTGGACCTGGACCCCCGATCATATACAGTGTAGTAAACCAATGTGAGCACAATGAGATATAATACCATTAAAAAAAAAAAACATAAAGAGGGGCCACAGATGGGCTGTTGATTGGCCTCCCCCAGAGAGGACGGAAGCGTGGACCTACATGGGGTGAGTCAAAGTGCGGCGGCTCTGGTTAGGGTGCCCTTGTGGAAAGCTGGGTGCCCTTGTGCAGTCTTGGTGCTCTGGTTAGGGTGCCCTTGTGCAGTCTTGGAGGAACCTCACTCGGGAACGTGGGCAAGAAGGCAGTCACTGGTCCAACCCATCAGTAATCACAATGCTAAGTTCGTGTGATATCAAAGAACAGAGAACCTGGAGCCCAAGGGACATTTTATAGAGGTAGAGAGAAGGGAAGTATAGTGGGGATTGGCACGAAGGAGAGAAAAACTGAAGGACTGGGGAATTCCAGATAAGCGTCAAGAGAAGGGGAACAGGAGTAGAGGATGAGAGGGGAGAAGAGGCAACGAAGGGTCACAGGGCAGCAGGGCAGGTGCTGGCACAGGGTGGGCTGAGAAGGTCACATGCCAGGCTACCGTCTCGCCACTGGTTCCTTCAAGCTGCTCAACTCTGTGGTGAGGCTTCCCCCAACTCCCCTCTTCCAAGAATCCTGTGAAGGATGGAGCAACATCCTCCATCGCCTCTTCCCTGATGAGAGCTTTTGGGGAGTCTTTTCAATGCCGTTTGTAGCTCCTGGCAAGTCATATGGATTTAGAAATGGACAGCCCTGGATCAGCTAGGGGGTGCGAGGCGTGGAGATGGGAAGTTATCATTTTCATCTCTGGGCCACCCTGCTCCTCCCTCATGCCTAGCCAGACTTACAAACAGGCTTTCTTTGGATCCCCAGAGAAGTTGCTTGGACTTGCATCAGTTGAGCATTAAGAAATGTCTGCATTTTGGAAGTAGCTGCAGACATTTGCCAAGATGCTTGTCCTCTGACCCCGCCCCGCTCCGCAGCTTGACTGAGGTAATGGGAGAGATAAGTTAACTATATTTAAACAGCCAAGACTCTGAAGAGATGGAATTTGTTTGGCTACCACTGGAAAAAATTTGAGCTTGTTGTGAAACAGCTAAAGATATGTTTTCTTGAGAGCATCTGAAAAGAGGGTGAGAGTTGATGAGCAAACCCCCACTGGGGTGGTCACAGCGGGTATCACAAAAAGAAAATGCACTTGGGAGTCCAAGCAAGTCCTGCCGCTTCTGAGGTGCTGTTGGCCACAGGATCTTCCTCCGTGAGGCAGGACGTGACCACTCCGTCAAGGCAGCAAGCACAGGCCGAGCACACAGCCTGGCAGTATCAACAAGTGTGAGCCCCCATCTGGGGCTGTTCACAAGCTCTGAAGGCTCCAATCACCAGGGATATAACAAGAGGGGTTTTGCTTACATAAATATTTAGAAATGTTAATCTTCCTAAATATCTCCATAGGAAATCCTGTATCTGATATTGTTCATTTATTCACAAGTGCTTGTTGATCACCTACTATATGCCAGTCACTGAGATTCAACAGAGATCAAGAGAAAAGCTTGTCTTATCCTAACAGAAACCAGAAAGTAAACTGTACATGCCCCAGGATGGGACTTTTCTGGCTCCCACTGGAGTGTGGGCTCTGAAACGAGAAGGGGAGGAGCGCAGCATCTTTTTGTCTCTAGGTGGAGAGGCACTACTAGTATTGACTGGGGGAAGGCTAGGGAGACGACACACCCTACAATAAACAGGACAAGGGATATGATAAGAGATTGCTCCACTCAGGTGCTCAGTGGTAGCACATGGGTGGAAAATAGTCATGAAAACCCCAAACTTGACTGTTGGTAGAAAGATCTTTAATATCATTTTCCTAAGATGAACTGTTAAGAGATCTTTGAACTGGGTGCTAAGGGGTCCTGTTACTTTCTGTTTTGCACCCTTTCCTGGCACATCCCTCTTCTCCAACACAATGATTATGTTGCCTTTTCTCCTGATTCTTAGGTGCACAAGGCTGATGCACCTGACCATGAACTGGGAAGTGGGATTTGATCGGGATTCCTGGCATGAGTCATGAATCAATGACTTCATCAGTTTTTTTCTTTACGAGGGGTCCAGCTCTGGTTAGGGGTAGAGGTTGAGAACACAGATTTGGGAGAAGACACATGGCTCATTTGGGGATCTGGACCCACTGTCATTAGCTGCATCAAGTCCACACTCCAACCCACTGGTACAAGAGGCAGATAAAGCACAGCTCTCAAAATTGACAGTCCACATGTAACATCTTCAAAGGCTTCTGATACCCTAAGATATAAAATTTTTTTGGGGGGGGAGATGGCAGTACAGTCCACCAAATAACCATATTTAAAAAATTTTAAGCCCCTCATTACCATGTTTATAAAAGTGTACATATTCATTGAGAGTACAAGGAAGAGAGTAAAACCTTAATGCTTTTTCCCAAATGCCATCATAAATACTGGAAATTTTCCTTTTAGATATCTCTCTGCTCATATTCACAGCAGCAAGAGAAATGGGTAGACAAAAATAATTTTCTGGAAACAGGATCATGACTTAAGAGCTATTTTTTAAAAAAGCATTTAATTTTTGTGGCTTTAACAAAAGAAAAATGCATTACATTGAAACTAAAGAAACTATTAAACTTCACATAAATGTTTATTCATCACAGGAAATATTTTTAGTTTTTATAACCCTTGAAGGCTAAGAAAACAGAAGAACTATTTGTAAAAAATCAGAACTTAGTTATCTTCTAAAAAAGTCTAGATTTAATATTTGGCTAGTATTGATTGCCTTCTCACTAAGAGAAACAAGAAAACTGATTTTCTTATGCTTTTATCAATTTTTATTAATTTCATTCCTTAAGAATAAAATTTTATTGATTTTATCATTCTTTTTCATTGTCAAGGTTATACCTATTTTTTATTTGTAGTCACAGTTGTCAGATAGATAGGTAGATAGATTCTACATTTAAAGGAATTCTGTGATTCTCTGTAGTTCTTTTATCATGGGTTATATATTCCTAAGTTCTTTATTTAATTTTATATGTGTGTGACATGTTATCACACATACACATAACACATATATGATTCACACATAACTGTATACATAAGCTAAAAGATTATATATATCTTTATATACATAAAAGTTCCATAGATATTCTCTCTCTTCACTTGCTCCGTGTTTGTAGGAATGTGTACATATGGTTTAAAATACAAGTTTTTTCATTCTTTACATGTTTCCTGAATGTCTAATGAGTGTATTCCAGAGTAAAAAGGTTGACAAAGGTTAAAATATCTTTCAACATCTGAAAAAATTGTATTGAGACATTCAAATTTCCTCCAAAATCACAATTACAGTAACTGGAAGAGGTACTATGTTAGGTGATTATTGGGTGTGGCAGGCAGCCTCCAAGCAACCCTCAAGACCCTGCCTCTGGCACTCACAGAACTGAGCAACCAGTAGGATGTTGTCGCAATGATGAATTGTGACTTCTGAGAATAGCTTATAAAAGAACTTGTCACTTCATCCTTCATTCTTGGTCTTTTGGGTCACCTGCTCTGGGAAAACTGCTGACATGTCACCATGGACACTTAAGTAGTCCTAGGTGTCCCTCATAGAGAGGAACTGAAACTTTTTGCCAACAACTGCATTAATTTGCCAGCTGTTGGGTGAGCTCCTTTGAGAATCCTCCAGCCCCAGTTAAGCCTTAGATGATTGTGGCCCCAGCTGACTACCTCATTAGAAATCTTAAGCCAGAACCACCCAGCTATGCTGCTTCTGGGTTCTTGGTCACAACATTGTGAGGATAATAAATGTTTATTGCTGTTTTAAGTTACTACACATCAACAGATAACTAATACATTGCATATCTATTGTTTTATATTAATAGTACCTAATACAATAGCCACTAATGCCTCTTGAAGGATTTGATTAGCCACTCTCTTAGCAGGAACCCAGAAAAGCATATTTCTTTCTTTCTTTTTTTTTAAAGATTTATTTATTTTTATACAAGAGCTGGGGTACAGGCCAGAGGCATGGGAGCGTGAGAGGATGCACCAGAGAAAGCCGGGAGCAGAACAGGCAGATGACAGAAATACACTGCTGAGGGGAGCAGCGGGCGAGACAGGAGAGGTCTTCTGTGCCATGTGGGATTCTCACCTGCCGGCCGGGATCAAAACCACACTGCAAAGACTGCAGACATCTTCACAGCGTGGTGCTCAACCCACTGCGCCACTGGGGAGGCCCCAGAAAAGATATTTCTAATGGAGGAGAAGATTCTTGGGGGATAGGAATGAACCAATGTCTATTGAACACTTACTACGTGGTAGGTACTGTTATGCTATCTTATTGGATCCCCATGGCAACATGTAGAACAGTGTAGTAGAAGTGCTGCCAACATGGAATGACAGGGCATAAAAGAAAGATTTGTTTGCTTCATACACTTGCCGGAAATTAGGTTACTGTTAATTGTGCTTTGTGGGGCGGAAACGTCTCTGATGGAAAAAACTCTGTTGGAGGATTATACTGAAAAACAATCTACCTACTAATTGAGAAATGCACATACCTAGACCTGTAGCTTACTTTGTAGGGACATATTTAAGAAGTACAAGCCACTACTGCCCTAAAGGAAGTTTAATGCAGAGACAACAATTAAGTGCAGGAACAAAATCAGAAAACAAAGTAAGAAAATACTGCAACAGGTAAAGTTCTCCATCATTTAATTATTTCCCTGGCCTTAGAAAGGACAGCTTGTTTGCCAACCTGTAGCCTTGAAGGATGTGAAATACATGATTCCTGTCCTCCAGGAATAGGGGGTGTAGACACATAAAAATGGGGTAGAATGTATTATTTGGAAACTTCCAATGGTGGGACCTGAAGCTTCACTCATTTAGTCCTTTTTCTAGGGTATCTTATTATATATCCCAGAGGCTGGAAAATTCAAAGTCAAAATTTCAGCATCTTTTCCAGCTAAGGTTTTAGAATAAAATCAGGCCTTGCCTGATTTTGGCATTTAGGCAAAATCTAGAAGGTGGAAGTGAAGCAGAAGACCTCCTGTTTTTTCAGCTATAATGGGATGAAAGTAAAGTCAGGGGCATATGATGCTTTCTGCCACCTACCAGCTTGTTTGGAAGGCAGTAGCTACAGTGACTTCTGATTCCTGGAATATAATGTTGGGTTCTTGAACTTAATAGTTTCAGTAGTGGCCCAAGAAGTAGTAGCTCCTATGGAGAGAAGTTTTCTAGTGTCCAGGAGTAATTTCTAGCCCAACCTAGAGTGTTCTCTTCCACAACTCTGCCCTGCATTTTGTAGGTCCCTAAATCCCTGTATTAAATCCCTTCTGCTGAAAATGCCTGTGGTGGTTTCTGTTTTCTATACTGAACTCTGACTGATAGATGCCTTAGGAAAAGAACCGGTGTGAGGAGTTTGGGGTAGGGAAGGGGTAATTAGAAAGGAATTTTTGGAGGAGACTGTTCAGCATAAAGGTTTAAGGACTCAAAAAAACTCACAGGAGAGATGAGGACTCCTAGTAGGAGCGATTACAACAGTTTGTTTCTTTTTTCCCCAAATTGGAACCTCCCTGTCATCTTCTACCCTTCAGCTGGTTGGGTTATGGTTTTCATTAAGGCCTGGACTTCAATGAATAATTACTTGGCATTTCTGTTTGGTGTCATTGCCTATGTGCTGGGAAGTGTGTTATTTCAATATGGGGTTCAATACTCAGAAAACAGATTTTCATGGAGCCTACTCACAGATCCTGCAAAGATAAATACATCTGGAGCAGGCAATGCTTTTCCTTTCCCATTGCCTTCTTTCATCACCTGCTGGAAGCTGCAAGCTGCTATCCCAAGCTCAGCTCCTGATCACCTATCTCCCTGGGGAGGGACAGAATGGAGGGACCAGGTGTTATCTGACATGGCAAATCAGAAGAAAAATCACTGTATTAGGAGTGAGGAGACCTGGGATCTAAATTTAGCTCTGTTGCCTACCGGCTGTTTAACCTTGGGCAAGTTTAATTAATAACCAAATTTTTACTATCTTGTGAATCTGCCCTCTTTTCTCCATTTTAAAGGCTGTGACCATTAACATTTCTCCTATTATACCTCCTGTTTTCTGTGCACATTCCACAATCCATTTTTCTTGGTGCAGCCAGAATAATATTGTAATAATGCAAATCAGGTCATATCACCTCTTCTTTATGACACTTTAATGCTTCCTCATGCCCCCAGGATGTCAAAACCCTCGGGCAGGACATAAAGTCTCATTTGGTCTCAGTGGACCTCTCTACCCTTCTCTCTAGGAGGGTTATATTTTAAGGTGAACTAGAATGGGTGGCTCCCAAAGTGGGGTGTTTATCCTGAGCAGTACATAAGACAGGCCATTAGGGTGCCCCCGGGGAATATTAGCACATATCTATGTATGTTTTGATCTAAAAATAAAAAATAAAGATACACTTAAGGTAACATGTCCTGGCTAAATCATTTTTCAAGTTGTTGGACCCACAGGGACCTTGTGTACCATGTGTGAAGGTCAGCATTGCCAGGTTGGGAGGTTGGCGGTTGCCTGTGCAGGCGCTGGTGTCAGACTTCCTCCATAAGTGCTTTTAACAGGTTATTAACATCACATCACTATTATTATCATTTTTACTAAGAGTGGAACTCTCATGGTGAAAGAGGGTTTATACAACATGGACAGGTATATTAATAAGATTCCCGCAAAGAAGCTTCAGATTATAAAGAAAGATTGACTAATATAAGCCCAAATAAATCACACAGAAGTGGTGTCACTTCCTCAGTTCTGATTATGAGCTCATCACTAGCCATTTTAGGGACCGAAGGCAATGACACCCTAATCAGGCACCAAAGGCAATGACACCCTAATCAGGCATAATGAGAATTAGGCCCCTAAATGTCAAAATTATGAAGTCTACGTAAAAAAGGATTTATGTTTGGGCCTCCTCTGGTGGTGCAGCGATTGAGCGCTGGGCTACAAAGCTGCCCACAGCCTCTGCAGCGCTGGTTTGATCCCCGGCCACAGGCGCGCAGACCTCTCCTGCGGCGCCCACTGCTCCCCTCAGCAGTGTATTTCGTCAGTCTGCCTGTTCTGTTCCCCGCTCTGGCTCTGGTGAATTCTCTCACCCTCCCGTGCTTCTGACTGTACCCAGTGCTTGTGTAAACAAACAAACAAACAAACAAATAAATAAATCTTTTTTTTTTAAAAAAGGATTTATGTTCACTCAAAAATATTTCTTCTGGTAGAACTGCATAGTAAAGACATTTGGAGACCACTGAATTAGTCATAGAACCAGGTCCAGACCACAAGGTCTCAGCCTAGATCCCATGTATGTCCACTGACCGATTGCAAGAATGTGAACATTTTGGTTATTGGTGGTTTCTGTGCATGTATAAACAGGGTTGCTACTGTGCAGTATGTTTTTAGTGGGCCTTAAAGAAAGACTTTAAAATTTGAAATATTTTACTTGCAAAATCATTTAATCTAGGTATTAGCTAATGTTAACTCAGAATAAAGAGAAGCAAATATTATGTAGCATACACACTTACGTTGTGGACAGGATGGGTGAAGCAACCTGCACTGCTGTGCTGGTGAATTGCTTCCTGACTTTAGGACTGATTGGATCACATACCAGTTCCATCATTTAGAACCCAGCAAGTCATGCCCTTTTTGCACAACAGTCATTCTTGAAGTAATTTGTTTACCCCAGCCATCAGAACGTAGTCAATAAACCGCAGGGATTGACAAAGTGGCACTGTATAAGCAACAGAGGAAAATTGGAAAAGTGAATTGTAGGTGGTGAGCGACTAGCAATAAATAATTAGCTTATTTCCATTGCAGAAATATCTGTGATCAGGAGAAAATCTGACCAGTGGAGAATCTGAATCAGATATAAGTGGGCTACTTAATTCTGTGTGAATACATTTAAGAGTGAGCACATTCTTTTTTTTTTTTTTTTTTAAAGATTTATTTATTTATTTATACAAGCACTGGGTACAGTAGGAAGCACTGGAGGGTGAGAGAATTCACCAGAGCCAGAGTGGGGAACAGAACAGGCAGACTGATGAAGAAATACACTGCTGAGGGGAGCAGCGGGTGCAGCAGGAGAGGTCTGTCGCACCATGTGGGACCCTCGCAGGTGTCCGGGGATTGAACCAGGGCTGCAGAGGCTGCAGGCAGCTTCGCAGCCCAGCGCTCTACAGCTGCGCCACCAGGGGAGGCCCTTATTGAACATTTTTTATGTGTCACACTTGTTAGTCACATCTGCTGACACTTGGACTGTCTCTAATCATGGGTCATCTGGAATTACACCATTAGCGATTCACTCCTTTAGCGATTCACTCCTTTGGGTTTAAACACGGACCTCTTCAGGTATCTTCTTTTGAAAAACAAGCATCTCTTGAAAGAGTTAGCATGTCAAGTCAAAGATCCCTGAGTGGGAGTTTATCTATGAAGTGGTTACCCCTGCAGGGAGAGCCCTGGGGCTGTATTAGGGGGCTGGGCATCCTGGAAGGGTGGGGTATGAATTGGGGGTATGCTGCTGAGACTTCGGAAAGGAATAAGGGCAGAGAAAGAGAATGCCAAAGACCAGCCGCAATGGATTCAGTTTTGACAACTAAAGACCCTGATTTTAACCCTTGAGTTCAGGTCAAAAATGGACTCCGTCAAACAATGAATATATCCTAACCCTCTGGACTTGGGTAAGGAATCCCATCTTTCAGAATGAGGTCAATATAATACACTGTTCAAGGGACCCTAATAGACAGTCAACCCTCGGTTTTTAGGAAGGCTGCCATGGGCTTGTTGTCGATGGGCAATTTGGACATGAATCAGAGTACTCTCTGGGAAATCACACCAATTTTCTTATCAAATTTAGACAAACAAGAGACAGGAAGGTGAATTTCTGGAGAGAATAGAAAAATGCTTTCAATGCACAAAATCGTTGTGATTAGGGATGGCCTGTTGTTCATTTTTCAGTCTCCCATTTCTCATTGTTACTGTGGATGATGGAACAGACCCTTCTGGTGGCATCTTTTCAATGATTTCATTTGTGATGTTCACCTCCTTGCTTGTTCAGCGAACTGCCACATCTGTGCAATGCTCTTCCCCATCACCCTACAATTGATTGATTTAGTAGATTCAGTGAAAAAAAATCTTAGTTTGACAAAAATGTACCTTTTTGATAGAAGTTATTATTAATCAGTAGCTAAGTCAATGGATATGTTATTTTTATCTTGATTTTTTATTTTTGTTTTTGGAAATAACAAGTTTAGCGAACTAAAAAGACCAGGTGTCTAATCGACTTGGCTGGTTGTGCTGACAGATATTTGATATGACATCAATTGACTAAACTGACAGGAATTTGAATGAGTTCAGTCAAAATGTTTGAATCCATCAGCAGGGAGTGTCAACCATTTTTTGCTCTGGAGAAAGCACTCAAGTGTCTGTGATTTTCAGTGAGGAAATACAAGCTGTTTGGCCTCGAGAAACAAAAAGCTGATCTAAGAGAATTCTTTGAAAGCACCTGAGTGATTTTTCATGTCTTCTGATCTCTTGCAAAGACCTGAGTCTCTCAAGGAAAGACCAATGATGGTCTTGCATTGGTGTTCTTAGTCTGGGAAGCAGAAGGAGTGGACGGAAGTGTGGAAAGTTGTGGTTTTCATATTCCATCAGATTTTACATGAACCTGTCCCTAGGGTATACAGAGTCAGACTCTGGAAGTCATGCTGTAGGTAAAACAGGCCTCCAGTTTTCTGCAACTCTTGCTTCTGCCACAGTGCCCTGCCACAAATTTCTTTTTCGATCTTCCTCCTCCACCAGAGTGTGCAAAGCCCTCATCTGTCTCTCTCCAGGGTGGATATCCTCTAATCCCCCGAAGGAACATGTAACAAGTCACTACCCTCACTAGCTTTCCCCAAGAGTGATTACATTTCATCAGGGTGGACACTTTAGTTGAGCACTTACTATGTATCAGGCACTGTACTGAGCATTTTACACGTTTCCTTGCTTAATGTTTGTAACAGTCACTGACCATTGTATTGCTCCCTGTGGTCTTTTTTTTTTACTCTAAATTATGGAGGTAGGATTTATTTATTTATTTATTTATTTATTTATTTATTTATTTATTTATTTATATTCCCCATACAATTGCAACCCTGATTTTGACCCCAATCCCTCCTTCCCCCCGCCCCCCAAAGAGTGTCTCTGGTTCATAGTTGTTTGTTGATTTAGATTTTTTTCTTTCTTATAGTTATTCTTTTTCCTGGTCCACATTTAGGTTTTCTAGATTCCTGTTATGAGTGAGACCATCTGGAATGTTTCTTTTTCTTTCTGGCTTATTTTGCTGAGCATGATCCCTTCCAGCTCCATCCATGTTGCTGCAAATTGCATGTGTTTATCTTTTTTGAATGCTGAGTAATATTCCATGGTGTATATGGACCACATCTTTTTGATCCAGTCATCTATTTTTGGGCATTTGGGTTGTTTCCTAAGTTTAGCTATTGTAAATTGTGCTGCTATAAACATTGGGGTTCAGGTGCTCTTTGGAATTACTGTTTCTGTGTCCTTTGGGTAAATACCTAGGAGTGGAATTGCTGGATCATATGGAAGCTCTATCTTTAGTAGGTTGAGGAATCTCCACACAGCTTTCCATAGTGGTTGGACCAGTTTGCACTCCCACCAACAGTGCAGAAGAGTTCCTTTCTCTCCACATCCTCGCCAACATTTGTTGTTGCTAGTTTTTTTAATATGTGCCATTCTCACTGGTGTGATATGGTATCTCATGGTAGTTTTGATTTGCATTTCCCTGATTGCAAGTGATGTTGAACATTTTTTCATATGCCTGTTGGCCATTTGTATTTCCTCTTCAGAGAAGTTTCTTTTTAGCTCTTCTGCCCATTTTTTGACTGGATTATTTTCTTTGTTTTTGTTGAGTCGCAGCAGCTCTTTGTAGATTTTTGTGATCAGTCCTTTATCATTAGTGTCGGGTGCAAAAATTTTCTCCCAGTTGGTGGGGTTTCTCTTTGGCTGTGCAGAAGCTCTTTAATGTAGTCCCAGCTGTTGATCTTTGCCTTCACTATCACTGCTTTGTGTGATGCGTCTGTAAAGATGTCTTTGAGGTGCATGTCATGTAGTGTTTCACCTATATTTCCTTCTATATATTTTATGGTTTCAAGTCTTATGTCTAGTTCTTTAATCCACTTTGAGTTGGTTTTTGTGCATGGTGTGAGGTAGTAGTCAAGCTTCATTCTTTTGCATGTAGCGACCCTCCCTGTGGTCTTTTGATAGCTCATGAAATCAACTTCTCTGGGTGTTGAATGTCTGGGAATGTTGGGCTTGATGTGGGTAGTGAACCGGCATTTCCAGAGTAGATTCTGGATTCCAAAAAGACAGAGACCCCTAGAAATCACTGCTGCATAAGTTATTTCAGTGGCCGATGCCAAAGGCACTGGCCCTTCATATTTCTCAGCCAGTCCTGTGAAAGGCTATGTTCCCAATCTGGTCGCAGAAAGTCCACCTCACTTCAGCTCAGCAAAGACTTAAAAATTGAGGGTTACCTAGACTTTGTCTCTTCTGACTAAAGATGTGGGGTCCCCCCACATCTGACTAGTGGGTCAGTCTGGTCAGTTCACTGGAGGGGAAACATCATGTGAGCTTCCCCCATTGATTTTAGCAAAACATCTGCTCAGTGGTGCAGATGTCGGGCTGGGCTGCAGGAGATTTTCTGCATCTCTCCTGGACTGAACCAGCCTGTTGGACTGGACAGATTTAGGGAAAAATCTCCACTGGTATCATGATGATGACATTAAAGAGGAAAATACAATAGCACCCAAAGTCTTGAGGGGTGAACTGACCCAGCTTTGTTCCTTTCTTCCTGTGTGGACACTTGTACATTACAAAGCACACACACTGTCTTTGAACATTCAGGGCCAAATCAATTGCCAAGAGCAGGGGAAGGAAAAGTCTGGGAAGGAGGAGACAGTTCTGGTCAGGGCTCTCCCTCTCATCTCCTTGAGTTTAGGTGACATCGAGTTTCCATATTAATGTAGCCTCACTACCCTGTTTTCTTGTCTTCACAGCGCCCCCCTGTGGCAGGTTGAGCTAAGCTCAGGGAGGCTAAGTGACCAGCCCAATGTCATGCAGTCGCTTGGTGGCTGAGTCAGAGATGGTGCAGTTAGCTGTGCACACTCCTTTGGCCTTTCTGTCAGCTGTTGTGCTACTGTGCTGACCAGGCAGGTGTGGTGGAGTAAAGGACACACATGGGATTGGTGAAAAGTAAGGTTCTATTGCCAGAACCTTTCTTCCTCCCCTTCCCCCAATGTCATGACCTTGGGGAAAACGCAGGGGAGGACTTCTCCCATCTGCAAAATGAGAATGAATGGTGGGATTAGCTACCCAGGGATGGCTGCAAGAGGAGCAAGCGTGTATGGCCTGTGCTTACAAGAGCCCTGTGCCTGAGGTTTGCTGCTCTATAGTCGCCATCCTGAAAAAATTCTTAACCATTCAAATATCTCCAATTATATATTTCAGAATGTTGAACATGTCTGTAAGGGAAGTCCAAGAGGCCAATGGATGAGGGGCTTGGTGGCCTGGTCCTTGCCTCACATTCAGCCCTGCCTCTCATGACCTCGCATTCTTTTTCACCTCTTGGAGCCCAGGGGCCTGTACAGCTCCTGCATCCTTTCCCCCTCTGCACCACCCTCTGTGCATAGGTGTGCACAGGTATGGGGGGCTGGAATTGGATGTACTCTGCAGCAACTTGACCTATTCCTGGTACTGCACAGAGGCTGTGGCGGGACCATGTGTGGTGGGTTGGGGTGGAGGGCCCGTGGGAAGGGGAGACCCCGACTCAATTCCTCCACTGGTTGCAGCGTGGCAATCACCCTGGTGGCTGGTGAAAGGTGGAACCTGGCATCCAGTGGGCTTTTATGGGTGTACTGAGTAGCAGGAGGGCCCCCAGGTGCTTATGAGGATCTACACTCATCTGGTAGGTATCCCTGTGCCCCAGGAAACACAACACTAAATGGAGAGAAAAGCACATGACAAGTAAAGAGAGAGAGAGAGAGAGAGAGAGAGAGAGAGAGGAGAGGGAGTAGATATCACCTTTAAGTGTTTTTTGATCAGGGGTCTTGCACTTTCAATTTGCATTGCTCCCTACAAATTCTGGAGCTGGCTCTGCATCCCCCTCAGGCTGTGGTGAGGAGCAGGTGATACTCAGGACAGGGCCTCAGGCAGGCATTGCTCCTGGGGCTCTGTTGGGCCATTTGCCTGCTGGAGGTGCAGAGTGGCTGGGCTGTGAGGGTCCCTTCACTCAAGGGCGAGAGCCACATCAGGCTCCTGGAGGGCAGCCTCCACCCACCAAGCCCATAGCAAATGGAGGACTGTCTGCTCTCTTCCCGATGCCTGATTCCTGATGTGCTGCTTTAAGTGGGGCCGGGTAACTGGAGGAAAGTCCTTTGCTACAGTCAGAGCAGGATGGGGGCCAGGGAGGTGGCAGGCATCTGGCTGAACCCAACTGGAAGGGGAGCAGGAGGATCATCATGCAGTCACACGTGCTTCGAGTCAACTCATTTCCAGCGCGATAATGAATTCAGAAACGAGCTTCTGCAATGAACTCTCCATCAGGAGGGAGGCGGTAATTGTGCTGGTTATTAGCGATTACTCCTGGATGGGGGTTAGGGGTGTGAGCAATAGAATTAAATGAATTTCCTTTGAAAGTTCTGCTGCGCAAAGTAAGAGATATAAACGCTATATTATGCGTTTAAAATACCTTCAGGGTTTGGTTTATAGACTTGTTTATATTTATATATTTATTTGAATGTTTATGGCTTTCTCTCTGTCATTTTCACATTGGTATCTCCATACTCATTATGGTTTTATGGCCGCTTTTTGGAAATCAGTGGCTGCACACACCAGCACATGATATGATGAGAGGATATCCAGAAAAGCAAAACAAGTTTAATATTGTAGTTGAGGGGAAGAACCTTCCCCTGGGGTATGAAAGTGAAAAATAAAGCTCTTGGTCTGCATGCTTTTAGAATCTTGGTGAGTTATTGCTAGAAGGCAGCTGAGAGGTGGTCCAGTTTGCCCCTCCTTGGAGAGATGTGGAGGCAGAGATTGGGGAAGTGGGGAGACTCAGCAGAGGCCTCATCTCTCACTGTTGGGAAGTCAGGCCATCTCCTGATGTTCACTGCTGCTCCAGACCCCCCTTATCCTTCTAGACACAGGGTATCTTAAATACTGGGTTCAGTGTGCACAGGATCTAGGGCCCATATTTTTAAGGACTCCCAAAATGATTTCACTTCATTTAAAGTCAAAAGAAAAAATACATATAATCCATCTGCATTATGTTCATCTCAGAATCAACACAGTCCTAAATGTAACGTTTAATATGTTATTTTATGAAGCAAGTGACCTATGGAAGCCAAGTAAGGGGTCCCCACAAATCATAATGTGCTGCTGCCGATAGAGTCCTGGTCAGGGGGGACATGTGGGGCGTTGGGCGGCAGCCTCCTGGGTTGTCTCCAATCCACGATGCTGCGTTTCATTCCCTCCCCATTCCCCTATGCTTAAGCTCTCTGTCTCAACTGTCTTTTTGCCCCTCTGTAGAGAGATCATTTCAAACAGGAAAGGCAGTTCTGCTGGGTACCTTATGCTGGGTAAAGAGTGACAGAGACCTATGTGGGCATATACACACAGAATACTAATCCCTGCTGACTCAATTATGACCAGAAGGCAACTGAGGATGTTCCAGGTCTCGGAATCTGCACTGTCGGTGCTGGTGGGTCACACCTGTGGCATAAACGTGTGGGTGGCGCATTTATAGAAAGTTCCATTTAATAAAAACAGGGTGTGTTGGATACCTGAGGTTGGATACGTATGATGGCCAGCATCTCCCCAAATCTGATTAGCCTGAGAGGTTTCCAAGTCTCAGCAAAACACAACTGGCATTCACTGCTGAATGTCTGGGTCCCTTAAATCCACATTTTGAAACCTAATACCCAATGTGATGGTGTTCGGAGACCTTAGGATGGTACCAGGTCATGAGGGTGAGCCCTTCACAGTGGGATGAGTGTCCCCCACGCTCCCACTGCACGAGGACACAGCTGGGACTGCTGTCTGTGAAGCAGGAGGGCATTCTCACCAGATACCGAATCTGCTGCCACCTTGATGTTAGAGTCCCAGCTTTCAAAGCTGTGAGAAATAAATGCTTGTTGCTTCTGAGCCCCCAAGCACACAGTATTTTGTCAGGGCCACCTGAACGGACTGAGACCCTCGGCACCTCTTCCTTTCACATCCACACTCCAGTGCACGAGCAACTCCTGATAGCTCCACCTCTAACGCACATCTAGAACTGACTTTTCTCATCACCTTCACTGCTAGGCCGAGCTTAAGGAAACATCTGCTGGGCTATGTGAATAGCCTTCAGGCCAGGACCAGTCTTTCTGCTTCATCCTGTGCCTGAGTAGCCTCAGTGGTCCTTGGAATATGTAGCATGGAGTCCCTCCCCAGCACAAGACACCTCCAGGCCTGCCGAGCTCACTGAGGCATAAGCCTAAGTCCTTACAGGCCCACTTGGCCTCTATGACCTGGCCTCTGGCTACTTCTCTGATGTCACCTCCTCCCACAACCCTCCTCCCAGCCTTCATCGTGTCAACCCACTCCTGCTCCAGGGCCCTTGCACGGACCACCTCTCTGCTTAGAACACACTCCCTGTTAAGTCATGGCTCCTCCTCAGAAGGGCTGTCTCCAGTCATCTCTCCATCAGAGCACCTGTGACTTTCCAGCCCTTTCCCCCATGACTTCCCTGGTGCACTAGCCCGGTTAGGGTCCTGTTGGTCCCTCCCACGGAAGCTCCAGGTCAGGGACCACATCCCCCACCATCTATGGTCAAATAAGATTTGTTGAGTGAATCAATAAAAAGACTGAATTTTTATTCTTTATTAAAAATGTGAATACCTGCCCATGTGGGTAGAGTTTCTATTTCTATTACATATTTGAATCCTCAAGCCTCCTCACTCCTGTCTTACAGGTCTAGTTCCCACCTCATCTCTTCTCTAGTGGGTAGCCAGAACCCGCTGTCCTCATGTTGCCAGTGGTAGGTATTTCTTGGATGTCACTTGAGTGTGTCCCTGTCCCTTCCTCAGCCGTTGGGGTGCATTGGTCCTCGCACCGACTAAGCTGACCTGCTCACCGCCCCGCTTACCCTCTTGGCTGCTGTGCCATCCTGTGCTCCTTCCGGTCCTGAAACTGGCGCCTCTGTCCCAGGCCATAAGTTGTGTTTACTATAATTTATCATGACATCAGTATTGCTCGAAATAGTCCTCAAAAGACAGGGAAGGGAGCAGGAGAAGAGAAACCATTCCCCAGTTTATGTAAGTTCAGCTCAAACCAAGAGAAGTGCTCCATGGAGGAGCACTGCCGAGCAATACGGTGATGAAACGGAGGGCGCCAGGATGACTGTTCTGGCAAACGCTTTGCCCATTAATTCATTCACAGAACACACATTGTGAGCCTGGTGGATGCCAGATGGGCACGGGGGCCGGGTGTGTGCGTGTGTGCACGCATGTGTGTGTGTGTGTGTGTGGTAGAGGTGGGGTGTGCATTAGTTGGTGGTGGGGCAGACAGCAGGGAGATAGTTATACCACAGAGTGGTGAGGGTCCTGATGGAGGGGAGGGATCAGGGGTGCCGACGGAGTCCAGGAGAGAGAGCTCCCCGCGGGGCTGCATGTGCTGAGCAGTCCTCAACAGGAAGAAAGAAGAAAGGAGGCGCGACCGGGCCTTGCAATCTTAACGACAAGAAGCCTGGTGGGCCAGTCCCTGATGCTAGTGGAGAAACCTTGGCGGGCCCATTGCTGATGGAAGGAAGCCTTAGATTGTTCAGACTCTGCTCTCCTCTCACCCTGTGCCCCCTCCCTTGAACCAAGTAGTCTGTGACGTGTCGTACACACGGAAGTCCCTATTGCTCTCCTGGTACTCTGTATCTGTCACTCTCTAGCCTGCTAGTCTGTGCTTGAGTTCCCTGTACCATTTTTAGTGGTGCTTCTTAAACCCTACTCTAGGTCCTCCCTGGTGGCGCAGGTGGGTGAGCGCAGTGCTGTGGAGCTATCTGCAGCCTCTGCAGCATGGGTTTGATCACGGCTGGCTGGGGAGTTACTCACAGGGCGCAGCAGACCTCTCCTGCTGCGCCCGCTGCTCCCCTCAGCAGTGTATTTCAGTCAGTCTGCCTGTTCTGTTCCCCGCTCTGTCTCTGGTGAGTCCTCTAACCCTCCCGCACATCTGGACTGTACCCCGGTTCTTGCATGCATGAATAAATAAATCTTTAAAAAATTAAAAAAAAATAAACCCTACTCTAGTAGCAAATAATCTCTGTTGTGTGCATGAACCTTTCTCTCTGCTCCCCCAGTCCCCTTTTCTACCCTCTCATACTCCTCTCTGCCCCTTTGTACTCCCTCTGCCCCATAGTGCCCCCTTCTGTCACATGCAGCCTGTGTTACACCATCATCTTTGCTCTGGTAGTCAAGGTTCCTACTTAAATCACATTTTAAAAAGCAAAAAGAACGAGCCATTTGTTAAGCAACTACCCCTGCAGGTGCTTTTTGTGCTGCTCAGTGCCTTCTCCCTGCTCTGCCATACGAGCCATAGTTCCAGAAACTATTTTTTGAAGGAGCTTAGAGGCAACAGTATGGCTGGAAGGGGGTGGTGCAGAGCAAGCCCACAGTTTTACTTAGCTCAAGTACTAAAGATGCATAAAAATCCTGTGATTTCCTCTTTAAATAAGATAGAGGAAATATCTAGTCACCATATCTAAGATTGTTATGCTTAGGGCTTTATTGTTACTAATATTATTGTTATTTGGGATGTCTGGGGTGTTGGAAATGACAGGAAGGCTAAACCCTATTTCTCCACGCTTTTGGTGCCCTTCCTGGGGTAACAGTGCTGGTGACTTCTATATCTGTGTGATTTAGTGCAGTCATCATAACCATGTGTGGCTACTGAGCACTTGAAATATGGCTAGTGCTGTAAGTGTAAAATACACACTGATTTCAAAGACTTAGTAGGAAAATTTATAAAATATAGCATTAATAAATTTTAATTTTGATTATATGAAATGTTTTCATTGTATGGCAGTTGTGATATACTGGCAAAAGTAAATCCACTAGTAAAATGACCTATAACTTTCTGATTTTTAAAAGTAATATGATGGTTTTTCCGTTTTTTGCTAACAATTTCAAAATGACATCTGTGACACATTGAGGGCACACATTACATTTCTGTTGGCAGTGCTGGTGTGAACCGTGGATCTTTAGTTTCCGGATAATGTTGGTTCCAAGGGTCCTTTTAGACTGCGTGGGATTGGAGAGTAGATCTGGAGACTGATTTATTACCATCAGTCACTCAAGGAATAGCTTCTTCTTCTTGCCCACCAATGCTGTACTGAACTCTTACTAGGAAAGAGGCTAGTGTTAAAGATCACAGACACTGAGAGGCCATAACCTAGATCTGCGGGAGCAAGGGTTCGAGCCCAGCTCTGTTGGACCAGCTGTCTCGGGTCTCCCTGGCCCTCACTAGGCCACAGTGCTTTGCTTTCCCTTGTCAGAGAGAACCAGATGGAAGAGGCCAGGGGTCAAGTGCTGCCCCTTCCTGCTCACAAATGCCTATTTCTCTTGGCTCTGCAAGACCTTCTGCACTGGTAGGAACATAATATGGTGTGTTGTGGCTGTGAAGCTGAGCCCTGGGGACCAGACTCCTGCCTTCTTGTCTCGGGCCTCGGCGGCACACTTGGTGACTGCAGGGAATCAGTCTCCTGCATCTGCTTCCCTAGATGTAGGCTGGGAATGGGATGCCCATGCCCATTTATAGCAGGACTGTGTTTATACTGCTCAGCCTCCAGCTGGAAAGGAAACTGATTCTGCCTGATATCTGATGCGTGGTGTTGGCAATAGGACATCAGACTATTTAGACATACAGGCAATCGGCTGAATTTTTATTTACCATACCGACTTTTAATAGACTCATAGACTGAGGCAGGAAGGAGGGAAGAGATGGATAAATCATCTAGTGGAGTCCTCTCATTTTACACGGAGTCAGAAAGGTTGGACGTCTGCTCAGACTTGCCCAACAAAAAGATAGGAGCCGCCACATTGGGCTATTTCCCCTTGGTCAGCAGCCTTCCCCTCAGGACATAAGAGGTGCCAACCAAAATCTGGAGTTCCTGACTCCAGGATTAGTGTCCACTTGTTGCCCTGTCGAGGAGGTAAAGGCCCTGGACTTTGGTCCTGGGGCATGCAGCTGTTGCCAGCTGTTCATATTTCAGAGGACTTCTTGGGCCCAAAGACTCTACACCTTCCCCAGCTCTCCCAGTGGTAGCGAACTGGACTTACTGGCTCTCCTAATGGGTGGCAGGCGAGCTAGTCTAGGCCACAGTTATGCACCTGGTGAAATATCTGTGGCCTTTCCAGCTACCCTTATGTACATGGGCCTTCATCCCATGTAAAGCGTTCAGGTAAAAAGCCTAGAGCCTTGCTACTCAAAGTGCAAGGCCCATAAAGAGCATGTGGGAGCTTGCTAGTAACGTGAAGTCTGCAGCTCCTCCACAGACCTGCAGGATGAGAACCTGCATTTCACCAAGTTTCTAGGGAATTGGTATGTCTGGTGCAGTCTGAAAAGCCCCTCACTTAGCAACTTAATGCATTACACTCTGGAGTACCTGCATATCGAAAGGATAAGGAGAGAGCACAATGTGTAATTCAAGGAGTACACCACCAAGGGGAGTGGGAAGGGGAGTTAAGACCTCCATGTCTGACATTGGTATTTAGGTCTGTGTGTTTGGGGGAAGGCCAAGGGTGAGGAGGGTGGTAGGCAGTTTGAGAGCTCGGGCTCCTGAGTTTGACTGCTGAGGTTCAAATACTGGTTCAGTCAGTGGTGCCAGTTACGTGATCTTAGTCGGTTATGAGATCCTGGATAATTTGCCTCAGTTTTCTCATATATAAAACGGGGAAAATAGTGTTGCTATATCACGAGGTTGTTGTTAGGAAGACATAACTTAGCTTATGCCAAGCCTTTAGAATAGCACCTCAGCACACTCTAGGCACTCATTCAGCATTTATTGTGATCAATTTCCATGTATGAAACAGTGCATGGCAGTGTGGTCTCTGCCACTTGCAGAGAGAGGGACCACCTCATGGATGACAGGTGGGTCATGATGTTCTGTGCACCCTTCCATTTCAGGGGTCTGGACTTTAAATCTCTAGGGTGCCAAGATAGATGGGGAAGGAAGGCCTCACTTGGCTTCCTGCTGGGTGATTCTGAACACACATGTGAGCTCTTGCAATTGCCCAAATCCGGTGATGGTTTACAGAAAACAAAACCAATTCACCTCCAGGGAGTCCTCACTCTGTTCTGTTTGAAAATAAACATGCAATAGTTTTATGATGTGAATTATAGTCCAATAGGAAATGAACTGAGAGTGTCCAGCTTCCTTAGGATGGGCCATTCCGAAGTGGGGGGAGTCTGGGTCCATGTGTTCATGCAGAAAACAGTGTTGTCAGCAGCTCTGATGTAAGACAGGGAGAGTTAGTGCCCACAGCAAAAATCTCCATGTTCTTTGTCCAGGGAAGTGGCAGGCTTTGGTGGAAAGAACTCAATTGGGATTCAGGAGTCCTGTGCTTGTAATCTGCTGGACGTTCAGCAGATCACAGAAGAGAGTCACTTTCTCTCTGCCCTTCATCCCTCAGCTGTAAAACAAGGGGGCAGGACTCAAAGTGCCTCCAGGGATTAGCCTCCAAATCATCCTGGCAGTTAACTGGTCACAGTCAGATGTTCTGCAGTTTGACAGGGAGAGGAATCATGGTGACCACCTCCTTTTCTGAGAGGAGCCAACCTTCGAGGAAGCCCCGTGCCATGAGGGTCTGAAGGAAAGCTCATCCCCAGACACAGAAATTTGCAGCCTCTTAAGAATCCCCAAGGCTACCTTCTTCCAGCGCCCCCTGAAGCTCCCCCCTCTGCGCCCCAGCCTGGCCACTTCCCCCTTCTTCAGCAAGTTAACCAAATTCTCTCTCATGGACAGTTCAATGGAAAGTTAGTCTGAAACGACAGTATATCATATTTCATGAATTTAATAGGGTTTTCATGATTTTACAAAGTGCCTCCACCAGACACTCACAGCTGGAGGCGGCTCAGCGGGAGGCTGAAGTCCTGCATCTGGGTTTTCAACTCTTGCCAAATCCATTGAATTTGATCCGGAATGACTATGAATCTTTGGAATGTACAGTCCCTTTTCTCTTGCCTTATCCAAATAAAAAAAGGGGCGGGGGGTGGGGAGGGTGGTGCGGGGAAATGTCCTATGAGAATTCCATATGGAAACACTAAACGTGCATTATAAAGGATTTCCTATAAACAAAATCCCAGTCAGAGATGTTGGACCCTCACCATGTTGAAAACAAAGGGCCCTTGTGTGTGTGTTTGTGTGCACTTTGAAACATGTACATATATGCACTCAGGGGGCTCTGGCAGCCCCCCTTTCTTTTTCTCTCTAACTCTCTCCTTGCCATCTCTTCTGCCCCCCAAACCAGTCCCAAACTCCTAACAAGAATAAACTTTAATCGTTCTGCGCAGTAAATCCCCTACAAATAAATATCCCGGGCAACTTCAAACACGCTTAATTGGAAGCACATGGGGAGAACTCCACAGTCCTGGCCGAGGCTGCGGAGCTGTAATTTTATGTTATGATCTCCCATAAATATGTGCCATAATGAGCAGAGTTTGGGTTTCCCTTCTGTGTATCAGAAAACTGCAGGTTTGAGTTTTTTTTCACGTTCTTTTTTTTCTCTTTTGCTCTGCTTTTGTTCAGTCATCAAACTGCACATTTAACATCAGCCCCAAAGGAAAAAAGACAACCACAATCTAAACAAACTTTCTTCTCCCTTTAACCTTTCTCTGTAACTCCCTTGCTCCAAACCATGCATGACTGTCCTGTCTTTCCTTCTGCTGTAAAAGAATTATGGTTTAGGGCTTAAAAAATGTGTTCCATCACCAGAATGGGAGAAATGAGGCTAAACCACCTCTGGGCCTGCTAATGGTTTTATCATGGAATTCTGGCTGGAACAGGCTGGCGGGAAGTTTGACAGGTCATGAAGTCCACCCCCTGCCTCCACACTGCCTTTTCTAAAGCACTGTGGTCCAGGGGTATCCACCTCCTGCTCAGAGATCACCCAGACAGGAGTTTCTGTAGTAGCCTCTGGCCGCTGAGCTCCATCTCTGAGCTCACCACTAGGCAGCCTTTCACGGCTCCTGAGGAAGTCACATCATTTAAGACCATGTCTCTGCATCCTGACTTTAGAGGATGGAAGACTTTTAGATGCCATCCTTCCCAATGACCTCAGTGACTCTGGCCAAGCAGGTGGGAGAAAATCTTTCTGGCTTCAAAGGTGGGAGGGGTGGGGACCCAATGCCAAGTTCCCAGTGCACAGAATTGCTGAATATCAGACTTAGAAGGAATTTCAGAGATCAACAGTGGCTTGACCGGCAGACTTCCAGCTTGGGCCCAGGTCCTTCCAGGAATCTGGAGTCCACCTTCTCCAGCCAGTTCCCTCTACTTTCCAAAAGCCGTAATGATCAGAAAGTGGTCTCTTACTGAGCCCATATCCACCTTCTTCCTTGCATTTGTTGGTCCTCATTCTAGTCTGGAGCAGTATAGAAGAGTTTAAATTCCTCTGAATGCCACTCATATTTATTATCATATGTACATCATGTCATCATATTACTATCATATCCATATCATATTCACCCCACTTTTCCCTTTCCAAGGATTAAACAAAGGATCAGCCCAGCTTTTTCAAAACCCTTCCATAGATGGTCTAAGGCACTAGGTAGGGACTTGGTCTTTGCTTGTTCTACCTACAAAGTGGATATAATGATGCCATTCATTCTTACTGTTCAGAATGGCGGCAAGGATTTCATGACAAGGAGGTTGCTTCCTCTATGCGTCTTCTTCAGCCCTGACAAGGTACTAGCATTGGCTGGGGAGCATGGGGACAGTCGCCCACAGCTTCCCATCCTCATTATTTTCACTGCCTTTCCTAGTTGTGTGGCCTTGGGCCAGCCTTTTCAGCTCTCTAGGGATCTGTTTCTTTCTCTGGAAGAATCAGATAGCTGAATTAAATGACTTTCAAGATCCTTTCAATTCAACAGGCTCAGAAGGACAGGTATTGATGCTAAAACCCTGGAGCCAAAGCCCTGGAAACTTCTTATCTCAGATTCTCCTGCCTTTTCATTTATCAAGTAGTGCTGACGGTGCACTATACCAATAAGAGGGTATGACTCTCATGGGCCTCCCCTGGTGGTGCTGAGCTGTGAAGCTGCCTGCAGCCTCTGCAGTGCCGGTTGGATCCCCCGCTGCCAGTGAGGGTCCCACATGGCACACAGACCTCTTCTGCCATTCCTGCTGCTCCCCTCAACAGTATATTTCGTCAGTCTGCTTGTTCTATTCCCTGCTCTGTCTCTGGTGAGTTCTCTCACCCTCCTGCATTTCTGACTTTACCCAGTGCTTGTATAAATAAATAAATAAATCTTTAAAAAAATAAAGAGAGTATGACTCTTGACTGCTGGGAACCTACTTTCTAGTCCATGAGACAAGAAATACGCAGAAGACAGAATAGGGATCAGGGCAAGATGCTTTCTAACAAGGGTATCCTGGAAAGTGTTTCTCACCCTTGTGCTGACACACTAGCTGTTTGGTGGTATGTTGCAAGCCAAGTGCTATCAGTAATAGTTAAGGGATTTAGTGTGTGAGTGCATACTTAAAAAAATCAAGGAGAATAAAGATCTTTTTTCTGTAATGTCAGTCTCATTCATGAATGTTCTAGTAAAGGTCCTTAAAGTGGTCCTTACGGGCAAAATTACAGCTGGCATTTTATCTCCACTGCTTCCTATAACCTAAACCCCTTTCTCCGATTTCCTAACTGTTGGATTCCACCTTTAACTATACCTCCAACTCTACCTCACCTCCAACTCTACCTCAGCGCACAGGACCTGTGGGTGTCCCCAGCTTGCAGGTAGTGATAAGCAAAGGCTACAAACCACTCTGTGAATGTAGACTGAAAGAGGGTGGATGAAAGAGACCCGTGGAGTCTGATAGGACAGAAAGGCCTTAAAACATGGACAAGCTTGCAAAATGCTAGTCAGGGGCTGGCAAAGCCCCCACTGTATATCACCTGGACCATGGCAGCGGCCTGTGGTTCTGTCTCACTCTTGTTTCTTTACAGAAAGAACATTCTCCATCCAAAAGGTAGAAGAATCTTTTGAAAACACAAATTAAAGCTTTGTTTTTCACTTTGGGTTCTTCCATCACTTTCTAATGCAGTGGGTGTAAAATCCCAATTCATTCCAAGAACTCCATGCTTTATAAGAACTAACTTCTATCTCTTTTCTGCCTAACTTCCTACCTTCTCTGTTTTTGTGTTCCCCTCCCTAGATACCCTAACAATCCTGATGTTCCCTGGATGAGTCAGGCACACTCCTGCCCCAGGGCCTTTGCACTGGTGGTTTCCAGACAAATGACTCATTCCCTTACTTTATTGAGGTCTTTTCAAGTCACCCTTCCTGATCACAATATCTAGAAGAGATTTTCTCCCTTAAATTCATAGTATTTATTATTACCCATCAGTGTATCATATGTTTCTCCACACGTTTCTTTATTACCTATCTTTATCACAGGAGGGCTGAGGACTTTGTCTCCTCTGCTTCTGTATTCCCCACACACCCAATACATGCATGGTGAGTGAGTGAATGAGTAAAGCCTTACTGTTCCTAACAAGGGGCGCTGGCACAGAGAAAGCCTTGGGCCTGCTTAGGAGGAGGCAGCCCAGGCACTCACATCACATGGAGTCCTTGCACAGAGGCGCCACCAGCACATCCCCTGAGAATAGCTCATAGGGAGAGAGGGGAGAGAGAGAACTAGGGCATCTGGAGTGGGGCAGGTGCTGTGAATAGGTGACTATCCTACAGCTTCACCCCATTATCTGGGCCTGGAGCCCCAGGAGGACTATGCTACCTCTGCCTCACAGGGGAAAAGGTCATTCGGGTATGCCTATGAGTAGGAAGGTTTCTAGGATCTTAGTTCATCACCTGTTTGTGTTGAGCATTAGTTTTTATTGATAGGAGGTCATAATTTTCGAATGCAAGAGCTAAAATGATCCTTATTCAGTCATTGATTCAACCAGTATTTGTTGATTCCATATCACGTGCTGTTTTAGGCACTGGAAATACAGGAAGTAAAGAGAAGAGATACAAAATGCTTCTCTCAGGCAACTTATATTCTAGGGAGGGGAGATAAACATCAGAATACATATGTAAGTGACACAGTGTGCTAGGGAGGAAATACATAGGAAAGAGAGTTACAGATGGAGTGGCCAGGGAGCACCTCCCTGAAAGGTGTCACCTGAGAGAGAGAAGGGAGGGTCAGGGGATGACAAGGCGGTCTCAGTGGCTGACCCTAGAGCAGGGCACAGAGGGGAGGAGATGGCATCAGAGAGGGCAGTGGTGGTGACTTGGCCCTGGGAAGCCACAAGAGGATTAGTAGAGGACGACCTGATCTGCTTACACTGATCACCTAGACCGGCTCTTTCATTCTAGTTACAAGGAAAATGCTGAGAGGTCAAATGACTGGTCTACAGCCAGGATTTCTGACAGAGTCAGAAAAAGAATTCAGCCTGTATATTGTCGAAGGTTTCCCGCTTTTGGTTTCCATATTCCATTTTGTTCTATATTCAGAACCCTGCTGCCAACGTCAGATTCTTGAAGCATAAACCCAGCTACCAAGATGAAGGGCTTTGCTGAGAGTCACACACAGCTAGAGCCAAGACCCAGGACTTTCAGAGCCCAGGCTACTGCTTTGGTGTCACGGAACTCTCAGAGGAGATGGCCTTCATTCTCCACCCTGAGGCTCCTGGGCCTGCCTCACCCCCTGGCTAATCAACAGGTGTGTTTCTGAACATGGCCCATTCACCTCCAGCTTCTGAAAAAAAATAGAGCCTCATTATCTGTGCTCCCACACATTCCCGACAGCCGCTTGATGGGAGGCATAGCCCTCGGAGGAGGGCAATTTCGGAGGCTAAATTGGCATGCAGAACAGAGGAAAAAGTATAGCCGTGTGTTCATTAGCTGCCTGCAATATCACACATTGAAAGCTGGAAAGAATGTGTGGTAATTAGTAAGTGCCCAGGATCCTGGCGGAGTCGGCGCAGGGTGAGAAGAGGCGTGAGGGCCTGTTAAGGTGCAAGAGATCTGGCCTCCTCTTAAATTAATCTAGCCCCTGGGACAAGCACTGTTTCTGCCTGAAGTTGTAAAAAGGCAACTGCCATCAAAACTGCCATCACTGACAACATCCCAGAAGTGGCAGGAGGCCGTGTCACTGTCTCCGTGGGACTCTGACTCTGCCGCTAGCTCGTGCTGTCCGGGGCCGCAGCCACTTGCCTCGTGCAGCTGGCCCATGGGCAGATGCGCTGCACCGCAAAACACACGCTGCTTCAAAGACTCAAGATGAAGCCCAGAATGTAAAACAGCTCGTTAGTAACCTTTTACAAGGACTGGGCTTTGAAGCTATATTTTAGATACACTGAGCTAAAAAAAAAATATTAAGATTGATTTTGGCTGTTTCTTTTTTTACAATTTGAATGAGGCAAGCAGAACATTTAAAATTACATATGTGGCTTGCAATCAGTGGTGTGCTGGAACTGGCTTATTCCAGTTCCTAAGAGCCAAGGTGTGTCCCCTGTGTTCAATGAGATCAGGCTGGTAGCTTGAAATCAGCTATGGCGGGAATGTGAAAGCCTTGGAAACGGAAATGAAATTGGTAAATGTCTCAAAGTAGGACTTTTTTAAAAAAAATATTTATTTGTTTTTGCATATAATAATTGGGGTTCAGACCAGAGGTGCGGGGGGTGAGAGGATTCACCAGAGACAGAGCGGGGAGCAGAACAGGCAGACTGACTGAAATACACTGCTGAGGGGAGCAGTGGGTGAGACAGGAGAGGTCTGCTGCGCCATGTGGGTAGCTCCCTGGCTGGCCAACATACCACTTCTCACATCATATTTCTAGGTTAGTTTTATTTTAGATGTTTTGCCTCCCAAGATTTCTTTTCTGGATGTGCAGGTCGAGTGTGGGTATTTTGTGTTTACCTCTGTCTCTTTCCCCTAGTGCTTATATTACTCCATTCATTAATTTTTTCATTTATTATAATTAAATAAGTACTGCACATCAGGTACTCTTTTAGACTATGAAGATTTATGGTGAATAAACCACAATGCTGCACTTGTGGCATTTAGGAGCTAGTGGGAGTGACCACTGTGAGAATCGAAGTTAGGGGAAACTTCTGTGGTAGAGTTGGGGGCCAATGAATAGTACAGCCTGCAGTACCTGGATGGGGTGAGAAGCAGGGACAGGAAAGGTTTCACAGTGGAATGGCTATTTGAACTCGGTTTTAAGGACAAATAGGAGTTTATCAGGAAGATCATTTCAGGCATGTTGGGGTTGCCAAGCTACTTGGGTTGTCACAGTGTAGAAGACAAGGAGAAATGATATTAAATGAGAGTAAAAGAGGATTTTTGGAAGACAAGGAAGGCTTTGTATAACATGCTAAAAAGACTCATCAATGTATTTTCTTGGGCCTCCCTGGTGGCGCAAGGGGTTAAGATGCAACCTATGAAGCTATCAGCAGCCACTTAGCACGAGTTCGATCCCCGGCCAGGGAGCTACCCACATGGCACAGCAGACCTCTCCTGCCTCACCCATTGCTCCCCTCAGCAGTGCATTTCGGTCCATCTGCCTGTTCTGTTCCCTCCTCTGTCTCTGGTGGATCTCTCGTCCCCCACACCTCTGGCCTGTACCCCTGTGCTTGTATGCATGAATAAATAAATATTAAAAAAAAAACATAAAAAACTGTAACTCCAAACCAAAAAAAAAAAAAAAAAAAAATTCTCTCTCCTCCAATATGTCTTTCCAATTGTGGAGAACTGGAGTGTAGAACATTTTAACCTTTCAAACCTCATCTCCCAGGCACAGGAGTTCCATGAAAAAGAGAAGGGTTTTGATGCCTGACCCTAGAAGGTATTGGGGAGATCAGACTAGAAAGCTGGGAGCAGGAGGAAATGGACTCAGAGACTCGATGTGTGGAGATTGGAGGTTCTACTTCACCATGTGGAGTGTCCCCATGTGACCTGGGACAACCATCCCCTCGCTGGATTTTAGCTTCCTCAGCTCTAAAATGAATAAGTGAATTAATCTTTTGTACTATAGCTATAGTATTATAGCTATAATGTACTACAGCTATAATATTTATATTTTTGTTTATTATGATTATAATGTCGATAATGTTCCGTCTAAAACATGTGACTAGAATATTTTTTATAGCTCAGAAAATAAATTCTAAATGAATTTAGTTTTTATTGATGTAGTTTTGGCCAGTATCACAAATGTTCAGCACAGAATGGAAATAGATAATGGAAAACAAAAGCACCTAATGGAAAATAAAAAGCTTTCTTTTCTCTGAACTTTACACCCCTGCTCTGATAATGATGATACTACTAATACCTGAAGTGCATGCAGAATTTCTGACTGAGCAGAGATGCCTCTGCTGTGACAAAGGAAGGCAGCTGTCTTTCCCCAACATGCCCCTTCTTTTCTCTGTCCTGCAAAACAGCCCGTCTGCCTTCCTCTTCCCCAGCCTGGTGTGGCCTGATCATCCCTCTCCTTTTTGCAAGAAAATGTTTCATTTTACTCTTCATTATGTTTACTGAGGCAGTGTTCACAACACTGTGTATGTTCTAAGGGTACAGGTTCATCCTCTTCAAATGTAAATGAGCACACCACACCCACAAAGAAAGTCCCAAGTCCTCCACCCTTGTCCATTGTATCCTGTCTTTTGCTTTTTTAAATATTTATCCTCTGCTTTATTTTTAAAATTAATTTCTTAATATATTTTTTACATCATTTTTCATTTTTGTACAATGTATGCATTTTCATCTTGGTTATAGTCCCTGTAAAATTCCCACCACCCATTCATCCGTGAACTATCTCCATGGTCCTTTGTGCTCTTCCCACCCTTGTTTTGATCCTACTCTCTTCTCCTGCCCCCCCCCACCCCGTAGTATGTCTCTGGTTTATAGTTGCCTATTGATTTTGATTTTTACTTTATTATAATTAGTTTTTTTCCCTGATCCCTTATTTGGATCCTCCACATTCCTGCTATAAGTGAGACCATCGGAGGGGCGGAAGAGCTAAAAAGAAACTTCTCCAAAGAGGAAATGCAAATGGCTAACAGGCATATGAAAAAATGTTCAACATCTCTGGTAATCAAGGAAATATAAATCAAAATTATAACGAAATACCATTTTACACCAGTGAGAATGGCACATATTAAAAAAACTAGTAACAACAAATGTTGGTGAGGATGTGGAGAAAAAGGAACTCTCCTACACTGCTGGTGGGAGTGCAAACTGGTCCAACCACTATGGAAAACTATGTGGAGGTTCTCAGTCTGCTAAAAATGGAGCTTCCATATGATCCAGCAATTCCACTACTAAGTATCTACCCAAAGGACACAAAAACAGTAATTCAAAAGGACACCTGCATCCCTATGCTTATTGCAGCACTACTTACATTAAGCAAGCTATGGAAACAGCTCAAATGCCCAAAAAAAGATGACTGGATCAAGAAGATGTGGTACATATACACCATGGAATATTACTCAGCAATCAAAAAAGATAAACTCACGCCATTTGCAGCAACATGGATGGAGCTGGAAGGGATCATGCTCAGTGAAATAAGCCAGCAAGATAAAGAAAGATACTGTCTTTTGCTTTTAATCCTTCCTTTGTGAATTTCATTAATAACAGTACAGCCTTCTCTCTTTTTCCTTCTACCACTACTATTATAGGAGACTCCGCTATTTTGCTTTGTCTCCTCTGTCCCTAGTGCTTCACTCTCAGGTGCCTCCCTCCCTGTCATCCTGGACTGCTCATATCAGCAAGGCCTGATTACAGGTGTGTTTCCCCACTGGCCATGTTCCTCTTCATTGGGGGAGGCCACGCATTCAATGGTGAGAGTCCTGTCTCTTCTGCCTCAATCTGAATCTTGGCTGTGCCTCTTACTAGTTTTGTGACCGTGAGCAAGTCACATAAACTCCTTGAGCCTTAGCTTTCTAATCTGTAAAACGGCATTCACAAGACCACCTGCAAGACAAGCTGTGGTGAGGACTGAGGAGTTATGCAGTCATTAGAATGGGGACCGGTTGATAAGTCCTCCATCACAATCAGCTGCAATGATTCTCATCTCCTTCTCCCTTACACTGCTTTCTCTTGGGGTGCCCAGGCAACACTGTCTTCCAGGCTTCCTCTCCACTAAAGCTTAGACTTCTAAGGTTGCTCTGCAGAGTCTGTGTCCTTTCTAGACACACCTTAGAGGCCAGTGCTCTCAAGGACTGTCCTTTCTCGACCTCTTTGCCTCAGAATCTCATCTATCCCTGAGACTTTAACTAAGCTAGTTCTGCTGACAATATCCATATTTCTTTTTTCAAATTCTGGCTCTTTTATTACACAAGCAATCCATGTTCATCATAATGACATACAGCTAAAAATGACAGCATTGAACCGTGAAAGTGGATTTTTTCCCCTTTTAAAGAAGGAAACACAATTTTAAGACATTTGAAAATAACTAACTTAAAACACCACCACCTTACAGCCCTGATAATGTGAACACCTGAATATGTCTTAGAGCTTCACCACCTCCCAACCCCACTGATGAGAAAAAGAAAATGTCCATGACGTAGTTTTTCCCTTGTAAAAAGTTATATACCTACAACCTTCATTTGTGATCTCATTTGATCTTCATAACCTCCCTGGGGTAGATTGTGGAAATCTCCCCAGTTTCTCCTCTGTCTCCTTCTAGGTCCTTTACAAAGAAGCTTCACAGCTCTTCCCATGAAGAGGTGAATCTAGATCCCCATTCCTGTATCTGGGCTGGCCTAGTTACTTGCTTTGACTAGTAAAGCTCAGCAGAGGTGACACTGATAGTTATGACTTTAGGCCTCCAAAGACCTTGCTTCTTCTGCTTTCTCTGTTTCAGCCCCTGTGTGAACCTGTTTAGCTCAGTCCCCTGGAAAATAAGAGATGACATGGAGCAGAGTTGAGTCACCTATTTCATCCCAGCCAAGACCTCTGACATGTGACCAAGCTTAGGAAAGCCAACCTTCACTGACTTCCAGATACCAGCAGACACCTGACCAAGGCCATCCCACACTAGCCACCTTCCAGCCAAACTCAGTTCATGAGCTAAATGATTTTTTTTTAATTTCCAAATGTGGGATGGTTTTTTCACAGCACTGATACCCTCACTCTGAGAGAAGCAGGGGAGGAAAGACAGTTATTCTCTTTTATAGGTAAGGAGTCGGAGGCTTGATGAACCAAAGCTGCAGTTCCTATTCAATACTGTTTATACAATTAACAGTGGTTTTCAATTATTAGTTGGTCACAGAGTTTCTCCAGCAAGCAAAACTGTATGGAGTCCTAACATGAAAAACCAGTCAAAAGAGCAGTCTTTCCATGGAAACTCTCACAGAGCCCAAAGGCCCGATACCCTTCCTCCTGCTTAATTCTTTTTTTTTTTTTTTTTTTTTTTTATAGAGGCATGTTTATTTCTTTATTTATTTGCTTTGTTTGTTTGTTCTGTCTACACATGCACTGGGTACAGTCAGAAGCGCGGGAGGGTGAGAGAATTCACCAGAGCCAGAGCGGGGAGCAGAGCAGGCAGAAGGACCGAAGTACACTGCTGAGGGGAGCAGCGGGCGGCAGGAGAGGTCTGCGCGCCATGTGGGACCCTCCTCCGGTGGCCGGGGAGCAGCCGGGGATCGAACCGGCGCCGCAGAGGCCACGGGCAGCTTCGTAACCCAGTGCTCAACCGCTGTGCCACCGGGGAGGCCCCCTCCTGCTTAATTCTTTTCTGCATAGAAGCAGCCCTTGAGAGGTGCAGTTCAACACCCATTACTCTTACACCACCCCTGATCTGCCCCCAAAATACACATGGAGTAGCTACTGTGTCTTAGACTTGGCCTTAAGACACTTGGCAGCATGCACGGCAAGCAGAATGTGTAGTTTAAGATCTATACAAAACTCGTCTAGTGTGAGCAAAGCAACATCTGAATTAATGATGAACAGCAGTGGCATGTGCATGAGTGATGAGATTTGTGGTAGAACCTCTAGGCCCTTAGGGTGCAGTAGAAATGGTGGTTTATTGGGAATAGTGAGCAATGAGATTATGTAGAAAGTGGACACACAAGAGGGACAAGATTTTAATGGGTGAAGGAGAAAGGGAAGAGGCATCCAGGAAGGATGCCAGGGGAAGGGAAAAGCGTTGTGATTTGAGGGGAAGGTCAGTAGGTTTGGCCCACAGGGCTAGAAACTTCCAGAACCTGGAATGAGGTGAGTAAGTGACAAGTGTGGACGTGAGCTGCCTCTCTGTGGGACATGGCCAGAGCAGTCCTTTAACGTCCATGTCCGCCATTGTGGCCTTCTCTGGTTCCTCCCCAAAGACTAGTTTATCATTTATCTGAACTCATGTCCTGCACCAAGTATTTCTAGACTTTTCTCTTCTTCCAGTGTGTCTGTTTCTCCAGGGAAGAGCTGCTTTCCTTCTTTCTTTATGTCATTCTTGAAGGTGAATGTTTATCGGGAGTGTCTGACACATATGCATTGGCTAAATGATGATCTCACTTTTGGATGGATTTCTGTAACTTGCAACACTGGGCTCTAAATTCCTCCCCAACCCTGCCATTTAAGGGAGCCCTGAAGATTATTATGAACCCCACCTCTCTAGCATTTTGATCAGGGTGTGAGGTGCTAACAGATAGACAACTGCACCTAACAGCTTTTAAATCTAAAGCTTCTGAGTTGTAAGGCATGGGAAGGGCCCATTAGTCATTAATGACTGGTAGTGGGAACTTTATTAAGCGAGGTGTGCTGGCTTTAAACATACCCACAAATTATTTATCATTCCTTTCATCAAAATGTGGAATTCAACTCCCCCCCTCTTGATTATGGCTGACCTTAGTGACTTGCTTCCTACAAATAGAAAGTGACAAGGGAAATCACATGAATTCTGAACCTAGCTCATAAAAGGCAATATGGCCTGTCTGGTTCTCCAACATTGGACATGTGCCTTTGGGGCCCTGAGTCATGGTTTTAATTTTCTGTATTTTGATGCTTTAGCATGTGGGGTCTTGCTGACCCTGGAGGGATCTCCCCCCAAATAGCTGGGAGAACATCTTTTATAACCAATAGAGAGCCCCCTCACTACCTCCCTTATTGGGTTACCATTCATCCACCTGCTCTCATCGTCCCAGGGCCAAATATCAGACCACTTGGGACAACTTCTATGTCCCAGAGCCTGTAGAAATTATTCAAATAAGACAACTCTAACCCTGTGTACTCTGCCTCACCTGTTCCTTCCTAGGGAAATACAGTAAGTCCTTACTTAACATTATGCATAGGTTTTTAGAAACTGTAACTTTAAGTGAAATGACACACAATGAAAGCAGGTCCTCAAATAACATTATTTCATATAACATCAATGAGAAAAAAAACAGTCTCAGCCCATGTTTCTCATCAACGTTATAGAGAAATGGTGATGAATGAGCCAGTTATTTGAGGACTTGCTGTGCAATGAAGGCTCTTGCCTATGCTGCTGCCCTCCCTCCACCCCTTCACCACTGCTGTGCCCTCCCCCCCACTCTGGGAACCTGGGAGTATAACAAGCTCCTTTTTCAGTGTGAGTCATCCCTTAATCCACTGCCTTCATCATCATAATAAAAACTACATTTGAATAATAATAAAACCTACATTTGAAAACTCAGTGTAAGAAGTCTGGGTACCCCAAGACACCATGCTGGAGAGACCATCTGGGGAGGTGACACAGAGGGAGGGACATGCCTGAGGAGCCCCTACTGTGCAGCCTTCTCTGTTCAGATATAAGGAGAGTCTTCAAGAAGATCCTTGCTCTAGCCACCTTTCAAGTGCAACTTCGGGGAGACTCCAAGCAAGAAATGCCAGTCACTCCAAAACCATGAGAGATAATATCATAAATGACCATTGTTTTGTATTAAGGTTAGATGCTCTATGAAAGAGGCATAGGTGTTATGAACAAGAGGGATGATCAAAATCGTGGTTCTATTGGGTTTGTTCCTAATCCCTTTGACTGCCAGACTACTGTTTATGCCACTTTAGGATCATTTAATTCCTGAAATTTGAAATTCCTCTAGTTCTAGCACAATGCCATAGACTATATTTCCTCCTCCAAGCCCCAGAGGAGCACTGGTAATATCTCTCTTGTATTACTTCATGCAGTGCCTCAAAGAAAACATCTAAAACTGTTTAGGAATATTTCTAGGGGCACCAGGACAAAATTCAGAGCTCAGAATGGCCAATCAAAAAGCAGGGGCGGGGGGGGGGGTGGGGGGAGGGGTGGAGAAAAAGAAAACAAGACAAACTAGGCTTTCAAAGAAAATTGAGGATCTGGAGAGCCTTCAACTATTTTGATTTATATTTAAACATTTCTCGAGATTGAAGTCTTGATTAGCCCAGTCCTCTCAAGTTCTCCCTCAGCCCTGATTTATGGGAAGGCCAAACCAGAGCAAAATGAAAGCAAAATGAGGTATTCTTTAAAATTACCTCAGAGCACTTGAAGGAGGGCACAAGTGCTAAGGTGGAGATTAAAAAGGAAGCGATGAGATGTGCTCTGGGAGCCCTAGCCCTGGGGACGCCTGGCAGTGTGGGCGAGGCACCTGTGAAGGATGGGTTACAATCTCTGCAGGTGAAACCCCTGCAGGAAGCTTTGTTTGCCTTGGCTCCCCATAGACTGAGCTCTCCATCAAAGTGTGGATCTGAGAGCCCAGGCTGGCATTTTGATTTAGTGACCCTTCCATTACCAGCTGGAGGGGAGAAACTTCAAATGTGGAGAAAATGACAGGGGAGTGGAGAGAGAGAACTGGCTGCTGGTGGGTTGTAATACAGAATTTAGACTCACTGCGCCTCGGGCTGAATCACCTGTAGACCCAGGTGAGAGGAGCCTATGATCCAATTTTCTACTATGACCATCCTCCAACCATGCCTTCCAGCCTCCTACCTAGACAAGAAAACCATGGGACCAAGAAGATGTGTTTGCTTGGAGTTCATTATCCTCTTCTTGACTTTATCATAGGTACCTGGGATCTGTAATTCTCCTACCATATGGCTCCAAGCCCACGTCAGGGGCTGCGTGGGTTGCCTCGTTGGTTTATCCTTTTGAAAACAGACTACAATAGTACTATACATATTTTGAGTCTTAAGGGGTAGCCAAGAGGGGGCTATTTATAGGACTCTGTGAAGGACCTTGGACACATGTTTGGGGAAATGCACATGGATGTGCACATAGCCCTTAAAATGTGGGATGGAGCCAAGGGTGGGAAGAGAAGAGAGGTATAGACCAGAGACTGGAACCGACATGCTGTCGGGCTTCCAATGTTGGTACAGAAAGCTGAGAATTCTAAATTCAAACTTGGCTCTCTGGGTTGATACAAAGGTGTATCTGTCAGTGGAGGAGAAGGGAACATATTGTTTTTGACACTTGTTATCTTGATTTATAACTCTTGTGTATTTAGCCATATGGCATGTGTGAGTCTCCATATGTCCTCTTGCCCAGACCTGCAAAAGTTAGGAAAGGGTCTGTGCAAAGGTCAGAGGCTGAGTGTGCTGCTGATCTGCTGTGTCAGCTGTGGTGAGCTTTCTCCTGCCTTCTCCTTTGAGGATGGAGTAGTATTTGTAGGATAGCTTTGCTCTCAGCTTGAACATCTTTCACAAACCTGGTCAACTCATGAGTCAGCAGTTGATGCTCTCATCTATAAAAGGGCCCCAGAAGATCTATGGAACATTCAGGATGCCATCTAGGTCCTAGACCTACTTCTAACCACTATTCTCTTCCCCTCCATGAACATTCTGTTCTGTAGCATAGACCTCTTTACTGCTCTTCCCCACTCTTCTAACACACACACACACACACACACACACACACACACACTTAACCCAGAGTGGGCAGCTTTCTTTCTCTCAATTTACTCATAACACTTATCCTGCTTTAATACCTATCCTCCCCCTCTACATACATCTAAATACTACTCATTTCAAAAGATCTAGTTTCATGTTGAACTTGTAAACTTTGCTTATTCATTAATTTATTCAATGACTAATCATTGAAATGCTGATGTGCACCAATTTTTGGGTTATAGCCTTGTAAACACTTGTTTTTCTTCTACAACTCACCTTGACCTCGATTTTTTCCAATTTATACTTCATATAACATCAATACTACTAAATTTTAACAAAATTTAAAGATTACTCTCCAAATTTTCTTATTTGTAGATTTTGTATCTGAAACTAGATGATATATTTCTTGTGAACAGAAATTCTCTGTTGGAATTTTACATTTCACTCAGTGGCTAGCAGAATGTACTGGTATAAAGTTGCTAGGCAGCAAAGATCTACTGCTTAAATGACAGGCAGAATGATGGAAAGATGGATTTCTTTGTGGCCAACTCCTCTCTCACATAAAGGAATTCGCACAGAATTCAGGTGTTCTGCCTTCCATTCACTATTACTCCTTTTTATCAATCCATTGGATTATTTCTAATATATTATGCATCTATCATGCCTGAATTTATTCAGGCCCTTTGAACATACTCATATTTTGGCTTGCAGTCTTAGTAAAGATGATTTCTTTATTACAAATTTGAGTTTTTACTTATAATTTATAAAAATTTCTTCTTCCAGACAAGCATGTGCTGAAATAAATAGGGTCACTCATTTATTATTGCTTATTATTTCCATATGACTTTGGCAGACCTGAAACTCCTGTTTCCATCATTTTTCTTTTAGAAAACAGCTTGTATGAGAACAGCGGTTCTCAAAAGTGTGGGCCATGGTTCAGGACCATCAGCATCATCTGGACACTTGTTTGCAATGTAATTATCAGGACCTGGCCCAGATCTACTAGTTGAACAAGCCCTGCAGATGGTTCTGATGCATGCTAAGGTTTGAGGACCACTCTATTAATTGAAAGAACACTGAGCTGGCAGTGTGGATTTTGAATTTTGGCTCTGATTTTATTATTAAAAGGCTGTGTGACTCACTCTGAGACTTAGTGTCTTCATGCCAGTTTTTCTGTTTTGGTATCTTTGGGGATAAAGGTGGACTATTTGCTTTTTAGTTTTTTGACCAGTGACATGGTACAAATAACAATGATATTTCATAAAGTTTTTCTAAAATATCAAATAAACCAATGCATGTACACCCTTTCAGGATTCCTTTTTTAAACCTCTCAGAATTCTCAAGCAGTCAGGTTCTCACTATTTTATGCCGGATTTCACAATCAAGAAATCTTGGTTTCGGGCCTCCCCGGGTGGCGCAGCAGTTGAGCGCTGGGCTGCGAAGCTGCCTGCAGCCTCTGCAGCGCCAGTTCGATCCCTGGCCACCAGCGAGGATCCCACATGGTGCACAGACCTTTCCTGCCACGCCCGCTGCTCCCCTTAGCAGTATATTTCATCAGTCTGTCTGTTCTGTTCCCCGCTCTGGCTCTGGTGAATTCTCTCACCCTCCCATGCTTCTGACTGTACCCAGTGCTTGTACAAATAAATAAATCTTTAAAAAAAACAACTCAAAAAAAAAAAAAGAAGAAATCGTGGTTTCTACCACATATAGGTGCTACAGTTGATCAAAGAATGCATACACACTCGACACCTGACTATCCAGTGTACCTGAGGTGTCTGAATAAATGGCACATACAATAGATAATAAACTCAGAAGCAGCAGCAGCTTGGGTTTTGAGTTGGGATTTCAAGATAGGCTATAGAGAGATGGGTAGGGTGGATTAAAATGGGGAAACAGCAGAACAGTGAGTAGACCTACTGGCAGCTGGATGCGTGTTAAAGGATATAGTAGAAGAAAATCTGAAAAGGATGTTGGGGCCAATGCTGAGGGTCTTGATGGTAGGCAAAGGAGTCTGGAAATTCCAAGTAAGAGGTCACTGGTCTTGTTTTAGATTTCTCTTGGGTTAGTGGCATATTCATCTGGTAATATGTAGGGGGAACCCAGTCAGGAAAGATAGAGAAGTCTGAAGCCTGAACCCTTGAAATCTGTATTGGAAACTGCCTTGGCTGCCTCAAAAGAGCCAGTCTAAATGTATACGTATTAATTAACCAACAGTTTTAAGGACTCACTAGCATAACTACAAAGTTTTTGATACCCCAGAGGAAAGGAAGCAAGTTCATCATAGTGTAGTTCTCAATTCTGGCTACGTATTATAATCACTGGGGAGCTTTAAAAATCCATATCTGACTCCTACAACCAGAGGTTTTGATTTCATTGGTCCAGGATGGGGTCCATGCATTGTTATGTTTTTAAATCTCCTCAGGTGATTCTGATGTGCAGATAGGGTTGAGGACTGTCAACCCTGGAGGATCCAGCAGGTATCATTGTAGGTCTCAGCAAATGTTCAATCAACCCCATCAACTCATAAAACATGCTACTCAATGAGGATGTTTCTATTGTTTCAGATATCAGTTGTCTGGTTTTTGGTGGCTCTTGGAATAATGGAACACATTGCTATGGTTTTGCCAGACTAGAGAGTTCAGGAGACATGTGTGAGCTTGGCTGGCATATTAAAAAAATAGGAAGCCAGCAGATAACATCAAACCAAAAACAATCCTAGACATCTTACTGTAGAACTGAGGCTAAACGAGGAGAAGGGGTAACATGGAGAGAAATGGGGGAAGGGCCCATGGACTATGGGTGTCTTTGTGGGGAGTGTAGTGTGGTAACATATATCTGAAGAGGTGTGACCCTATACCTCTAAATCATATACAGTGTTGTAAACCAATGTTATCTTTATCTCAATAAAAAAAAATGAAGTGTGGGGCTCGTTGAAGGGAACTATGGAAAACACTCATTGCAGGCATCTCTAAGGCCCAGCAAGGAGTCAGGGACTACATACAAGTCAGGACCATAACTGAAAAAACATTGTCTGATTTCTTGGGCTTTTATAACCATCACATGTTTTTTTTTTTTTTTTTTCCTGCCTTTTCCTCTGTGTACCCCTAGCAACTACCAGTAAATCTTTGGAATTTAAAAAGGATGTCAAGCTAGTTTCAGGGCTTGAAAGGAAAACTGGAGGGCTCAGTCAGCAGAGAATCTTGGAGGCAAGGAACCCTCAAGTTAGGCCTCTATAGGGCTACTTTCAAGGGAACTTGATTAAGACTGCCAGGAAGAAAGCCAGCTGGGGGCTGGAGGAAGTCCCTGTGGCTCCATTGTATTTAAAAGTACAACTAACCCAATACCCAGCACATAGAATTTATTAAATAAATGTTTGTCAAACTGACATGTGTTCTAATCCTGGCCTGCATTCCTTCTGGGCTACATATTGTTGAGCATGTTCTTTATTCCTCTAGAGCTTCAGCTTCCTCTTCTATAAAGGGGAATAGCTCATATTCTTACTTCCAGTCTTTAGGAAGTACCCCAAATGGGAAAATGAACTGATAAACTTTAAAGAGTTTAGGGTTAGAGTTTAAAGAGACATGCCTTTGATGACAGAATTTCCTCCAAGTCTCAAGTGTTAGCTTAAATGTTCATATATAATGTTGCATTCATTCACTCATACAACTTTTACTGAGTGCCTACTGCGTGCAGGCACTACTTTAGGCACTTGGAACACTTGGAATTCAACAACAACAATAAAATAGATCCTAGTTTCAAGTTGTGCCTATTCTAGTAGAAAGAGATGCAGTAAGCTCTGTAATTTATTTGTGTTTGTTTAAGATAGAAACAAGGAAGGATTATTTAAAAACTTCCAATTCCTCAATACCCGCTCTGTGTCCTGGTTCACTATCTTGGTGTCCAATCATGTGCCAGGAGGAGGTGACAGGTCCAGGCCCCTGGCCTTCTGCTATATACTGCCAAAAGGCATGTGCGCCCAGATGGGAAAACAGAGAACAAGGGTATGTGAGGATCAAATAATATGATGTCAGTCAACACCATGTCAAGATTTCAACATACTATGTAAATATAAGTGATGGCTAACAATTTTTATAAATTTCAGAATTCCAAGCTGTGCCAGAATATGGTAGACTAAGTGCTTGTAAGCTACGAATCCTCTAAACTGCTGTCTTATTTTCACAAAGCCCTCAGACCCCAGTATTAAAGCACATGTAGGCATGTGGTCTTAGAGTAGGGTGTTGCTCAGGCAGTCTGCTTTGTGAGATGCTTTAAAATGCTGGGTTCCTTTAAAGTCCATCATTTGGGTAAATACTAACCAGGTAATCTAAGAGCTTTATATCAAGGTGAGGATGCAATGAGGATTTTGGAGATTGCAGATGGGATTTTTAAGGGCATATAAGATAGCATGGAATATTAGAACCAAAGGGTAGCCCAGAGTAGTTGTGTGATAAGTTTTAGATCACAAAGCTAATAAGGGGTATTGCTGGGATGGAAACAGAAGACTAAACTCTTTCCCTACTTCTCTATAAAGAGCTGCTAATCACTGACAAGCCCATATCTTCTTTTTACCTGGTGGTCCCCTTAATGGCACACATATGCTATAGGATGAAAGATATGTTTTTCCTGCTTATCTGAAACAAATTGATATAGTTTCAATTCTTTCTTCATTCTTGACAACTTTGTAATTTAGCACAGAAAAGAACGATGAGGAAGTATCAAAGAATTTTTCAGCTTTCAAGTCCACTGCAGAGCTTTTTAGTCACTCTTGATTAAGGGTGGAGATGGGTAGGCTGCAAACTGAAGTCTAGAGAGGGAACGTGACTAGCTGAAGGTTATACAGTTGGTTAGCTGAGACTGAGGGCGGGAACTCTCACTGACTTCCATCCTCACTGTCATTTAGAGTGGGTATTGGTGTGAACCAGCACTCATGGCAGACAGATTATTTAATGAGCCAAATTACTATGCCATAATGGCATGAGCATTTCATAGTAAATCAGGTTCATTGTCACTACAGCATACCTAATTACCCACATGTAGCCAGCCAGGGTGAACTTTCCTCTTGAAACCCCTATTTCATTGAATATTGATTTTTTTAGATATATTGTTGTGAGATGGCTAATGCTGACCAGGAGTGAGATATGGAGTCTGGATTAAATACACCTTCAGTTTCTTTTTATAGCATTTAATACTTAAATCTTAAATTTTATTTTGTAGGAGGCAGCTCATAGTAGATTCTAAAAGAATAAGAAAGTACAGAGTTGGTATATTAATGAATCATTTAGACTAAAGAAGTTAGTTCAAGGCTAAGTGGTGATTTTTATTTCAAATAGGGTGGCATTTGAGAGTGTTTACAGGCTGGAGGTGAGGAACCAGTAGAGAGGGAGGTATATATACAAGAGAGAGGAAGGGTAGATCACTGAGGGAATGAATTACCTGAGAGATGGTGGTATGGAATGAATTTTGACAGAAGGAGGGGGCACCTCCTTTCTCAGGCTGGAGGTAGGCTGGATGGATAGAGATAGAAATAAATGTATGTTGAGAGGCAGTTGGGATGAGGGAAGAGGGTTGTGAGAAGTGCTACTGAAGCCTGATGTCCGCCTGACATGTGGAATTTGGAAGTGCAATTTAGGCAGGAAACACTACCCAATGTTTATGGAGACATGGCAGAAGCAGGCATTTCCCTCTACTGCCATCAACCTAGTTGAAATCTTATTCAGATTCCTGAAAGTGCTCTCAGATCGTGCCCATTTACAATAATTTTTTTAAACTGTATCCAGCATTTACCACCAATTCCACAGCATCCCAAATATGGCCATCTAGAGCCCTGTATTATTCTCACCTGTTGTCATCTCTGTATCAGTCAGGGTAGGTTAGGTTGTGCGGCAGTAACAACTAACCTCCAAATCTCTGTGGGTTATATAGCAACCTAGGTTTATTTATTGCTTTTACTCAATGTTTGACATGGTTTATAGGAGATCAAGGTTGGATTCTGCTTAATAGTGTCCTTTAGGGACTCAGACTGACAAAAGAGCTAACTCTAGCAGCCATAGGTCCTCATGCCAAAGATAAAGGAGTGTTTTGTGAGGTCCTTCCTTAGCAACTAGATATTCTGGCTAGAAACATCCCCTCAGTGCTGGTACTTTCACAAGTGGCTGGATTTGGGAATTAGGACAGTGCAACACATATCCTGGTTTAGCTGTGGTGCTCTGAGTGTCAGAACGTTGGAAAGACCAGCCTGGCCAAGACCTATGATATTAAGGGACAAGTTATGAGATACTATGGTTGCCTTTTTTGTCTTTATGGTCTTCTAAAGATCTTGGGGTGGGGGTGTATTCATGAAATTATCTGTACTTGAATTTTCTTTTGTTTTGCTCTTTTGTCCATGTCTCCACTTGAAGTAACTGATCATTTTGAGTTTGAACCCAACCACTCTCCAATGACTTGGTCACCAGAAGTGGAGGCCTACAGAACAGGCAGCTTACTCAGGCAAGGCAGGAATTGCCTAGGACTTCTGCCTCCTCACACACCCAATGTCTCATATGTTACCTGACTAATCCCTGGAGAGAAAGGTTAGCTTTTTCAGAGATAGAGTGAATATGACCTTTGAATTTAAGAGATACTCTGACCTTCCCAAGTTTTAAGGCATCTTAGTTATTTAATAAGACAGAACAGCTCTCTTCTGTTCAAAGATAACAGCTTAAAACCAGCAGAGGGATCTGGAGTATCCAGCCAGTTGGCTTTCTATTGGCTAGGGTCCCTTTAAGATACAAGAACTTGGAGGTAGGGAGGTCAAATGCAGGCCAGTGGAAGTTTCCACATTCTGTGTCTGGGCTCGCGTCTCTTTCTATCTCTGCTTGGAAGGGTGAGCCCTGTTCCCACAGGCCTGAGATTTATGACTTCAGTCTGGAAGGGGGTGTTGGCCTTTACTTCTCAGCATGAGCAATGGTAAACAAGAGTTACAAAATGGTAAACAATTTACGGAGCTGAAATTGGTACATCTCAGCCTGTGTCAGGCCAACTCTGTAGTCCTTTTTCCTCCTGTAAGTAATACACACACTTACACACATACTATGTGCACATATGCTCAGCTGTAAAATGAGACAGAGTGATGGGCTTCCAGATCTCCTTAAATACTCAACCCAAATAAATCTGGAGACTCCCACTGCCCACACAAGGTTACAACTTTAGTTGTCACTTGAAAATACCTTAAACACAGACACACACACACGTGTGCACACATATATGCACACACAGAGACTGATTTTGAACACTTTTTGTTCCCAGCCCTCACCAGCACCTCTCATAAACCTGACCTTCTGAGCAGAGCCAGACATATTCTCAGTCTGCATTGCCTTGCAGTTACCTGTGAGTGCAGACATAATCTCACACCCCTGAGATTCTGCCTATAATACTCTGACATATTAAGAGGCAAAAGCTGTAAGTATTGAAAGTCCATGTGGAGATTAAACAGGAGTCAAAGATGAGCAACTAAGTAGCTGAGGCTGTAACTGATGGTGGGGGGACAGTTACATGTGTGGTGAGTGCATGTGTGTTGTGTGTGTGTGCACACCTCTGTGTGTGTGCCAGGGGTAACTGTAGGGAGAGGGCGGCCATCAGAACCCTCTTTAGAGGGTTTTTAAATAGTCGCAAATTTTAGGGGATCTTGTGAAGTTTGTGTGTCTGTGGGAGAATTTGCCTGCTTTCTCGCATTGACGGCGTAGTTTCTGACTTCAGACTCTGAATCTAAAGTCATGCCCCCCTGTTTCTGCCTGTGTGACTGTGACAAACTCTTTCTCTTCTCCATGCCTCAGTTTTTTTGCCTTTAAAAAAGGTATGATCAGAAAATTGTTATTATAGTGTTAAAAAGCTCAGTGTCCAGCACAGGGAGGGACATCTGAAGTTACTACTATTATTTCTTGGTTCTCTGCTTGAACTGATAGTTGAAGTATTATACACTCTTGTTTCCTGACGTGAAATGACGCATAAGCTAACTGGAGTTCTTTCTTTGGTGACTGAAATAGCTCACTCCTACTTTGCTTCCTTAAGTGCCATCACTGCCACTGAAGCTGAAGGCACAGCTCCCTGCCTGATGCTCAGTGCCACGTGGCTTTAATGGGGTCAGGGCTGGAGCTGAGGCACCAGGGTAAAAGGGCAAGACAACTTTCTTCACTTCTCAATCAGAGCTGGCTAGGACATTTATAACCAGACAGTGACCCTCGGGAAGAGACGGGGAGGCCACTAGGTGGACTGGCATTCCTTCCTGGGCATAGAAGGATACTCTGCCATGGAGAAGCAGGTCAGAGTGCACTGATGTACCTCCTGAGAGGAGGTGGAACTTGTGTGTGGTGTGGTGGAGATTTTGGGCACGGTGTCTGGAAGCCGGGGGATGGCTCTGTGTTCTGGTACCAACCAACTGGGGAACTTGGAGCAAGTTTCCTCACCTTTCTGGGCCTCAGTGTCTACCTTACTTGTCAGACTGGTGTCACCATTATGTCAGGCCATTTCTTCTGTGGACTTCATGCTGACCCTAACTTCTTCCCTACAAACATATATGTACATATAACATGCATGCCTACACATGCCCACACAGAGGCACACACATGCTCACACACAGTGCATCACAGGCACATGTGCACAATCCTATGTGGCCCTTTTCAGTCATCTGAATCATACCCAGTTCCAGTTTCACTCTGTACCTTCCAGGGACTTCCCACCCCACCTGACCATCTGCTGGTGTAACCCTCTATAGTGGCCCTACCAAAAATATTTTGATTTCCTTGTCATATCAGCTGGCTTGCAGTTCTGTGCTATTATGTCTCCAGATGCACAGCTAATTCCTAGACTGTCCCAGGTTCAAGGCCCTCTCCCCCAGATCTCCCACAGTGTGCATAAGTGAATTCTGTGATGCTGATGACCCACTCACTGTAGGATACTTCATCAGCACATGTGTTTACGTGGGCATATATTTTCCTACAGTTGGGGAACATTAAGATATTTTAACTACAAACTGTTAATGTCACTGTTTCTGTCATCTCCGATTTGCTCCCATCATATTTCCTGCCTTAGAAACTGGTGAAGGGACAGTTGTGTCAGGTCTGTTTGGTTTGGGTTTAGTGGGATGTATTTACATGGTGTTAGTTACTTCCCTGTGTAATTGGCTGTCACTGCGGAGAAAAATTTCCAGGGACACCCCGATGTCCACAGTGCAGACACTGTACATCCTGCCATGAAGCAGTACCAGAAGCTGTGAGGAGGCCTGAGTGATGGTGCCCTAGAGTGAGCGGAGAGTGGAAGAGAAAGGAGACTTAAAATGCACGGAGCCAGAAGCCAGTTGGTGGGGAAGTCCCCTTATCGTCAGGTATATGAAATTGCAAGCTGAGGAGTCTGTTCTCATCTCTGTCAAGTGAAAATGGAAGCTCTCTCTTGTCAAGAATATGCTCAATCATGCAAAGTAATACAATTATAAATATACCATTCATTTTGTTTCTTTTTTGATGGGAATTACTGACATAGAATTTATCAGAATCCTCATGTTTAAATGTCTTGCTGATTTGACAGGAAATGCTGACATTGACAGATATAACATAAAACTCATTATACACCACTACAATGAGGCCATCGATGACAATCTGGTGAGTAAGTTTCATAAATTGAAAGAGTATTTTAGATTTGTCGCTGGAAAAGAGAAGTTGAAATGCGCTGAAATCTCATAGCTCATACATGAAAGACACTTGACAGAGGTTTTCCCAAAGTTGATAACAATCCTGAAATACACATGGCACTACCAGTGACGAATTGTGAGACTGAAAGAAACCTTTTCAAACCGTGAATAATAAAATACAACTGGATCAGCTTGTTAGGAGAGAGATTGAATTATCTTTGGGTTCTCTCTATAAAAATGATATTGAAGAATGATAGTCATTTAGATGATCAAAGAGTAAGTAGGAAGAAAAAAAAAGTGGGAAGAAAAATATTATGAATGTGTATCAGCTAATCTAGATTTTGTGAAGCCTGTGGAAATTGTCCATTTTTTTTAACTTGTAATTTGTTGTGATTTCTCTTTTGCTTTCTAAATACAATTTGACATTTGGACTGAAGTTTGTATTTTGAATTTTTTTTCATGTGGGCCCCCTAATTGTTAGCTTCCAGCCCCAACAAATTTGGTGTACCATGGAACCCCTGGTTCCTGAGGGGAGCTCCCTTGGTCTGCAGCTGCCAGCAGAGAGTTTTGATGGAGGATGGGGTCTGGGTGGTATTGACAGGGGCGCCCTCCACGAGCCAGCAGGGAATGTGGGTCTGGCTGACATCACACTTCCTGACAGACCACCTGACTCTGATTCTACAAGGAGCAAAACTTTGGTCCTGCCGCCGTGAGGGCCCAAACCTCTCCACCACGGCTTGTCAGGGCCTGCCTGGGCCTGGCCAGCCCCCACCCCCCGCATTTCCTTTTAATAAAATTTAATGTTTTCATTTTCAAAGACCTAGAAAATCCAAACACTTTTTAAAAGCCCCGAGGAACTATAAAAATTAATAGCACAGGGATAATTTCTTTTTCAGTGGCGACTCAATTAAACCTGCCAAAGTCAGACAGTGTGATTTAAACGCACCACTTGCAGAGAGACCTGAGCAGAGCAGACCAACACTGAATGAAACAATAATATTTACCAATTACCCTCTTGAATGTTTCCCACCCGGCCCCTTCCCCGCCAGAGAATTTTTTTTCCTTCGCTCCCTCCTCTCCAGGGGCCAGAGGTCAGCATCCCTAATTGTTTTCTCCTTGAATGGTCACATTGCTATCAACAAGTGACTGAACTTCTTCTCTCTCAGGGTAATGGAAAAATACCACCCGGGCTGGCTGCCCAGGGCCACAGGCCACGTGGATGTCTTCCCGAATGTGGGGCTGAGCTCAACTTTGAAGATGGGAGATTGGCTTACAGCTCATCTCAGCTGGGTGCTCCAGCCAGACTAGACTCACATTCTGTGCAGAGTCCTGCCCCAGGGCACTTGCTTCTGTTGCTCCCCCTGCCAGGAATGCCCTCTATCCTGTTCACTCAACACTTACCACTGAGCACTTAAAACTTACATTTTCCTTAAGACCCCTATCCAGATCAAGTTCCTTTATGAAAACTTTCCTGATGAAACCCGTATTCATTGTCTTCAACTCTTCCATATTGAATCAGTTGCGTATTTTATCTTTTTTGTTGCATGTGGTCTACTGGGACTCTCTGAGTGCTTTGAACACACAGGCTTCTAACAGGCTAATCCCTCCTTCTATACTGTAAACTCTTTAAAGGCAGGAACTACTTTCAAGGCAACTTTTGCATTATTCATTGTATTTAGTTTGGCGTTCCGCAAGTGCTAAAGCCTTCATAACTGTGCTTGCGTTGGTATGGGCTCTACAACTGAATGAACTGTGTGATGCCGGAAATCAGTCCAAGGGTTTCAATGCAGCATTGCTTGCATAGATAAAAATAAAAATAAAAAACCCTGAAAATACCTGAGCTAAATGTCCATTGATAGAGGATGGATAAAGATAATGTGGAATATGATGGCATGCTCCAGAACAGCTAAAGGAAATGGAGTTGAATTATCAATATGTATAGATTTCCAAAATAGGAATGTTGAGCAAAAAAGGCAAATTGCAGAACAATGTTTATCAAGATACAATTTATACAGATTCAATGACTTATAAACTGATACTACATAGTATGTCATCGATCCACATGAACATATCCATGTGGACACCTGAATGAGAACAAAACACTTGCAACTTATATTAGGGGTGGCCTCTGAAGAGGGAGGAAAGGAATGGGGAATGGAATCCAAGTTTCTTTCATTCCTTCTGGATATATCCTTTTTTTTCTCATTACAAAAATCAAAGCAAATAAGAGAATGTTAATATTTGCTAGTTCTGCTTGGTGAGTCCATGGGAGCCCATGAGGAAGAGAGAGAGAGAGAGAGCCAAAGGCTTTCTGGGCTGCCCCTCCACCTGGCTGTACCTCTGGACCCCTTTTCCAGACTCTTCTGTAGTGAGTTGCACCCAGTCTGGTTAAGGGATGTGGCTAGGAGTCAACAGACACAATCTCTAAGCCTGGTGCCTAGAATACCTGGCCTGGGTCAGCAGCTCCACCAGTAGGCAAACTGGACATTGATTTTGCTGTTTCCTTCTGCAGGGATCTTCCTTAGGCTATGCTGGGCCATAGGGGATGGGAAGAGGTAGGCACCTCCACTGAGCAGGCTATGACCTTGAGCTGCTTACATGATGTAGGTAAATGTAGGGATTGCTGGTTGCCCACTTCTGCCCCCATCTTGTTCTTTCCATATCTGTTCCCCAGTGGGCTGGCCTTCTTACAGAGCTCTGGTTTTACAGCAGATACCCAACCATAAAACCTTTCTGCCTGGCCTGGGGTCACCGTCCCAGTAACTCCACATTACCCCTACTTTCCCTCCTGCTCCTCCTCCAGTTCTCGGAATGTTATCTGTACTGTTTGTTTTGGCTTTAATCACCCACTGTCCTGTGCTGTTACTTACATCTTGGTGACAGAGACAATGCCTTATCTTTGTATTGCTCTGTCAGGGAAGGAATTAATTTGATTTTTTTCTGTGCTAAACAAGGGGGTGAGAATAAGATTCTAAGCTGGCATTCTGTGTGTGAGTTTGTTGGGCTTGCAATACATTGTTTAGAATTTCTAGAGACAGGGTAAAAGAAATCCTTCCTGCAGAGGGGAGGAGGCAAGTAATATGTACCTTAGAACTATAAGAGAGAGAGGGGAGTGTGGATGCTCCTCGAAAGATCTTAGAAAAGAGGGTTTCTAAACAGGAGGCTGAGTTTCATTCTCATTTAGAAAGATCAAGGTTATATTGTAAAAACACCTCCATGAAGGGGAGGTGCCATTTTCCTTGCAGTTCTTACATGCAGCCTCCTTGGAGTACAAATTCCAATGTGCTATAAACTGGACTTCCTGAGCAAGGGAATTACTGGGAACTAGAGGTGGAGTTGAGCAGTCAGGTAGACTGATATAACACAGAGGGAAGGTAGGTCCAGCTTTCTTGCTTTTCTGGCTTTGACTTGCACCCTTGTACTGCTGGAAGGAGACACTAGAAGAGACTTGAAGGATCAGCTGGAAGGGAGAATGTGGAAACACTTGGAAGAGATATGTGAACGAGAGACACATGAGGAGGCTGCTGTCCGTCCTTAGCAGAGATAACGGCAGCTATGATCTTGACCTCATTATGGACTGTGTTATATCTTGGATTTTGACTCTGTCTTTCTGTCCCAGACATTAGGTCTTGCCTGAGCCCTTTCTTGTGGTTTTTTGCCAGAAGATATCTTAGACTTGTGGCAAGTTTTCAGGCCTCAGTGGCCCTGTTTCAGGTCAATGCTGTTTGGCTAGGAATTTAGCCATGAGGGGATGGGTAATTTGGGGAATTTTACTGGGAAACTATTATTTGAAATCCATTCTTTCCTCTCTATGTGCACCAATTCTATTAAAAAGCTTTTACACTAAGCATTTGCATCCTTTGCCTTTGTGCATGTAGATGGCAGAATCCCTTTTAGAAAGTGCACCCCTTAACAGATCTGGGTACCCCTCAGGTCACATGCTAATAGATCTTACTATGCTGTCTCTGTGGCTAACATGGTGATTGCCAGATGAATGTAGGCAGTGCAAACAAATAAGAAAATGAACAAGTAAATGAATGGATGAGGTACTGAGGCAGGGAGTGGCATAAGCTCACAGGTGGTAGAGAGGCAGAGGCTGTGGACATGTGGGCAGAGGTAGTATCTAAACAAGGATATTTAGTAGGGACTTGGGGCCACGCCCAGAAAGCCTCAGCTCCATGACCTTGATGTAGTGGGTCCCTTCTCCCTTAAATGTCAGAGAGCTTGGTCAAGCATCCTATTCCTCAGAGGAGAGCCCTTAGGCCAGTATCTGGTGCTTGTAGATAATGGAGGATCCTGGGTTCTAGCACTCTAATGAGAGCCCAGAATTGAGTCCACTTCAAGGAGGGTATGGGAAACAAAGTAGTCTCTCAGAGGTTAGTCACTGGGTCAAATGGCACACAGTGCACCAGACCACATGTTTAGAAAATGAAGAAATTATCATCAAGGTAATTAGGGAAGATCCTGATACAAATCCAGGATGGAAATTCTTTGGAGGAGAATGTAAGGATCATACACATCTTATTGCATAGGCTTGTCTATCTGAGACACCTAGCTTGCTGCTTCCCGGGGAGACAGAACCTGGACATCCTAGTCAGACCCTGGAGCCTTCCTATTCAGACACTGACCAGATGGCACTCTAGTATTCCCTTGCTTTGGCTGCCTTGCATGAACCTCTGTTGCACAGAGCTGAACACACTATCTTAATGTACCATCTCATGCCTCTCTTTAAAAAAAATAGTTATTGCTATTGAAGTATCATTGTTTTATATCCTTGCTAGAGTTTTGACAGTATAGGATTCCCCTGTTCAGGTATATTCACTGTGGTACTCCCACCACTGAGGCACCCAGAGTCTTCCACTACAGTCCACTGTGCTCCCCTCTCCTCCTCCCATCCCCCAATTCTTACTTACTCTTCCTCTTCCTCTGAAAGCCACAGATCATTCTAGTCCATTCTGTCCCATCATCAGGGTTCCATTCAAATCCCACCTTTTCCCACCAGAGTAGGGGGTTCAACATCAACTCCATCTTTTGGCCTTCACATGCCCTCATTCCTAGCTCCCCAAATACGAATGCTCAGTTCCTCCATATTCTGACTCAGCATTCTTGGCCTACCATTGAGGCTGTTTAAGTGTCTTACCTTTTCTTTTACACTGTGAGCTCTCTCAGGGCAGTGGTTGTATTTAGCTTAGATTTCCTTGTGTCCTCTGACTCATCTAGCACAGTCCTGAGCACACAGGGACCCCCAAACATGTGTTAACTGATTGGGAAGACAGAGTCCTTAGTGACCAGCTAACAGTCTGCTCTGAGATAACTCTGATCAAATGGACACTCATAGGGAATTAGAAATTTTCATGTTCTCTGTGGTTTAACCAGGTGAGCAGCACCTGGTTTCAGCTGCCACCTCCTTATCTGCCAGCCCCCTCCCTGTACCCCCACAAGGCTAGACTGATTACTGGTCTCTAAATTACATGCAGCACCTGTGCAAACCTGCTGTGGTGATGCTGCTTTTGGGGTTCTTCTCTCTCTACATCTTCTCCACTCCTAACCATTTCCCTTCTGCTGCCCCCCCACCAACAAACTCACAACCAGTTGCGGCCTCCCAGAGGTGTCTTCCTCAGAGCCATCATTTTCTTATTCTACCCTCTCTACAGGGTGCCTAGTGCTTAAGCTGCTGTGGTTGAGGGAGCAAGTGGGATAAACCAGACCCACTGATGCATACCCTCAGAGGAAGGTGCACTTATTCTAGGGGCGTACTTAGGGATTCATGGAGTGGGCACCTGAACTGTGCCCTAGACAGACAGGGTTTGACTGGCAAAGGGGAAAGAGAGTTGCAGGAGCAAGGGTGTGAAATGGGGAATTAATAGAGTAGCTGGAAAGGATTTCAGGAGAGTGAGCAGAAAGGGAGATGATGGGCCAGGAAAGGGAATTACCCATAGCATCAAAAATATTTACACCCAAAGTGTTTCTGAGAATCCAGGTGTGTCCACCTTGTGCTGGCTCAGGTCAATCAGATGAGGTCTTGCCATTGTCATTCTTGAAAATTCCCACCCAAATCCTCAGGCTTTCGTGAATTTTCTCTTTGATAGCCAGGAGGCAGCTGGAGAGGGGGATTCTCATGAGCCCATACTCTAAGGGCTCAACCTGCTTTAGGAGTGTAAATAATGAGCAAGGAGAGAAAGGGCACTGGACAGAACAAAGGTATGAGAGGAAGCCACCCTGGGAAGGCCCCGTATGTGGAGCCTCTGACATGTCTTATGAAGGGAAGAAATTCATGGACATAGTCCAAGTTCAGATAAGCTTAGATTTGGGACATTTCAGAGGATGGGTTGAGGTCATTTTCAAGAGCAAGAGGAGAATGTGAGTTAAAACATGTGAGATGCTCCAAGCTATGTCTAAATGCCTTTCCTTAGGAAGTTCAAGTGTGCACAGCCATAGTACCTGAGCTACGGTGACAGGGCTGCCAGGAAAACAAAAGCAACCTTGAGACACATTAATGGGGTTTGCAGCCTGGCCCCAGCACGTCAGACACCCCCCTTTCAAGAGAGACATCTAGACTAGCGGGGCAGGGGCGAGAGGGATGTTACTGCAGGAATGGTTATGGAAGGTGGGATGAGAAGCTTGGAGAAGGATGAGAGGAGGTGGCAGTATGGAGGGGAGAAAACAGCCATTATCAAATACCTGATGAACTGTAACCTGCGGTAAGGATTCACTCCTGTGGGTAGTGCTTCCAGGGGGATAGAACTATGAATTTAGAGGCTCCTGATTTCCTAACACCAAAGGCGAGGGTGCTGCCTACGCTACTGCTGTCTCCTGAGTTCTCATCACCTAAGGGGCCTGATGGGGCCTGGTGCTGCATTTCTTTGTATCAGAAAGCTGGTTGTACTCAGGTTCAACGAATGACTCAGAGGTCTCATTCTGAGTGTGTTCTAGAACGTGTGCAGATGGCTTCATTTTGTTGAGTATTCTACAGAACTCTCCTACCACATGTATTTACATTTTATAATCAATATTGGCATTCAAGTGCAGGAGCAGCATGCTATCAGGAGAGGGAGTGGGACACAATATCCCACTCTATGGGTGCACCATGTGAGGGGTGAGTCTTAGCAGAAACCACTGTCTACATAATTTTTGGCATCCACACTCGACTTGTACAGAACTGGTTATATAGAGATTACATTTAAGGCATATGAAATAAACATAAATTATTATTGCATAAATATAAACACAGAATTCCAAGTAGCAGGAAATCATAGCAATAGATACTGTCTCATTTAATCCTTATGATAATCCCAAGAGGTGGGAACTATTAGCTACATTTTATGGAAAAGGAAAACAAGGGAGAAAAGTAATAAATTAAGTAAAGTAAAGGTAAGCCAAGATCACTAAGCTGGTAGGTGACTGAGGTAGCACTTGACCGCAGGTCTGCTTGTAGGTTTAGTTTCTCTGCTCCCTAGGAGGCAGCAAACGAGAGGATGAAGTTGCCTTCTCAGAGACTTTGAGGGGGGAATTTCTGCCTTGGGGGTCAGGGCATATAAGGTTCCTTCCTCCTCTATAAGGATATGTTTTGGCCTCTGGAGATTTCAGGCAAACAATAAACTTCTGTAAGGTGGACCTGCTCGCCACCTCCTATACAATGCCAGATGCAATATTGGCAGGCAGAAAGAATGGCCACAAAGGCAGGGAGGGTGACGTTAGTTTACAGCTCCCTGATTCCTTGTTTTCTTTGCAATTTGTCCTCACCATCCCTTTAAGAGCACCTAGGCTATCTCAATTAAAGAACATTAAACTGCCAAATGGAGAAGAGTGGAGCTGGAGGCCTCCAATCCATCCACTTGGAGTGGATCCACTTGGAATTTCTCTCTTTTCCTACCCATGGCAAAAAGAAATCCTCCTCCATCCTTGGGAGGTCTAGAGCTGCTCCCATTTTTGGTGGGATGGGAAGGGCCCAATTTGAATTCTAAGGTCAGTTTATGAATTTTTACCAGTCAGGAAGATTCTGTGGAAAATGTCTTTCTGTAGACTGCATAAGGGAAGTGTCTTATATCTGGGGCAGACTCTGGTCTTCCAAATATGAAACTAAACTACACTCTAGAATGTTCTTTCTTAAATCCTGAATGCCACCTTCCTGTCTCCCCGTGGAATCTGACATACCCCCTCAAAAAGACTCTCTGTGCCTCACAATTGAGAATCCTGGACTAGTGTAACCCTACAGCTGAGAAACCAGAGCTATGAATTAATTTTGTCATAGTTACAGCATGATTTGCTCAGCTTATTCAATTCAGTTCTAGTCAACAAGTATTTATTGAGCTACTACTACATGCTCGGTCTCCTGAAAATTGCAGGTGCATTTACATTTTCAAATTCATCTCATGTGAAGGATCTTAGATCAAAGGCCTGAATACTTAGTGGTAGAATTTGGTGGTTCTGGTGGGCTCTATTTGTTTAGTTGAGCATCTTCCAGATACTACTAACATCTCACAATATAGACAAATGTCTGCTCAGTCGATACAAAGAGGGCCAGTGCTGCCTGGATACCTACCTTTGAAGATGGCAAAAATGAGGATTACAGACATCTCCCTAAAGTAACAGCATTTTGCTGCCGCCCCTCTCCTGTCAACACCCTTTTCTCCCTGGATTTGGTCTTATACCCTGCCTGCTGTTTTCTTTGTTGTCTTTTCATCCCCACCAAGCTGGGTAGAAGGGTGCCCCCCCCCTGTATTTCCTCCCATCACTGCCCCCACCTGCCCCCCACCCCACAACCCGTCCTTCCCAGCACAAGGTTCCATTCTTCATTAATGCTGTTTTAAAGCCAACACGGAGCTGTTTTCCAGATGTGGCCATGCGCAGACAGTAATTGTGCTCTGTGATCCCTTCCAGCTGCTCCCATCGCTTGCCAACAAACTTCCCCCACCCCCACCTTGCAGCCCCAGGAGTCCGTGTTTGGGGGCTGCAAATTAGGGCAAAGCTTGTAAAATGATCATGTGCTACACAAGGCCTTCCCCACAAGAATTATGGACTTTATAACTGAGCTAATTGGCATTAGGTCTTGCCTGAAAGGTCAACAGAGTGGCAGAGAAACAGGATCTTTGTAAATTGATCGGCTGGTGCCCCCCTTGTTCCCCCCAACTCCCTTTCCCATTTTGAAATACTGCCTACCTGCCCTGCAGAATAGCTGACTCTCATAAATTACTGCTTTGACTGTATGGGACTGTGACACATTGTTTCACATCACGTGGAAGCGGTGGGGATGTTTAAGGGGTGCATAATTACACCCTGCAAATACTTCTGCCATACCACAAGCTTCAGCTTTCACGCACCTTGGTGAAACGGGGCATTGTAATGCTCTTGACCTTCAAATCAAGTGTAATTTATCCAAAGGTAGCATACAGGCTTTGGATTGTTTATTTATTTTTTGTTCCAAGTACATGCATTCCTTTGGAATGATCTTGTCTGATAGCAGATCCTGGCCTTATGCTATTTATCAGATAGGAACACTTACATAGTGGGTTTTTTTTTTTCATTCCACAAATTCTTACTGATGTTATGATAGGCAGGGTTCAAGACTGAATTTAAGAGGGAAAGTAAGTTCTCTCCAGAATCAGAGATGTTATGCTTTTATCTATAGATGTGCATGTCTTTCTACTCAGAATGAATCAAAGCTTTATAGACTTTGTGTGTCTTCCTCCATCTGCTGCCCACAGTTTGGGGTAGGCATGGAAAATCTCTGTTAAAACATACATGGTATTTAGGAGGACTAACTAATTAAAATTCCTGGTTCTTACCCATATTTCCTTCTTAGTTAAAACTCTTGAGGATCTAATGAACTGCTAAATTATCATCATTGTCCATGGACACATGGGCCCATGTGAGCTTACTGTATCCCTGCCAGCAGAGAGACCTGAGGAAGCAGAGCTTAGCAGGCAAATATAGTGGGAAAGGCAAGCAATTCAAAGTTTCAATGGTGGATTTTTGGGTCATAGTGTGGGGAGGGAGCCTGAAAATTATTTATTTGTTAAACATAAATTAAAACTTAATAAACAAGGAAACTTGCATATCTATCTATCTATCTATCTATCTATCTATCTATCTATCTATCTATCTATCTATCTATCTATCTATCTGTCTATCTTTGTTCTTAAATGTATCTCAATGCCGTTGTGATGTGAACACTGGATTCATTTAGAAATATGAACAGTAAGTGTTTGTCTAGCCATCAGATAGTAAGATTGTAACTCTTACTATGTTGGAGATTATTTATGGCATACGGAGGTCTTCAAACTAGGACTTTTGGGAGTCTTTGGTCTATATTATCAGTGATCCAGGTCACCCTCACCTTGACTGCTATTGTTGTCTAAGTACATGTCTCCTTCTTTTCCTCTCCCAACCCTGCGGCCAGGTCCTCCTAAGCTTAGCTCCTCCCATGACTGCCATCTTATTCTAGGTCAGAGCCAAGTACTTGTCACAGGCCCCTACTCTGGCCTCATCTGTATTATCCTCCCCTTTGCTCACTTCACCCCAGGCCTCAGCCCCTTGCTACTCCTCCAAAATGCTGTCAGGCTACTGCCTCACATATTTTGCTTGCTGCTATCCTTTGTAACAACCCTGTCCCAGGTGACCCAATGGCTGGTCTATTTTCCCCCTTGTGTGTGACCTCAGCAGAATCACTTTCCATCCCCACTTCATCCAACAGCTACCTCCAGTCCCTGGCACTCTTGTTCCCTTCCTTCCTTGTCTCCCATAGCACCCAACACCATCTGACTTTATAAGCATTTGTGATTGTCTGTGTCTTGCCACCAGAATACCAGCTCCTTGAGAAGAAGACCCTTGTATGGGGAATCCACTCAGTATAATGGGCGCACAGAGTGTGCTCAGGTGATATTTATGAAGTGATGAGTGTCCCTCATCACATCCCCAGAGGAGACTGGGGACCAAGATAGGTGGAGGGACAACCACACAAAAGCAAGGAGGGGAGAAGCCTGGGGGACTAAGGTGGTCAGCCATGCTCCCTTCCCCTTTTGTGGTACAGGCATCTGGAATCAGTTGTCCCTTCTGGAGTAAAGCAAGATGGACCTTGTCTTTCCTGCCCAGTGGAGTTATTCTGAGCGTTTGTCTGGGCCTGTTCTACCCACCCTGTTCCTTGTATCTTTCAAGCCCAAGAGCTGAAAGACACACATGCACAAGAGCCCTACACTGGGAGAACCGGTCACACATCTGTGACTAACAAATGATTTCACTTCTCTGAGTCTTATTTTTAAATCTTCAAGATGAAGGGATTTGTCTAGAAAATCTCGAAATCTAAGTGTTTGATTCTGTTATGAAAAGGGATGTGAGATGCAAATGAACTTCAACTCTTAGAAGAATATTACGCAGTAATATTTACTACAAAGTTGGGGCCCCTTGAGAAAACTCCAGATCTGTGGTATGCCCCTCTTTCCTCACCTATATGAAGTCCTCCAGCCCCCTTTGTGCACTAGCCACACAAGACTCTGCTTCCCTCGAAAACTCTATCTAGAACCCCAGACACTCTTCTACTTTCTCCCCAATTTCCTGTGTTGGGAGACTCCAACCCATTCTGAGTTGACCTTAAGTGGCAGCTGACCCCACTCCACTCACATTAGCCTGAATTTCTCCTCAAGCATCTGGTGGTCTCCTCTGCCCCCAAATAGTCTACCTCTCTGCCTCTGGGGGCACAAGGCACTGCCTCCTTCTGGGGGATAAATAAGGAAATGAAGGCATCCTTGAGAAAGTGGCTGTAGTTGGTGTGGGGTGAGAACAAAAGATTAAGATTGACGAGGGCAGAGTGGTCACCTGGAGTGCGTCAGGGCATCAGGACCGCCTAAACATGGCAGATATGGAAGATGAGAGCCAGAGGAAGGAAGAGCAGGCTCGAGAGGGTGGAGAAGAGTGAGCTGCACACAGAGCCTAGTTATCTGGGGGTAGGATCAGTGGAGAGTCACCCTCACCTCAGGTCCCTAACATCCTTCTTTCAATCTCATGCAAACTCAATTATCTGTCCTGAACTAAAAAGGAAAATGTATCCTGTGTCAGCACTTCACTGCCTTGCCCTGAAAGTGTAATAAGTGAAGAAAGACATGCTGACTTTTCTTGGGCTAGAGTTGGGCCCTGAGCCCCAGGCCAAGCTCCAAACCAGACTCTGTCACTTGCTTCTCCTTGGGGTTAGTCCTGACCCTGGGATCCCTTGAAATCATTTAGAGAGAGAGCTTCCTGCCGTGTTTGTCACTGAGAACCATAACCCTGTATGAACCACAGCCATGTCCCGCTCATCCTATCACCCTTAAATAGGGAGGCAAACTTGGATAATACACATCCATTATTCCTTTCCAGAACACAGCATCCTCTGGTCCATAGTGCATCCCCATCCTTTCTGTGTGGTGTTGTGACATGTGTCCTGCTCGAGCTAATGTTCACCACAATGTTGCCCAGAAAATCCATTTTGTCCAGGAAATTATGGTGCCCCTCAGGAATGCCCATGCCCACAATCAACAGGACCTATGAGGTAAGAAAGAAAGCACCTGCTTCTGTTTATGGTCAGAATTTACCTCAGGGACTTCCACCTGCACCTCTGGCTTCCTGAACCTACGACCAAATAGCTAACAGCATCTGTCAGTGACTCCTGTTCTAAATGATTCCTCTGCAATTTAATGTCTTAGGGGATGTAGACACATCTCCCTTCTGGCCTTACTGACATCCCTGTCTGCATCTTGTAGCACCTCTAGAATGCCAGAGTCATCTTGTTGTTAGTGTCATGGCCGATGCCCTCACTCCTGTGGTCAGTTCATTCTTGTATTCAGTTCATTCTTGCAGAGTAGGACAAAAAAAATCAGTGTTTCAGAAGGTGGCAGTCATACCAACAAAGAAAGCTTCCAGATAGATCCCTTCTTCTATTTCCTGGGTGCAGTGTTGATGGCAGGACATGTGGGAACACCCAGTCTGCCGCAGTGAAGCAGTGTGACAACATTCACAGCCATCAGTCACTCAGAAGTGTCACCGCTTATGGTCATCACTCTATTCCTCTGGGGCCACCTCCCCTCCTGCGAGCACTCACTACTGCCCCTTCTGGATATTTTCTGACACCTTTCTTGATATTTTTATCTCATAGCCTCACACAAGGCCTTAGTTGACTCAGTTCCCTTCCCTCCTGCCCCAGGATAGAGGAAGAAACGCCAGTGGGGCTAAAGTCGAGGGGCTACCTGACTGCCTGGTGAGAAGGGGCCCCCCCCTACACGGTCTGGGCGCTGTTGTCACAACAGCAGCAGCTATCATCTTGTTGGTGAGCTGCAGGCCTCGGACCCATCTGCTGCAGTTCTGCGCTCTGGGCCTCACACTGCAGCTCTTCCAGAAGAGGTTTTCACAAGTTCAGAGCAGTCCTGGGTATTGGGGAGTTGAAATTATTTTTACCCATGTGCAGCTGAAATAGCCATCTGCCATCACACAGCCCAATTCCCCACTGTGTTTAAAATCCATCTGGAGTTCTTTTTTTTTTTTTTAATTCTCCATATTAAAAAAAAAAAAACAACAACAAACACCTCAATGTCTCAGTGCAAAGAAAGGTGCCATATCTTTGTGTCTTTTCTGCGTGTGGCAGGAGCTTTCCTAGGGTAGAGGATAGATTTAGGGCTACTTACTGATATTCCAAGCCATACTGATTAATAATTGGCTCTAGATCCAATATTGTTCCTTATTCTAGGGTTGTCTCTCTCCTTGTGTCTAAATATAATCCAAAGTCTGGCTCATGGTACCTCCTCCATGAAGTCTTCCTGATTACTCTAGCCCTCTCTTCTCTGACATCTCCATGGCAGAAAGGGGCAACTCCTTAGCATGTATCCCTTGCTTTCCTTCCATCTGCACCAGCAGTGTTGGCCTTGTACCTCCCGCCTCTGTGACTACTGTGACTGCACCTCATGCTGATCATGCAGCTGCCACAGACCCCAGCCCAGTCATGAATGAAGTCCTGGAAAGTTCTCTAAATCCTCCTCTGCTTCAAGAGTACTCAGATCCTTTCTTAAACAGATTTTGTTCATTATAGAAGTTGACTTTCTATAATGTCAAATAAATTGTCAGGATTCAGTATAGCACACATGCTCTTTCTTCTTTGTCAATGGTCTCCCCGAGTGCTAGAATATGGGAACAGTATCTTATGGCTCATTGCTGACCTAATGACCAGTCCAGGGAGGTGCTCAATGAATGACTTTGACTTAAATTATGAGGGTGATGATGATGGGACCAGTCAATTAACAAACATCTGCTAGGATCCTAAGATGTGCCTTGGCTGATGACAGGGATTGAGTGACGAATAAATTTCCATCCTTACCTTCAAAGAGCTCATAGTCTATAGGAGGATGCAGTTGGATGGTGCAGACAATGGGGTTTCAGAGGAGGGAGCAATGAACTTATTGAAGGTTATAAAAATGTTGATATTTGAACTTGAGGTTGCAGAAAGAGGATGCACAAAGGCACAGATATGGGCAGGGTCTGGAGGTTCTGGGGAGCAGTGTGGTTCTGTGACTGAAGCACAAGAGATGTACACAGTTTGAGAGGTTGGCCCAGAAAGGCAGAAGGACCAGGGCCCTCAGCAACCACCCCAGGCTTCCTTCATCATTTGTTCCAATTGCAGTGTGTGCATTGGTCTAAATGTCTCTTTGGTACCAAGGTCTATGGATCTGTCATCCTCTATGCGAAGTAAGACTTCCTTTGATTCACCTTAAATTGTCTACTTCTATCTCTCTAGGGGGCTTGGTGCAGTTGATATCCCTCCAGCTAGCCTGACTGTCCCCAGTCCTGTGATGTACCCTTTGTTAAACAAACAAACAAAAAAAGACACCTATGGAAAAACAATTAGAAAATATACCTTTACAGATATATCCATCTACCACCTTCATGACTTTGGCTAAATTTCTTTAATGCTTTGGAGCCTCTGAAAACAATAGGGAAAATATCACCAGACCCACCTCCCTCATTGGGTGGTTATGAAGTTGAACTATAACAATAGATGCAAGAGTCTTGAAACACATAAAACTCAGCGCAGATGCAAGGGCTTATTACCCTGAGGAAGGAGACAGCCGCTCCTTCCTCTCGCGAAGACTCCCTCACCAGGCTGTACAAACTGCAGTGGGGTCCCTCGGTCTCCCATAGCAACTCGCCTTATCATCCCACTGGCATTTTTGCCTCCACATAAGGCAGCACTTGCTCATTAGGCATAACAAATTACCCACGCTCCACTGGGGTATAGATGGAAAGCTGCGAGGTAGAATAGATTTCTTCCCTCGGCTTCCCTCCCTCTCCCTTTTCATGTTCACAAGTGTCTCCGGAACAAGCTGTCTCCTGTCTGGGGAAGGCTGAGCCGAGGCCTCGCAGAGGTGGTGTGCAGGATTTGAGAAGGCAGCTGCTTCAGCCTTCTTCCCAAATGCTTCCTACAGCTTGGCTGGCTCTGGCCCTGTCATGCTTGTGGCACATCTGAATATCAGTTGTTTGCATAAATTATAAGCCCAGCACATCACAGTCCTTCATTTAGGGTACCCAAGTTTGTTGTCTCCAGGTATTTGTTGAGGGCAGAGTATTAAGGAACGAGAAGACATGTTCCTATTTACTCCAACTAGAAGAAGGCACAGGAGCCTTCTGTGGTGCCATTTTCAGTCCTCGGTCTATTTGACCTCCCCTCAAACAGCAAGGCCTAGCCCAAATCCTGATCATGGAGCAGAATTTCATAGCACAGAGGTGGGGAGGAGAGGCCAACCGTTGCCAATATTGTAGGATTTATCAAGAAAGCTACTCTTTCTCTACTCTCAGGGGACCTGTCCACTCCCATTTAGGTGTAGAGGGCCTCTGTGATCCCACACAGATGCCCCAGCATGCCACCCAGGGCCTGCCCATATCGTCCAGAGTTTTCTCTCCTGTCTCCATCTAGGTCACCACCATTAAGGAGCCAAAAGATCACCACTGACGAGGCTGGAGGCCTGTTTTCCACTTTTGGGTTAAGTGACTTCACCAACCTAATCCCCAGTTCATCCAGTAAGGGTGAACTCCGATTATGTGAAGTTCTATGGTTTATGATTCTTTTACCTGCTTCCTTGACAAGACTCTCAGGGTCTTGTTCTTCACTGAAGAAAATCTTATTTCTATGCTAACAGGAAAAGCTAATGTGGCAGCCTCAAATCCCACCCTCCTACTTCTGTCCTTAGTCCTGAGTCCAGGCCAACAGATGACAGCGTGTATGAAGGCTGCTTTCTTTCTGAGAGCCCCTGCTGGACACCTGTCCCTGTATTCACTGCTATCTTGGATCATTCTCTGTTTGTTTTCACTTTGACAATCCTGCCGCCCACGAACAGGTTATAGAGTTCCCTGACACCTGAAATCAAGTTGACACCTGGCTTAGCCCTTGGAAAATTCTCAGTAACAATATTTTTTTAAAAAATGATTAGCTGCAAAAGACTCACTTTCTGGGTTACAAAGACTATTTGGAATCCATCCTCCAACCCTTTCCTGTCCACCTTTCTGCCTTACCTGTCTCTGTCCACCCCAGCCAACCATTTTGTTTTTCTACCTCAACTGGAGCCTTTTGGCCTCATACACGTTCTCATTGTCCATCTTCCATGAGTCCCCCTGTTCTCCAAAGCCCCTCTTCTACACAAGATTTTCAAGGTCAATACACAGTGGGCTTCAGCCTCTTTTCTTAATTAAAAAATCCCTCACAGTTAATACAAATTTTACAAGGCACTTTCATGGAGGTCATCTCATTTTATCATCTCATAGATATTACAATATCCATTTTGAAGGTGAGTAAACTGAAGGTTAAGGAAAATAAATGAGCCCCAAATCACTAGGTTAAAGCCAGAATGCCCATGAGGGCCAGGCCAGGGACTCAATTACAGCCCCTGGGTTCCAAGCTAAGAGTTGCTGTTACAACACAGGCATGAATCTCAAGCATTTGTGGGGGCCTGTGGACATTGCCTGGCTTGGTTAATTCCAGAGCAGCTTGCCTCCTATTCCACAGCTCTTTCTTGGCTGAAGTTACCTCATGAATCAGGGGAGGAGCTGCCGCAGGAGGAGACAGACTAGGAAGAGTTTAGGGGAAAGGGCATGGGGCATGGGGCATTTCAGGGACACAAAGTCAGGCTTTAAATGTTCCTAAGAAAATTCTCCTGAGTGGACATGTTAAAGGTGAGGTTCTGGCTCTCTACTGTTCAAAGCAACACAGTGAGGCTCACAAAGAAACCCCTTACGCTGTGTAATCCATAGTTAATTGTGATTTTTTTTTGTTCTGTTTGCTTTCCTCATATGACAATTATTTATGGCTTTGTAACTAAAAAAATTGGTCACTCTGGTAGCTTTCTTTACCCAGGACAAGAGGAACTCTGGACCTCCCGGGCTGTTTCAGAAAGGGGTTAGGTACAAATTGGCCTAAGGATCATAATAGGAAATGAATTAGTTTCTGGGTTGAGAAGACAAGGCATGGTCTGGTGTGTCTGTCCTGTCCTTTTGGCTTATAGCAAGAGCAGCCCACTCGTGGAAAGGAATAGAAATCCAAATGGATCTCACTTTGAGAATATTCAAAAGCATTTAAGAGAACAAATAAAATTAATGCTATCATTGAAAGCTTAGTTTGTGTCAGGCATTGCACAAAGCATTATATAGATTATCTCTTTTTTATCTTCATCACAACCTCTTTAGGTGAATTCTATTATTAGTCCCATTATACAGATGAAGAAACTGAGGCATGAAAATTTAAATAATTTGCCCAAAGTCAACAAAGTAGTCTGTGATGGATTTGAAAGCAGTGCAGCTTCAAAGTCATAGAAGGTGAGAGAAAGTTAGAGAAAGTTAGAGAAGCTTCTTTTGTAAAAAAGCCTATCCACTGGCTTCCTTTCCATGGTAAGAGCTTTCCTTTTCCAGTGATGCTGACTATTGCTTCTAGAGCCTATGTCAGAAGTGGAGGCAACTTTAGGCAAAGAAAAGTAAAAGCTTGCCCAATGCTTTTAGAGATTGGATTTTATCTGATTTGCTTCAATGCAATTTGACTCAATTCAGCTCAGTTCTCATGTATTCAGCACTACATGAGAGCATGCCAGGCAGCCTTCTCTATCTTGGGGATTCTCTAATAAAGCTAAATCAATCTAGAAATAATTTTCAAAAAGGTGCAAAAGTTTGGCTAATCTGTCTCAGCAACTCTTCTAGCAGCTGATTCTTAGGACATAATCTTGTATGCATGAAAATATTAGCTATGAAGATGTTCCTCTTTGTTTATTGAACAATAAAAAACAAAATAAATGTCTCAGGGGTAGGAGACAGGCATTAGATGCCACTAATATAGACTATATGAGTTTTAGCAACATAATGGCCAGGTAGGTTGAGACCAGTCAGGTTGGACTGAAACAGTCCACAAAGTTTTTAATTTCACAAAGATTATGCAGGGCTCTCTGATTTTGTATCAGTAATAACTTTTTACTGATTTATCCCTAAATCAAAATAAATGCCTTGGAGTTAGGTGTATTAAGAATGTAGGTCTAAATAAATTAACAAGTATTTCCTAAATTTTGGTAGCTTTTGAAAAAATATTATACATCAATTGAAGGAAAAGACAATATTTCTATTTCATTCTTAAACAATCATAATCATTTACTGCTGGGATGTGTGTACCTGTTAGGCAAGGCACAAGTAGTCATGTCTCAGAAGTCAATGGAAACCTCTAACTTCATTTTCTTCTCCACATTGATTTTCACCTGGTACTTTCTTTTTAATTCAGGAACCAATGAAAACCCAGCTTTGCAAAGACAGAGAGATAATCATGTATAACATGACCTAATGCTGAAAGTTTGAACTCTCTCCAGTTGGTAGTTTGCTCAGTATCTGACAGTATTGAGTATTACTGTATGTTCCTACATCATTAAAAATATTTTGTAGTGCCCTTGAGGGTTCCCTGATACAGAGTTTGGGAACAGCAGAAACAGGTTATTTTCTATTTTGTTGAAACAAACTTGTCTTCTTTATTTGTCCCCTTTGGTCTAGTTTTGATAGATATGAGTACATTGAAAGATACACGAGGACACGCTCTTTCACTTCCCTCTTGACTGTAGCAAAAGAAAATCAACCCAGCAGCATGATAAATGATACTGACCCTCAGCTCCAGTTTCAGGGAGGCCAAAGGGCATAGTGGGGACTGAGGCAAATAGACAAGACAAATTCCACCTAAAGAGTGCAGCTTCCACTTAGCTCCATCCATGTGACCCTATACATATACGTGGTGCTGCCATTGTTTAAAGAAAGCTGAAAAGCGAACTATTCTATTGGGTCTCCCAATAGGCTGATATTGGCAACTAATTTTAACATATTACTTATAATATTGGGTTGGCTAATACTATGCTATATGCAAAACAAGCACATCTAACAATGGTGTTTTACTTGAGAGTTACCAGTATGGGTCACTTAATGAGTTGTGTTTAAAAATGACATTGTTGATAAATATGTAATTACAAGGACACATGTGTGTGATATACTAAGTAAAAAAAGGTAACTAATGAAAATCATGAGGCTATTTTTATAAAAGTTATTTAGGCGTAGCAAGAAGACTAAAAGGATACATCACTAAGTGGTTAAATGATTATTGCTGGGTAAGAAATCATGGATGATTTAAATCTCTTTCTGTTTCTCTGAATTTTTCAAGTATTTTTATGATAACCACAGATTGCATCCAATTTTTTTTTTGTTTTGCATTTGCTTTGAAAGGAAACTTGAAATAATTACTGTGACTAAGACATTAAGGATAAACACAAATACAGATCAAAATCATAAGAGAAATTGTCCCTGCTTTTATAGCTGCTTATTTAACAAAGGGCAGAGACCCATCACATATTACTAGAGATATATTAATTGACAAAAAAAGGGAGGGGAGTTACATGATATTTATATCTAAGTCACTGAAGGGGTTCAGAATAAGTGAATTAAAGGGTGACCTGGTCATGAAAGGGACCTGCACGAGGATCCCCCAAGACCACCTCTAAGTTCACTAATTCAGGACTCAGCTCATAGTTGCAATCACACCTAAGATTGATCACAATGACAGGAAACAAAGCAAAAGCAGCAAAGGGAAAAGGTACATGGGGTGAAGTTCAGAGGAAACCAAATGTCTGCTTCCAGGAGTTCTCTCCCAGTGGAGACTCATGGGATGTACTGAACCTTCCAGCAGTGAATTGTGACACCACATGTGAAGTGTTGTATCCCAGGGGCTCCTGAGGGACCTACTACTTTGGGGGCTTACTGGCATGTACCAAAATTCTAGACTCCTAGAAGGAAGTAGGTTTCAGCACAAATCACATGGTTTGTATAAACAGTTTAGGTGCAGTGAGCCGTGCTTATCAGTTAGGGAATGCTGGGAACATTCCTAAAATCCAAGTTCCCAGACACCAGCCAAAGGTCAACCTTGTAAGCAGACCCTTTTACAGAGAGCAATCTCAGATCTGCTATATTATCTCTTTTCTGCTCTGAAGCCTTCATGGGGGAGGTGAGACATGAGCAGGACCATCATTTAGGAAGGAGGAGAGAAAAAAAGGAAAGTGTTCTAGGCATGGCCAGAACTTTCATCAGAAATAAGAGAATTTTATAATCAGAAGGGGTCAAAGAAATCATCTAGTCTTGTACTTTCTGAAAGGCAAGTGTTTACCACTAGCAGTATGCAGATGATTTTAGACTGCCTAAGGATGACTATGTTGTATTTTGAAGTTCTCATTATTTATTTTGATGTGCAGTTGTATATATACATACTATAAAATACATAATACAATGATATTTATAATATAGACATTGGGTATATCTATCATTTTTGTAAAACCTTGATACTTATTATTCAGGATAAGGCTAATTACAACCATGAGTCAAAAATGTGAGTCAATTTAAAGACAAATAGTAAATGATGTTAATAGATATAAATAAACATTAAAGAACAAACATTATATAAAATTAAAGATTAAATAACTAACAGGCTAGGGATCAGACCAATCTCTGAGGGCAGCAGGTAAGCTAATGGTCCACCCTCCATCTCACTGCAGAAACTTCACTGTCATGTGGAGGTTTTTTGGCTTTTATTCTAGAATCTTTATATGTTTCACCTCAAAGGAAAAGACTTGATCTAAACCTCTAGACAAACTTCCAGATCTATTAGACAATACGTCACTGAATCTATGAAGCCTAGTCATGTAGTCAGTGGGAAAATGGAATTATAATATTTCAAGAATTCATTTTTTATTGTGTAAGACAAAACACATTTTTATAGATTGCACTGCTGCTTATCCATTGCAGGAAGCTCATGGAAAAAAAGCAAATACACAAATCACTCAGAAGCTTTCTGCTGCACATCACTGACTGTATTAAATATAATTTCCCCATTCTTTTACCAAATTCTACACTAATACCTTTTCCCTTTCAAGATACTGGCCTTGCTGAGTTAGACTGATTCTATTTTTTCCTTGCCCATTCTTTGAGAGAAGCAATCCTCAGTGACAACATTTTGCCCCTGACCATGTACCCTAGATTCTACTGGGACTTCCAAAGTCACTAATCAATGGTCTCAGCCATGCCCTGTGGGAATCCCAGAGACATAGACTAGAAAGTTACATTAGCCCATGATGTACACCTTTGCAATGGTCCTAGAGGCTGTTTCAGGAAAAAGGGCAGAAAACCTAAGGAGGCTTTTGTGCCTGAGGGAGCCAAGACGTGAAGTCTTTTTCTCTCTTCTCACACTAGGATGAGGAGCCTTGTAATGTTTGTCAAAGAAGCTAGCCTGCTGCCAGGAAGAGGTCTCTACCTTTCAACATTATTAATTTACTCAATGCTTAAGTACCTACTTTGTGTAAGACCCTGTGGTAAGCACTGGTACACAGCAGTGAAGGTGGCATCTATGATTCCTGCCCCCGTGGAGATTACATTTCATCAAGAAGTTTCAGCCACAGCCCAGGGACCTCACACACACTAATCCAATTGTGTGCCCTTTATCAATTCTCTACTCCAATTTCAAATTTGAAAATCGAGATCTGATGTTATTCATAAAGCTTGTATGTTGAATGGTCATTCAAAGGTTTTTAGGTCAATTACTCTCTCAGGTTTAGAATTACCTCTACCTACTTACACTTGACCAAATCTATAAGACTCAAACAAAGCTGAACCTCCTCTGTGAACCTTTCTGTATCAGGAGGCTGCCTTTCTCTTCTCCTCAATAGACACAGGTCTGCTCCATTCTCTTACCTGAGCAGGATGCTGATGCCTCTAAGCCTGTCCCTTAGAGATGGATGACTTAACTGAGATGGGCAACTGGTCTTTAGGCTGGTAAACCACCAAAGAAGAGGTCTTGATTTGAGAGACTTGTCTAAAGGGGCAGTATGACTTTAGTAGGCCAATATGATCTTAGAATTGGGTTCATCAAGCTGTTGGTCGTGGGAGCAGACAGGTACACATATACATGGTCGACTGTTGGGAGAGATGAAATAATGGCAAGAACACTAAATAATGCTGCTGTGGAGGGGCACAAAATATAATTACCTCCAGATGACCTTGAATCCCAAAACCCTTCCACTGCCATTTGTGTTGGTGCCCTGTGATAAGGTCTTGACGTGTTTGATGTTTCCTGAGCCATGCTCCTCCCAATCCAAAGGACCAAGCTGAGACATTTCTCCTTCTCCTGCAGCCTAGCCCTATGCTCCATCATCCTTTCTCCAGGTTAATTTGTGCCTCTCTGGTCTAGAACCCAACTGAATTCCTGATTCATAGCTTCTTCAGCCAAGGGTAAGGCTCTGTGGAGTCTCTGCTGTAAGCTCAGCCCTGGGCCAGGTCTCAAGGGGGCAAAGTCCTCAGGGAACCTCCCTCTGGCAGAATGGATAAGCCCTTAAGCACAGCTGATCTTGGTAACTCCCAAGTCAGCATCTGAATGACCCTGATGTGGCCTATTTGGGGTAGGTACCAAGTGAGATCTGAGCAGGTCTCTGGACACTTGGGTATAATGGGGTGGGGTTGGACAATGTGGTTGGACGGAAAGGATTGGGCAGGTCACCCCAGTTATAGAGACCACCATGAGCACAGGAAGGAATAAAGATGGTCCAGAGAGAGCTGGAAGTGACCATGGCTTCACCTTGCAGTCTTTCACCCTACTGTGAAATTTGGGAAAGCAAAATGGGTGTGCCAACTAACCTGCCCTCTCAGTCACCTCATCAGGCATGAATTGCCCAGGATTAAAAAAGGAAAGAAAAAAAAGGAAAGTCCTTATTATGTGGTTGGAAATCCTCATACCAGAGATAAAATTTTATGAGTTGCCTATTGCTCAGCACCCCGTATTTTTGACATTCCCTGTTTCACATACAGTATTTTAAACACATCAGACACAGACATTACTGTTTTTTATTTTTTTTTATCCTTTCATTTTTTTTTTTTCTTTCTGTCATGGCTTAGTGGGTAGCTCTGAAGTTTTTAATACTGAAGGGTCCATTTCATGTTATTTATTACCCTGCTTGCGTGAAAGCTGAGGCCTATAAATCGTCAACACAGGCCGTCTAATTCCAGCAACGGCGAAGTATCGTCACATGTAATTAAAAGATCCCAAAGCCATTGGAATGTAATGGATTTGGAAATGACACCATGGGGGCGCAGGGAGCAGGCCCAGGAAGAGGCAGCCCTATTTCAAAGGCTCTCCTGCGTGGTCTGGGATCGATGGGGCTGCCTGGCTAGGCTCCAGCAGGGCTGGCTGCCTTGGGGATAGAGGCAGGATCTGGATTTGATCTGATTCTCAGCTCTGAGAGTATGCTATTTTAATTCCCACCTGCATAGAGGTGCACCCAGCTCTCAGTTTCACTAACTCTTTCAATCTGGCCTGCTGAGGCACCATGTCTGAAGACGCAGTGCATCCATGTCCTGACAGGAGGGTTTCTAGAAGCAGGGAAGAGCCCAGCCTCACAGATAAAGACCAACCCCAGGATGGGATTAGGAGAAAGGTCTTGGTGTTCACCTCCCAAAGTACAATGATCCTCTTATTCTTGGCCCAACTTTCTCCCTAGAGTTGTTTCCAGCTGTTTTGCCCTTCAGTGACTCCGTATTCTGCTTTTAAATTTCCTTGTAGTCTATGCATCTACCTAGAGTCCACTGCTCCTTCCTCTGAACTCCCAGAGCTCCCTGTCTGTCTCCCTTCGGGACACTGTGGTGCTGGGTATGGGTATTTCTTTACTTGGTTGTATCACCATCCCTGTGAGTCCCTTGGAAACAGGGACTTATTCTGTCTTTGACCTCAGTGACCTTATGAAGGCCTGCTACATAGTAGATAGTCAGCAGCTGTGTGGCAGGAGGGAAGAGATGGAGGATAAAAAAGGGAACAAAGGGCGGAAAAGGGAGAGAGGCATTTGGTGATCTCTTTCTGTCTTATGGTTTTAAGTAACATGGGAACCAGAATCCAAGATGGCACCCAGTGGCCCCCTCCCTCACTTTGTCCCAGAGCTGGTGTTTGTGACTAAAAGTCACAAACTGATCACAACAGAAGTGTGGTATGTTACTTCTGAGATCAGGTTATAAAAAAGCCTGCAGTTTCTGTCCTTTTGTCCTCTCTGTCTCTTGAATTACTCATGTTGTGGGAAGCAAGCTGCCATGTTGTATGAGTAGCCCTGTGGGAGGCATACATGTCAGGGTACTGAAGCCTTTGGCCACAGCCAGCTAGGAACTGAGGTATGAAAGCAATTAGGTAGTGAGCTTAGAAGTGGCTTCTCCAGCCCTACTTGAGCCTTTCAATGACTGAAGCCATGGCCACAGCTGGACTACAGTCTCACAAAGCTGCTCCCAGATCCCTGACCTCAGGAACTGTGTGAGTAAATGATGCTACTTCAGGTTGCTGCACTTTGTAATAATGTATTACACCGCAACTGAGAACTAATATAAACATCTACATGTTGATAACTCCAACTCAGATCTCCCTGCAGAGCTCCAGGCTGTATACCCAATTGCCTCTCTTACATCCTGCCTCGCATTCTGAAGCTGAACAGGTCATTCTCTCAACCTGCCCCTCCAGAGTTTCCCCAACTCAGCCAACAGCAGCTCTCATGCAGGTAGTAACTCAGCCTCCTTTCTGCATCCTCTGGCCACTGCTGTCTATTGATCACCCAGCAGCCATTGTTCATGATCAAATTTAAGTTAAATCATGACACTGAACAAAAATTTGTAGTTGTATCTCCCGAATTTCCAAGCCTCATGACTCTGTTGCCCCATCTACTATGACTATTTATAATGCACTTTAAACTTTCAAAAGCATCACACACTTTGTGTATTATGCTTGCTTGCTGTTTATTGTCCATATCTGGTGGTATGTAAGCTCCAGGAGAGTAGGGACCTTTCTTATTGCTATTATTTTGTTATTGTTGTCTGTTTTGTTGATTATGGTATCTCCAGTAACTCAAAGAGAGTAGTTAGAACTATGTGTCTGCATCACCCAAAGCAGTGATAGTGAGGGCAAAGATAAACAGCTGGGACTACATTAAATTAAAGAGCTTCTGCACAGCAAAAGAGACAATGACAAAAACAAAGAGAAACCCCACCGACTGGGAGAACATTTTTGCACACAACACTAATGATAAAGGACTGATCACAAAAATCTGCAAAGAGCTGATGAGATTCAACAACAACAAAGAAAATAATCCAGTCAAAAAATGGGCAGAAGAGCTAAAAAGAAACTTCTCTGAAGAGGAAATGCAAATGGCCAACAGGCATATGAAAAAATGTTTAACATCACTTGTAATCAGGGAAATGCAAATCAAAACTACCATGAGATACCATCTTACACCAGTGAGAATGGCACATATTAAAAAAACTAGCAACAACAAATGTTGGCGAGGGTGTGGAGAAAAAGGAACTCTTCTGCACTGTTGGTGGGAGTGCAAACTGGTCCAACCACTATGGAGAGCTGTGTGGAGATTTCTGGACCTACTAAACATAGAGCTTCCATATGATCCAGCAATTTCACTCCTAGGTATTTACCCAAAGGACACAGAAACATCAATTCCAAAGAGCACCTGCACCCCTATGTTTATAGCAGCACTGTTTACAATAGCTAAGCTTTGGAAACAACCCAAATGCCCAAAAATAGATGACTGGATCAAGAAGATGTGGTACATATACATCATGGAATATTACTCAGCATTCAAAAAAGAGAAACACATGCAATTTGCAGCAACATGGGTGGCGCTGGAAGGGATCATGCTCAGCGAAATAAGCCAGAAAGAAAAAGAAAAATGCCGGATGGTCTCACTCATAGCAGGAATCTAGAAAACTTAAATAAGGGACCAGGAAAATGAATAACTATAAGAAAGTGAAAATCAAAATCAACAAACAACTATGAACCAGAGATACTTTATGGGGGGTGGGGGGCGGGGAGGGGAGGGATTGGGGTCAAAATAAGGGGGTTGCAATTGTATGGGGAATATAAAAATAAAATTTATTAAAAAAAAAAAGAACTATGTGCCTGATATTCAATAGGTATTTGTTGAAGAGAGGAAGGAAGAAAAGCTGGAAGGAGAGGGAGGGAGAGATATCTTGAGAGCAGAATGTGGGGGGAAGGAGGAAGAACTACCCAATGAGAGTCCTTGCAATGTGATCTGAAATGTTCCTGTTCTTCTAACAACTAGATTCTAGGGTATTTATAGGCAAGAGGGGAATGCCCCACCCAGAGTACACAATGACAGCCCCTGCTGAGACCTGGGTCTGGGGAGTGTATTTGATAGATCTGTCCTCAGGAATCCTTCATTTTCACTGGCCTCATAATCCAGTAAACCTGAGTATTTTCACTTCTCTGGTCTTTTGCTGCTATTCACAATCAGCCTCTTCGCTTTTCTCACTTTGTCATGGGTTGAATAGTATCCCCCACCCCCCCCAAAAAAAAGATATGCTGAAGTTTCAATCCACCAGTACCTTAGAATATAACCTTATTGAGAAACAGGGTTATGATTTATTTAAGTGGAGCTCATACTGGAAAAGTGAACCCTAAATCCAATATGACTGACTATTCTCTTAAGCAGAAAGAGAGACACAGGGAGAAATGCCATGTGAAGTCAGAGGCTGAGAGGATGTGTCTACATGTCAAGGAATAGCGATGATGGCTAGCCATCAACAGAAGCTAGGAGTGAGGAGTGGAACAGATTCTCCCTCACAGCCTGCAGAAGGAATGAACCCTGCCAACACCTTGATTTCAGACTTTAGCTTCCCAAACTGTGAAAGGATACATTTCTGTTGTTTTAAGCTATCTAGTTTGTAGTATTTTGATATAGCAACCACAGGAAGCTCATCCACAAGTCCATCCTACTTTTGCCTTCTCTCAGCATTAACAGGCCACTAGAACACACCACATTTGATTCTCTCCAGAGAGTTTTCTCTCTCACACACAATATAAGGGATCTTTACTTCCTCCAAAAAGCCCTCTTAGACAGCTTAGGAAGAAGAAAGTCAAAGCTGAGCACCCTTATAGTTGAAGATTAAACTCTACTATTTCTGGTTTCTTTACCCACAATTAATGTGCATTCTCTTGGCTTGAGGCAATGTAGACAGTCCATCTCATCCACTTGCCCTTGCCTTGCTCATTGTCATGCTGTTTCTCTGATTATATGTCTTCAGATGACAAGAAATAGATCTACCTCTTTCTTTGCCTATAGTTCCAAATTTAACTATGGGAAAGAAAAGGCACTCATACTGGTGGATAAAGACTAGTTAGTAGAGGCCTGGTTTCCTTCTCTCTTTTCCCTATTTTACGAGTGAGGAAAATGGGGCCCAAGCAGAAAAAGTAACCCCCAAAATATAAAGAACCATCAGAAGTTTATGTTTTGCCTCTATATGGGGTTGTTAACATTGGGCTTTTGTTTGTTTGTTTATTTATTTATTTTAAATATTTATTTATTTATACATACAAGAACTGGGATATAGACCAGAGGTAAAGGGGGTTGAGAGGATTCACCAGGCAGGAGAGGTCTGCAGTGCCATGTGGGTTGCTCCCTGGCCGGCTAGGGATCTAACTCCTGCTGCAGTGGCTGGAGATAGCTTGATAGCTCTGTGTCTTTAACCCCTGCACCACCAGGGATGCCCCTAGGGCTTTTGTTTAAAGCTAAACAGAAACTGTACTGAGTCCACTGCACAGTCATTGTTAATCATTGTCCCAGAGCTAGGCTCAAATCCCAGTCTCAACATGCTTTATTTGTACAATCGTGGGCAAGTTCTTTAACTTTCACAAGCCTCAGATCCCTCATCTGAAAAACGAGGGTGGAAATACCAATCTCAAAGGGTGGTGAAGAGGATTCAATAAGAATGCCACCGAGGAGCTGAGTCTGTGTGCTGTGAGAACTCAACGAACCTGAATTTCTTGACTTTTATTCCCACCACATATACTCCAGGCTACAAAAAGGTAGAAGCAAATTCCATTTGCAACAAAATCTTTGTCTATTTGTCACATTCAGCTCAAGTTGGAAAAGTTGTCAGAAATAATAGGAAATACGTAAAACAATCTATCCCAGCCTTGTCATTATTAGCCAGTGTTACATAGTGCTAGCAAGATCTTTCATCAGCAAACAAAGGCACAGTGATGCTCACTAGACTTGACTGAGTACAAAAAGAAAATGGGAATCTGACATTTTGGAAAGATTTCTAAAACTCAGAGCAGAAACAGAAAGTGCTTTCTGGTTGCTTCTTTATGAAGGATAAGACATCATAGCAGATGGGAAAATGGGCAACAATTACAGACAAGGAACAGAACTCAGGACTAATCAACCAGCTAATTCATTTAACCAGAACTGCCTCATTTCCTCATTCCAGTGAGCTGAGACTTTATAGTATGCTGATATTTGGAGGATATATTTTTTCTTCCTATCAGTGTTGCAAAGGTGCCCTGTGGTGCAGTGAATAGCATAGAGGGCTGAGGATACAGGTGCCAAGAATTGGCAACTAATTCCATGAGCGAGCCAGTATCCCTGTTTAATCTCACGGGCCCCCTTCCTCTATATGAGGGTGGAACTAATGATTGCTCAGATTCCTAAATCAAGAATTTTACATATTCCTGCTCCCTTCCACCCAGGTCTCACATGCTCCATGCAAGCCCAACTCATCTCTTGATTGACCTTGAACAAGTATCTATAAATTGTGAGGGTTGTGTCAGGTAAGTTCCTTTGAGACTTGACATGCTATTGTTTTAAAGATGCACTTCATCATGATCACGATCACCATCATTACTATAAAATAAAGGATAAAATTTGCAAGGCCTGCATCCTAAGTGATTATGGTGAAACAGAATTAAATTGCTTATAAAGCTGTATCATACATGGTGTTACATATTGAATCTTTAAAGCTACTCCAAATTCATATGTTGAAACCCTAACTCCCAAGGTGGTGATATTCGGAAGTGGGACATTTGCAAGGCAATTAGACAAGAAGAATGGCACACTCATTAATTGACATCCATATAAGAAAAGACATGATTCTTCTCTCCACAGTCGAGGACACAATGAGAAGACAGGCATGTATAAACCAGGAGGAGGGCCTTCACCAGAACCTAACATTACCAGCATCCTCATGACAGAACTTCCATCTTCTAGACTATAAGAAACAAATGTTTTCCTCCCAGTCTCCACTCCACTCTAATCACTCAGTCTACACTGTTCTGTTTTATGCAGTCTGAACTAAGACACATGATGGAGTGGAAAAACGGCCAGCATGAGTTTGATTTCTGGTTGACCCAGTTCCTAACTAGCTTTGCAGTAGTGGGCAAGTTAATACACTTTTCTGGACATTTTTTCCCCCATCTGTAAATTTAGATGCTTGAATTAATTAGTTTTGAGGCCCTTTTTAAGTTCCCTGTTTCTAGGATTTGTCTATTCTCTTTAGACTTACCCTTCTAACATCAGGGAGATCTTGTAAGGAAATAATCAGCAGTGAGGAGTGGAGAATAGAATTCTTAGAGTAAGCACAAGCTAAATGAATTTGTAATCTCTCCCTGCTCCAAAGTTTTAACTTTTCTTCCTCAACATGCTTCCCTGAGCAAATTCACAATTTTGTTACACCTCTTTCTTCTCTTTATGTGAAGCCCAATACTCTAAGTAAGGGTATCTCTTTTCCATTTTTTCCTGATTTGGGTTCTTTATTCTGGCATTTGGCTTTTTAACACTGCTAAGCCATATTAGTCATTAGAAAAGGAGGGTTCAAGTGCAAACACATAACTCAGATAAGCTTACTGCTCCAGATTGCCAGTTAGCATCAGTTGACCTCTCCTGAAACCAGTCTCTGACGTTAGCTTCTGGACTCTGAGTAAAAGAAAGGTGATTTCTAATGAACCCTCCTTAACCAGGTGTGATGCAATAATCAAATGCATTACTTCACACAGATTTTGAAATTGAACATATAACATGAATGCCACCACTCACCAGTTTTAAAAGGACACATATGAACTTGAAATGGTTCCAGTTTTGTAGAAAATTCTATGTGTCAGAATTCTTTGGGCTCCTCTGGCTAAAGTTATCCCAAAGGCTTTATTTTATTAAGAATAAGTTCAAAACAATATTTCAGCACCCCATTCATTCAAAGGCCAGACTTGTAGCAACTTGGACTTTGGATCCCATGTGCATGGAAAAAAACCTTCTGAACAACTGAAATGGCTTCCCGCAAAATCTTTGCAATAAGTAAAGCCTATGTACCTTACCTCTCCTTACACTGTCACACAGCACTTTATTGAATCTTGTCCAACACAGTTCCTACATGCTCAATCAGAGATGGTTCCCAAGGAGTAGAGAAGATTAGACATGGAGAATCAAATCTGAAAGTGGTTATGAGAGGTGTTGACATAGGAAGAAGTAAAACTCATAATGTGGGATGAAACAAACAAACAAAGAAAGCTGTTTAGACCCAACATTCAAACAGCAATAGTGGGACCTTTTCATATTAGGGTAGATAACTCCATGTAACTCACTAACCCATGAGGTTTTTGCACTGTTAATAATGGGTTGAAAAGAAGAGGTTATATTCAATATCAGTATTTGTTTTATAAAAAGTACAGAAGAAATAATCTTTGACAGAAATGTTGTCAACAAAATTTTTCGTTGTTGTTGTTGAAAAGGTTATTATTGATGAAATCCATTTGAGTCCAGGAATCTAGATTTTCATGTGTCTTCAGCACTTAGAACATTGCCTAGGACATAGCGGATGCTTAATAAACACTTGATAAATGAATAAGAGAAAGAATGTTTTGAAGGGTCATACTTTTAATTTCTGGAAAATTCACTTGATGTAAAATATCATGCTTTCCAATGATTCACTGAAAAAAATCCTTATGAAACACCTACTAGCTAAGCAGGCAGGGTTTTCCTTCTTAGAGAGTAGTGCTCAATTAATGGCAGCAAATTGCAACATTAAGTGTGAACCATTTTGATGCCTAGTTCTGAAGGCTGGACATACCTTGCCTGGCAAGATTTTAAGCCTATTTGGAGAAACTGAAGTTCAGAGAGAAGTAGATTGATCTAGGCACTCTTATTTTAAACCCTCAGATATAAAACAGCCCTCACCAATGAGCTTCAGGGAGGGAATCCAATGCAGGATTGGTGTGCTGAAGAGGACAATGAGGTAGTTATTTCATTCCACTCTTCTATGCTTTGAACTTTTGTGAAGTCAATACTTCTTTTCTCTTGCAAGATTATTAACGCCAATGTAATCGTAAGTATTGGGCCTCAATGTGATGACACGGCTAAATGTTTCAGGAGGAGAGGGTGGAATAAGCTGAGGATTGACTTTTGGGTTAAACTTTAGAAAATCAACCCATTCATATTTATTAATGAGCTGTTACGTGCCCAGCATAGTATGTCAAGGTATTTACTAGGAAAGGGCCAAGAAATAGAAGAACTGGATTTTCTCTTACAGAAACCTAAAGATTAAGATAGTATGAGGTTGGGGTGTAGGAGTTGCAACTTCTGCCTCTTGGATTCCTGGTAGCCACTGTGGTTCCTGATACAAGTTACATACTAAATACCTGTGTTAATATACAATCAAATGACCAATGAGAGGTGAATCATAGTGAGATATTTGCTTTTCAAAAAATATTTTACTGCACAAGGCTAAATAGCTGTTTTGACTGTGTTCGTTTTCTCACCACTGACCTTGTTTCAGTTATCTAGTGCTATCTAACAAATCATCCCAAAGATTTATTATTTATCATAAATTCTGTGGATCAGACCTTTGAGCAAGTTGTTGGTTGGGCAGCAATTTTGTTCCCTAATGCCAGCTGGAGTCACTCACTTAGCTGCATTCTGCTGATGTCTGGGCTAGAAGGTGTAGAAGGGTTTATCTGTGCGTTTGGTGCCTCAATTCTCCTCCATGTGGTTGCTTTTCCAGCCTAAGTTCTTTAGAGCACGGTGGCTGGCTTCCACAGAAAGCAGAAAAATGGAAGCTTCTACTCCAGGGCTGGAGTTGACACAGCGTCATGTTCAACTCAGTTTATTAATCATTGAAAGTCACGAGGCCAGTCCTAGAGGTGAAACTTCACGCTGTGAGAAGCATATAGGGCAAGGAAGAATTGATGGTGGTTGTCTTTAAATGCTATTGAGCACAGTTTTGGCTCTTTATTTGTTTCCCAATTTAATCAAATAGATTTTGAGGCTGTAAGGAATTTGAATGTGAGGACTAGGGTTTGCTTATTTTTATATATCCATTATCTTGTGTGGTTCTAGTTTGGATTGAACCAATCAGGTTGTGACTGCACCCAATGTGGTATGTAAGTGTGTGTGTTAGTTGGGGATGCAGGGATGGGGTTCCTATTGGTTGAATAATTAATTCATTAATGAAGTGATCTGAAATAGAATAAATCTGTATGTGACTGATGGTCCTAAGTGGCAAGTAGACCTGGGCGGTATGGCTGTTCCAGATTCTCAGCCTATGAAAGGTGACCAGTATGAGCTTGGATGTCAAGAAGTAAGGAGACCTTTTTCAGCAGCATGGATTTTGAAGTACGATTTGAAACCACATGGATGATACTAATGACTTAGTAGCAGCTTCCAAGGGCTGCCTCCTTGCTTAAATCAAGAAAAATCCTGTGTCTTCCAGATTAAAGAAAAGAACCAACCAACCAGATACATTTTGGAAGGAATTCCTGAGATGCTGTTGAAATTAGAATCTTTACATGTACATGCAGAGACTGAGGAAGTGTTCTGTATGCACCACCTCCCCACCATCCACTGAGCCTTCCCTAGCTGTTGTGCATAGTTGTGCACTTGGCCAAAGGAACAAGTGTGATGGAAATTTAACCTGTTTGCCGCAAGTCAGTGTGAGGCTGCATCTGCCTGGATGAAGTAGGAAAAAAAATTCCTACAAGAATCTCTTAAGGGAGCTCTAAGTTAGTGGTGACCCTGTGAGCAATACATATATACACACACAGACAGACAGACATACACACAGAGTTTCTGCCTTGATTGCAGGACCACGTTCCCTGGAGGTAGTGTCAAGATACTACCTAAATAAACAAATCTTTTCTTGGAAAGAACTGCCAACTTAGCCACTGGAATATCTTTTTAGGAGAGAAGCTGTGGATGGTGGAGAAGAGTCATGGACTGTGATCATTCATAGTTTTCAAAGCACTTTCAAATATATTATTGCATTTAATCCTCATAATTCTATCACACTGATATTGCTATCTCCATTTTACAGTTGAAAAAATAGACTCAGAAAAATTAAGTGACTTGCCCAACCTCTACAGCTACTGGAAGTGTTGGGGTTAGAATTGAAGCTGGGGTTTTGGCCTCCAAATGCCATGTCTGTTCTATATGCATCAAGGGTATATAGAAAAGACTTGCATTTATGTATTTTTTCTCTAAATGATGTCTTTCTTCTTGCACAAAATATTGACTTGAGTATGAAATTAGGTAATTTATGTAATTATCTTGCTACTGCTAGTTTCAGAGGTATCTGAAGCTACTTTCCCCACCATCACCAACATCCTCTACAACAAATAACACTTCTAGGGGATATGCTATTAAGATTTTCACAATAAAAATAGTATCATAAAGGTGATTTTATTCTGAATCATCTTACGTTTTAGACTTGCCAGTGTTGTCTCATTAGCTAAGAGGTGCCATCTAAGGACTCATGAGTCTGTATCTCAACAGAATCTTGAGAAATCTGCCATCCCAGGAAAGAAAGCCAAACTTTCTTCTCTTGGAGTATTCTTGGGAATTAGTACTAGAAAATCTCAACTCTGTCAGTGACAAACTATATGGCTTTGGGGAAGACATGGCCTTCTCTGGGTGGGTCTTATTTTCTCGACCTATAAAATGAAGGGTTTAGTAGATGATCCCTGACACTTGCAACTCTGATACTTCATGTTTATAAATTTCTATCATTATCCATCTCGCATCTATTATCCTAATTTTCAAGAACTATTTCCTGTCTATTTCTTCCTCCTTTGATTACATTTCTTCATTTATGTTCTGGGTGAAGCGTGGTAATTAGTAGCTCTTTCCTTGCCTATAAAGTCCCTATTCCACATTATCATAAATGATCAAGAAAATTAAAATCCACCCTGCCCTGCACAGCCTGCTCCTACAAGGCCTGGAAGGCTATCTTGCTCCATTCTGCCAGGCCACAGTGTATTTCCCCTTCCTCTTCTACATGAACTTTCTGTTTGAGCTGAATCAGATATTTTGCCCACCTCCCTGTCTTCATGGCTCAGTTCTCTAATATTATCCACCAGGTGACTCTTCGCTGACCTCTCAAGTTCATTTCGATATCGTTTCTTATCTGAAGCACTACTCTGGCCCTCCTGCTTTCCATTTACTGGATTTTCTGGTTAGTTTCTTTATCTTTCCAAGTAAATTACAAGGTACTCAACTCAGACACTGTGCGAGTCTTTCTTCTGTGTCCCCGCAGTGCCAAGCACAATCTGTATGAGTCTGTTGACTGGCAGAGATGTTTACTGATTAACTCATGTAGAAGAACCCACCTCCCAATTAGGCACCAGAATTAGGAATTAGCAGTTTGCTGCTGTGTCAAAGCATTGTAACAATGACTGCTAGCCAGGTCATACACGGTTTTCTCAGATTACAGCAGCAAAGAGGATTTTTTATTCACTTCAGCTGGGCAGGGAATTCCAGTGACTATAAACCATGAGGGGTCACTGTTGGGAAGAGAATGGTTATGGAGGCTAAGATATGTTATACCAAAGTCCCTCCCTGCATAACCCAAACACTTAATGGCCACAATACTAGCTCATTGTCTCTGAAGCTGTCTTTCAGATAAAGAACTTCTCAATACCTCATGCCTTATTTCTTCACTTAACTAAGTAAAATGATGCTTTTATTGACCATTTAGCATTTTAATTTTCCTGTCTTTTGCTTACAAATATCCTCTGAAGTAGTGGGTTGATTGTGTGAGACATATTGTGATATTAAAGAGTCCCAAGATACACCCTGAATTCTACCATGTCTCATTGAACACCAAGAAGCAAAATGGCTTAACACCAACTACATTAAAAATGGCATCTCTTTCATTTCCATAAATTTGAACAAGTGTAAATTTGGAGTAAATTTGGAGTTACTATTGCATTGCATGTGTTCATGAGCCACAGTTCATCTTGGATACTCTTAGATAATAAACTCCTGGTATTAGAAGTCTCATCTATGATGTGAAAATAATTCTTGAGCAGATTTAGAAAACACTAATTGGAATCTACAGCAAATAGGTCAGTTAAGTTTGTGCGCATTTTGGAATTATCATGGGTGATATAAGCATATTTTTATCACTAGTGTTTAATAAAAGCCATTTCTGTGTCTGGGCCAAGGATTCTGGCACACTTTCAGAACAGTCAAAGGAGTTAATAACCAGTAATAAAGGGAAATGGAGCCAAGGAATATCTGTGCTGTGTATCCCCCAGGAGCTTGGAAATGGTAGTAGAAGAGACACTGCAGAGTAGACTTAGCTAGTGGGACTATAATAAATTATTCAGTGCAAGCCCAAGTACCCAACCCTTCCAGGGAGAGGGAGCCAGGGAGCCAGGAGGCCAGTGATGATCCCATAAAGTCCTTGTTTCATTTGCTTATTTCTATGACTAACTGCAAGTTACTCTGTTTGCTTCATTACCAATAAAGAGCCCCGGTAGGCTGGAGGGGGAGTTAAAGGATGGGTAGGGACAGGTAGGAGAATTTCACTTGATTTGAAGAAAGCTTTCCTTTAACCCCAAGTGCCAGGGTCAGAGAAAAAGGGCAAAGGGCTGGGTGCTGGGGCTGGGGGTTGGGGCATGGCAAAACTGTGGGCACTTTCAGCTTTAAGAGGAGGAAAAATATTAGCCACCAGACACAGCCTCCTAATACGACACAGACTCCCAGTATTCCATATTATTTGAAATATTTTACTTATTTCTTCTAATTGGGTCAATAAAACATCCTGTCTGCTGGGTTCATTGGCTTCAATTTGAATAACAGAAAAAGGTGAAATTCAGATGAATTAATCAGGTGGTGTGCTTCTACATACCTCAGTGGGGCTGTTCTTTTTTTTTTTTTTTTTAAAGATTTATTTATTTATTTATACAAGAACCGGGGTACAGGCCAGATTTGCAGGAGGGTGAGAGGATTCACCGGAGATAGAGCAGGGAGCAGAACAGGCAGACTGATGAAATACACTGCTGAGGGGAGCAGTGGGAGAGACAGGAGAAGGCTGCCTCGCCATGTAGGACCCTCGCCGGCCGGCCGGGATCGAACCCACGCTGTCCACAGCCTCTGCAGCGTGGCACTCAACCGCGTGTGCCACCAGGGGAGGCCCTCAGTGGGGCTGTTCTTGTACCAAAACCTGCTTCCCTATGCCACACACCACTCTCAACCAGAAAGCTGAGCCATGGCCCTGGGGGTTTCTAGGGAGCCAGATGGGGTAGCATACAGACTTTGTAACTGGGGTCTCTTCTTGGTTCTGCCATATATTTGGGCCAGGAGTTCACTGGCCTCCTCAGCTTGGAAATCTCCATCTATTAACTGGTTGTGGTGAGAGGGTAAGGACTGTTGGGTCCACCTTGTGGCTCCCAGGGAAGGTGTAGGTATTTGTGGGCACCTATGTCTGGGCAGGTGAGAATTCTACCACTGAACCACCAATGCTGCCTATGTCTGAGACAGGCCCTGGATGCTTCCTCCCATCTGATCCTGAGAGTAGCATTTGAAGTAAATATTATCTCTGTTCTGTATATGAGGGATTGGAAGTGATAGAGGTTTAGAACTTGCTCAAGGTATATAGTTTGGTAAGTGGCAGAAGCTAGGATTCCTACTCAAGTTTTGTACTTTTTTTTTTTAAGATTTATTTATTCATACAAGAACTGGGGTACAGGCCAGAGGTGTGGGAGGGTGAGAGGATTCACCAGAGACAGAGTAGGGAGCAGAACAGGCAGACTGACTGAAATACACTGCTGAGGGGAGCAGTGGGTGGGACAGAAGAGGTCTGCTGCGCCATGTGGGTTGCTCCCTGGCCGGGGATCGAACTCTTGCTGCAGTGGCTTTGGATAGCTTCATAGGTTGCATCTTAACCCCTTGCGCCACCAGGGAGGCCCTTGTACTATTTCCACTATACACTGCAGCCTCAAATGCAATCATGATGGTGGTAGCTCCTTGCACGTATGAAGAGTTATGCTAATGTAAGAGGAGCTTGTTGGTGTTTGATTTAAGTACCCTGAAGTCTGAAGCAGATGACAAGTGGGCCAGGTGAGACAGAGGATACTCTGATAATTATGGCAAAGCTGGGCATAGTCCTGACCTCTTAGATCATCTGTTCCACCTTTTTTGAATGTTTTACATTTTCATTCAACAAATATTTACTGAGTCCCATCCATAGCCAAGCACTGTGCTAAAGCAGGTAGCTCATGTGCATGAAACTTCTAAATGAGTCAGTTTTTTTGCTGCACGTGTGCACAGCCGTGGTGTGGTCTGCACTGGAATTTAGTAGCAACAGGAAACTCAAGCAATACAGATCGTCAAAACCAGGTGTCCTTAAAAATGTCCTCTGACAACAGGGTGTAGCCGTTGGGTGCGACAATTTTCTCATGACCCACATGTCAGCAAGACTTGGAAAAAGGGACAACTGCAGTTAAAAAGCAAGCAAGCGAACAAGAAATCTCATGTAGCAAACAACAACAAGCACCCTGGAAAAAAATCAATAAATACTTGTGGTCCAGAATGAATGAATGAATACATGAATGGAATTTCCTGAAGAAAGTCTGATTACCAAAACCAGCAGCTTATTTAGAGGACGACGGAGAACTAGGCCTGTTTCCCGGGAACTGTCAGTGCAGAATTAAGTGCGCCTGGTGGCATTTCCATTCCCGGCAGTGAGTTATAGAGGCCTGTTCCCGTCCTGAGCTGGGGCCACCTCCGCAGAATGAGAGACAGGGACTGAGAGATGTTGCCGGGAAGCTGCCGCACCTAAGATGGCAGGGTTAAAACTCAGCCTGGCCTGAAAGGTTCAGGGCAGGCCTGCGAGGACTGCCTTCTTGAGTTTATCATTGCCAGCCAGACATTTCTCATGGGTTTATAGTGTTTATGCTTCTAGGGCTTAGCTGCTTTGGCTAACAAGGCAAATGGACTTTGAATCACATTCAGTACAATACCGAATCATATTCGGTATTGTAAACCAATGTTACCTCCAAAAGAATAAATACATGAATGAGTGAATAAATAACATTTTAAAAACCCAAACAAGGTGAACAGAAATTCTTCCCTGCCACAGAACATCAGGCTCGTAAGCTGATGCCAGCATTCCTACCAGCACTTTATGTTTCTTAAGAATTAGAGGGGGAGAAAACAGGAGTGGGAAGAGCACAAGGGACCATGGTGATAGTTCACGGGTGAATGGGTGGTGGGAATTTCATGGGGACTATAAATGCATACATTGTACAAAAATGAAAAATGATGTAAAAATATATAAAATAAAATAACAATTTAAAAAAGAATTCTATTTAGAATTCCTACTCCCATTTGAAACCCACAATAATCCAGTGAGGGGGGTTGTTACCTCTAGTGATAAGATATGCAAACTGAGGTTCGGAAGAGGTATATAACTGCTTTACTCTGGAGCAAATAGTCAAGGCAGGATTAGAACCTTAGTCTCCCAAATCCAAGCCCAGCACTCTCTCCTCTGAAACATGCTGCCCTCCAATGAGACATCTGCTTGATGAGCGCATGCAGAGGCTTAAGGCCAGTTCCTCTACAGGGTTCTGGGTAAAAGCTTGCCCTCTGCTGTGCCTCCCTCTTCCTCAGTATCAGCTGGCTCACACGGGCTCTCCTGCCTCCCTCGGCTGGAGTCCTCGGAATCACTTGGTGGTCTAGTACCAATGCAGGATTGGGGACCCAATTCCAGAGATTGTGATTCTGCAGGAATCTACATTTTTGATACACTCACCAAGTGATTCTGATGTGCATTGAACTTTGCAACTTGCTGATTTAGGAAATAGAATGACTTTAAAGGCCAGGAGCCTCATGTAATCTCCATGTAAATCTGTTTTCTAGAAAGGTAAGGAAAGAAAAGAAAAGAAACACAAGAACAGGTTTCATCCTCTGTGGTCTTTCCCAGGGTTTCCTGCCCGGCCTTGGTTGAGCCCTCTCTCTTTCCTGCTTCTCCCAGCCTTCCAAGCCTTTCTGACCCTCCCCCATTCCCTCTGGCCCCTGAGCTGTACCACATTTGCTCACCGCATGACATGGGTACTGCCAACCTGGTCCTCTGTCCCTCACCCTGTGCTCTCTCAGAAGGGGAGTCTTTGTGTCCACAAGAACCTGTGGCACCTGCTGGGACAAATGCGATGTGCCACCATAATCTCAGAATGAGCCATTTAATTCTGTGCAATTCTGCCGAACACTGGTTATTGTAGAAGACAGAGGCCTGGAGTCCCTACTAGACGTAAAGTCCTGACCAAAATCTCAAAAATGTCCTTAAAAATATGCATTTTCTAAACAAGATTGTTGATGGGTTTAATTACTAGGTAAAGCACCCAGGTTATGGGAGGTGCGGGAAGTAGGTCCAGACCAGGGGGAGCTCGTTGATTGGTTGCAGACCACACTCCTGCCTTGATCACGACCCAGAGGAGGGGGCAGGAAGCATGCACACTGTCAAACACAGGGCCCAGTTAAGCAGGACAGGAGAAAATAATCTTTGTCATTCAAAGGAATGACAGTTCCCCTACAAATGTTATCATCATAATAATAACAGCTGATATTTGCTTGAGGCTTTGCTGTCTACTAAGCCTTTTTCTTCTCTGTCCAAGATCACCTACAAATTAGGTAAATTTGTCACTTTTAGATTTAGGGAGGAGGTAATGGATATGCCCAGAGGTTAAGTGAATTGAACCAGGTCACAGGATTAGAGGTTTTAGAATCCAAGATGCGTGATGCTGAAATGTCAATCTCTCCCCAGGATGCCAAGCTGCCACTTGTGTGTGGTCTACACCTCTTTAGGATGTAAACTCCTAGGGAGATGCTTTTCTATAATGATCTAACTCATTTCAAATGCAGAGTTTATTTTATAAATTTTAATCAAAAAATAGAAATACGATTTTAAATACAATTAATCAGTCATTCACACACAAGGCATTAATGTAGTTCTCAGTACTCTGAATTCATTGTGCCAGGCACTGCTGGGGATACCAAAGTGCCTGCTAAGCCATGACCTGTACCACATGACACCCTACTTCTCTGTCAGCTCTGTCCAGAAGCACATGTAGTACACTCATGTTTTTGAAGCGGATTTTTGATATTTTAGTTGGGTGGGGCTTTGCGCCTGTAAGGACTCAATGCCTATTTGATGACAGGCTTTGTTTCTGGGACACTATCCACGTGGATAGAATGGGGCAGGGAAAATGGCTCATTCCAAGATTACGGTTACAGCATCGGTTTAATCTTTATGGACTTATCAAATATGATTTCTACCCTCTGGGAACTTGAGCTGAGAGTTATGTAGAAGGCATGTCCATGGTCTCAAAGAGCTCGATACATGGCACAGGGTGGCCTCCAATTCATGAAAGAGGCAGTCACTGCCAGCTCCTATCCATGCACATAGAGGTTTGCAGGATGCCACTACTCCATGCCTGGTGGCACCGTCTGTCAGCTCTTTGCTCAGGGCTCCACCTGCCTGTGGCTTCACTCAGAGAACTCAGTTTAGGGTAGAACCTAAAATGCTCTCATAGCTTCAGGGCCATGTCAACAGCATGATGGGGTTTCCCTGAGCCTTTAGGTTAAATTTTTAGAGTCATTAGCCAGAAGCCTTTTGGTTTGGCACCTTTTTGATTGCTGAACACACAGGTTGTGGCATATAGTGCTCCTCTCCTTTGTCCTCACTCCCGACCCCCTTATCTCAATTACTTCTCTGTCAGAGACTCTTCCCCAGCTAGTAGCTAACAGTAAATTATGTATCTGGGATTCTCCCCGGAGAAGAGGTGTATCTGTGTGTGTACATGCTCACGTGTGGGCACGGGAGTGTGGAAGTGGGAGAGGATTCTACAAGTTCAGAACTAACACTGGGGACTGTGAATGGGCAGATAATTTCCCTTGAGGGTTGGGCCAGCCTCAGAGCATCCCATCTCCTACAAGAAGCGATCAAATGGAACTATGCCTGATTCAGGGCTAGCTAATCTGCAAGGGAGATTTCTCTCGTCCGTGCCCCCACCTCGCTGTTGCTCGCCTTCGTGGATTTCAGTTCATTTATACATGGATTCCGTTGCTTGTTAGTGTGCTCTGCAGTGCCTCCCTAAGGATAGAACTCTGCAGATGGACGACATTTTTTATTTTCTTAATATTATTCTTGGCTTTTTGGAGAAGAGTTTTTAATGATTATTCCTCCTGGTATTATTTTAGTTTCCAATTACAATGTGGATATACCCTAGCACACTGCTATTTTGTAAATGAATGTATATGCTTATTGTTAATTGATTCCCCAAACAGGCCCCAACGTTTGCATTTAGATTGTGTATTATATTACTTGCATGCCACCAGGCTGGCCCCTTGCCAGCGGGGCTCTCAGCTTGCCAGAAGCACAGTGGACACATCTTGTTTTCCCTGACACCTGTGCAAACCTACTAGGCTGCCCTTGGCTTTGCACTCCAGCAAGAAAGCGCCAAGGTGGCACTCTATTGAAGAACTACCCAAAATCCCGAGGTCCACCTGTTCTTTTTTTTTTTTTTTGGTAAGAAAAGAACTAAGCAAAATTTTTAACTCTAGTCCTCTGGACTATCCATCTTTTTGTGAAAACAAAGGAAGGTGAACTCTGGTCCTGATGTGTTAATCCCTGATCATCAGTGGCTGAATTCAGACCCATCAACTTAAACTACCTCCTTTGTGAAGCTTTTCCTGGGGCCCCAGGCAAATTAAAAGTCTACTCTTTTGGATTCTCTCTGCCACTACCCAGTCCCAGCAATTTTAGGACTGTTTTACTCCCTAACATGTCCCTTCACCTCCAGATGGCAAATGTGGGTTGGGATCTTTTTTTTCAGCCAGTAATCCTAGTGTTTAGAAGTGTACCTGACACGGCCTCCCTGGTGGCACAGGGGGTTAAGCGCCATGCTGTGAGGCAATGCGCAGCCTCTGCAGCGCAAGTTCGATCCTGGCCCGCCAGGGAGAAACCCACATGGCGCAGCAGACCTCTCCTGTCTTGCCCACTGCTCCCCTCAGCAGTGTATTTCAGTCAGTCTGCTTGTTCTACTCCCCACTCTATCTCTGGTGAATCCTCTCACCACCCCCCACCCCCACCACATCTCTGACCTGTACCCAGCTCCTGTATGCATAAATAAACAAATCTTAAAAAAAAAAGAAGTGTAACTGACACTTGCTAAGTAGATTGTATGAATGAATAAATGACTCTGAGAGCTATATTGGAGTTTAACACTGGCTATAGGCAAACAATGGATGTATAATTTTAAAAAGGATCATTATCTACTTTTTAATTCACAGTATTTGATAAAGTAGGAACGTTGAAGTGTGTAGTACATGGTGAGCTTTGTCTTCTCTCCCTCCCTTCTACCTTCCTTACTTTCTTACCTCCTTTCTCCCTCCTTCTACCCCCCCCCTTTCTGTCCCTCTTTTTCAACTGAAAATCACGTAATATCATAAAGTGGGTCAATACTTTGGAGTCCCTCCCAAATTTGGCACTGTAATAAGTGTGTCCCTGGCAAGGTGGCCAATTCTCCAACATAGATACATATGATTTACATCAGCTGTGAACTGAGATGGACTATCTCAAAGATGTCTCAGAAATGCTGTAGTCACCTGCAGCTGTGATCTGTGCTTTGACAGATAACAGCTCTTTTAAGCATGGGCCTGCACTTGGGAAACTATAGGATACATTTTGTTCCTTATTCTACATGATGGAATAGAAAACAGGTTGAGTCTTGATGTATTCATTATTATTATTGTTGTTATTGTTGTTAAAATATGGCAATAATTTGGGCATTCCAGTTCAGCATTCTTAAGGAGCTGCCCTGTTGAGCAAAGCTGCTTTATTATTTTCTAACTGTAACCACGTGACTTCTACTTTCTGTCCCCCTATGAGCCTAACTAGTATCCCCTTCCAGGGAAAAGAGGGATTAACGGCTTCAGTAGACTGTCCCAAATCCCAAAGGTAGAATTTTAGGCATCAGTCAAAAGGCGAGAAAACTGGGAGAGAAGGGTCAGAGGATGGAGTTCCTCGAGCTCCAGGATTTACTACTCCTAGCCAAGAACTGGTGGCTGCCTTCACTTCCCGGTGTGACTGGCCCAGGCCATGATAAAGCCTGTCAAAAGAAGCTAATTCGGCTGGTAGGGTAGCAGCATGAATGTTTATGGAACACTAGCCTGAGGTTTAATGCCACAATTAAAAGAATAACAAACCCGCCTGCTGAGAAGCCTCTTGGCTATTCCAGACCCTTTAATTCCCATCAGAAAACAGCACGTCACTTCCAAGGATTACCCACAACGGGGGCTTGCTTTGGAGACCTAAAGGCATAATTATCCATTGGGAGAGGGAAGGCTAAGGTCAGTCTGGCTGGGGTGAGGGCCTGCCCTTTGTGCAGCTATTGGAATGTCTGGGAATCCCAGCCAAACCGAATCAACCAGAGCCATGTCTCATGAGAAGTTACTTTGGGAGGTCATTTTGTCTGCCCTGCTGCTGACTCAGGCAGCCTTCTGCAAGTTAACTGGAGTCAGATGAATTCGTGGGAAAAGCTCTGTCATCACCATCAAGCCCACTGTGTCCTTTGGTGAGTTGGCCACATCTCCCCAGATTGTAAGTTCCATAAAAGCAGGGAACCCACCTGCCTCGTCCACCTCCATGTCCCTGCACCAGCTGGCAGAAAGCATGATGTAGGAGCTGTGGAGGAAGAGGATTGCCCTCCCTGCTTGCAATCCTTTTAACTAGATACTGCCCATCTTTCAAGGCAAGACTTAAGTTCCAATCTCTCTGCAAAGCTTCCTATGCTCACAACAGGCTGCCCTGACCTCCTCCTTCTCAGAGGAGGTGTCCCTTTTGGCCCCAACACTAATGTAACATTCAGTCACATCAACTGGGGTTGTGTGAGCTCCTTGGAGTCACTGCCTCTGCTTACACTTCTGTTCTTACTGTGCAACATCGAGCTCAGGCCTTTTAGATGACAGAAACTCAATAAACAGTAGAAACCCACAACCCTAGAGTGGAAAAGGACCTTTCAGATCAGCTAATCCAGTGGGTCTCTACTATTTTGCTTTTTTTTTTTTTTTAAAGATTTATTTATTTATACAAGCACTGGGTTCAGTCAGAAGCGTGGGAGGGTGAGAGAATTCACCAGAGCCAGAGCAGGGAGCAGAACAGGCAGACTGACGAAGTACACTGCTGAGGGGAGCAGCGGGAGGCAGGAGAGGTCTGTGCGCCATGTGGGACCCTCGCCGGCGGCTGGGGATGGAACCAGCACTGCAGAGGCTGCGGGCAGCTTCGCAACCCAGCGCTCAACCACTGCACCACCAGGGGAGGCCCTCTACTATTTTGCTTTTAAGCAGCAAAGTGTATACTTTATTCTTTCAAATGAACTCTTACGAAGTCTCCTCTTCTGTGCAAAACAGATAAGAAATGATCTTCCTGATTTAGGAAAGCACTGAGGGTTAGAAAACCCATTTTTATCTTTTTCTCCCTCATTCTGCTCCCTGGGGCAGTGTTTGAAAGGCCACTGATCTGTTCAGAACCTTCATTTTACAAATGAGGATGCTGAGGGCCAGGAGATTAACATGACCTTGCGAGAGACAGATTTTACTTATTTTTACTGTCAGATTTGGGAGGAGAACCAAGGTCTCCTAAGAGTTGCCCAAGTGACCTTTCCATTTTATGATATTATCTGACTTTCATCTGAGAGAAAAAGGAAATAAGGAAGGCAAGAGAGAAGGAGAGAAGGAAGGATAGAGGTAGGGATAGAGGGAGGGAAAGCAAATAGCGGTGAGATGGGTTTCACCCTTTCTGGATGGGTTTAACTGAAGGTACCTTTGCCACTGGGTGCTACACAGGCTAATGAGAAGTTTCCAGGGTCCATCTTTGCTGAAGTTTGGCCAGCAAAGACCCCACAAAGAATCACATGCTCTGATCATATCCCAGAGTAGACAGACCCTTGTAATGGATTTACCTAAAAGTTACAATGGAAAAGTACTTCAAAGTGTTCTGAACTAGACTTGACCCTCATCATTGAGAAATGATGTCTGGGAATTCCACTTTGCTTTCCCTACCCTCCCAGCCCACCACCCACTCCAGTAATGGCCTTGTGAGCTCATCCTTTAAGACAAACTCTGAAGGCAGAGTTGAGCCTGATGTATGTAAATCTTGTGCCCGAGCCAGACTCTCCCAGAGAGCCTGCCCTGAAGAAAATCTATTGCCCTAATCAATTACCAAACTTCCAAATGAAATAGATGGTTCTCTCTTGCTGGAAGACTATCAAGCCGTCATTTTTCTTGGTAATGAGCAATAGTGCAGAGGGCAAATTATACTTTCTCAGTGGCTCTGGACGAAGAGTTCCAGGAAGCCAGGCCTGGCCAGGAAAACTGGGAGTTAGCTGCCAAAATGATGGAAAGGTATCTGGAAACTTCTCTCACTCCTCAACTGCTCTCTAAAAATTTCTCTTGACTATATGATGTGGATGAGACAGTTCACTGAATATGGGGAGAAAGAAAATAAGAAGGGGCCCTTCCCTGACTTGGGAATCTCCCCACTCGTTTTTGTTTTCCTATACCCCACTCCATCCATGCTGGTTCAGTTTATCCCAATTTCTGAGTTATACCTGGAGAGGATAAGAACTAATTCGGGAGCCTCACCTTCATCATCTGACAGGAAATGGAACTGGTCTGTGGCCCAGGGAGGCACCATGGACCCCGGTATATAGTCTCCAACATTCATCCTTCCCCTGAAATGGGCCCTTCTCCATGTATCCAGGCTCTTGCTTCAGTTTTCCTGCCTTGCTTCTTTATTGTCCTTTGGGCTGGAACCAGCTTCTCAAACCTTAGTCTGCTTGGCCAGGCATCTTATTGGTAGGCGTCTTTCCTGAGAACTGAGGACCCATTTTTTGAACTCCCTTTTCTCTGAGGCCTTCCAGAAGTAGACTGATGACTCAGTGCCTTGATGTCATAGCCTGTCTGCAATGCTGCTCATCCCCTGACACTTCTCACAGGGCTGCTTTGCCAAAATGAACTCTCTGATGCACAGATGGAGACATGACCCCTGCGTGATGTCTTTGTGTCTCCTGGGCTCTGAATTCTTCTTCTAACACAGAGCTTTCTATAAGATGTCCCTGCTCAGGGGGCACAAGGGAGAATTTTTACTGATAGAATTTGGGACTTTCTTTCTTTCCCACCAAGTTCCAACTTCCTACTCCCTCAAGCACATATACCTGAGATCCCAGCTTGTCTTTCTGCAAGTGCTTTCTGATTATGGCACTTATCTACCTGGTGCTCACTCTCTGGATGGAGAGACACCTCGATATTTAACAGATAAAAATGAACCACCGTGACCAGGCAGTTATAAAGATGTGTATGATAAAGGGGTATGTATAACAAAGGGGGCCAGCACAGGGAAGGGGTTACTAGTTCCACTTGGAGCTGGCCATGGGGTCAGGGGTATCATAAAGGACATGTTTGAAGTGGTCCTTAAAAGAGGAGTAGCAGTTGATTTGGTGGACAAAGGTTTCCTGGGGAAAAGTTGCCCTGACAGGATCCTCCTCTATGAGTGATATATGTGAGTTTGAAAAAGACTTTTAAACTACCGTGTAAGTCCTAGAATCTCAGAGAGCCACCGGCCCAGATACCATTCCTGCTCCATAGGAGTTATTGGCTCGTGGAGGAGAGAAATTCCTTGCACTGTTAACAGTTAAGTAAGTAATCTGACTATACACAGCAAAGTGCTACCTTGGATTGAACAAGTGGCAAGCTGTCTGGCTCAGGTAATGCCCCTGATGAAGTGAAAAAGAACAAGGCTGTTGGCTTGGTGTGACTCAGTCAACAAATGGAGGACACCTGATACCTGAGCTAGGAAAAGGGTCCTAGCCGTCTGTTGGCTGGGAGATCACATGGCGTGGGTGGGCGGCTGTCTTCTTGGCCTCTGCCCTCTGGAGGACTCCATTGGATTTCCAGAAGAAAAGGTCTTATTAAAAATAATGGGACTTGGTGCACATGTGTATGTCCAAAAAAATGTCTCATAGCACAGCTCGCTCTGAGCACTGCTGGTGGAAAAGTATCCTAAATCCAAGGTGGGGGATGGCCTTTGCAAATGCCAGCTGGAAGTGCTGTTGGGCTGTGTTCAAAAGGACAAGAAGGAGCCAGACTTTCCAGAGAAAGTCTACTCTGACTTTAGGGATCATCTGGCCCTTCTGGTAGAGCTTTGGGTATCCTGGTACTTCTCTCCTTTTGGGATACCTGCGTGTGGGCAACAGAGCAGAGCACTGCTTCATTCTGAGCTGCTTGAAGCACAGGCCCAGGTCATTTTCTGGAAGCAGAACCCTGACCCACCCACAGGCAAAGAGGAACAAGGTGGTGCAATATTTTGTGAAAGATTGGGCCAGGCTGCCCTCCTGTGGGCACTGCAACCTGCTCTGCACTCCATGGTGGTGGGGCCTGCAGAGGGGGCAGATCATCCGGGTAAGAGCAGAGGAATGTGCCTGGGAGAGTTCCACACACTTCATTTTCCTCCAAGCCTATGCTAACTCAGCAGTGTGTGTGTGTGTGTGTGTGTGTGTGTGTGTGTGTGTGTGTGTGTGTGTATGCGTGTGTGTTGGGACACAGGATAAAATGTTGGGATCAAGACTCAGATTCTAACTCTGTGAACTGCATGATCTTAAGAAGTTTATTTAATCTCGCTGTCTCATTTTTCTCCCTTAAAACATGGAGGTTTTAATGACTACTGTAAAACACATAACTGTGTCAGGTTTAAGTGTGAGAATAATTGTAAACAGCACTTGATACTCTATAAGAAGCCCTCATAAATGTGATCTTCCAAGCCTCCTAGTTTTACAGATAAGAACCCGGAGGCTCAGAGGTTGAGAGGCTCATGTTAGGCAGTGGGAGCTGAAGTGGGCCTGGAGGTTGAGGGAGGCTGAGGGAGATGCTTCAGCTCAGTTCTGCTCTGCTCTTGACCACCTGTGAGGTTTGGGACAACCCTGCCTCTCAGACTGCCTGCTCAGTTAAAGAACAAAGGAATCAGATTCTCTCCAAGGCCTCCTCCAGTCCCCACAGTAAAGGGACACTGCTTGGTCCTCTCTGCAGCAGAGGACCGGCCCTTGACCCATTATGCTGTGTTCCAAGAGGACTGCCTGTGCTCCCAGATCAGATGCCGCTACAGGGAGAGTTTATCTGAAGGAAACTTCTCAAAGGCTGTGAGCCCAGCACCTCCTGGGAGAACAGACCAAGGCGGGTGGGGTGAGGGCCCACAGACTGCAGGGAGTGGCCGTCAGAGCGGCAGATTGCCGACACAGCGTGACCCCCGCCTTCCTGGTCTTAACTTTTCCATTCTGTCTAATTTATTTTTCCTTCCCTGTTCCTTCAATGACCTGAAATTCAGTTACAACCTTATCTTGACATTTCTGTAAATGTCTTTTTCTCTTCTTTTAAGGCTTGATCTCCTCCATGCCAATAAACTATCACAAGGGTAGTGAGTTTCTCCTCAAAATATAATTCTGTGGAACATAAAAGAGATAGAGACCAAGAAACAAAAAAAGAGAAAGTGAGAGAGGAAAACAGAGACAGTAAGCTAATGGAGAATTTGGGAGACAGGTGCTGAGAGCCAGAAAGAGAGAGACGCGAAGGGACAGCAAGGGGAGGGAAGGGAGGACCATGAGAGTGGAAGGGAATGGGGAGAAGGAGAAAGAGATGACTTTAGGCAGAGATAGGAGGTTGCTCCATCTCCTCTTTGTGTCTCTGTCTATAAATCAGAATGTGATGGAAGCTTCCAAATACCCAGATAAACTGGGGAAGACATTCCATAAAGGGACATGTGGCATCTTCACTTGCCTTCTACTTCTTGTTCTTCTCAAAGAGATTGCAATGCCACCACCTGGATACTCCAAGATAGAGTCAACACTACCACAGTGCTCCAGGTCAGGCTCCAGGATGCTCCATTCCAGCATTTTTCTGTGGATGAACCTACAGCAATTATTTGAAAGACGCTGGCATCACTACCCATGAAATCAACTCAGAGGTCATCTGTGAACCCCAAATATCTCCACATATTGTGATTCTATTTATATTTTTACATGTTTCTGTCTTGTTTCCATAACAAAACCAGATTGTAAATTCCTTAAAGACAGGCATTTTGTGTGAGGATGATGCCTTGAACCTATGAAATTTTAATAGAATCTTGTTAAATTATTGGGCCTGTATCTTTTGATGGCTTTCACTGGTCCATATGAATGGAGAAATGCCAGAAGATTAGAGGAGACTTGTCCTATAGACACTGGCTTTCTAGAAGAAAACTTTGTAGGTGCTTAGGCACTCATAGTGGGCTGGAAAACAAAGAAAGAGGAACTGAAAGTCCTTCTCCCAAGGCTGAGAGAGACCTAGGGGAGAACACAGATGGGACAGTCAACAGGAGACTTGGGAGGTCAGCCCCAGCTAGGACAAGAGATCTACCCAAATCAGGTCTCCAGAGAGCTGAGATGCCTCTGTTGATCTTGCTGTCTGATGGTTATTTCTGCAAAACATTCCAGTGTTTCTTATCTTTGAGGAAAGCAGGGCACACTGAATTGACTTTAAGCTTGTATTAGAGCTTCAGGCTGGGAGTTAGTTGGAAGGCTTTTCCTTGTGTAGGATATTTGCCTCCTGCCAGATTTTCTGCTCTAGATTGCCAACTTTTCCTAATTGATTATTCTTCTTGTCTTTTCTTCCTGTTTATTCCTGTTGTATGTTTCTGCTTCCTTATTTTACACATACTCAAATGTGATACACACTCAAGTGAAGGGGAAGCTCTTACCACTCCTGACAGCTCGCCAAATTTTCATTGCTCAGGTAGCTTAAAAGTCACTTTTTCTAGGAAGATTTCCAAGTCTGTCAAGAGGAGGTAAGAGCCCCTCTGCATATGTTCTTGACTAAAATACCTATCACTCTGGACACGCAGAGTTTTGCCTCTACTGCATGCAATGGTTTGCCTCCACCATCGATCCCACACTCACTGAAGCCAGAGGCTGGACTCACCAGCTGCTCTTCAGTGCCAGGACACTGCTGAGTGTGTGGTGACTCTTCAGTGTGTGTGCTTAATGACCAGGGGCAGAGGTCAGCAGGGGCTACCTCCAGTTGAGTACAAGGTATGGGTGCTCTCTGTTCCATGCTGCCCATTTCCTTCCTTGCCCCTGCTCACCCAACTCCTGTGGGTTCTCTGCTTCTGCCCCATCTCTATGCTCTCGTCACTCCTCCCTTTGCCAATATGTTCTGGAGCTCAGAGACAGCATTCTCTCTAGGGCTTCTTGGACTCTACTATACTTGAATTCTTCCTCTCCCCTCATCCATAATGGCCTTTTAAAATATGGCTTCATGGGGCCTCCCTGGTGGCGCAGTGGTTGAGCGCTGGGTTGCGAAGCTGTCTGCAGCCTCTGCAGCACCAGTTCGATCCCTGGCCTCCGGGCGAGGATCCCACGTGGCGCGCAGACCTCCCCTGCTGCCTGCTGCCCCCCTCAGCAGTGTACTTCGGTCCTTCTGCCTGCTCTGCTCCCTGCTCTGGCTCTGGTGAATTCTCTCACCCTCCTGCGCTTCTGACTGTACCCAGTGCTTGTGTAAATAAATAAATAAATAAATAAATCTTTAAAAAAAATAAATAAAATATGGCTTCATTTTGATTTTTGCCTCAATTTTTTATTAATTTGCCATCGTGTACATAACTGTAATTTTGGGAGCAAAGCCTCACACCTCCATAGATGCACATTTTCTACTCACCCTCCACCACAGTCCTCTTCAGCCTGCTCTTCAGATAGTGGGACTCAGGTTTCTGGTGTCAGTGTCCTGTGCACTGAGAGCTCGTCTCTTACACAGGCCACAGACACTAGCATTCCAAGGGGTCATAGACGTATCCATTTGTCCACGTCCTTTAGATTATAGGCTATGGGGCTTATGTGACCTCCTCAAGGAGACACAGGAGAACAGAGGGAAAATTCAGGTCCCCTAACTTTAGACCCACAGCTGATTCCAATTCTATTTAGCTATTGGATGGAGGGAGAGCAGTGAGGAGCGCCCCCTGGGTCCTGTGGTGGTAGAGGCTCCGCCACAGGCTGGAGTTCCTGCCATGAGACGGATGGGCCTTTCTCGCCAGGAGTGGGAAGAGGTAGGCCTCTCTCCCTCAAACTTCTATTTTCTCACAAAGGTGATTTTTTGTGCTCAGCATGGCCCTCCCCACCCCCAATGCTGCTGAGAGAAACCCAGCGGAGAACAGACAGGGGGGAAGGCAAGTGACCCTGTGACATGTCCTAGTCAGCTACTTGAGAAGAAAATGAGAAAGGCAGCGGTGCTGAGCTCTACATCCCGCCTCCTGTGAAACTTGTAGGCGGGTCTGTACACAAACATCGGCTCATACAAATAAACCAAACCTGGCCAAAAATAACAGAAAAGGCAACAGATGCTTCCAATTAAAATGTCAGCGTCTCCCGAGAAGTCGTGTTCTCACGTGGTGTGGGTGCTTGGGGGCCGAGGACTACTGGAAGGGACCACATATGGAAATCTGTTTGCATTACACCACGTCCCAGATGCCACGTAAGACACTGGCCTGACCTTGCAATTAACACGTTGGCTGTTTCTGGGGTGCGGTTTGCGAATGCAGGGAAATATCAGAAAGTTGTGAAACAAGGCGATTGTTTCCATTGAGTTCATAGGAAGAGAAGGAGGAGAATTCTCAGGGAATATTACCTGTCGGGCCTCCTCACCATTTTCTTTCTCTTTGCCTCCCTTTCCTTGTGTTCACCAGTGTTTACAGAGGAAAATCAGTTTAGTTTACAGACAGAGGGAAAGGCTGCCAGGCGGAGATGTACATGTGGATAAAGGGTCAGTCCCTCCTCTGTGCCTCTGTGGCAACGATCGGGAGGACTTGAGACACTGGATGATAGTTCAGCTGCACACAGAGTCGGGGCCCCCTGACCCCACTATTTCCTAAATCCCCAGTAAATCTGCTCCTTTCACATTGGCTTTGCTGTTTTGCTGCTGGTAGGTTCTTATTCCTCTTTCCTCCCAGAGTCGCTTTGCTTTGTTTTCTTTTCCCCTAAATCCTCTTTTTGGCCCCACTTGGGTAACAACTAAGGACACCAGTGAAAGAGGCAAAGAAATGACCAGGGAACAGAAAGGCAACCAACATTGTTCTTTCCGAAATTTTCACCGTCTCTTCAAACCAACAGGGAGTGTGTGTTTGAAAGGGTGTCTTATTCTGATAAATGAATCTCCTTCTCCTAATTATTTTTATTATCATCACTATTATAATAAAATTCACATTTTATAGCTAAAGATTCAACTAGAGTAATGTCCACAGACAGGAAGAACAATGGGAAAATTAATGAACTGAATCCTCATTTGCGTTTCTGTGGAGAAAGATGATAATTTGTTGGTTTTAATAAGCTCCTGGATCGAGTTGCTACCACAGGCCAGTGCTACTAGGCCAGGGTACCCACCGGGTAACACAAGATGTGAAACTCAAATATTTTTATGCGAACTCAAACACGTTTTCATTTCTTAATGGTCACTATGACTAACCTGATTAAGAGAAAGACCTATCTGCATAAAACAAACAAATGATTAGTTTTGACAACAGAAGCTTAAATAGGATGTTAATTAGCAGCCATAGACATGGGAAGGTCCTGGATAGGAAAATTACACAGACAAACCCACAGTATGGCTACAATGTGCCAGGGTCCCATCCCTCACCATATGGCTGCAGTCTGGCGAATGGCTCGTTGGCAATTCATTACCATATCTCTTGGAACTCAGGAGTGAATAGTTTATGATTAGCCAATTCATTATGCTATCCTTGGTACCTCAAGGGGACCCTGAGGGCTTGCCTCCCCTGATGTGTTATTTTAAGGACATATGACAGGGAAGGAAGAGCCCTCCCTTCCCCAGCTGCCTCAAAGAACTGTTTGCTGGAAAGTTTGCTGGAATCTAGATAAAATCTTTCAAAAGAAAATAAACAAGCAAAAAAAAAAAAAAAAAAAAATCCCTGCAGTCATGAACTGTAGCCACAGCTGGAATCATTGGAACATTCCAGGAGATGAAAACAAAGATTTCTTCCCCCTTCCCTTCCATCCTACCCAGGATGCATCAGCCACACTTGTGAGTACACTTTAGCTGCAGCAAGCATGTTAGTCAGAGAGAAATAAGGACCAAAGATCATTAGTCCATAAGACAGGAAAGCTGTGGTCCTTGAAGGGACTCTAGTACTAACTTGCTTTGGGTAAGTCGTTTTGTTTTTCCAGCCTTAGCTTCAGAATCTGTAACACTGAAATCCTTTCTGTCTTACCTACTTTTCAGTGCTATGGGGTGGTTGTGGTGGCGGTGGTGGTGTATGTGTGTGTGCACATGTGTGCACGCAGCCTGAGAGAAGTCTCTTTGATGGGAAAATAACTGAATCCTTGAGACTGATGATGCAGCAGTGATCCACAGGTGAGCTATCAGATTTATTTCCAACTCATTAGTATGGGTAAGCAAGGAAGAGAGAAGCACAGATTCTTTCACTGGATCTCCTCCTGATGGGGTCCTGTCCACCTCTGAAAACTAACGTCTTTAACTAGAGTTGCCAAGAAAAACTGCACAGGACTTTACATGAGGAAAAACGATGGATTTGAGGTCAGAGAACTGGCTAAAAAGAATGTATCTTACAGGGAGTCTGGCTTAGTAGCAGAAATACCTGAGGATTCAGAAAAAAACATTAAGACAAAAGGGTTACAGCAACAAATAGCCAAAAATAGAAAGACCAGAAAAGGGAAGGACAATTAAGAACCAATCAGCGGGTGAGTTACACTAACGTGATTTGCTCAGCACTTGACTGGAGGGAGGTGGCCTTGTGGAAGGGCAGCCCCTCTGTGAATGCAAGAGCACAGGACAGTTCCTTTCCGTGAATGTGCATAACATGGAGGCATCCGGTGCAGCCCTTCTTCCATGAAACCCACTGCAGCCTGTGCCCCTCCCACCCCCCATCCTATAAAATCTGCCTCTAAGTAGTAATCCCAAGACCAAGACATGGTCCTGATGTCCTAAAAACATAAATAATCGTCACAAAACCAGTCACACTCCTGCATCATAAATCTGACCTAAAAGAAGCATGCTTGTCACAATCAACAGTAATTACACATTTAATTAACTCTAATTTTGTTTCCTTAGAATTCTGAGGGGCTCTGGGGAAGACTTTCCATGGCCCAGGTCCCTGCTAAGAGCTTTCCAGGGAACTTTAAAATGATGCCTTCTTCTTGTGATAAATTTCCCTGTAGCAAGCAGTAGAAGCATTTAAAAAGGAAAGATTTTATTGATCATTCTATTAACAGAAGCCTAAACACTGGTTCTTCATAGAATCTTGTGCTTTTGAAGGACTGCCCAGAAAATTCAGGACCTCTCAGCTTCCTCCTCCAGACTTTTCTTTCCCTGGGACAGAAGTCACTTGACCTACTAAGCTCTCGCCAAGACTCTGGGAGTGCTCCAAATCTAGAACATGTGAGGCAGCCCATGTAGGGTCCCTTGTCACTGCCAGTCCTGTTTTGACCTTTCAACTCACTATTAAATATCAGCCACTTCATCCTTATCCATGGCCTAGGACCTTTACAGTCCTTTTCTTCTGTATCTATAATATGTCAGGGATATGGTCTTCACTTGCAGTTCTGTGAAGGAGGCAAGGTTCCCTTCTCACCTGGTGATGACAACGCAGAATACAAATCATTTTCAGAAATAACACTACTTTTGAATTACACAGCAACTGACACACTTCCTGGGGAGATAATGCTATATTTATTTCATAGATAATTTTTAGAAATTTGATTAAATACAAAACAAATCTGGTATGTGCCAGATCTGTTTCAGGAGAGTTTTCTTACTCAACTGTTTTATATCTATCACAATGATCAAAGGTTACTTATCAGGGGGAATGTCCCCTGACAGGACACAACTAGAGAGTCTGTTTTATTCTGGGCGTGTCCAACACTTATAATGACTCCAGAAGCCCCCAGGAGTCAGTTTGCCAGGGTGGAAATAGCCTGGTATTTGGAGTCCCTCTGTATGATGTTGGGCAATTTTAGTCTCTGACCCACAGGTTCTTAGTTGATAAAATGGGACGATAAATCCAGACCAGAGAGTTTTGAGTGGATTAAATGAAATAATGTAGGTAATGTTCTGGGCCCAATAAATATTAATTTCCCTTAGTCTCCTTTCTCATGGAGTTCAAGATGATCGTCTCTCCTTACCTCTGTAATGCAGGGCTAGTTTCAACCCTCCCAGACCCTACAGAGTGTTGAGAAATGCTACTTGTTGCATCATGGGACTCTGACAGTGACTTGGCTTGCCCTTACTAGATAATAGCTGACCCCTCTCTTCCCATAGCACCGGAGAAATTCTACCTTTTTTCTGAAACCAGATAGAACCTGGAGAAAAGATAGAGATGGATCCATTTTAACCTTGCTACTCTGTATGGGCTCCAACCCCCATCACTCCGAACTCCAGTTTTGCACAGTATACCATGGAGAAAGGACTGGATTTCATGGGGAGCTGGGAATGCACATAGAGGTTAGGACCACTCAGACATCAGGGAAAAAGCAAGAGTTCAGGTCAGAAAGTATATTATAGCAACTCAGCATACCAACGAGTCATCAGTACTCCTTGGAATGAGTTCAAATATAGGCCAAGTGGCCAGGAGGAGTGATTATTTCTACAAACATTATCTTCTTCACGCACTATATTCTTTCTTTCCATGCTCCCTTTAAAAAATAATAAGTAGTCAATTATTATCAATTTATTTGCTGCTTCTTATAATTACATTATCCATGATTAACTCACTGGATTCTAATTTGACTCTAGAGTAATTTCATAGGAATGCTCTATCACTGGGCACGGTGGGACTCTTGTGAGCACAGCCTCACTCTGTTGGGCTCACAGAACTCAATTAATGCACATGGAGAGGGACAAAGAGGAAGATGAGAAATGGCAGGCGTCTCAGTCTTGTTGAATTGCAAAGCCCCTCCACATTCATTATTTCATTGGATTTGCACACTAGCTCTACGAGGTAGACAGAATAGCTATTATCATCTTCAATTTACAGACTGGGAAATGGACGCAGGTCAAATCAGAACATGGAGCCAGACAGGCCAAAATCCACATGGATCCATCTACAAGGATATTAATCAATCATTTTTTAAAATGGTAATTATTTTGGGCCTCCCCTGGTGGCGCAGCAGTTGAGCACTGGGCAGCGAAGCTGCCTGCAGCCTCTGCAGCACTGGTTCAATCCCCGGCCCCTGGAGAGGGTCCCACATGGCACAACAGACCTCTCCTGCCACACCTGCTGCTCTCTTCAGCAGTGTATTTCGTCGGTCTGCCTGTTCTGTTCCCTGCTCTGTCTCTGGTGAATTCTCTCACCCTCCCGCGCTTCTGACTGTACCCAGTACTTGTATAAATAAATAAATCTTTAAAAAAATTTTTGAAAAAAAATGGTAATTATTTTTTGTGAAGCTTCAAAGTTTGCAAAATGTTTTCAAATTCCTGATTTCATTTGAACATCACAAGTTCATGAAGCAGAGAAGAAATTAAAACTCCATTTTTACAGAGGAAGTAACTTTGATTGAGACATATGACTTGCCCCAGATCATATACCCTTTAAGGTGTGAAAACTGAAATAAGAACCCAGGGATCCTACCTTCTGATCGTGTTTCATTCCATCATGATAGCTCTGAAAGCCAAGAACTTACTAGAAAGATATGTTTTTAAAGAAACATGGAATAGCCACTGGCATCATAATTGTCTTTCATATTAAAGGTTATTTTCTGTAACTATAAGAAAGTAAAAATCAAAATCAACAAACAACTATGAACCAGAGATACTCTATGGGGGGTAGGGGGTGGGGAGGGGAGGGATTGGGGTCAAAATAAGGGGGTCGCAATTGTATGGGGAATATAAAAATAAAAAAAAATTATATACAAAAAAAATAAAGGTTATTTTCTGGAATGGAGATTCTTTTTTTTTTTTTTTTAAAGATTTATTTATTTATTTATTTATATAAGCACTGGGTACAGTCAAAAGTTGGGAGGGTGAGAGAATTCACCAGAGACAGAGTGGGGAGCAGAACAGGCAAAATGACGAAGTACACTGCTGAGGGGAGCTGCGGGCAGCAGGAGAGGTCTGTGTGCCATGTGGGACCCTTGCCCAGAGACGGGGGATCAAACTGGTGCTGCAGAGGCTGCAGGGAGCTTCGCAACCCAGCGCTCAACTGCTGCGCCACCAGGGAGGCCCTGGAATGGAGATTCTTAATTTAAGGTGTCCACAAGCCTCTCCTAGGATGACATTTATATATGTACATACATGAATATGTATATATGAGCCCTATTTTGGGCTGATTCTCTAAAAGATGTGTTATCCCCAAACAACGAGTGCTTCAGAGGTTTCTGGCCTCTTCTCCATCAATGGAAGACTAAGGTGGTGGTAGTGAAGCTTAGGGATTAGGAAGGAGAGAAGAAGGCTTAGAGGGGACATGGGATCAGAGTCAGGTAGGCCAAAGGAGGTGAATGTTTTAAGATTTCAGGTCCAGGTGATGGTTAAACGGCAACAGATGCTGCTAAGACAGAAGGCTTGGACAACCCAGGTAGTTAGAGTTGTTTCTGTGGGAACTGTGGGAACAAAAACAGACTGCAAGGTGTAAAAGGAGATTGAGACAAGGGAAGACACAAGTATGGAGGCACATCTTTAAATTTTAGCAATTAAGGAAAGTGGAATTTGGACTTAGGAGGAATAAAAGATCAAGGAAAGTTCTCTCTTTATGTTTTTTTCCTTAAAAATGGGAGATGGTGTGTTTGTCAATGAAAAATCTTACTGAAAGAAGACCTGGTGAGAAAGAAGTCTAATTAGGAGACCGGAGGGAAGGAATCCTAAGTTGAGATGGAGGGTTGACCATAGAATAGATTTGAGACTTTCCTGAAGCTGGAGTGGTGCTTGCAGGGAGAGGTTAAGATACAGAGAAAGTGTTTTCAGGGCCCTCCCCGGTGGTGCAGTGGGTTGAGCACAACATTGTGAAGCTGCACACAGCCTCTGCAGCATGGGTTTGATTCCCGACCTGCCAGGGAGAAACCCACATGGCATGGCAGACCTCTCCTGTCTTGCCTGCTGCTCCCCTCAGCAGTGTCTTCAGTCCGTCTGTCTGTTCTGCTCCCTGCTCTGTCTCCAGTGAATTCTCTCACCCTCCCACACCTTTGGTCTGTACCCCAGTTCTTGCATAAATAAATATATCTTAAAAAAAAAGAAAGTGTTTTCTTCTCTCATGTTTCCCACCAATTTTCTGTACCACTTATGGCACCTACAGTGAGCCCTACACGACACCACCCAACCAGGCTCTTCCTGTCGCCCCAGCACAAGACCTCCCATCTCTGGGCAGCTGGCAGCTTCTCTTCCCACTTCAGACACTGACCCTGCCACAGGTTTTCCAACTCTTCCTTGTGGCCTGCCCTTGAACCCCAGCTTCACAGATTTCTCCTGGGGTGAATGGAATAGTAAAATACAGAGATGTATTCAGGCAATGGCTTTCTTTGTTGTTGATTTATTTGATTGCTAACTCTTAGAAAATTTATAATGCACAGTGTACAGATACAGCACTTTATAGTTATAACAGGTTATATTTGGCAATTTCTGTATAAAGCTTTTTTTCTGGGCCTTAGACAGGAATGAACTTTCATAGTGTTTCTAAGGTGCAACAGAGGCATCTTATTATTTTACTTTTAGTGCCTCTCCCAGACACATAACCTCCCAAGTTTATAAAGGAAACATTTTCAATGAGACATGAAGCACACTAAAGCCTCTTTCCTCCCACTAAAGTTCTCCAAATATTATTATTTGTCACCAATTTTGCTTTCTAATAGAAGGAATTCAGAGGCTTTCAAAGGCTGGCTATAAACCAGATTATAAGGACATCTTCCTCAAGTTCCTGAGTCATTGGGTAATTTTCTCTGAGGACAGGACCACCACTGAAAAATCTCTTTCCTTCCCAAGCTAGGAAGTGTCTACCTACTCTGCCTGTAAGGACAATTCCATGAAAGAACTGGGGCAGTGCAGGGATTCACTTTTGAAACCCCTTCTTTCTTGGGTACCCTATACCTACTTTGTGTCTAAAATGCCCACTGTCAACCCAAGGCCACACTGTCAATATGAGCAAGGTCAAGTTGGAATGGATTTTGTTGGGGAAGCTCAAAGCCAGGTACCAACACAGAGGTCTTCCTAAACCACCCTTTTAAAAAAAGTATTTCCACCTCTTGCCCCACTGCTCTCTGTCCCCTCATCCTGCTTTGTCATGCTGCATGGATGTATGCCCTCTGCATGGATGTATGCCCTCTACTTGATCCACCTGGCAGGTTATTTGTGTATATGTTGGTCTTTTCAGCTGATTGTGAGCTCCCCAGAGACAGAGATGCTTTTTGTTTTCCTTTATCCCTGTTGGCCTCACAAAGTGGCCATTGGTAAGGGCTCAAAACATATATGTTAAACAAATTGTTGAATGAATGATCAGGTCAACCCTGCTTGAGACTAGGAAGCAGTGGGTGGTAGGGCGGTAAGAGCCTAACTGGGAGCTAAGAAATTGAGGTTCATCTCCTGCCTCTGTCATTGGCCTCCATGTACCCCATTGCTAGCAACTGTCAGGTACATTCACTCTGAATTTTGAAAGGAAGGGAAGTATAGGAGAGGATGTAGGCTTTGTTGAAATTAAGCCTGGGCTTATATTCTGGTTCTGCCACTAAGTCGATGAGCTTGCAAATGTCACATAACTTCTCTAATAAGTTTCCAGAGTTTTTGTATAATAAGGGAAATACTTATCCTCTCATAAAGGATTGGGAGCACCAAATAAAGATATGTGTGAAGAATCTTAAGGAGTAAGAAGCATAAATACATAATTAACACTATGGTGGAGAAAAGGTTAACAATTCAATTTTGACCTATCCCTGGGGTGGGGAAGGCCAATGGGCAGACAACGGCTTCATGTACAATTGTACCAAGTAAAAGCTTGAGCAGAGTATGAAATAATGAGTAGCAAGGACAATTAACTCCACTGAGGAAACTGTCACTGAAGTCATGATCTTTTTTGCAGGGACAGGAAGACAATGTGCAGAGGAGGCAAGGTCTTACCAAGGGCACACTCTGAGTTACTACTGGATGGTGGCAACCACTGTGAACCATCTAGCCATCCCCGCTTCTTCCTTAGCAATATACTCCCAACATTTTAGCTGGGCACATTACTGACTGATGGAAGAATACATTTCCAAGTCTCCTGTGAGGTTAGGGCTAGCCAATAAAATGTCCATGCAAGACTTCCAGAAAAGAATTTTTAGAGGGTACAGGCAGCTTATAGAAATCATTTTGTCCGTCCCATCTCCATTTCTTCCTGTTTCCCAACTGGATGATTTGGAGCTGCAGTGACCATTTCGGGTCATAAAGTGACCTTGGAGAGGGAACTCATAAAAGTAGGAATGGCAAAGCAGAAAGATGGAAACAATGTCCTGGAGACAATGTGTAGCATGCTGCTAGCCCAGGACTGCCTAGCTCTGAACAGGAGAAACTCTCCTATTGCATGTAAGCCGCTGCTATTCCTTTTCCTAGCCCCAGAATGCTGTTCTCGATGCTCTGGCACAGTTGGGCTTGGCCAAGGTCCCCTGTATGCCTTGACCACCTGGCTTGGTGGCGCTTCTTCCATGACCCCACTGCTCCCACATGTGGAACTGTCTCTGTGGTGTGCATGAGCAGACATCCAAAGGCACAATAATTTTCAAAGCTGTCAGTTCTGTTTCCTGCAGATTCATACTCCCCACTGCCTTCTCATTTCCACTGAAGTAAAGAAAGGCTGCCGGTGAATAAGTTCCTTTACTGAACTATTCACTCTAGCAAACACTCAGAATCCACAGCACAGAATGTTACATGAAAGGTCCATGCAGGAGGCCAGAATGCAAAAGCCTACCAGGAAGCCCACCTGGGGGCAGGAGTGCGGAAACCTGCCTGGAGGACTCAGACAATGATCCTCCCCACTCTCCCTATGGGTCTCTTCTCAGACAAAGAACCTCTACCTGCCTCAAGAATCTTTTCTTCGCACCCTACAAACTTCTTCCTGCCTTAGGAGCCCAACTTCCCACCCGACCTCTCCTCGCCCTATAAAGGCCTGCATCCCCCTGACAACGTGCGTGGCTTTACTGACCCCCACCTTGGGTCCGTGAGGTCCGCCCGGGAGCAATAAACTTTCCCTTCCCCTGAGGAAGCTTGGCCTGGCTGTTCTTTACGGTGACGTACCTTTCATCTTGGTGCTGCAAACCCGAGAAGGCTGTGTCCTCTGGCACCGGGGCCGCCTTCTCATCCCTGGGACCTCTCCTTTCCTTTGCAGACATCTCACACTTACCACCAGCCTTAATCCTTGGGGTAAGTTACCTGCCTGACCCTCCTTCCTGGGAGGCCCTCGCCTCTGGCTATTCGGCTCCTCTCCTAACCCCCTCCCTCGGTTGGCTGTTCCCTAAACCATGGGCCCACGTCAGCCAACTCCCATTACACCTAGACCCTGGGTTTGGGGACGCCCGTCCAGACTAGGTGCCCGCATCCTAGGCAACAACCGGGCAGTGGAGATGTCCCCTCGCTTGTTTGCCCCCGTTCAGAAGGTCAGGACCGAGTTGTGGGACGGCACTATTCGGGGTCTGTGCCCCCGACGGCCAGATCAGGTTCTTGGGACGCTGCGTCCTGACTCTGTGCTCCTGTTAGTTGGGAAAGGAGCTGACTTAGTCCTGGGGTCCACAAATTCCAAGCCAAGCCCGGCCACTCCACTGGGACGCCTCCTCTCAAATCTCCATCTGTTGGGACTTAGGCCAGATATACGCCCTAAGTGTCTGGTCTTTTACTGCAACACTGCACGGCCTCAGTGTCAACTGGACAATGGCTCCCACTGGCCGAGCATGGCACTTTTGACTTCTCGGTCCTTACAGACCTAAACAATTTCTGTCTCTGCAATGGAAAATGGTCAGAGAGCCCTTATGTCCAGGCCTTCTTTCTTTTGCTCTCCCGTCCCTCCCTCCTTAAACCTGTCACACTTTGCAGGTTCTACTTGCTCGTGACACCCCAATCCCGTCTGACATCTGACAAAGTCTCCTCCACGGGTTCTCTTAGCACCTCATCCTCCGACTCTCATCGGCCTTCTCTGATCCTCCTGAAACTCTCACTTCACCTCCTACTGCTCCCCACCCTCCTCCTTATCCCAGACAAAAGGAACACCCCCAACTAACTAAAAGCCTCTCAAATCCCACCCCTCCGACTTCCCTCTCACCCCCAAGCCACCGCACTCGGTCTAGGGACAGGCCTCTTCTGTGTCCTTTGAGGGAGGTTGCAGGAGCAGAGGGCGTCGTCCATGTCCACGTTCCTTTTTCTCTCTCTGACGTCTCTCAAATTGAAAAACATCTTGGATCTTTCACAAATGACCCCACAACCTTTACCAAAGAATTCCGATACCTAACTCAGGCTTATGACCTTACTTGGCATGATATCCACGTTACCCTCTCCTCCACCCTAACCTCAGATGAGAGGGAGTGTGGTTACTGGTCTGCCCAAGACCATGCAGATCAGGACCATTTGACTGACACAACCATGCCCCCAGGCTCTGAAGCTGTTCCCCGCTAAGAGCCAGGGGGGAATTACCAGGCTGACACTGACACGGGCAGACGGGGTAGGGCTCAGGGAGACCGTTTTTTTACCTGGCTCTTAGCTGGTCTCCAAGAAGCCACGCATAAAAGTGTAAACTTTAATAAGCTCAGAGAGATTACCCAATCTGCCTCAGAAAACCCTGCTGCCTTCCGCAGCCGCCTGACGGAGGCGCTCCAGCGCTATACCAGACTTGACCCTGACTCGCCTGGAGGCGCCACAGTTCTGGCTACCCATTTTATATCTCAGTCAGCCCCTGACATTAGAAAAAAGCTTAAAAAGGCTGAGGATGGTCCTCAAATCCCTATCCAGGATCTGCTGAAAATGGCATTTAAAGTATTTAACAACCAGGAGGAACAGGACAGGATAGAGAGGGAACTCCGCAGTCGCCTGAAGGCTGAGCTTCAAGCTCAGGCCCTAGTAGCTGCCCTGGGGCCGTCAAGCCCTGCTCCTCCAACGACCCCAGTGCCTGCCGCCCCACAGAGGATGACAATGGGCCCCATGGGCCCCAACTGACCACCGCTGGGAGCCTGCTTCAAGTGTGGCCTGGAGGGCCACTGGTCCAGACAATGCCCTAACCCCCTCCCTCCGCCAGGACCATGCTCCATCTGCAGAGTCCAGGGTCACTGGAAAAGTGACAGTACCGCCACTCCTGGTCGTGGTGGGCCAGTCCTTCCAGCCCCTGCTACACTTCCACCGGCGGTCTTGGGTTTGGCGGCTGAGGACTGAAGAGGCCCGGACTCATCGACTCTGATAACCTTCAAGGAGCCCAGGGTGACGCTCAAGGTAGCAGGTAAATCAACCGCCTTCCTGGTTGACACAGGGGCTACCTTCTCTGTCCGCCCCACCTACTCCGGTCAACTTATCCTTCTCAGGTCTCAGTTACGGGTGTTGACGGCCTTCCTTCTCAGCCCAGGACCACTGGACCCCTTCAATGTCAGCTTAATAACAAACCACTGGTTCACTCTTTCCTAGTCATGCCAACGTGTCCCACCCCCTTATTAGGATGGGATCTGCTGGCAAAATTGGGAGCTGCAATCTCATGGTCTCCTGACCCGGCAGAAGTTTTCATCCTTCCCCTGTTACCTGATGGCAATCCCCAAACCCAGGGCACCCCTCTACCGCCAGACCTAGCTAACCCGCAATTATGGGATGTCTCTCCCCCAGTTGTTGCCACTCATCATACCCCAGTCCTCATTCGCCTTAAGGATCCCTCTTCCTTCCCCTCTCACCCCCTGTTTCTAATTTCCCTCACTCACCGTCAGGGTCTCAAAACCCATCATCCAACAACTCCTGGGAAAGGGACTCCTTACTCTTACTAACTCGCCTTGTAATACTCCCATTCTCCCTGTTAAAAAGCTTGATGGTTCTTATCGCCTCATTCAAGACTTTCACCTCATCAACGAGGCAGGGGTGCCTATCTATCCTGTAGTGCCAACCCCCTACACCCTTCTATCTCATATACCGTCTTCTACCACACACTTCTCTGTGCTTGACCTCAAAGATGCCTTCTTTACCATCCCTCTGGATCCTCAACGCTATTTTCTATTTGCTTTTACTTGGGAAGATCCGGACACACACACTTCCCAGCAACTGGCCTGGACAGTCCTGCCTCAGGGTTTCCGGGACAGCCCTCATCTGTTTGGCCAGGCATTAGCTAGTGATCTCTCGTCATGTAATGTTCAACCCAGCACTCTCCTCCAGTACGTCGATGACCTCCTCCTCTGCCGTCCTTCCCTTCCACAATCTCAGCAACACACTGCACGACTCCTCAACTTCCTGTGCTCTAAAGGATACCGTGTCTCCCCATCCAAAGTGCAACTCTCAGTCCCCACAGTCATCTATCTGGGTCTTCGACTAACTCCTTCCTCCAAACAGCTGACGGCGGACCACAAGCAGGTGATCCAGGACCTTCCCTCCCCTGAATCGGCAGAACAAATCCTTTCCTTCCTAGGTTTGGCTGGATTCTTCCGACACTGGATCCCTAATTTTGCTTTCCTAGCCAAGCCAGTGTACAACGCAGCAAAAGCCTCCCCGGAAGGCCCTCTCCAATCCCCCAGGGAGGTCCGCAGGGCCTTCCTTTTACTCAGAAATACCCTTCTTAAGGCACCTGCCCTTGCCCTTCCTGATCCAGAAAAGCCTTTCCTCCTCTGCACAGACGGACGTCAGGGTATGGCGGCAGGCAGCCTTTCCCAGCCTCTCGGGCCAGCCCTGCGTCCTGTCGCTCATCTCTCCAAGCAGATGGATCCCACCGTCAGGGGCTGGCAACCCTGCCTTAGAGCCTGGCGGCGGCAGCTCTACTCACCTGGGAATCCCTCAAACTTACTCTGGAAAGACCCATCCAAGTACATTCCTCGCACTGCCTTCAGGACCTCCTGTCTCCCCGCTCGCTCTCCACTCACTCCTTCCCGCTCACAGGATTTCCATATGCTCTTTATCGAAAACCCTCTGGTGAGTCTCACTCAGTCTAATTCTCTCAACCCAGCCACTCTCCTGCCTGTCTCCGGTCCCCCTTCTGCCGCTCATTCGTGTCCTGAAATCCTGGAAGAAATGCAAACCTTCAGACTGGGTTTGGCTGACTCCCCTTTGTCAGTTGCCTACTGGACTCTGTAGACGGCAGCTCTTGCATAGATGCGCGAGGCCAGCGGAGGCCGCCTATGCCATTGTTTCCTTAGATCAGGTAATTGAGGGGCAGGAAAATTGCCCGGAGGAATCACCTCCCAGAAGGCAGCACTTATAGCACTTACCAGGGCCCTCACCCTCAGCAAGCATAAAAAAGTCAACATCTATACGGATTCAAAATATGCCTTCCTTATTGCTCACAGTCATGCTGCGATTTGGCAGGAAAGAGGATTCCTCTCCACCAAGGGGTCCCCCATCATGAACGCTAAACTTATCCTTAAACGTCTAGCGGCCTTGCAGCTCCCAACTGAAGTCGCCATCATCCACTGTAAAGGACACCAAGCTGACAATTCTTATGTGACCACAGGGAATAACAAGGCTGATGCAAGGGCAAGGGCTCTCACGACTGACTCTGCTGTGAACCCAGCCCCTATTCTCTTTCTACCAGTCCCCTCCGGCTTACAAGCCTAATGAACGCCAATTTCTCATGTCAAAAGGAGGAATTCAAATAGCCCAGGGCTGGATTATGGTGAATAACAAACTGGCCCTACCCGCCAAACAGGCAGACTTGGTCATTCAACAAGTCCACGACACCCTCCACATCGGGCCACGCCCACTTACCCACTTCCTGAGTCCGCTCTTCTTCCACCCCTCCCTGAGTGCGAAAGTCTGGCAGGTATGTTCCCGTTGTCAAACCTGTGCTCCTGTGTCACCTCAAGGCGGAGTTCACCCACCTTCTTTTGCACTCACCAACTACATGGACACTTCTCCGGACAGGATTGGCAGGTTGATTTTACTCACCATCCTACTCACAAAAAAGTTAAATATCTACTAACAATGGTTGATGCAATGACAGGTTGGGTCGAGGCCTTCCCTGCAACTAGAGAAATGGCTCAAGTGGTAACTGAGGCCCTTCTTAACCACATTATCCCATGCTTTGGCCTCCCACCTCTCTCCAATCTGACAACGGTTCAAGCTTTTATCTCAAAAATTACTCAGCAGGTCTCCACGGCTCTGGGTATCACCTGGAAGCTTCATATTCCTTACCATCCACAATCCTCAGGGAAAGTGGAGCACGCCAATGGGCTAATCAAGAATCACCTGACTAAACTCTCACCAGAGCTCCGTAAGTCTTGGGTCGAACTTTTCCCACTGGCCCTCACTAGGATACGAGCCACTCTGAGAGGACCCCTTTCCATTAGCCCCTTTGAACTAATGTATGGCCGCCTCTTTCTCCTTAACCATGACCTGCCTATCCAACCCTCCCCACTTGCTGGTTATCTCCTGTACCTTTCCCTACTCAGGCAACTGCTCTAGGAACACGCAGACTGGTACTTACCAAGTCCTGCCTCAGATCTCGACCTTCTCAACCAACCTTCCCCACCACTGCATCCGGGAGACCAAGTCCTGCTCAAATCGCTTCAACCGAAACCACTGCAGCCTCGGTGGACCGGCCCACACACGATTATTCTCACCACGCCTACAGCAGTAACACTTCTGGGACACCCCTCCCGGCACCATCTATCACGGGTCAAACGTGCCCCCGAAGAAAAACAGTATGTGTGTCATAACCTGGGTCCTATTAGGATGCACATTTCTTGTCAAAATCTCCCCTACCTCAGTGTCCTATGTGTGGAAATTCAAAGTTAGGGAGACCTATGTCTCAGGGTAAACCGAGACCACCCATTTGGTGGGCACAGCAGACTGCCCCCTAGTTGTCTGTTCTGCAGAAATCTCAATAACTCTTAAACTTGGCTCGGTAAGCACCATGTACCAACCTTTCCTCTGCTTTACCTATGATCAAACACGGGACTACTGCAAAAAGGTGTGCACTGCTGGGGAGGAATATGGAGGCTGCCCATATTGGAGCTGCAAGACACATTCGCCTTACCAGCCACGGAGCTCCTCTTTCCTCCTGGAAGGAAACCAGTTTAAACTTAAAATCCGAGACCCCTGGGACACCAGATGGGTACCTGGAGTGGTAGCTAAACTATATGCTACAGGATACAGCTCCTACCCGTGTGCAACCCTCAACATAGACAGAGCCTATGTCCCAGCACAGAGCCTATGCCCCAGCTTCCGCCCAGGTCTCCCAAGATATCCTTCACTCAGAACAAGTCCTGCAAAGCCAGCTAACATCATTAGAAAATACCGACACACCCTCAATCTGGATTCATATAATCCAAAATGCTATAGCCTTCCTAAACGACTCTCTCGGGACCAATACCTCCTCTTGTTTCCTCTGCGCTTCCCTGCAGAGACCTCTACTGGCGGCAGTTCCAATCAATCTCAATACCACTACCACCAAAATAACGGACGCTGCTTGCCAGACTCCCCAACTCTCAGCCCCTCTATGGGACTCCAATCACAGCTACCCTTGCTATCAAACTGATGCCCTTGTCAGCTTTCATTCCTGTGCTTCTAACATTTCGGTTACTTCTGTGCTCCGAACAACAGCAAAGGGAAACTTTTTCTGGTGCAATGGCTCTCTCTCTCGATGTATTCATTCTGCTACTCCAGGCCCATGTATCCAAGTCCTTGTGGTCCCACAGTTAACTCTGTACGGACGGTCTGAGCTAGGTTGGTTATTCTCACCACATCGGACTAAGTGGGTGGCTTTTCTTCCAATCACGGTTGGAATCAGCCTGGTATCATTGATAGCAGCTGCAAGTATGGCAGGCGGGGCCCTGGGACACAGCCTGAATTCTGCCCAGGAATTTCATGAAAGAATAGATACCTCCTTAGAAAAAACCTATGTGTCTTTAGCATCACTACAAAGACAGTTCACCTCCCTGGCACAGGTCACTCTCCAAAATCGGTGGGCTCTGGACTTGTTATCAGCTAATAAAGGGGGTACCTACCTGTTTCTCAGGGAAGAATGTTGTTACTATATCAACGAATCGGGGATTGTAGAACAAAATGTAGAAGCCTTAATGAAACTATGCAAAGACATAGAATGGGAAACCGGGGGTTCCAACTCTCCGCTGACATGGTTTCAAAATCCTATAGTGTCATGGCTCCTCCCACTCTTGGGGCCAATACTAATGATAACCTTATTTTTTCTTTTCGCTCCTTGCCTCCTAAAATTCATACAGGCTCGCATTTGGGAAATGTCTCCTACTACCTTTAACCAACGCCTTCTCCACCCATATTCTCTCATCCCTGCAGAAGACCCTCATAACCAGGCCTAGTCACCCCCTTGGTCTTTGCCCCCTTTCAGCAGGAAGTAGCCAAAGAAAGAACCATCACCCCTTTTCCTATCAACAAAAGGCTGGTATGAAAGGTCCATGCAGGAGGCCAGAATGCAAAAGCCTACCAGGAAGCCCACCTGGGGGCAGGAATGCGGAAACCTGCCTGGGGGATTCAGACAATGAGCCTCCCCACACCCCCTATGGGTCTCTTCTCAGACAGAGAACCTCTACCTGCCCCAAGAATCTTTTCTCATGCGCCCTACAAACTTCTTCCTGCCTTAGGAGCCAACTTCCCACCTGACTTCTCCCCGCCCTATAAAGGCCTGCATCCCCCTGACAACGGCGGGGCTTTATTGACCCCCACCTTGGGTCCGCAAGGTTCTGCCAGGGAGCAATAAATTTTCCCTTCCCCTGAGGAAGCTTGGCCTGGCTGTTCTTTACTGGGTTGTACCTTTCATTACAGCGTTAGCATCTTGCTGAATTAGTTGTAGTTTTTTAAATAAAAAAATAAAGCATTATAGATTTGATTGATCACTCTTTGAACTGCCCTTGAGCCTATTATCCTCCGTCTAAGAAACTGTTCTCCTGATCTTGCATGGATCTTTCTGTTTTAATGCTTTAACCACACATATGGTTGAATCCGTAAGTAAGAGACAATATTGTTTCATATGCTTTAAACATGTATGTAAATAGCATATTAATAGGATTTTTTTTTCACTCAGTTTTGGGTTTACTGAAATCATCCTTGTGATCTCTGTGATACGTGTGTCTAGCTCTCTGAAGCTCACTGCTATGAAATCAATGTACGCTGCTTTTCTATTGCCCTATTGAGGAGTATAGATTGTTTTGAATTTTTAATATTGCCAAGAATGCAATAATAAATATCCTTTTACATGTCACATTACACACAGGAGCAAGTTTTTCTCCGGTATATATCTGGACATAAAATTAGTTGTCATAGAGATGCATATCTTCATGTTTACACAGTATTGCCAAATTGCTATCTAAAGGAGTTAAAACAATTTGCAATCCTTCCAGAAAATTTTCAATTCCCATGAAAACTTAGCATTGTCAAACCATTTAGTTTTTGACAATGGGATACATATGTTTTAGTTTGCATTTTCCAGATTATTAATGAGGTAGGGCATCTTTTCACTTGTGTGAGTCTTTTGGGTCTTAAGCTTGCAAAACTCCTTCTTAATTGACATTTAATTTAACTGACTGGCTTCCCTACTTTTTGATATTTATCTTTTCCTTCTGATGTGGCAGGTGTTTTGCTTGTCTTCTTGATGATTGAATGGAGGCAAACCTATTTGAGATGCTGCAGGAAGCAACAGAAAGGTCATGCCCCAAGGCCATGAGTGAGGTGCTCTTTTGTCACCTTGTGGGGGCAGCAGCCATGGGAGGAGCGCAGGATGCAGGACCAAAGAAAGACAATTTAAAGACTAGATAGATAGAGAGAGAGAGAGACCTAGAAGGTCTTATACCTCAGGGAGTGTAGTGCCTTTTCCCAGAGCATTTTCACATTTATCAGATTCAGGGAAGATGAGCAAGTATGTGGAGGAATGTGAGTGGTGGAGATTGGGGATGTATAATGGTAGGGATGTGGGTTGAGGATGCATAAATGTCTGACACAAGCTAGGGGAGGAGTGAAGAGGGGCTGTTGCCTGGGGTGTTCCATTGTTGCTGCTGATCAAAACATCCTATCTCTAGTTCCTGGCTACACTTAACTTTCTGTCAAGGTGGTCTAACTGGTTATGCTAATCTGGCTATAATATCTGTGCTGTTTTCAGCAGATACTGGTTTTTCTACTATGTTCCTCCTAGGAAGACTTTTGTCCTGGTAAGAGGTCCCCTGCCTGACTCTACATTTTAGCTTGACCAGCAGGAACTTTGGCCACCTAGACAACATCCTGAGAACAAGAGGGCCTGAGGAATCCAAACTCTTTCTCTTTGTATGTCAGCTCTTCTGGTCTGTTTTTACGTCCATTTCTAAATTTCCTATTCCCATAACTTCTCATGACCATAGAAAAAATGCATCTAAGCTGATGACCCAGTTATGAACCAAAGTATATGACTAATGGACTTTGTCATTTTTCTCTCTACTACTAGACCTACATATGCAACGAAAAAAATTTTTTTGGTTATATAAAAATAATTCATAAAAGTTGTAAGTACCAAATTGAGAGGTGGGATTAAAGATAGCAGGGTTCTGATGCTGACAAAAGTCAACTCAGTCTTTAGGAAAATGTTAGGGGGAAAAGGATGTCCCAAAGCAAATTCCATATAGGCTTTGTGGACTCCACCCCCACCCCAGGTCAAAGCCAAAGACACTGGGAACTCCAAATCCCATCACCACCAAAGGGAAGGTGGCTGGGACCTGAGGGTGGGGTTAAGCAGCCAGGTGGATACAAAAGGCAGACACGTGGGCTTTGGGGCGCTCTCCATTTTTGGGCTCTTGGCCAGCAGCAGCGTCCGGTCAGCTCTGAGAGTGACTTTGGGGTTTCCAGGTCGTCGGATCGGGTAGGACGCATTAAAGACTTTATTTCCCTATTTTCTCCCTGAGTTGTACATTTTCCTTATTTCCTTTTCTCTTGTAAATAAACCTTTTATTAACCCTTTTGCATGTGTCTGTAGTAGAGTATTCATAAGTCCCTTTAAAGCGCGCGGGTGAGGACCCACAGCCAGGAACCCGTTTAATATCGGGGTTGCTCTATAACAAAAATTCACCGTTTTTTTGATTTTTAAAAAATATGTCCTTAGCCTGAGGTTCTTTTTTTTATTTATTTTTTTTGTGGGACCCTCGCCAGCGGCCGGGGAATGAACCGACGCTGCAAAGGCTGCCGGGCAGCCTTGCAGCCCAGCGCTCAACCGCTGTGCCACCAGGGGAGGCCCTGAGTTTTTTTTTTAAGGAGCATGTATAATAAAATATCACTGAAATTAAAAATTTTATAAACCCACAAAACACAGTCATTTTGAAGAAAGAAAAAAAAAAAACAACAAACCCTGGGTGCTATTATAGGCTAAAAATAGAACCACATTTGGCCCTTTAACCTCTTAGTGGGAAACAAATACAGTTGCCACTTCATTAACTTCTCTGTGTTAAGAAAAGCTGAGCTGACCACAAAAAAATAATGGTAATAACACAGTGCTAATGATGAGTCTCTGCTACATTTATCTACCATGCATGCTTGTCAAAGCACTTTATCTATTGACTTGTTTGAGCCCCAACTTCCCAATATTTTCATAAGAAAGTGGAGGTGGTAAAGAGAGTGGGCATCACCCACCTGGTGTGATAGAGGAGAAAAATATGGCCTACAGAGTCTCCAGGACCCATTGTCATCACAGTGGTCATCAGCAGGCCTGGTGGTAGAGGGAGCGGTTCTCAACCTGGAAATCCATGCCCATTATAGCTCACTCCTCCTGGCAGGGGGAGCCACCCAGCGCAGGGTCAAACACTGTCTCCAAACACTTTATACCACATCTAACAGTTTCTCCTCCCCCCCACCGCTCTCAATAAAATAATTGAGTCACTAAAAAAAACAGTTATTAAAATTAACTGAGAAAAGTTCAAAGAGTTGAATGGAGGAGGAAAAAAACCATAAAAAAAACTAAAAGTGAATTCCAGTCTCTCACCTGCCCCACTAGGGTTTGTGATGCTAGTCAGTGAAGTGTACAAATATGCCAGAATAGAGAAAGTGTTCTCCTTTCCTCATTCTGGGCCCTACCCATTATTCCTTGGAGCAATTCCCAAGAAATTGCTGAACTGTCTGTAAGGACATCACCAACAACAATACTACTTGCCTCTGCCTCAACCCACTGACCCATGGGCAATCCAACTAATCTTTGGTCTGTGGTTGATGTGCAAATGCCCACTAAAAATTTTCTAAGCAGTGGCACAAAAAGGAACAACTCTCAAAAGGCAAACCCAACTCATCTGAACAACAAAGGGGTGAGACCAGGTCTCTTCAAAGATTCCATATATTCCAACAAGATTCCATTTTACATTCGGTGTATTAGTATAATTTTTTTTAAAGATTTTTTTTATTTATTCATGCATATAAGAGCTGGGGTGTAGGCCAGAGGTGCCAGGGTGAGAGGATTTACCTGAGACAGAGCGGGGAACAGAACAGGCAGATTGACTGAAATACACTGCTGAGGGGAGCAGCGGGCGAGACAGGAGAGGTCTGCTGCACCATGTGGGTCAGCTTCCTGGCTAGGGATTGAAATCGTGCTGCAGTGGCTGCCAACACCTTCATAGGGCTGAGACTTAACCCCTGGAACCATCAGGGAGCCCAGTAGAATAATTTTGAATGAAAAGACCTGGATTTGAGTGTCAAGTGGGGCTCTGATTAGGCTATAATGTGATATTGGTCATTATTACTGAGGCTCCATGAAGCTCATTCCTCTCACCAATGAAAAGGGTGTGTTAATAGTTAGTCTCCTTCCCATTTTATAAGGTTGCAATGAGAATCAAATTCCTAAATGTTAAGCTTTGTAAAAAACAGAAGTTATGATTTTATTATTGAAGGTAGTGCTAATCACCATAATCACATTCTAATAGTAACACCAGCAATTGTGGTAGTGCTGGTAAGGTCCTTCTGCAATTATTCATCCTGTGTGGTTACTTGGAGAAGTCACCTGTGTGCTGAGATAATGTATATACCATGCACTTTTTAAAAAAATCATTTCTTCTGGGCTTTTTAGTTAACAACAAAAATGTAGATCCGTTATTGTCACTTTACACACCAAGAAAATAAGACTTAGAGAGGCATGTTTTTTAAAGACATGTTTTAAAGACCCCAGTAGTTTCTGTGGACTTTCAGCATTGGCAGCATTCATCAAGCACTTTCAGTATAGAAAAACCTTGAATTTTTAGGGGCTTGTTATCTGTATCCTGTTGCCTTAACCAGGAAGAGAAATGGTTAGTATGAGAAGTTCCTTCATCTATGGCAGAACAATTCACTATTCAAAGAGTCAGTTAACTAATCCTTGGTCCTTGATTGATGTGTAAATAAATGCCCACTAAAAATTTTCTAAGCAAGAACTTTCTGACATTTATTTTTTTCCTGACAGCATCCATAATGTGTATTCCCCTTCCAGTGAGTGGAGCTGCAGAGAAATGACAGCCAGGTAGGGACTAACTCAAGTTCACTTTGATCAAGGAGAGGCCCAAATGACCAGTTCTCACCATGGGACGTGATGTGTGTCAACTGTTGGCCAAGATGGAACAAGTTGGGTTGCCATCTTTACTTTGTCTTTCCCAATCAATCAGAAATATGCAGAATATTCAGCATGGAAGTCTAAAGACCATGAATGCAAGATAGGAAGTACCAGGGTTTCTGAATCACCACTTTGACAAAAACAACCATCTGGGACCCATATGAGGGAGAAATTATCTATTGTGTTAGATCATCAAGATTTGAACATTATCTGTTCTACTGGTTCCTTTACTATACATATCCCCAAAAAAAAGATCCACCACCAGTTTTTCAGACCTACTCCTAATCTTCCGCCATTTTAGAAACCATTTTCTTCCCCATGGGTACCAGCTTGCCTATCCTAAGCTGCTTTTTTTGTGCTCTCTTTAGGGGTAGAGCAGCTGGTCTGCTTGTTAAACAACCAATACATCTGTATGGCAGAGAACAATTACATTTCCAGAGAAGTGAATCAAACCCTGAACCAGCAGCATCCTAATTCAGGCCTTCCTGGTGGCATGAGGCAGGAAAACAAATGAAGTGTGGGGATTATTAATGACTGTATCTACTCACCAGCCCCTCTCAGTTCGGCAGTGTTGGATCTGTTCATCTATTTTTGACATATAAATAGAATCTATCCCTTTGGAATTTTGTACATAAAATGGTCATGGGGTCATGTTAGTTAGCTCATATCTGGAAGTAAATAGAATCCATGCAGGTCAATCATAATTCCCACATGGTACTAGTGACCCGAGAGCGGGGAAAGAATTTCAGTTTTCCATAGTAGCATTATTGGCTGTAAAAGTTAATTTAGAGAACACAAACACAACAATGACTTTTAAAACACACTCACAGTTTCCTTGGTCACAGTGAAATCACTGGGTTCTGTAAAGGGTCTTGTGAACTTCTTTTTAATTGACTTTAAGTGGTGAGCAAGAAACAGTCCTATAAAGATAGACAGGGAGGTCAGCAACAAGAACTCTAGAGCCTTTAAATTGCTTTGCTTTTTAATAATATTTACTGTTTAAAATTATAATCAATACATGTCCATTGTAGAAAAAAGTAGAAAATACAGATTAGGAAACCATCCAGATGTAACAATTGCGAGCTTTTACAAATTGTTTCGTGACTATTTATGTATATATGGATATTTTTTTTCCTATTGTTTGTTGTCTACCAAACTGGGATCACGTACAATTTTGTGATCTGCTCCTTTCTTTGAGTAAGTTGTGAATATCTTTTGCCAATCAATAAACATCAACTATGTGGTACACAGCTTCTGAAATGGATCCAAATAATCTCTTCCCTATGTGTCTTCATCAGTGTATAATCTACTCCCTTGTTGTGTGGGTTGGTTTTGGAATTACTTTTAACCAACAGAATATGGCAAATGATGGGATGTCACCTCTGAAATAAGGTTAATAAAGACTCTGCTCCTTTCTCACTCACTCTCTCCTGTTCTCTAGCTTGCTCCTTGTGATGATGCTGATGGGATGCTGGGAACGGCCCTGCAGAATGAAGAACTGAGGGAGACCTGCGACCACAGACATGATGGAATTGAATCCTGCTAATAACCACCTGAATCCTATCAATAACCAACATTTTACCTTGAGATATTCAAATACACTGACTGTATTCTTTGAGAGGTCCTGAGCCAGAAGATCCAGTTTAGCTGTGCCCTGATTCCTGACCCTCAGAAACTGAGATAATGTGTTTGTTTTCTTTAGCTGTTAAATTTTGTGGTGATACCACTATAGATAGTTAACATAAACCATGTTGTTTTCAAAAGATGTTTAGTATTCCAATGTAAGGTTGTATAACATAACTTGCTCACTCTTTCATTGCTGCACATTTTGGTTATTTTATTTGTTTTGTCCTGTTTATAAACAGGACTGCAATGAATGTCACTGTAGCTAAAAATTTGTAAACATTCTTCATTATTTCCCAAGGATACTTTTTTTGGGGGAAGTAGAAGAGCTAGGTTTCAAAGGGTTTGTCTCTTTAAGACTTTTGAGCTGCCATTTCCCAAATGCTTTCTGGTAGTATTGTACTATTTACACCCCTGCTGGGTGTAATCTGGAGTGGCTCCTGGCCCACACCAAAGAGTTTACATTTCTGTAGCATATTTTTGGTTAATTGCAACCACTGTGTCTTGGACTATGTCTCTGTGAAAACCAGTCAGAAACAAAATCAAAATCAAATACAAAAACCCAAGACTGAAGACTAAAGTTGAATCTTAAAAACTACTAGATAATTTGATGCTAACTATTCAGAGTACTGTTGTTTTGAAATCAGTCAGATGAATTCAACCACCCTCAAATTGTTATTCTTATCTTTCAATGAGTACTGAACTTCTGAAAATATGATACTCATACTTCCAAAGGAAAACATTACTTATATTTCAAAAGGAAAACAACAATACTGGTTGAGGCCAATATGCCAAAAAGGTATTTTGAAAGTCTTAGTTTATTTCAGTACCACAAAGGATTGTTGATAAATTCCAACTTTTAAAATTACCAAGCTGGACTGAATTAAATAGTTGTATACTTTTTGGAAGCAGTTTGAATATATAGATACCACCACCATTGCCAAATGGCAACTTCACTGTTGGGAAAGAAGAAATATTTTAATGAATGCTATATATTTTAACAGACTCTAACCCTGTGGTTGGTTTAAGCTAAGGATGCAATATCAGGCACCTAAATAAGTAAATAAATGAGGAATAAAATCCATGTTAATTGCAGTAATTTGTAGTACTTTCAAATTCTTAATTAAGAAATAAAATAGGATTCATTATCCATGCCCACTGTAGATGGCATACATAGATCACCATTATGAACAGACACAAGACCTGATGTTATTGCTATTAATGAAATAACAGAGAAAAGCCATTGGTGCATCACTGGACAAAATGTGCAGGCACAAAGGGAGAGGGAAGAGAGCAGCACAAAATACTTGTCCTCCAAAAATATCTTTTCTGATGTGGGGATTGCATTATTCCCAAATAACAACCCTGAGGCTGAAGTTCTGTTCCTTCCTCCTCATCTTTAAAGTAGGTTCTTCTCTTAAGCCTCAGGCAAAACTTCTTTGAACTTGTCTGGCAACAGGCTAATGTGGACTTTTCCTTAATCACCTGCCTCAGATCTCCTGTGTGCCTGGACTATAGGTTCATGCCTGCCTCATTCTCTTGGCGAGTTTTAATATTTTTCTACAATGGTGGGGAGAAGAACTTTTCTTATAACCAGAGGCACTCTGACTTATATAGCCTTTTGAAAAGCAAGCATTAAATATGGAGAGCATATATATAATTTATCAGTGAAAAAGTGCTTTTGAATAGAATAAGTGCTTAATTGGACAGGGCACCAGATGTAAGTTGGGACTGTCCCAGACAACCATGAAAACCCTTATAGGCCCCCAGTAGGGAGGATGGGGTAAGGGTGGGCAGTTTTTCAAACAGATAAGAAGGAGCTCTGCTTTAGTGATGTGGGCTATAGGGGTAAAATCAATGGACTTCTAGAAGAAAGCACTGACACACCCAACTGTGGGTAGAGATGGCTGAACATTGCACTCTTGTTAGGAAGACCAGTATGGACCATAGGCCCACCTCCCTGGATCCTTCCTTTCCTGCTGTCCTGCCATCTTAGTCTTGCAGACTGGCATGGACACTCTGTGTCTGTCCACATGGGCAGGTGTAGGGAACCACTTGCTGTCAGCTCAGCAGTGGAAGGCTATAGAACATAAGCATTTGGAGGAATTTGGATGAGTCAAGCCAGAAGAAGAAAGAAAAGGAAACCATCCACTGAAGTTCTCCAAAAGGAATAGGAAATCTTGTTTGTATTAGACACTGAAGTATTTTGAGTGAATAAAAGTTTTTGGTTTTACCTGTTAACCCAAGGAAAATCAGAACTTAACACATTTCTCAAATGCCTTTTAAACCCAATCAGAAAGCATAAAATAGTGAGGCATACTTCTTGTTCTCAGGGGATTTAAGAAGTAAATCCTATGTCAAAGTCTCTTCTGTTTTGAAAGGGAAACGAGAGAAATGTGGACTCTGCCAGCTCTACTAACTGAGCCAAAATGGTACATTCTTGGATGGCACTCACGCTGAAGACCTCATGGAATTCACAGGGATGAAATGAGTGTCCCTATTTTGTGTACCCCATTTCTTGAAAGACCCTTCCTCTGTGAATGCATCTGGATGGAGTTGCGATCATGGTGGAATTCAGGGGGCCTGTTCTTTAGAAAATGTGAATGATAATCTCTATTCCTTACCAAAAACAAGCTGGGAATGAAATCAGTCTACCTTTAGTTTTCAGATAGCTTATGGTAAAGAAGATACAGACAACACCAGAAATAAGCCAAGGGGAAGTCAGTTCAAAACACATCTATGAAAATTGAAGCTAGATACTAGACTAGGGGAAAACACTATATAAACTCACTATTTCAGAGTATAGGTACTCTGGCTTGGCTCAGATAGTGAGCGCAGAATGCTTAGGAGATAAAATGAAAGATGGGGAAAGAGTGGACAGATCTCTGGGAGGAGCATTGTTTATGAAGAATCATCTGTCAATGAGCGCATCCCTGAACTGTTCGACTCCATCAAGAAACAGGAGAGGTAGAATTAATATCTCAGTACACCATCTCTGCAGGAAGCACTCTGTTGGGGAGGTAGATTGGAGAAGATAGATTCAAGACCAATTAATTTTTCAAGAGCCAATCTTTTCTTTGGGAAAGAAATAAAAGCAAAATCAACCTACGTACATATGCATACATACAACTCTCAGACATAAGGTATGTCTTTGTAAATAAGAGAGGTGCTCTGTGGGCACCTGCCCCAGAAATCTGCAAAATAACCAGTTAAGAAAGAGTTTATCTCAGTCAAATATGAGTCAGAATAAAAAAAAAAATCAGAAGAGCTCTACAAAGATACTGTGAAAAAAGAAGGTAATGATTAGAGAAAGAAGATTAGATAAATATACCAAATTATATTGCCACAGGGCTAGAGTAGAGGAATCTGTGCCAAACAAATTAGCAGAGACAAACAAATAAATAAAAACCCAACGAACCTCAATGAAAACAAACACATATTAAATAACAGCCCAGTGAAGAAACTGACCTGCATGTTCATTATCTTCTTCTCTCCCCTTTTCTATGCCTAAATATCCAACTTCTTCTTCAAGAGCCTCTGCAGGGATATCCCTCCTTGATCCTTCAGTCCATGGATCTCTACTCTGAGCTCTTCTGACATTTATGTCAACAACCCAGTTTGCCTTTGATTATAATTCATGCTATGAGTTGCACTTATTTGTAAATGCTTATCTCACTACATAGAGAGTAAGCCTCGGGAATGACGTCCTGTGCTTCATCTACATTACCACTGACATCTTGCAAGGACTTGACATTATAGTAGGTGCTTAGAAATTATATATGCTTTTCAAAAAAAGATAGAATCCTTTGCTTCCATCCATATCACTTAACTGGATGGTACCTCACCTGAGTTCTAAGTTTTAAATAGCCTCTTTCACTGCTTACTCACTTCCAGGTTTATATTGACCCAATTTCTAACTGTCTTTCTAACTTTTCACCTAGCCTTATCAATTCGAGTTGTTAATATTTTAAAAACTCTTTCAGGTCTATCATCTCCATGGACCCTCACATGATACTGTGCTGTATGCAAGGTAGGGATTGTACCTCACTGTACAAATGGTGAAATAAAGTCAGTGAGTCACTGTGTGAATGAGGCCAGACTTTAGCTTCTGCTTCTAGGCAGATATTTACTATATCAGAGCAAGCTGTATCTTTTCTTAAGTTTCTACAACTTCTTGCTGGAAGCATGAATGTGTGTTTTTAAAACATTGATTTTCGCTAAACTGTCTCTTTGTTTTGCTTTTGATTTCTCCTTCTTAGTGAAGATGCTGCCCTCTCCTCTGATGGTAAGCATTCTATTTCTTTCGTGAATGATGGCCCCACTAAGTCCCCCTTTGGTTTTCTTTGCTGAGTTTCCACTTAGCCTGCCACCCCCTGGAGAACCATTCTGGCTTAATGCCTCCTGCTTTCTTTCAAATTGTTTTTGTTCCCCAGCTTGAGGTTTCCTGCAGGGCTGGCCTTCTCAGCTAATGAAGAGCTTCTAACTGAAGGCACTGTTCCTCACCAAGTTTCCCCTTCCTGCTGGGAGTTGGGGTGGATGCTGGTGGGAGAGGGGGTGGCAGTCCTGCCTTGATACTCTGGTTTTGTAGGCAGGAGACCCTTGCTAATGCTGCTCTGGTGATTCCTGGAACTTTCTGGTCCCTGGTTTTGTTGTGAAAGACACCACTTTCCCCATACCCCATTATTGTACCTTTAAAATGATCTACTTTACCTTGTTCCAGTAGAGCTCATTCAGACTTTCTTTTCTTTTCTAAATTTTTCAATAGTATCAACATTATAATTTGGGGATGCGGAGTGGGGAGAAAATTTCTATGCCTCAGGGTAATGGAGTAGGAATAAACTTTTATTGGCCACCCCTTAGCATACCTGTCTATTAAATGGGTGTTAAGTTGTCACAGTCTTAGTAGAAGTTATCTTTTGTTCCCCTTCTTTTCCCACTAGCCATGAAGAAGAACATGTAACCCAGTCTGGTGTATCATAAGCCACATCTCCTTGGCTATCAGACTGGCCCAAAGGGTGGGCATGTGACTCAAACTAAGCCATTCAGAGCCCTTCCCTGGGAGTTTCAAAGTAGAGTTGTACTGAGGAAGCCAACTTTCCTCTCTGGCTATTGAACTGTCAGGCTATGAAGTTGTAGGAGCTGATGCCAAGTCTCAACAATAGCCTGTTTGACAAAAATGACAAAACATTCACAAAGAAGCCTAAATGGAGATTGAGAGATGGGTGGCAATAAGATCCCCATTTTAGTTATTCATGAGGCCAGTTCCCACCCCTGGTTTTTCAAGAATTTGGCTACAGGAGCCTATAAATCACCCTTTACTACCTTAGCCAATCTGTTAATTGCAACCAAGAGAGTCCTGGCTAGTGTTACTTCTATGTGACTTCTCCCATCATAGGTCCCTGAGGCCCTTGTACTGTTCCTCAACCATCTAAGACCAGATACCCTTATACAGCAGGGGTCCCACATGGCACACAGACCTCTCCTGCCGCGCCCGCTGCTCCCCTCAGCAGTATATTTTGTGGGTCTGCCTGTTCTGCTCCCCTCTCTGGCTCTGCTGAATTCTCTCACCCTCTCGCACTTCTGAGTGTACCCAGTGCTTGTATAAATGAATAAATAAATCTTTAAAAAAAGTTAGCTTTGAAGGTTGTCTTTCTCTGGTTCTTAGTGTGGTTTCTCTATCTTCCACACATTAATGACACCATCCAATATTTATGTTTTTCCTGACTTATTTCACATAGCATTATCTCTTCCAACTTCATGCATGTCGCTGCAAATGGCATGAATTTATCTTTTTTGACTGCTGAGTAATATTGCATTGCGTATATGTACCACATCTTCTTTATTCACTCACCTGTTTTGGGGAACTTATGTTGTTTTCATATCTTGGTGACTGAATACATTGCTACTCTGAACAAAGACATGCACGTTTCCTTTCAAATTGTGTTTTTGTATTTGGGGGATGGATACGTAGAAGTGGAATTGCTGGGTCATATAGCAGATCCACCTTTTGTCTTTGGAGAAACTTCTATACTGCTTTCCATAGGAAAGATTCGTCACCAACAGCAAGGAAATAAAAAATGGGACTACATCAGACAAAAAAGAATTCTGACTTCTCATGAACCCTAAAAAGTCCTGCCCACATGAATACTGACCCATCATTGCAGATAAGGCAGAGATGCATATGGCCTGCAAGAATTAGAGCTTCATGGGGCAGCAAACTCTGCCTGCTTTGTTATCTGGTGTGTCCATCTGTCCAGACAGGGCCAGACACACAGGGGCATATGATGAATATTTGTTGAATGAAAGAATCAGGGAATGTGGCCATTCATTCATTCATAGGGCCATTCAGAGGGATGAAATGCCTCTTTTTCTGTTCAGACATCTTCAGTAGTGACTGAAGTCATCTGCATCTCAATCTTTCTGAATTCTAACCTCTACTTGTGTAGCTTCATCTTTTAGCTGCCCTACTTGTTCAAAGAGCCTCCAAGTGTGCAGTAGGAGTGAACCTTACTGAGGCCTCTGTGCTTTTGTTTGGGCAATTCCATCCCCTGCAAGTAATATTAGTACTTGCAGGTACAGAGAGGGCAGATACACATGCCCTCTCCCTCCCAGTAGACTCCATTCTCCTTGGGTGAAGTTGTTCTGTCTGTTTTTGTGCATTGTCTTTTCCTTCTGCCCCATCTCTTCTCTACCACTCACCACATCTTCCCGCCAACAATGTCCTACAGCAGAAATTCATACAAAGTGGATCTCCAGTGAATATTAACATATGAGCAAATCCATGCAAACAACTAAACTCTGGCCTGACTGGGATGAGCACATGGAATCAGCCTGCATAGTTCATCTGCAAAGTGGGATTAATAAAAATACAGACTGTGTTTTGGTATGGCTGAGAAAGTACATAATTTATGTACCGTTCTTCACCCAATGCCTGGCACATATTAAGTGCTCAATAAATGTTGGTTGTTATTTTTCCTGGGTACCTAGAAAGCCAGGACATACTTTTCTTTCTACTTCCACACCAAGTCAAGGTCTCTCATATTTATAGCCTAAAAATTATCTCCATTTTATACCTGTATTGTGACTTTCCACACAACTTCCCTCTCAAGGGTCTCCGTGTATGGCTGCCTCTCAGTCAATCATGCTCGTTTTTCCACTGTCAGAGTCCACTCCTTACTGCCACTGCTCCACCTCATGGGCCAGAGGAGGAGGGAAGGGGAAGATCAACCCCACTGTGGACTCCCTGCCCACTCACTGCCCTGTCTGGGTCTGGGAGCGATGGGACAAACTGGGATTCAAGGCAAGCCTGAGGGCTTTCATTAAACTCTTTGCCTTTGGAACTGTCAACAATGAGGCCCCATGAGGAAATGGAGCTGATCTGGGTCTTTCCTTTATTTGTCCCTCTGCACATATATGTGGTTGACACTGGAGTCTCCGTCTCTGCTGCTGAATCCCCTGATAGCTTCTGAGATTTACAACTGATGAAGCTCTATGGCAGAGGGAGAGCTCTCTCTTCCTTTTTCCTTTTGTTTCTGCATCTCTCTCTCATGGACTCTCCTCCAACTGTCTCACTCTTTGCATCTGATTTTTGTCTCTTGAGCTGATCTCTATTACTTGCTTTTCTGTCACTTCTCAAGTCCTCTTTCCATCATCTCTTTCTGTTGCTTTCATTCTGATTTTCCCTGCTCTCCTCTTGCCCGCATGCATTTTGTCTCTCTCCCCTCCTCGCTGCCATGATGCTGTAGTACTGAGAAGGGGGCCATCTATCTGTCAGAGACACAGGCTCCGCCAACCTCGACCACCTCCATCCCACTGCTGGCAATTATCTGGAGGTTGGCACAGGGCCCGGAAACTGCCACTTGCACCGCCCCATAGCTCAGGGCCTGCTCTCCACACCAGCCCCCTTGGAGGACCATTTGGTGCTATGCCCAGGATGTGACAACCTGCAAAGGTCACACACACTCCAAAGAAGATGGACTGCTCCACGAGTGGAACTGACATTGGGCAGATTTGCAAATGTCCCTCCAGACTTTTTAGCATTTCACAGAGGCAAAGGATGAGCAATAAAAAATAGAAATTGTAAGTTGCATACAGTACCCTTCCCCTCACGTGTGCAAGAACACATACACCTTAACATAGCATACAGCCCAATTTTTAATTTCTTTGTTTCTTTTTTTTGAGGGTGGATTTTGAAGCTACTTTATTTGAAATACTATAACTAATTCATCATTACCAATACACTGATAATTGCTGGTATGCCTGGTGTCACCAGGCTGGGAACTGATCTTATATTTATCAGTTGCCAGGCAATTCTGTAAACTGAGTCACAGCTCTGACCTGACACAGTCTTTTAGAAATCAGGGCCTTATCAGGGGCAATGTGAGGCTGTTTATGCCAAGTCCCTCATTTTGGAGCTAGGAAATCTGAGGTCCAGAGAGGCTGAAATAGTCGCTCAATGTGAGGCACTTGGTTGGTAGCAGACGGCAGACAAGAATTTAGGTTTTTAGATTTCTCCTAAAGTACCCATTGCACTCTACACCACAGTGCTCCTGCTTAGTAGGCATGGATGGATTATTATCCTTTAACAATGGAGGAAACTGACCTGCCAGCAAGACCAAGGATCTTGCCCAGGTCACTTGGCTATTAGGTGTTAGGGTTTCTATATATTCTGATAAGTTATTTATTTAAAAATCTATCCTTACAACCAGTCAGCCAACTTCATGAAGCATCCTAGTAATGAAAGATGTTGAGTAAAGGGTGAATAGGTCTCATCATCCTGGAAAGATATGAGTCTTTCCTGCTAGTTCTGAGCATGGATGCTTTTTTCATCAATATTGAAGCAAAGGCTTGTCATAAAGTGCTTAATCATTTTCAATGAGCCCTTTGCCAAGGGCAGGCCATGTGTCAGGGCTTTGTTACACGGCAGACTACTCTGTACCAATGTGTACACAGTGCTGTGTCCCATGTGCTGTCACTTGGAGACCTTTCTGCCCAGGGTGGTGGCTCACTTGCTACCAGCCTCACAGCAGGGATTCACCTTTATACACGGTGGTGCTGCCTTACTCAACATGTTGAAAACCCCTAGGAGAAATGGAAGTATGTGAAAAAGTTGCCCCAAGGATTATAGAAAACCCTACAAACCCAACTGTGACTGAATCCTGGGCCAACTATGGCTCACCACTGGGTCCACTATAAAGTTGCCGATTGAACAGTCTTGGTTGTTCCCCTGTGGCCATGGTTAATAGTAAAACTTGTCATTGATTGAGCAGCTACCCAGGCACCAGATGGTTAGAGGCTTTGTACTCACTGTCTCTCTTAATCTTTGCACCACCCTACCAGGTCAGGACCATCACTGTCATCATTCCCCTAATTGAGGCTCAGGGAGGCTGAGGCCACACAGCTGCCTGGTGAGGGAGCAGGGTGTGGGAATCTAGGTGTTCTAACCACAAGGCTCATCCTTGCCCCTCATCGACTACCTGGATGCCTCTGACTTGGCTTGATTTATAGGGTTTCAGGTGTTGGAATTTAGGTAACCACAAAGCCTGTCCTTATCCCTCATCATGCTACCTGGCTGCCTCAGAGTTTGCTCGATTTATAGGGTTTCAAGATTAGAAGGTTTTCACAATGAATTCATGACCCATGGTTTTCAGGAAGGAAGGGACAGCAGAACTACTATGTATGTAGTAGCAGATGGGACTGTTTATTTGGGAAGGTGGGAGCTGAAGCTGCCTGTATAATTTCTGGGCTCCCTAGGGCATGCTGTATTGTAGTATATTATATAAATAGACATTTATCAAGTATAATGTCACTGAGGGAAACAAAAAGTTAATGCATATTCAGCATGTTTTGTTTTAAAAGAGGAGGGATAATCATAATGATGTCAATGATAATAACAGAGATCATATATTAAGTACTTAGTAGGTGACAAACTATGTGCCTCATTTACATTTCACAAAAATCTGTGAATTAGGCATTATCCCATTTTGCAGTTGAGGAATTTCAAGTCTAAATATGTTAAAAACAACAACAAAAATAAAAGCCCCACAAAAACTGCAGAGTTTTTCAGATTTTACAGGTAGGACTGGAATTTCAATGTCAAGCCACCTGCTTCCAAAGCTTTCCACCACACTACCATTTAGAAAACTTTCCTACTAAATAATTAAAACTTCAGAATTGTCCCAGTCCTTAAAGGCTTACATTTCAATTACCTGGAACAGTCACTGGGGCAGCACAGCCTCTCTGACAATACTCTTCCTTGGCTCCGTTTCAAATCGTATATCTTGACCCCTCGGGCTCCAGTGGACAATATATACCTCCTGCCTAGCGTCTGCACCAGGGGGCCCTAAAACTGGGGAATTTATGGGCCCTGCTACAGGGTCTATGAGGCCCTCGCTTGCTCAGAATGCAGGACACCCCTGGTCAAGACTCTCCGTGGAAATGAGGGTCCATTCCAGCGAGTCAGCTGGCTCTAAAAGTCTATGTCTTAGGTACTGAGGTTTTATTTTCCCTTTCGATGCTGTTATGGGGGACAGTTGAAGAGGAAATTCCCTATAGTTCACTGACTCTAGATTTATGAAGTAGTATGAAAATGTTTGCCCTGTGCTTGAAATTGCTGAAAAGGGAAAAAGAAATGTTGCTTTCTATGGGTTTATGAAAACAGGAACATTGATTTGTTTTGCTGGGGGTTTGTCACTCCTTTAATGATAACTTGATGTTTTCGGGTGCTTTGAGAGGGCCAGCTTTCTTGCAGGTGAGAATGGCTGGTGACTGGGGAGTGAGAAAGTCATTTCTTGCATTGGCTACCCCACCCTTGGCACTCTCCCATCCCATATTTCCTTTTGGGCTCCCACTTGCTAAGACTCCAGTGTCACTGCAGACTTTCCCAGAGAGGAAAATAATTTAGCACTAATGCACAGTAACAATGAATTGGTGGACCACAATTCCTTTCGGATTTTTGTCTTTTAAAAAATGCTAAGTGACTCCCTGGTGGCACAAGGGGTTAAGTGCAGTACTATGAAGCTATCAGCAGCCACCGCAGCATGAGTTTGATCCCCAGTCAGGGTGCTACCCACATGGCACAGCAGACCTCTCCTGTCTCACCTGCTGCTCCCCTCAGTGTATTTCAGTCAGTCTGTCTATTCTGTTCCCTACTCTGTCTCTGGTGAATCCTTTCACTCTAGCACCTTCTTGTATGCATAAATAAATAAATCTTTTTTTTTTTTTTAAAAGGTTAAATATGAGTAGTGCTACCAAACCCAAGTATATTCTCAAATGATGTCAGTTTGCTCTTGTGAGGGAAATGCATTTGAACAGAATCTTAAAGTCTTTTCATTGCCTTTCATGTATTGCATTGACACTGTGGGTTCTGCCTAAATATGAGGCTGCCTCTGACTGCAAATCTTTTTTTTTTTTTTTTGAAAGACTTATTTTTATTTATACAAGAACTGGGATACAGGCCAGAGGCATGGGAGAGTGAGAGGATTCACCAGATACAGAGTGGGGAGCAGAACTGGCAGATGGACGGAAGACACTGCTGAGTTAGAAAATTGCTCAATGACAATCAAGCTAGGAAACTCTTGGATATGACCCTGCCACCCAGATTCATCCTTATAGCTCCTTAATGCAAAGGGGTATCTCTGAGAAGTAACCACTAGGTCACTCATGCACATTCCCCCAGTACAATAAAAACTTTGGGCAAACTCCAACTTACCCCTGCATGTAGGCTCGGGGACCAACGGATTGTCAGTATCAGGGATGATAAGAAACCAAAGGGTTTGGGAAGGGTGGAGTGGGGAATAGAAGCTAGAGGTAAAGTAGGTGGAAGAGAGGGGTGAGCTTTTGATGGGCAGAAAAGATGAATTGGGGCAAATAAATTTGGCCTTACATGACTTTTGTGAGGGAATGTGAGAGTTGAAATCCAGTAAGAAGGAGGGGAGCCTAGGACACTGTATTGGAAAAGGGTTTGGGAAATACCTATTTGAATTCCAAATGTGTTAAATAAAGGCAAGCTAAAGCATTTCTCACTCCAGCTTCTAAGTCACACAGTGAGACCCAGGAGGCAAGAGCCAATAAAATCTTAAAGACACCCAAGGACCAGACACACACATTCCAAATACTTCTTAGGGTGAGTATTTTCTGCAACAAAGCAAAATGAATTGCAAGTATCTCATTAAAGCTGTGGGGAGGGAGACTGTGAAAAGTTTCCAGGGGGGGAGAGATGGTAAATGGAATTAATAGCACAGAAGTCATTAGTACCCATTATTACTAATTTAAGATTCATGACATGTTATTGATATTTTCTTTATTTAGTACAGAGTCTCTGTTGCTGGTTTGAGGAAACTTTATTAGGGCTTTCTTAGCTTTTTTATACAGCCTAGATTTCCCAACCCTATTTTCCTAAAACTTCTGCTATTGAGGAGGATTTTAAGAAACAGGAAGTTGCCTTGATCCTAAATTCTGGCCTGGTGCATAAGCATGTGAACACCCCCATAGGAAGAGTTGGGTAGAGGGTACAGTATGGAAGCCATGGAGGGGAGACCAGTGTGAGGTGTGCGCATTTCCCTCAGCCTCTACCTTCTCCCCTTTACCTGATGTTGGTGGCTGCCAGAAATACACCCTGCTGAACCATCACCAGCTGGGTGAGAATATGCTTGTGAAGATAATAGATCACTCATATCTTCATAAAAATCACCTCTAAATCCCTCAGAACCAATGGCTCTGTCTTAGGAGATCAGTTTTGAGTATTAAAGGGTGCTGGAGGAGTTCAAAATATGGGGTACTGATCAAAGAGGGTGGATACAGGTGGGGCTCATGAGGGCACTGGGTGCCTGGTGGAAAATGGCTGAAGATTAGAAGACAGGGAAGCAAAGGTGCTGGGGCTTTTCCAGGTCTCTGCAAGCTGTTGAGGTTCAGTTTTCTTATCTGCTGACTGGGTCAGGACAGGCCTTCAACACAGACTTACAGTTTCTTCTAAAGGGAACTCCTCTCTCATAACTGTGAGCAAAGCTACAGAATGAGAGAGGTCATACCATTAGAATGAGAGAGGTCATACCATTAGAGCTTTCAGCATCCAAATCTAGTTCCCAAATGTTAGACCTGGAAGGGATTGTGTATTCTCCAGATTCCCAAATGTTCTCCCAGCAGTCTCAGCCGAGGCCCTGGGAGCAGAAGCTTGCACACTGCAGTCCAGGCCTCTGTGCTGCAGTCCAGCCACTCATCTCCCTCTGTTCAAAGCTGAAGGGTGTGAGGCCAGTGGGGAAACAGCACACTTAAACTCACACATCTTGTTTGAGGCAGAGAAGGCACTTGTGCAGTAGCACAAGTACAGCCCTCACTGTGGCCAAGCAGGATGCTCCCGGAGCAGAAGGTGAGGGCATCACAGGTACAGTCTTTCAGCCTCCTCTAGAGCAAGTAGAAGTGAAATAAACTGAAGGTCTGTGTAGATGAAATTTAGAGAATGCTCCAGTCACTGGCAGAAACCTCACTCTGGACCTGCCAAGATGGCCTTTCAGGTCCCACACAGACACTCATTTGCTTGGAGCTGGGTTAGGGGAGAATCAGGATGATGAGTGACTAGTGAGTGTCTCCACCCAGGCTGGAGTCCCTTTTATTGCTTGAGGGTGTTTGGATTAGGCAATTATTCTTATGGAACCACTTGGCAATCTGCCCTAGCCGAGAGCAAATGCCACACACGGTCCTGCCACTTCAGATCTTCCTCCATTATCTGAAGGAGCCCCCTAATTGCCCCATTTTACTGTCACTTGTAACTCAAGACATGACTTTCTATACATGAGTCTAACCACCTGAGCCAAATGTTTTGTAGGTTTCCTAGCTTTACCAGACTGTGAAAGGTCACTTCTCACGCCACTCAGACTTGGGTGACATGATTATCCTGACTCTGCTGTCACAGCTTGACAAAGCTTTGGGGACATGGACTCAGAGACTGTCACCTCACTCACGAATGTGTTTTAGTGAATTAAAAATCTATCTAGGTCCCAGCTTGCTATTCTGCAAAAAGAGGAGGCTGGACTAGAGGTATTCAAGTTTTCTTCCATTTCTAACTGAATTCACTGAAGTGGGAATGTCTTGAAATCAATGTGTGACTAGTCGATCATTTCAAGCACAACACTGAGATGAAAAGACTTTTTAGCAGAGGGGTAAAGAGACTTTGGAGGATGGGGTGTCCAAAGCCCAAAGGGAAAGGTTTCTCTTCCTCAGTGTCCCCTGCTGGATCACTCTGGGCTTTGCTATCATGCCAATTCCCCTTTATAATGTTCCAGGAAGAACATTTTCATGGAACATAAGTCACTGGTCTTTCATCCTGTGACAGCAAATGGATACTAATGATAAGAAGTGAGACTTAAGAGATAACTTTACATTAGTACCATTGCCACAAACTTGTTCCAGAAAGCTCCTTTGTGCTGCCCATTGTCTGGCCCAAAGGTCTCACTCTGGGAGCTGCAGGAAAGCAGATGTAAGGCAGCAGTGCCAGGACTTCTACATCAATCTCCATCAGGCTGATGCCTGAAACCCCCAGTCCAGTCTCTTTCTAGCCCTATGCATCCAGAGTAAGTCCCTACGGTTGTGTCAGCTCCTTGAAATCTCTCTCTACACACCTCTCCCAAGACAATTTGCACATCATGTCCTCGGCTCCCTTGCTGACTCCTTCAGCAACTCACCATTCTTGATACTCAGTTCTCTATTGGAGGGTGGGAGGCTATCTCTTCTCCCAGACTGATCAATATCATGTAGAACTTAATCTACATGGTCTGTCCAAGCCAGAACTGGAATCCAGGCAGTCCAGCTCCTGAGACTATGCCCTTGACCTTGCTTCTTTGATACCACCTTCCTGATTCCAGTCACAACTTCCTGGTCCCTAGGAAACAAGCCATCACCCAATGAGAAACCCTAACTTGATCCTTTCAAACAATGGTCTTTCATCTGTCCCTGAGTCTCAGAGAGATGGGAACAAAACTGTGATGTGAAGCAAACCTGGCTACTTTCACACAGCTTTCTTCCCAAAGAAGTTGTTAACAGTGAGACCCATCAGGAAATGGAGCTGGCTTGGGTGCTTTCTTTTATTTCTATCTCTATACATATTAACAGCTGCATTGGGAGACATCTGTATGGTTGGGGGGGGGCAAGAAGAGACATAATGCCTCTGCCAGGGACCCTGCACATCTGGGATGGGGGCAGGGACATTGAGTGCCACCATCAAATAAATCTGTTGAAAAAGGACTAAAACCATTTATTCTGTTCTACTGATTCAATCTTAAATAGGCTTCAACCTTCTTTGGTGGCTGAATGTGAGACTCAAAGAGATTAAATATGTGAAAAAACTTTTATATATTACAAAGTACTATGTAAGATGTTATAACTTATTAATATTCAGCTTTCACTCAAAGTGGAATTGATTTTTTAAAATTTGTATTCCTGCCTGTGCCATGATTGAGGGGAGTGCCTGGTAGTCCTGATGTCTTCAGGTCCCTGCATATCGTGGGTCTTGTGGGCATGTGCAGTGGGAAGGCTCCATCCCTCCAAGAACACCTTGGCTGGAGTAACAGGGCGTTTCCTCACATCTCCCCCACCTCACTGCCCACCTTGCATTTATCCCGAAGGCTGTCTTTACCTAAGCTTTGGACGTCTGCAGCAGCCCTGCAGCTCAGGAGAGAGTATATCATTTGGCTTTTTGCCCAGAAAATAAGATGCTTCAAAAAGGTCATCAAAAAAAAAAGTCTCTTGGGAAAGAAAAGGGGAAAAAAAAATCCCTCCTCTCTCAAGGTTAATTGAGTGGAAGGAGATCTTTCATCACATGCTGCCCCTTTGTGAGAGCACACCTTTAAGTATGTTTAGAGGGCAACTGGCAGGAGAACATGGCTGCGGCTTGGGGGGGACACATTGTTCCCCAGAGCTGGGCCTGCGGCCCCGAGTCCTTGGAGAACCTCTCCACCACACAAGAGCAAACAGTGTGTAGACACATAGCCATGTGCACAGAGCTATGGCTCCTTAAGAATGGAAGAGGCGTGAAGGCTGGACACCTCCCCCCAGGGAACTTTGCTATGGAGAATGAAGCCAGGCCAAGAACCAGTGTGAAGTGAACCAGAGATGAGCACTGTCTGAGGGGCTGACTCTGCAGCTGGTGGGTGCTCAGGACTGAAGGTGCGGCTCTGAGCCGCAGAGAGTCTAATGTACTCAGGGCCTTTGCACTTGCCCTTACTGTGCCTAGACCTGTGGTTATAACAGGTTCTAACAGGGACAATTTTACCCCCCCAAGAACCACTTGGCAATATCTGCGGACATTTTTAGTGTCACAGCTGGAAGTGGGTACTAGTGGTGACAAGTACTTAGAGGCTAGGGATGCTGCTAAACATTCTACAATGTGTACCATGGGTTCCAAAATAAAGAATTATCCAGCTCCAAATGTCAACAGTGCCAACATGAGGAAACTTCGCTCTTGAACTAGCTCCCACTGTCCCTATTCAGTCCACAGAGCTTCCTCCTTTTTGTACTTTGTTTCCTTAAAGCCACCTTATAGAAATCCCTTCAGGACCATCTAATATAAAACAAAACCCTGTATCTCACAACATCACTTCTTTTCCCCTCATGCTGCTTCAATTTTTTCATATCTTTGCACCCTGTCTGATAGGTATGCATGCTTATCTGTGGTTGATTATTAACCTCCCTTCCACACTAGATTGTAAGCTCCATGAGGGCAGGGATATTTTCTCTTTTGTTCCTTACTCTATCTGTAACATCTACAACAGCCAATCTACAATAGTAGTTGCTCAGTAACCATTCGTTGAATTAAAATGAATGCATGCTTGGCTTAAGCAGTTTTTTGACCTTGTGTCAGTCACTTAGCCACTTCAATAAGCATTAGTATTTTCACATAAAAAAAAGCAATCTGAGAATGTTTCATGGGTCTTTTCAGCTCTAAGTTTCATTCATTCTACAGAAAGTAAAATTTGATGCTGGAATTCTTGATGACCAAGAAGGCAGGGGTCAGTAAGGAAGAACTGTGAAGGCAAGGCATATATGACAGAGTCCCGATTTTGGGTGGATAATACATGGATAAACCAGCAAAGTGCTCAGCCCAATGGTGGCAGCTACACTCACAATTCAGGGCCAGGCCTAGGGTGAGACAAGTGGGGCACTAGCCTTGGGCACTAAATCGAAGATGGTGCCAACAAATTCAGTCATCAATATAAATAATATTTTAATTTAATGATTTTAAAAAATGAAAATTAATGCAAAAATCCATGTGAACGAGACATCAAGATTTTAGCTAAAGACAAGATCAGTCTCAACTGTTTTCCCTTTTGCTGCAGGCTCCAGCATGGCTTGGCACACTACTGCGACTCAGCCTGTCTCTACTCACAAGCCTGATATTTTGCTCATCCCAGATATTTTTTACATGAACTTCAATTGTTAAGAAGCACTGTGTTAATATATGATTTGTTTTGGTTTAGTTTTGTTAGTTCCATTGTTTTGCTTCTCTATATTACACTTAGGAGTGAGATCCTAGAAATATGACTGCAGAATAGGGGCTACTAGTGGGGGAAGGAAGATGGGTTGGGAGTAAGGGGGTAGGGCATATGGCCTCTGGGAGAGGACTATGGGTACTTTGATGGTGTGTGTGGGGTGGTGACATATATATGAGGAGGTGTGTATCTATTTACACCCCTAAATCACATACAATATTGTAAATCAACATGACTACAATAAATAAATTTTTTTTTTTGATTCCCGAGCTTTTTGCCACCTTCAATTTTGGGCCCCAGGTGAGTGCTTTACTCTCCTTGCGCAAATTCCAGCCCTGAGATGGCCTGGATGGAGGAAAAAAAAAGGGACATGTCTAGAGGCTGAGAGCAGCTCCTGACATGCACCCCTGAAGAAGAGAAACAGGCAGCTTTGGAGACAGCTTGGTGGGTCCTTAGAATCTGAGTTCTGAACCTCCAGGTGGAGCAGGGTTAAGTGGGTGTGCAAGTGCAAAGAAAAACAAACCAACTGGGGCTGGGAAGCTGCAGGTCTGGGTTTGCCTAGGACAGTACTAGAAGCACTGGCTGCCGCGGAGCAGTGATTAATAATTCCTCCACTTTCCCTCTGAAGTGTTCAGTGTGGGATTGTAAGTATGTGGTCAACCGGGGTCAGGCTGCTCGCCCATGCAATTGCTGCCGTGGGCCTCCCCTGACCACTACAAAGGACAAAGACACTGCCCTCCACTGGAGACCTGATCTCTGCTGCTGCTGCTGTTGCTAGAAGAATTCCTCAGACCCCTCTCAGACCTTAGCTACATTTCATAGCTCTTACCCCTTGCCCTGTAGCCATTTTTCACATGTCTGACCTTGCCCTAGTCTTGCCAAACTCGTAGGCCCTCATGGCCTTGACTTATGAACTACTGCCAGCACCACAGAGTAGCAGTCCTATGAGCAACACTCACAAAGAAGCATGGTGTTTTTCTATTCCGTGGTGTGGGAGAGAAATACATAAGTAACGAGAAAAATAATACATCAAATTAATGCCAGGTTAAAAAAGTCCTTATTTCTGGGGCCTCTTTGGGGGCGCAAGGGGTTAAGACACAACCTATGAAGCTATTTGCAGCCTCTGCAGCACAAGTTTGATCCCCCGCCAGGGAGCTACCCACACGGCACAGCAGACCTCTCCTGACTCGCCTGCTGCTCCCCTCAGCAGTGTATTTCAGTAAATCTGCCTGTTCTATTCCCCACTCTGTCTCTGGTGAATCCTCTCACTCCCCACAACTCTGGCCTGTACCCCAGTTCTTGTATGCATAAATAAATAAATCTTAAAAAAATCCTTATTTCTATTCTAAACTTCAATTCCATTTCTGTTGCATTGTTTTTCCTGCACATAAAATGCATGTATGAACTGAAATGCAAAGTATCCAGTCAGAAATATTAAGTTTCCATCTCACTTACACATGATTGGATCCAATGGATTTTGGCATGCAATAAGAAAAATCAAGTGATAGGAAGTACTGAAACCAGAGGTCATGCACCCCTTTGATTAATGCAGATACTGTTTTTGGTGATTTTTTTTTTAATGCACTGGTACTTCATAACCACTGCATATTGAATTGTTAATGTCTTAGATCTCGGTCTACATACTTGCAGGCACTGTCCCTTTTTTTAAATTTTTTTTTAAAGATTCATTTATTTATGCAAACCAGGCTTCTGAGTACAAATTCTCAGCTTAATCCAAGCACTGCCTTGCCTCTCATTGAGGGCCCACAAAAACTAAGAGCATGTCTTATACACAGATCAGTCCTCTGTCAAGGTATTCATGGATGTGACCAGATACCGCTCCAGCTGTACCTTTATAATAACCCCGCCCACTTCTCTTTCCCACCAAATCCTAAAATGTTCTGGTTAATGATGCTGTGACTTGCTGAATGGAAAAGCCTATAAATCAGGAGGAACTATTCATGTAACAAGCAAAATCATACTAAAAGGAGACTCTACTTGATCATTGGAATAGTTTGTTGATGAACTATATATATCAACAGTAGGTTATCGATTCTTAAAATCACTGATAGGAAAGGAGTTTAGAAGTCACCTGATCCAAATCTTTTTGAATCTGCATTGAGATCCTAAAAAACTTAAAAGTGGCTTATTGGAATGTAATCATCGATACAGGTAAACTCTAAGATGATAATGTGAACATGGTTAGGAAGAAGGAGTCCACTGGCTTAAGTTTGATTATTTATTTTTCACTATGATTTTTTCAACCAATTTTGGGAATAAAGGAATTTTATCCCAATTCTTTCCCCCTACTTCCCATAATCTAAATCTTATGCGTTCTTCAAGTCCTAATTAACCTGAAATTTCTTCATGGAACTTTCTTAATGGTAGGAAAATTCTGTTTTTCTCAGTCTTCTCTATGGGACTTAGTGTTTGCTTATTGTATTGTTTCTAGTAGCTTCATCCTTCTTCAGTGATTGCATGATGAACACAAAAAGTGTACCATCTTCAATGTCTTGATTTTCCAGAACCCTGTCATTGAGGGAACAGCTTTGTAGCAAGTGGTTTGGTCTCTTCTCTCCTGGTATGCGTGGGAATTCAAGATTAAATGTTTTGCACTCATATCCTTATCTCAGCATCTACTTCTGAGCAAACTCAAACTAAGATAGGCATAGAGGATACAGGCAATATTGACTTGTTGATTGGATTACAAACCAACTGTCAGAGTGTATCCTTGCAGGTACAAGGATTGTGCAGTTTTCTTCAGAGAGCATGATGCTATCCTCCCCAATCGTACCTATTCAATCCTAGCTGAATGGCATAAAGATGACGGGCAAGGGCCGGCCCCAAATACATCTGCTTCTGTTCACTACTCTGTGGTTGTGATCTATGACTGACTTTCAAAAGGAAGGAAGAGACATGGGGAATTCTGTTAAACCTCCATCACCCCTCTCCCATTCCTGCTGCTACCAGATGCATCTAATTCTCAAGTTGTATTGTCTTTACACTGATTACCTCCTGACAAGGCCAAGAAGAAATGTTGACCTTGGATTATGACTAAGTTAGGGCCCCTTCCCTTTGGAAATACAAAAAGAATAGGAAAATGCACAACAGCAAGATGTTTCCTAACAGGGCCATGTCAAGTTTATAGATAAATAAAATATCAAAGATCAAATGAGGCTAGATCAGCAGTTTGGACCTCTCCCCAACCAAGCAGAGAATGTGCTGTCTGACTCATCTTGGACTGATTTCCAACTTTGTGATTCACAGCTGCAGCCAAGCAGAGCACATCCAATAAGGCTATTTGTTTTTCACTTAAAAAAAAAAAAAGACTGGGAAATATATAAATGGCTCATAGGAGAAGGGGGCATTAGCAGACAGTCAGTCTGACCATAGTGAGACAGGCAGATGGTTTGTGGGACTGACGCCAGCTGGGTGTTTCCGTAAGTGATGGCGCATCTCCTCCCTGTGCCCCAGCACTCGGCTTGATTAAGAGGTCAGGAGCAGGCTGCCACAGCACGAGGCCCGAGCGTGCATGATATACGGCCAACCTGTCGGTCGCCTAGAAACAGCTCTGTAAAGGGCCCAAAGACAAATCAATTTAGAAGCCCACGACTTTGGACCCAGCAGTGTTAGCTATTATTAAAACACGAAATTTGATGCTTTGGGTTTAGTTTCTCAAATGTCACTCAGCTCCCTTAACTTTGACCCATGTCACTTCTTTCTTTTTAATGTGGTCGTATCTTTTGATAAGTGACATCACCATTCAGTGACAAGTAAGGGTGCAGGAAGACAGGAGATGGAAGGTTTAGGGAACATCTGGCCCCCCTTTCTTGACTTGCTGAGCACTGTGTGCCTAGCACTGTAGGGAAATGTGGAAAGAAGTACACACCATGCTTTCCTGGAGAGCCGGAGGTTTACGTCTAGGAAGCAGAGCAACCTGGGGATGCAAAGGGTCAAAATGAGAAGTATGGACAATATGAATTTTCAAAGGGTCAGAGAGGTGGTATGAAAAAAGATGTCAATGAGGAGGCTTGAACACGGAGTGGGGTTCACATAGATGAGGAGCCAGGAGTTGTAGAGGTGCCACCAACCATCTGGATAACCTTAGGAAAGTCTCCTAAGCTAGACACCTTTAGGTAGGTTTTACCCTTGTTTTTCAGAGTGCACAGGATAGAGAATTTTGCAGATAAAGACTCAGTGAATAAAGGCTGAGCATGATATTCTAGGACCAGTAAGACACTGGTCTGACTGGAGTGGGTCTGGAGACTTTCTTCATTTATTTTTGAGTAATCCTACTCTTAAGTATGCTTTTTCCATGGCAGAGCTAAATAGCCCTTGGGATGGTTGCCTGCTGGTCACCCCTTCTTCTGCTTATGTCCACTCCACAGGCCCATCTGCTTGGTTATGGATTCTGCTCTGTGATCCTGGACTGAAATTTGACCCTTTCTCCTGATTAGAAAAACAAGGGATTGTGCTTCCTAACTATACAATCAAGGTACTATATGTTTACTAGGTTCGGTGGTGGGAATTTTACAAGGAATACACCTAAAAGGAGAAAGCATACAAGCATACATTGCACAAAAATGAACCATGATATAGAAGATATAAATAAAAAAAACCACAAAGGTAAAAAATTTTGGATAAACTAAAAATCTGCAAGTATAGTCTGTCTCTTTCCTTCATTTGCAATCTCTTCAAAGGGTTGGATTTAACAATAGATACAAAATGAAGATGTTGCAGGCCAGTGAGAAATATACTAACAGATGGCTAGAAGAAGGTGCCATCCTTTCTGGATGGTGAGACCAGGAAAGGTTTCCTAGGGAAGGCTATGGACAGCCCAAAGTTGCCTGAATTTGAGGGAAGGCAGGGTAACCTTAAGTGGTTAGTGAATCAGGAGTAAAATCTAGCTTCTCATTTTCACAGCCTGACAAAAGCAACCCACCTGGATGGATAAAGGTCATACTAATTTTTTGAGGTTCACTTCTGTTGTGTCCAGAACTCTCTCAATTTACATACCATCAATAACACCCTCTTTCATTTTCAGAATAGTCATGGTTTGGACAATGAATTATATAGTCATCTTAATCATAGAAAAAGCTTTTAGCTGACCTTCAAGAAATACCAAGATGGTAATGTTGGCTCAACCATTTGAGATGCAGGCAACATGGTATACTGGGAGCCTATCCTTTTATTTTTCTTCTAGATCAACAAACCCAATTCAACAATGAAAAAATCCCAGGCACTTATTTTCCATGGAATGAACCAAGAGATGGAAGTAGGTGGGTATGCCAGACTTTCACCCATTGTTGAGGTACACTAATAACACACCCGGTGATCAAGAATAATCTATTAACACACTCGAGCCACATTCAGTCTTGCTTTGCAGATAAACATGGTCTGTGATTATTTTACAACACTGCTAAGGTGCTGGGGGTTGTCCCTCATTTATTACTTGACTAATAAATACTTTAATTACACTTAATAAATAATGTAAGCAGGGCTCACTGAAGTGGTAATTCTTTAAATTAATTATTAACTGCATGCAAAAGGCTGCACTGCCAGTACCACTAAAAGAAAATTCAGCCTTTAATCTAAAGTGATTATTCATTATCTGGTATAAAGGCTCCATTTGCATATTATTAGGGAAATAAACTTTGGCCTCCTTGGCAATACAGATAGATCTCAAAGTCCATGCATTATGAATCTCCAAATACTAAAGTAATGATAAACAATATGTAATAAAGTCTCCAGTTTATAGCTTTATAACAGCTGGTTTTTGATTTTCCAAATATATTACAATGATAAAGTGACCAGTTAATGTATAAGCTCTTTGTGAAAGGTGTGCCTACAGATGGTCGACTGATAGGAAATGGTAAATGTGCAAACTGCTAGGTTTCCCTTGAGATTGGAGCCATAAAATGATCTCAATAAGATATGAGAAGAAAATCTCCATGTAACCCTTCATCTGCTGCAACCCAAATATGCTACTGCATTTAATTGTTACGTCTGTGTCTCTTTCTCTACCTTCTTGGGCCTCCAACTCCCCCTGGAACAGTAAAGGTGGAATATTTGGGTATGCAGATGTTTTGGTATCCTCAAGTTGGGACACAGAGGCAAAGCAAGTTTCCAGTTAAAAAAGAAAGGTGTTTTTTATAGCCAGCAAAAGACTATATTTTATATGCTCTTGGATCCTCCAGTTTGGCACTTCCTTCTTAAGCCTGGAACTCCCCCTGCGGAAGTGATTCACCCCAGACACGGTAGCCAGGGGGCCAGACGCACAGGCTGCCCTCACATCCTGAGCTATAAAATGCTAGGGCAAAAACAAATTTCCAAAGGAGGAGAAGAAATTTCTCTCTCCTTGGTTCCCTTTGGCACAAGGTGAAGGTGGAGGATGAGGAGGGAAGGGAAAGGAAAATCAGAAGTCAGGAGTTCATGAGAATGGTGACAGCCCCAGCAAGTGGGAATGACCTTCTCTCTCCCCACTTTCTATCCCATCCTAGTCAACTCCTTTTAGGGACAACATCTTTCAGGTGATGGTTCCTAATCCTCTGCTTCCTAGCAGCACTCTCTGACATGTGCACACTCAACGGGCACTGATGTGTGTGAGGTGGGAAAGAGGCCACGTGAAGATGAGTGTCTTTCAAACTCTGGGAGATAAAATTTGTTTGAGTGATGTTGCTAACACTCCAAACATTGTTGGAAATCTTTGAGAATTGCATTTCATGCTTTATTGGTCAGCTTTGACTGTAATAACAAAATACGATAGATTGGCTGATTGAAACACCATTTAGTTCTCACAGTTCTGGGAGAGGGGAGTCTGAGACCTGGGTGCTAGCATGGTGAAGGGCCTTCTCCTGGCTTGTAGAGAGGCACTTTTTCACTATGTCCTGACAAAATGGAGGGAAAGGAGAGAGAGAGAGAGGGAGGGAGGGAGAGAGAGAGAAACAACAGAGCAAATTCTGGTCCTTTACTCTTATTTTTAGAACCTAACCCCATTATGGGGCTGTAATTTTGACTGTATTTATACCCACTTACCTCCCAAAGGTGCCACCTCCTGATGCTTCAACATCTAATTTCTGAGAGGACACAATCATTCAGGCCACAACAATGTTTTAGGAACCTCTTCCGTGGGAGAAAAATTGTATTAATAATAATCACTCTCTTTATTTGGCCATGAGTGTTATATGCAAAGGATTTCATGCACATTATAATTGCCATGATAATACCAAGAAACATCATTAGCTATTTACAATTGAGATCACTGAGATTCAGATATGAAGTAACTTGGCCAGGGTAACCGGCTGGTCAGTAGTGTAGCCTAAATTTGAACTGAGTGACAACATACTATGTACTGCTCTGCCTTTTGAAGGCATATTAAAGTTTAGGCAATTTTATGACTTTATGTATTAATCTTCTCACATAATTTATATCACTAATGGGATTTCTCTGGGCCTTTATTTAACCCAAAGGAAATGCTAACAGTAGGAATTTTAGGCACAACACAGGTCAGAGGGTTGATATCAGAGCTCTAGAAGGGCCTCATTTGCTTTTTGATATTATGCCACAAGGGCAACTAACAAGTGCATCTGTGGTCCACACAGAGTACAGCTCTATTCTCACCTGACGTAAACAAAACTGCTCTTAGTGTGTCTTACCTCATTGTGTCTTCCCGAATTCCTATGAGCTAGACTGATACTGTTATTATTCTCATTTTAGAGGTGAAAAGAGTGAAGAACAGATAAGCTGAGCAGCTCCCCTAAGTATACACAGAAGCGAAAGAAAGAATTGAAGCTCAAAAGTAGGCATCTTTGCTTAAATCACTGGGGCTGAATATTCGGATCCTTTATTACTACCGTCTCTTATGTCTTACCAAAAACTGTGTCAATTTGACACAAAGAACTAAAAACTCATCTGCACATTTTCCTTCTTACCTACAAGGTTCCCATCCATTATTTATGTATTCCCTCACTGATGAATTCATTTAATAGGTATTTCTGAAGCATGTTACTTGGTGCTAGCCACTGCACTAGGTACTGGCTATCTAATCTACATTTACAAAAGGAAATTGAACCAATGGGCTGTTAACTGAATTGACAAAGTGATCCAATTACTTTGGTGTTGGCAGAGTCTTCATCAGAGACCCCTCGAACATTCTCAATCTCCTGTAGGCTCCGGGAGAAATGTGGGGTCTTCAGAAAAGCTGCAGGCACACAGCTACCTGTGAGGCCCGTCATTGGCTCCCACTTTTGAAAAGATGACGGTGTGATTTTTGATTACAACCATTAGGCAAAACAAAACACAGAGAATGCTGGCTCGCCAGTTTCATCCTGCTTCATCAAACAGGCACATTCATCACATTCATTCACACTATTCAGGGAACGCGCTTTTCCTGCTTCAAAAGCCTGATCTGGGTTCACCATCAGATGGCACTTTGCTCTTTCCTTTTTTAGTACAGGCGGATGATCTTTCTTGCTTTTTCTCTCCCTTCCAAAAGCCCGCTCCAGAGACACAACCTAAACACATTAGTAGACCAGCCAGGAAGAAGCCAAAGCTGAGGACAGCGTCATCCCTCATGGTTCTCATAATTCAGAGAAATTTCATCCTGGTGTTGGGATGGGCCCAGAACCAGGATTGGAATATCAAAGGATCCTGGGGCAGCAGGGTCTGGGCAGGGATGGTGGAGTAGCCACTCATCTTACAGATGAGGTCACCGAGTCTCGGGGTGAGGAAGAATCTTGTCCAAGTCACAGAGTGTGGCTGCTGCAGAGCAGGGAGGCCTCTCAGTCTCTGGATTCCCAGTCCAGTGCTTGCAACTCATCTTAGTTCCATGACTGCTGCTAGTGAGAGAGAAACCCTGGGGGTTTCTTGGGTTCTCAGTATCTGTCCTAAAGCTTGACTGCAGGTAAATCACTAATGGTTTCAGAGAGGAACCAAACCTTCTTTGTTTATGATAGAGGCAAGTGTGAAAATTTGCTGACTTATTCTATTGTGGTCACAACCTCTCTCTGGGTTCCTTTGCCTTTGCCAGGTGACCCACTTTCCAGGCATGTTCCCAGATATCCCAGACTTCTAGCCAGGTCTACTTTCTCTACACAGTGCCCAGGTCCTAGAGAGATCCCTTCTTTCTCCCTCTTCAAAGCTCTCTTGCACTCAGTCACCTTGTTCTGTGTCCCAAGCGGAGGAGGAATGCCTAGATCCTCATTTAAAATAAGAACTGAAACATCAATTCCAAAGAGCACCTGCACCCCTATGTTTATAGCAGCACTGTTTACAATAGCTAAGCTTTGGAAACAGCCCAAATGCCCAAAAATAGATGACTGGATCAAGAAGATGTGGTACATATACACCATGGAATATTACTCAGCATTCAAAAAAGATAAACACATGCAATTTGCAGCAACATGGGTGGCGCTGGAAGGGATCATGCTCAGCAAAATAAGCCAGAAAGAAAAAGAAAAATACCGGATGGTCTCACTCATAGCAGGAATCTAGAAAACTTAAATAAGGGACCAGGAAAATGAATAACTATAAGAAAGTGATAATCAAAATCAACAAAAAACTATGAACCAGAGACACTCTATGGGGGGTGGGGGTGGGGAGGGGAGGGATTGGGGTCAAAATAAGGGGGTTGCAATTGTATGGGGAATATAAAAATAAAATTTATTAAAAAATAAAAAAATAAATAAATCTTACAAAGAAAAAAATTAAAAAATAAAATAAAATAAAATAAAAAAATAAATAAAATAAAAACTGAATGATAGGAAACTAATCAAGGATGACTCTCGTAGTCAAATTTCAGGTGATTTAGATTTTGGAGCAAAGAGAGTTTCCTGTGTAGTTTTCAAAACATGGACATACCTAGCCACACATTGCTAGCAGGGCTGGTCTATGGTCTATTGACATCGTATGGACAGAGTCCAAAAGTTCCCACAGCCCTCCCCTCCCCACCTCCTATCGCACAGTGTCCTGAGTAACTGAGATGACCTGGTCAGTGTGTATGGAAGATGATCTTTTCTGGACTCTGGACACAAATAAGTAAAACTTCAAAAAATACCAATAGCAATAGCTTCCTTCTTCAAGCCCTTTGTGATAAGGACTCTGTGAAGAAATTTATGTACGTTTCACACTTTGATTCTTACAACAATCCTGTTATGCGCTGAATTGTGTCCCATATACGCCATATATGCTGAAGTCTAATCCCTAATACTTCAAAACATGACTTATTTAGAAATTGGACTGTTGCATATATAAATAGTTAAGATAAGGTCATACTGAATTAGAGAGGACCCCTTGTCCAACATGACTGTTATCCTCATTAGAGGGGGAAAACTTGGACAGGGAGACACCTACACTGGGAGATCACCCCATGAAGAGAAGACAGAGATCTGGGAGATTGACGCTTCAGTAGATGAAGTACTGCCAAAGGTTGCAAGGAAAAAGGCATGGAACACTCTTCTTTAAGCCTCAGAAACAACAACCTTACTGACCCCTTGATCTCGGACTTCTGGCTCCCAGAACTGAGTGAACAAATACCTGTTTAAGTCACCTGATCTGCATTTCTTTATAATAGTGCTAGCAAACAAATACAAAGTCTTTGAGTAATATTTTCTTCATTTTACAGATAAGAAAGCTGAGACTCAGAAAGGTTATATAACTTGTCTAAGGTCACACAGCCGCTAAGGATCAGAGCCAGGATTTAAACTTAGTTCTGCCTGCTCTGCTTACTGCTTTTATTTGGGAGTCTATGCTAGTAAAGGATAGGAAAAATCAGTTTCCTTTCATGACAAGTCAAACGTGATCTCTCCTCTCTCCTAGGCTCTTCAGTCAGGGTGCCAGGGCTCCCAGTCTGCACCCCCACCACACACTCAGAACCCTGAGATGAGTCCTGTATTTTTCCTCATATTTCTCCTCCTTCAGTATTTAACAGAACCCCAAATCAAATGTCTAGGGTTAGCTATAGAAAAATTTAATTTTCTTACTCCAGTCTGCTCATTTCATCTCCTTATATTTCATTTCGTGTAGCAATGGGAATGCATCTGAAGCCCCAAATACAGAGTATGCTTTCATCCTGTTTCTGAGAGGGTGAATTCCTAAATTCACCAGGAAAGGGAAGGAAAGTCAAGTTTAAACCTAAAATTCTCCCTCATTCCTAACCTCTGTAGTCAGAGGACCCTCCCAATGCTTGAACCCAATCCAAGCAGCCTTCAAATGCACACGTCCAGAAACTGAGCTTGGCTCTTTTATTGAATTCAAACAGGCCAGATTCCTCCAGGCTTCCTCTTCTTACCATGCATCTAGCACTAAGCACTTGTGGCTCCACCCTCACAAACATCCCGCCCTCTGTCCTGAGGCCAAGATCCACAGAGGTCCTGCCTCAAGAGCTGTGGTGTCCCTGTTCCAGGGTTTTGACTGGGTGGAGGAAAGAGAGCACAAGGCAGTGAAATGGTTCCCAGTTTGGATTCTATTCCATTTCTAAAACATCTGAATTAGTGCCCCTCAGCAGGAAGGCATCTGCAGACTTATCCTTGGAATTCTCACAAGGAAAGTCCTATTCTCAGCATTTCCCAGGCTGAGAATTGTGTAAAACTATTATTTGAAAACAGAGATCCTGTAATTTTTCTAACTGGTCAGGCTAGACTATTGAAATGAATAAAATATAGACAGAGAGAGCCAACGTGGAGGAGAATGGGGCACCAGTGTTCATCAAGAAAGTAAATTCGGGAATATATAGAAGAGGGCAGGTGCCTCAAAGTCAGAATTCCAGCCTCAGAGGTCAGGCCAAACAGGAGCCCAGAACCAGGGAAATAGATCAACACAAGGTTGCAACGATGCAGCTGCGACAACACAACCTTGTATTTCCTCAGACAGGAAGCTCTTTATTGTCCCAGATAGAGCATATAGGGTAGGAGTCAACACCCAAGTCTCAGGATTATGCTAGCCTGAGAGCTAAGAACTCAAAATGTCCATTATTCTCAAGTCTTGGTAGATTTTCATCTAGAATTCCATGTTGTCCCTTACTGCACAGTGTCTGTGTCCAGAGATGATCTGAGGGCTTTATCTTCAATGTAGCATCTCTCCTTATTTACAGATGACAAAGTAGAGGCTTTTAGAGGCTAATTTGTCAAATGTCAGACAAGTTACAGTGCTTGACTCCATGCAGACTCATTTTTTTGACCCCCAAGTGAAAGCGCTTTCAAGTCTGTCTACTTATAGGTTCATCTCCCACTTACTTGCTGATGGGACCATGTGGTTGGGCACTCAGAGAACTATTTTCATTTCCTACTAACTCCCAGTTCTGCTGGTGAGGAGGGAAAAGAAACCCAGATCTGGAGCGGAAGCTGGCATCCCAGGCTTTCCAGCTGTTACAGTGTTGAAGTGAATGAATGCCTTTGGATGGACCTAGCCTTTGGTGGAGCTGGGAGTGGACAGAGTGTTAGGGGGTAATTGAATAGGATTCGATGTATGTATGTGTCAGCAAAAGCTACAGAACATTTCTGGATTTAGTCAAGGCTGGCATAATTAATAGCTGACAGAAGGAAAAGGTTGACTGAAAAAAATTCTTCAAAGCAATGTTTGCAGGGAAAGGAGCTATGGCTGAGGTGCCTTGAGGAGCCTTATATCTATGCCCCTTTGGAAGACCCAGCCATCCATTTTGATTAGTTTTATGATTTGATGAACTTGCAAAGGTTGCTCTTTAGCATTCTGTGAACCACAATATTATGACTGTGCTTAAATAATGCCAAAGTAATACATTGAAAAGGGAAACATTCAGTTAAAACAGTTGCTGGGCACTGAAACCCGTTTTCCAGAGCTGAATTACTCCCTTGTAAGGGAACAGTCTTGCTTAGGAGAACGAGCACAGAGGCTCCAAGGACTGCTCTGTTTAGGGCAGAGCCTGGGAGTGGGGTGGGGGCATTCTTCAGGTTTAAAAGTCGAGTTGGGGGCCTCCCTGCTGGTGCAAGGGGTTAAGTGTCAGCACTATGAAGCTATCAGCAGCCACTGTAAGGTGAGTTCGATCCCTGGCCAGGGAGCAGACTTACTGGGCGCAGCAGACCTCTCCTGTCTTGCCCAGCAGTGTATTTCAGTAGATCTGCCCTGTTCTGCTCCCCACTCTGTCTCTGGTGAATCCTCTCACCCTCCCCACCAACCCCAGCTCTTATATAATATAACATATATAATATAATATTTATGCTCTTGCATAAATAAATATTAAAAAAATAAAAGTTAAGTTGGCACTACTTCTCTCTCCAGAGTGGTCTTTTCTCTCTTTTGGGTTTCCCCAACACTGTAATTCCCCTGCCCCCACACATTTACCCCCCCCCAATATTTACTACTGTGGATATGGCACCATCTCCTTCAACAGTTACACCATGTGCTGGCAAATCTCTTTTCTGTATATTTCTTTAACGAGGCAGAGCTGAGACCAGCCTATAATGACATAGCTAATTATAAGTAATGATTTCATTGGCATCTCTCCCTCACAGATTCTTAACTATCATAAGTGCAAGAGCCAGGTTGACCTTGCTCATCCCCTGCATCCCAGCACCTATCACAGTGCCAAAAAAAATGCAGATTCTTCATGAATAGTCACTCACTGACTTTTTTTCTAAGAGAAAACCAAAAGAAAATATTCCAGAAAATACAGATGACATGAGAATCAGTGGTTTCTTTCTTGGTAACTTTGCTGAACACCAGACCCCTTATTTTAATGCAAGTTAACAACATACTGGGAACTGACAGGCAAATGAGGCACCTTTGCTTCGGTTTCAATGCCAGCTCTGCAACTGTCTTCCCCTGACGTTGAGATGCTAGAGACCTCGGTTAGCCTTGGAATCACATAGGGTCATGGGGTAAGTTAAAAGAGCTATTGTACAGAAAGTGCCCAGTGCTGGACATGAGCAATAATGAATCTCATATGTGTCCCTCACAGCTCTCAGTTGGATTCTCAGCCAGCCTCATTGGCACTGGATTTCCTTCTTGGCATCAGAAACTGGTCTTCCTATTTTCCTATCATAGGACACACATGAACCTTTAATTTCCTTTCTTGGTGAAAATATCCTGTACGTTAGGTAAAAATACCCTAATATCCTTGGTAAAAATATCCTATAAGTTAGGATATTTAGGATATCCTTATAGGATATTTCTACTTGTGGTTTCCAATTTCAGGGATGCCATTCAGAGCTTGTTTCAGTAAACATGGTATTATTTAGCTTCTAGCAGGATAGAGTTGCTTTAAACAATTGCTCTGGCTATTGTAAATCATCCTGAACAATCAGGGTCTTCTACCAATTTTCACTTTATCTTTTACACACACCTGCAAGAAGACACATGCACAAACACATGGAATCTTTCTCTAAACTTGCACTTGAACTCTGTCAAACTAGTTTGAATGTGTAGATATAGATAATAGGAGGTGAATTCTCTTAGCTGTGGGTTGAAAGTATTTTTTCATGTTTTTCAGGTATGTTTGTGGTTTCAATAGTAATTCAAAGAACTTTGCCAGCAAATAAGTGTTGTATTAAATTAAATTAAGTGTTGTATTAGATGTTTGACTACTGGAAGTCAAGGGTATAAGGGTACTTATACCGCTAGCTTCCCAGGTCCTCAGAGAGTAGCAGGGTATCACATATATTAAGGATATGGCTTTTGTTGTGAGTGTGAATTCTCACTTAGGAGTTATTATCTGCTAAGAAGTTAATTCTCTTTTTCAATTCTCAAGATTCTCATCAACTAAATGGGAAACAACTGAGTTGTGGGATCCCCAGCCCACCTTATTCTGGGGGCTATTGTCTTGGTGCCCAGAGTTCCTGGTAGTCAAGCTAAAATGTAGTGTCAGGCAGGGGGCCTCTCACCAGGGCAAAGTCCTTGTATGAGGAACATACTGGGAAACCAGTATCTGCTGAAAACAGCAGGCAGATATTATGCCCAGATTAGCAAGATCGGCTAGATTATCTTACTTGTAAAGATTAGCAGAAAATTAAGTAAGAATAGGGATTAGAGGTAGTATGCTTTGATTAGCAGGAGCCTCCCAGGCAATAGCCCATGTTCGTTCCATCCTAGTTTGCACCAGATGATAAGTCATCCTAGAGTTATCATGTACATTTCTCCACATTCTTTTTTTTTTAAAGACAAATTCTTTTTTTTTTTTTTTAAAGATTTATTTATTTATTTATACAAGCCCTGGGTCAGAAGCGCAGGAGGGTGAGAGAATTCACCAGAGCCAGAGCGGGGAACAGAACAGGCAGAACGATGAAATACACTGCCGAGGGGAGCAGCAGGCGTGGCAGAAGAGGTCTGTCGCGCCATGTGGACCCTTGCTTATGGCCGGGGATTGAACTGGCTCTGTAGAGGCTGCGGGCAGCTTCGCAGCCCAGCGCTCAACCGCTGCGCCACAGGGGAGGCCCTTTTTCTCCACATTCTTGCCCATCTTCTCTGAACCTGATTCTAAATAAATATGAGACTGCCCATAGATCGGGTTTGCACCAGACCTCTCTCTACTTGGACTTTGAGTTGTCTTCCCTTAGTCCCACACTGCTGCCCCATGAGGTGACACTGGGTGATTTGAGACTAAGTTATTGCTAATGTCCTTGCAGAGTGTCTGGGCAGTGAGCAGTCAATAGGCAGCTCCAACTGCAGCTTTCCTGCTGGTGAGGTTGGGAGGGTGGTTTGTGTGGTGCCCCTTACTAACCTCCAATGCAGATTGGTGTGCATGTGGAAAAGACAGACAGTGGCCACTTACAGGAGGGTGGCTGCGGGCTGGAGCCCAAGCTGGGAACCTGAGCAGGAGTCACATGCTTGGAGGGGAAATATGTAAAGAGGTTTGAGTCTTTTCATTTGCCTCTCATCTTTTTGTTTTAATTAAATCAAGACCTCACCTTCCTTGCATCTTTTTTTTTTTCCCTATGAATATCATGTACTTCTTTGGCTTCACCTACTCGATGACTATAGTTTTAGGTTTTAGCTTTTCCAAAATGAAATCTCCAGCCACCCTGATTTTTTTCAGCTTCTGGCCCCACTGGCATCTCCATTTTGCCTTAATTATCCAATTACTGAAGCTATCCAACCTATTTATTCAGGCAATCAAGGCTTTAAATGCATGGATTTATCATCACCCCAAATCACCTGTCACTGAGATTGAACAAAAAAAAAAAAGATACCACGATGCTGCATGAGATTTGAATGAACACATCTCTCCTGGTCAGTTAATTTTCAAGGCTCCAATAGGCAGAGAAGAAAGATATTGCAGGGGGACATCCTGGGGGCTGTGGAGAGGAGAGTGATGGAGGGAAAGGAAATGGAGACTGTTTGGAAGGGTTTGTCTGTTCTTGTAGGTTCACGCTGTAGTGTTTCCCTGATCTCTCTCTAAGTTCCCCTTTTCCTGCTCTCCCCTCTGTAGAGAGAGCATTGTCACTGCTGCCCTTGCTGCTTCATCTCCAGAGAGGCGGTGGGATTACAAAGGGCTTGGGGGTGGTGCCAATTTTTAGCGCAATAAATCTGGGTGACAAAAACAATGGACTTGGGCATCATCAGAGGAATGAGAAAGTTGTCTGCAAATTCAGACTGTGACAGGAATGGGATCTGCTTTGGGAAATCACCCAGAAAAAGTCTGTTCTCATTTACCTGATTGCCCTGAACATATTTGAAAATAGATTTCTTTTTTTTCCAACATGAAAAGCCTTTTTACTTTCCACCATTGCTCATTCACCATTCCAGCCATCTTACTCCAATACTCAACTCCTTTATTAAAAGTTGGTGACCCCAAATTTTACACATTACTCCAAGTGAGTTATGTTAAGTAAGGGGCAATCACCTCCCTCTCTTCGGGCATGGGGTTATTGTTAATAAAGCCCCAACACTTTTTAGATTTCTTTGGCATGTCATATGCTACTCCTCAGCCATATTTTCCCTATGATGTGTTTCTTTGGTTGTGAGTTTTTGAGAAACCTATACTAAGGAATTTATACCTTCTAGCCTTTGAAATGTTAATATGTTAAATTAGGCTGATTCATGGTAGCCAGTTGGAATTGCAGCAGAGCTCCCAATATAGTCACCACTTTCACCAAAACTGCATTTCCTTTATAGGGCTATCAGCCTGAGTAGGGCTGATGCAGAACCCTGGGACAAGCCACGAGACACTACCCAATGAATGGGCTGCTACTACACTATCAATCAGTATTTTCAGGGTTTGCTTTCACAATAAAAGGCAAGTTCTTATGCTGGAGCACCTGGGGGACTCTGCCATTGCTAAAAATCTTAGTACAAAAATAAGAGCAATGTATTTGCCTTGTCAAAATTGTCTTAGTAAGATGGCAACTTAAAAGAGGGTAGACCCATCTGAAACTTCACAATTTGTGTTTTATTGTGTGGGTGAAATCATAATACTGGCTAATGAAGTATTCACTTTTCATGTGTAAATTTCTCAATAACACACTGTGTAAAAACAGATGTAATTGACCTATACTATTCATTTTCTCCAAAGCAATTTAAAACACTTTCTCATTTCCTTCACCTTTGAGTTTGGCTAATATCCTCCTACAAACATGTTTCCATCTGTGAGTTTGGCCAAAGCAAGTTTATCTGCAAAAATTTAGAAGAATCAACTTCATCTCCACTTGGCAGCATGTGGTAAATGAAGGTATTTCTGGTAAGATTTATTGTATCACCTTCCAGGAAACTAGCTTTAGAGAGGACCAGATTGCAAAGAACTGTATATTAAAGTTTCTCTTCCTATCTCTGAGCCCAGGTGGAGGGGACAAATGGATTCCTACCTGACGGCAAAATATGATATATTATTATAAACAGAGTTTTGAATTATAGAAAATACTAGTTAGCATAATTACATTACCATATTTTTATATGGAGATTATTATTCAAATACCAAACAGGCAATCTTCCATTGGCAAAAACCAATAAACACTCTCAATCCAGACTTCCACAGTTATGTATGTCATAATACAAAACAATTTTAAAGTTTAAAACCCATTACATTACAAGAGCTATTCACTTCAAGTAGGTGGCAATTTGCTTCTTTTTTTCACCCCACATTTTGATAGCAATTCACCTCTATCAATTCTTATCTTGCCCATTCTTTAGAAACCAATTGCAGTTTAAAAGTACCCATCTATTTCTGATTGAAATCTTCACATGCTGTTTTTTTAAACTATTTTTCAATCTCTTAATAAAATAGATTGCCTCCAGGCTGCCGGTTAGTAAACCCACTAACAATGTAGCGATTCCCAGGGTTGCCCTGGCTATTGGGTTTTCCCTGCTCTTGGTTCAGCCAGGAAACCCTGATTTCTAATGCTGCCACTACACGTACAAAACAGTTTAATGGGTGAAACTTATTTAAAATTGTACTGACAAACAACAACAAAACCTGCAAAATTTCCTGATCGAGTTAAATTGAATCAGCCTTTCTAGTCCATGAAATCTAAAATAGGTCCTACAACTTTTTCCTTTACTTGTTAAGAGTTGACTTCTCAGAGTCTCATCAGACTGAAAAGTCTCTTTATATTATTGAGGACAACCTCTATTTGTAAGAGGGGCTCTCTATCCATCAGTCTTAGAACAAATACTTCTTAAGGACCCATTCTTCGCTGGCCATAGATCAAATAAAGGAAATGAGGCAGTATGTCTACTCTTGAGAGCTCATGTGTTAGAGAACAATATGAGATAATCTATAAAGTTATGGGGGAGTTTCAGACTATGGAATCACCTGTAATTCAGAGATAGAAGAAATAAGAAGGAGTGGCCCCAATATTCACAAACTTCCCTGAGAGATGGACATGAGAATCTCATAGGTAGAAAGGATCATTTGACAGTGAGAATTAAGTATTATGAGCATGGGTGAACTGAGGTGTGGAAGTTGGTGAGACTGACCGTATCCTCTCTATCTTTCCTTTCTCATAAGATGAAAATTCATGCTTTTAAAACTACAGTCATCCTTAATGCCCCCTGAGGACCACTATGCCCAGTTCATAGCCTTGGTCTCATCATTCATCCTGTGACCTTAAACAACTTGGACATCTTTTGGGTTGAATCAAATTAAGTCCCCAGCCCCAAATACAGATATCAGGAAAGTTTAAGAATATGTAACTTAACAAACAAATGTTGACGTCATGTCAGGGACTGGACATTGCATATTCAGTCTTCTAGATCCTTTTAATCCAGTAGCAGGTAAAAGGTCGAGAAGTATGATAAAACGAAGGTAAGTGCCACCAGAATAGTATGGAGGACTCCATTGTTTCAGAGCCAAAGAGGGGACATTCACTTGGAGAATGCAGTCATATGCATTTGAGAGATAACATTTAAAAATGATGGAAGCTTCTTTTATATTTATCATGGAAGAAAGTCTAGGAAGATAAGAGAACACAGCGGAGAAAGGCATGCATATAAGGAAGCTGAGATGACATTCAAGAGAAAGCAAGTAGTTCTGTTTGGTGTATTATATTGATAATGCAATATCATTAATATAAAACAGCTATTACATGTTCTCTGTTATAGGCATCACCTTATGCTCTTTACAGACATTATTTCACGTAACCCTCATAGCATCTGAGGTAGAAACCAAGGCCTGAGTAGGTTAAGAATCCTACATGCAGTCCCTTAGCTAATAAATGTTAAGGCCAGGACTCAAGTCCTTGTTGAGTGCATCCATATTGAGAATGATATAGTACAGGGGAGGAAAAGATTTGTTTTGAGGAGGTAAAAGAGAAAAGTGGATAGAGCACATCTCCAGTGAGTGAAGGGAGAATGAGTAAGGATTAGAAGAAAAGGAGAAGAGAGATCATTTAGGAAATCTGCTCTGTTGACAAATGACGTTTTAGGAACTGTGCAAAAGGGATTTATTTACTAATTTATACACACACACACACACATTAATTAAAATCCCAGAGAATTCGATGTTTTAAGGTCAACCCAATCGATATTTGGCAACTGAGGCTGCACCATCAAGCCTCATATCTTGGAGTCAGATACCCTCCACCAGTCTGTCTTGAGAATCTGCAAGACCTTATGTATTGGGAAGACTAAATGCTAGGTAGGTGCAGGCAGTTCAGACCTTTGCGAGGAACAGAATGGGAATCCTGAACAAAACACAGTCAGCTCACAAGGCCAAATTCAGGATCAGGATCAGGGTCTGGGTGCTAGGATGTAGCAGAGAAACTGAAGTTGATAACTCCTCTTGGATCCTGCCTGGATCGAACTGGCTGTTTTCCAGCCTCCCTCCTCTAAACCTGGGTTAGCACGTATGTCCCCAGCTGACTCTCTGGGTTGCAAAATTCTGTGTATCTTCAGTGAGAAGGGGACTGACTGATCTGGGACTGACTGAGTATTCTGGGCCACTTGTTAATTAATCACTCTTTTATTCTTCTAGTTATACTTTTTCTAAAAAGATTTTATAACAGTGATTTCATAATATAGCTATCCCAAAAGCTGTACCAGAAGCATCTTTCACATAATCACCTCGCTCCCCTGTGTTCCTGCAGCCTTAACACTGGCACAGGACTGTCTGTCATTTTCATTCCTTCGTTGCCATGCAGAACCTTGCACGGGGAGTGTGCTATACTGGGGAGCACGTTAAGTGGGGAGATGTTATCCTTTCTAACACTGATATATATATATATAAAGATGGAGACATAGTAGGAGGTTCATGACTGCTCAGAATAAAAACAGTGACTAAACACGTTTTCAAATGAGGCATTGTCTTGCTGGGGAAATGATCTTCAACAGCGAAGTTTTGTGCTCAGTTTTCATCTCCCTTTGACTGCATAAACCAGGGGTTGTATGGTTTCACTAGCATTGTACTGCCTTCCACTGTCGTGTCACCTAATGAGAGACTGTGTTTGGAAGGAAAAGAACCCCCAAGGACCAAGGGATCTAACCAGGGCACTTCGTTTTTTTCTCTCCCTAGCATCCTGTTTGCCATTTCCTTATCTTATTGAATGAATCATCATCTCACACTGATTACATCAGGGCCCTTGCAAAGTCCAGGGCTGGGCAGAGGTGCAAACCATCAGTTCAGGCCAATTTGCTGACCTGTGGGTATTGCTTGTTTTCTCTGCCCAAGCACACATGCCATTCCTTTTTTTTTTTTTTTTGCTTGCCTGTACCTGTCAGTTTTTAACAGTTCCTAACTGTGCTGAGATAGCATCCTAACCTCCAGCCTTCTCTAAGCCTAATTCTCTAAGCCTGTCCCTAAGCCTAATTCTCCCCCCATCATTGCTAGGTGATGGATGCTAGAAAAGAATGAGAACTAACATTATTTGGGTACATACTATGTGTTAGGCACTGCGTGAGGTGTTTTTACCTTATTTACTTCTTTTGTCAATCATGCATGGTAAATGTTGCTATCTTTATTTCACTGTAAACAAACTAAGGCATAGAGAGCTTTGATAAATTAGACAAGGTCACTGGACAAGTTCATGATGGGCAAGAATTCATTCATTAATCAGACACTGCACACACACACACACACGCACACACTTATACCACACCTTCATTTGCTTACTAGGCATTATATATTATTTTAATTATTTTACAATACACTGTTTCCAGAAACCCCATGAGAAGAGAGTCTAATGGTCAATGTCAGGTATTAGAACAAATAATAGCATAGTGAGAGCTATTCCTTCTTTCTGGTCAGCAGTAACCCTTGACTGATTATCAACCCAAATGAAACATTACATACTGCTGCCAAATACATGTAAGAGATCTAAAGTAGAATATGTAAGACCTTCTACCTTCTTCTTCTCCAAATCCTTCTTATCCCAAACCTGGGTCCTGAACTTCCTCCCTGATCATTTTTTCCCCCTTCTAAAAAGTCATCTCACACCCACACCATCAGAGAAGTATCCTTAAACATGAGATTCACATTGGTCAAGGGCTAAAGGTCTCTCTGGGTGTCCAATCCACATGGCACAGTCAATTAATTAAGGTAGATTACTGAGTTTCCACAGTCTGAAAAGATCATTGGGGCAAATCAACCTTGTCCTCTTGAAGTGACCACCTCTGATTCTTTAGAGAGTATGTAAAGAAACTTCTGGAGCAAAGATGATCAGGTTGTTTAGCCAAGACTTTCACTGGACCTAGTTACAATGACAGACCCTCCCATCCCAGGAGAACAACAGATAAAGAGCTCCAGGTGTCCCAGGCAGTCACTTGACTTGGAGGATCAAACTTAATTTGTCTCCTTTCCCCTCTGGATTCTTGACAAAGTAGAGGTCCTATTTGTGAGGCTGAAATGTCTGCAAAAAAAATATGAGTTAATCCTATTCTAGGATTTGTTGGGCTAGAGAGGGCTGTCTGACTATGTGTGGGGGTCCTAGAGTTGCCATATCACAGAGATTTGACAAGAGAAATTGAGTGATGGGTTCAGTTTTTCCAGCAAGGCTTTTTTAGTGCTTACTATGGATCCCACTGAGAGTGGGAAGGTGAGATAGTCCTCCCTAAGCCTGCCAGCATGCTTCTACTCAGACAGGTCCATGCCTCTCAAATCATACTGCCTCCAAAGTGGCATCCCCTGCTTAGCCACTGCCAGCCTGTTGTCACTAGTAGGTTCTTACTGTCCACAGACTCCTGGCTTGATGGATTTAGTCTTTAAGAGGTAACAGTGTTTATTTATTCAACATGTGTTTTTCTTTTTGCAAAAATAAAATCAGAAAGTATTTCTCATTTTATAAGGCAATTTTAATTTAATGATATATTGTGACTACCTCTTTATGTCAATAAATTCTAACATCTTTGTCATCTTTATATAAAACTTCATTCATGGTCAGCTTGGAGGATTCCCCTTTCTGCTTTTCCAATCACAATCAGTGTTTCAGAATCAACTTAAGTGATATGTTCCCCAGGTGCACCTAGGATCTCTATCTCATAGAGAAGACTCCCTTTCCAGCCCCCAGGGGATTTCCCTCTCCTGTGATTCTGTAGTGCCCACTGTTAGCGCTGCCCTCTGTTTTATATTCATGTAATGGCACCATCTCCCACACTTGCAATATTGCATGCAATTTCTTCAGTTACAATTCTGCAAAGTATTTTTTTTTTAAAGTTATGGTCTGTGGTAGCCATTTTATAGCTTCTTAAACATGGATCATTTCTATCCAACAATCCAAAGAAGTGACACTGCGTCCTTGAAAGGTGTTGTTTTATTTGAGTTGGATATAACACTGACAAGATATATACTATCCCCAGGGCTGGCTGCGTTGTGAGTTTTCCTTGTAAATCTCTAGCTTCCATCTTTAATTCCCAGGCTGGTGCTCCTTGTGTTGAATGACACATCTATAGATGTATTGCAGGTGCACTAGCTGGGTACTTTACATATAATCTTTTCCTCTGGGATGCCTTCTTAGAAGAGAGGGTTTCTTACATGGAATGCATGGACTTCAATCCAGACTGACTGGCTGAAAACAGTGAACGATTTTTCTCTTGAACTCTGTGTTGTATACTTATCAATGTTCTTTCATACATATTTCACATCTTCACTATACCCTTGTGTGAAAGGTAGGACAATTATTTTAATCCTCATTTGACAAATGAGAAAAGTCAGCTATCTTATGACCTGCCGAAGATAACATAGCTGGCAGCTGGGCTAGAACCAGACATCAGGTCTCCTGCCTGGTCTGTGCTCTTGGCAACACACACAATGGTACTCTGACAACCATCTGTTTTCCCATATCTTTTTATTTTTAAAATATAGTCACATTTCTAATCCTACTTAATTCTCAAAAGAGCTCTGGGAGAAACCCCTGGGTGAGAGTTATCTTCATCATTATTTCTAATTTAAAGGCAGAGAAACAAAGATAGAGGTATAAGGGACTTTCCTGGTCATATATGGCTTAGTGGATGAGGTGGGAGAGCATGAAGTTCACAGACCCTCCAGGTGGAACTCTGACACCTTCCTGCACACACAGTGGGTACCTCAGAGGTTGGTTTCTCTGCTGCCAATAATGTTAACTAGAAAGCATGAGTGTCAGCAGGAACTTCTGGGTGGTCTTCACAGGAAACATGCCACCCAAATGAACCCATCACTTGGTACTAAGTGACAAGCAGGTGTGCAAGTAGTGTGGTCCCTTGGAAAGAAATAGGGGGAGGAGGTCTTGGGCATAGAGCCAGGGTAAGAAGCCAACCACCTGATTTCTAGCCAGTGCTGTTTTTTCTAATCCCACTAATAGGAGAAGTCAACAGCTTTTACCATGAAGAAAAATTAAGTAAATGTCAGGTCAGGGTTTTGGTTTCCCCCGTGACAAATATAAAGAGTCATTCCCCCAATATTGCAGTGAAAGAGGTGGAGTGTCCAATTCCATACTACTTGTCCTTTAGCAGGTATTTTACAATGACTTGGTCACTATTAACTAGGTAAAATGACCCACAGTCTCAACGCAGCCAATACTAACATTTCCTCAACTCTGTATGAAAAAACAATGACTAAATTTGGCATCTGAAGAGGTGAAAGGAGATGGTTGCAATGTAGTCATTCCCTGAGGAAGGAAAGCAGATGGATAGATTTCCTGCTGTTGTGATGGGTGGTCCAGAATCAGCTAAAAAGGGGCTTGTGTGACCAATGCAAATTCCTTGGGCAGAGCCAGGACCCTAGGACAGCACTTTGCTTCCCTTAGAAAATGTCCAATCTTGCTCAAGAGCTGTTATTCCACTGAGTATGCATAAGCTTAGCTCACTCAGCTCTGCTTTGTGTTTTCAGGGCTAAAATCAGGATGTGCGCCACTTGAAAGTCATTTTTTAAAAACCAACTCACATAGTTCATGTGACTCGCTAATGTAAACCACAGCAAGGAACACAGATGAAGGAAGTACACCTTCTGCCTTCTGGGAGACTAAACTCCAGTTGAAAAGTCATGAATACATAACTTCAAGTAGTGTGCCAGTCTAGTGTAATGATGATGAGTGGCATTCAGTGAGGGAGAGAAAAACTGGCTGTGGTAGCCCAGGAAAGGGAGAGGTGAGGTCCTAGAGGGCTGGGATAACCTACAAAGAACCAGAAGGGAGAATTTGCATTGAGTCTTAGCTGCCAGATTGCTGCTAGATAGTAGAGGTCATCAGGAAGGTTAACACCATTAGGAAGGTGGAGCCAGAGATAAGAAGAGAGGTAGAGGTGGGAGGAAGTAGGATTGACAGTTTGGCTCACTTTCCTCACACACTGGCTTCCTTTTGTGTCCAGGGAGTAACTCCCTCCTAATCAAAAAAGAAAGTATATATGGGTGGCTCAGCATAAACTTGCCTCCACTTCCAGAGGGTCAAAGAGCATCCTGGGTGATAATGGGTAAGAAGAAACATCTCTGAAGTGGATAGATAAATGGCACATAGTTTTTCTGACCAATAAAATCTCCCACCACACAACTTAAAGACCTATCAAATTGTATGTAGTGTATAATTATGGCTATACACAGCCTCAGGTCTGTGTTATCTAACTATAGAAAAGACTTGAAAGGAAATGTGGAAACTCACTGCGTTGAGGATTTTGTAGAAGCTTAATGTAGTACTAATCAACTAGAAATTTCTAGATAACTTCCTATCATATTTGAGGGCATGCCTGAGAAGCCAAATTCCAGGAGGGGCCATGTAATTAGGAGATAGCATCTATTCTCCGAACCATCTTGAAGGATTGGCTATCTGGCTTCTGTTCTTTTGATGTCTTATTCCATTGGTGTACTAGTGATTCATTGTGGTTTAGCAGAGACTGAAACAAGGATACAGTTCCAGAGTAGAAGAGACTATGGAATAATGGTCCTGAGATGGTAGTGAAGAGACAGGGTTGGGAGACTGGAAAGCATTGATACATGTTTTCAAACATTTCAAATCAAAGTTGAAATCTGATCCTGATATCCTCATTCTCTGTTATCACAGCTCTGCCACATCTACTAAGTCATTAACTTGGGCTGGGAGGATATCTTGTAAGAGTGGGCAATGGAAAACAAGCATTTGGATAGGATATTACCATTGCTGGAGGCATTTTGTCCATGTTGTGTTTGGAAGCATATTTTGAGAGATTTTATATTTACATTAAAATTCACAGTTCCTACAGGGCACTGGAAGTGCAGTGAAGACTATGAGATCAAAGTTGGCTTCTCACTAACTAGCCAGGTCGGGGATGTACTCGGTAGATCACAGATGAGGATTTTTTTAAGGTTTTTTTTTTTAAATTTACTTATACAAGAACCAGGGTACAGGCCAGATGTGCGGGAAGGTGAGAGGATTCACCAGAGACAGAGCAGGGAACAGAACAGGCAGACTGATGAAATACACTGCTGAGGGGTGCAGCAGGTGAGACAGAAGAGGTCTGCTGCACCATGTGGGAATCTCCCTGGCTGGCCGGGATCGAACCCATGCTGCAGAGGCTGCAGACAGCTTCACAGTGCAGTGCTCAACTACCTGCGCCAGCAGGGTGGCCCAAGATGAGGATATTTTGAATGAACAGAAAAGTCACTTAATTTTCCTAAGTTTCAGTTCTTCCTTTCTGAACAGGAGAAAGGCCTTAGTATCCCCAGCTGAATTGCTCTTCTCTGATGAGCAATACAAAAGTAAGTTATGTCACAATGGGACAAAAAAGAGGTAATGGTTTTCTAACACTTTAAAAATAAAAATTTCTGTAGAGATACAAGTGGTTGCTATAGCAAAGTGAATTAGAAAAAACCCATAAGCAGGACCTAGAAAAGTTTGGGTCCTGTCCAACTCAGCTCGTAAACAATAAATCTTGGAAAATCTCTTACCTTCCTGGGGCCTCAGTTATCTCATACGTAGATGCACAATAATAGAATCTGTTTACTTCACAGGGGTTTTTTGAAAGTCAACAGATATGATTATGAATTGCTCTTCTCTGATGAGCAATAGAAAAATAAGTTATGGGTTTTCAACTTTTCATGCCTGTGCTCAGTTGTGATTTTGGAAACAGTTTGCCCCTGGAGAAGCGAAGACTTTATGGGAAGTCCTGAGCCTGCAGATCCTTCCCCCTTCCTTCCTGCCTCTAGTCATCCACACCATGTGTTTCCCATTAGCCTTTCCTGCACATTCCTCTTCCGGGCTGTGTTCCTTGCAATCATTGCTCACCATCGCCCTGATGCAAAGTCTCCATAGAATCCCAAAGTGTTAGAGCTGCACTGGGTCTCCAAATCTACAAAACCAATCCCTTTATCTTATGCTTGAGAATATGGACGTTCAGGAAGATCATGCAGCTAATTGGTTGCAAACATAGACCTAGAACCTGGTTCCAAGTCCTGTGTTCTTTATACCACATGGCACTTCAGGACTTTTAAATATCACATTTCCCAACATCATTTTATTACAGGAAATCCCATCAGTCCAGGGTTCAGGTGGGATTCATAATTGACCCTGCTATGTGCAATCTGTGTTCTGCCTCCCTCTACCCATCTCAGGTAGCTTTCCAAAACCTGGGCGGAGAGCAACACTGGTTAGTATGTCCCAAATTAAGTGGAAAGAAGCTATTCCACTTAACTCCAGTTGTTTTTGTTTTGGGGGAAACAAAGTGAGATGAATAAGGGACAGAAAGCACAATTCAATATATCTTGGGTGAAATGATGCAGTCCACAAAGTAAATAAGAATGGAACACTTGAGCACCCACTTTGGGGCTAAGGCAAAGGCACCCTAATTATCAGGACTTCTGCACTTTGTTTTACTTTCCCTGGGGAACCTAAAATATTAAGCTAGAATTACTGCATGTCACCATCTGTGGATTTCTATTTCTTTGTTTCTATAAGATCATTGAATCAATGTGCTGGATGTTAAATTTGTGATGTATTTAGTAAAATAATTATTTTAAGAAGCTGGGTGTTTTGTTTTGTTGGATTTATTTTTTGTTTTTAATTATCAGAAAGCTTAGTTTCCAGTGTAAAAGTTGTCTCTGTATATGTATCCCTGGCCAATCACATTCCATATCTGAGCTTCAGTTTCTTCATCTATAGAATGAGTAGAGAGCCTGGATGCTCCCTAAGAAATGCTCCAATTCAGACATGTAGCTCCTCAGTTTATGCAAGGGATTATTGAACATGAGAATTTTTAAATGTTAGTGGTCACCTGTGCCCCTGTAGCAGCTCCCCACCCAGGAGCTCCAGAGCAAAGGGCACTCACCAGGGCAGGTTGTGAGCCAACAGTCAAGCAGGGGCAATTACCCTGTCTTTTAGCTCCTGTTTGCTGACAATTCACATAACCACCTTTCAGAAGGACATGATAATACCGTGTCTGGATTGTAAAACTGCTCATAAAACATTATGGGATTCTGGGAAGTCTGGGTCCCAGTAAGGACAGTGCTAGAATCCAACTTAAATCTGAGTGGAAAATAAATAATGAGCTATTTGAAACCATCAGCTTTTCCCCAAATGGAGCAAGGAAAGTGAAGATAAATGGAAATACCATCAATTACTGTAATCCCAGTGGGAAAGTGATAAAGATATCTAAACGGAGTGTGACACATTGGAATGTGGGTGCTAATGGAGGACTTCCCATCACTAACAAGGCAGAAATTTAAGGTAATGGAATCAGAAGAAAAGTTTGGAGCAGAGAGGAAAGACAGGGCATCAGTGAGAGAGTAGAGGAGCTAGGCAGAATCTATACAATATAGTAAAATAAAAATCAGACTGAAATTAAGTGTACGCTTATGCAAAGTTTAATTACCTATTGTCTAAATGGAGACCCAGAGAGGAAAGATGGAGGATGAAACTTCCCCCAAAAAAGGGGTGAGTGGGGAGATGAATAGCTCAGGCTGTAATATTTTAGAGAGCAGCACTTCTAGCTACCAGTGGATGAAGCAGGGGTTTGCATAAACTCAGTGTTGACACTGGCCTTCCTGCTATCTGCAGGATCTGCCCCAGAGGTTTGATCTGCCCACGTTTAGTATCTCTTACAAGCTGCTCTGTGGATGATTCTTGAATTTACCCCTTGGGTTCCATCCTCTCCCCTACAGAGCTGCCAATTTCTCTGATAAAACCAAGTTGATTGCTTTGGAAAGAGTTGAAAAATGGGAAGTTGATAAAAAAAGAATTGATAATGAATTGAGTATGGTGGGTGAGACAATTCTAAGAGATTAGCCAAAAATCATAATAGCCTTGATTAATTTTGTTCTTAAATTGCTTAGAAAACGCGTTTCAGGTTCTTGCTTTACTTTAAGGAAACCAAAACTAGATGATGTAAATTATGTATTCCTGGAAGGGCTGGGTGGAAAAGATAATTCAGAAATTTAATTAGAAGACCCTTTTTCAAAGAAAAATCATTGGTCCTACATGAAAGGATTGCTCACTGAATATGGATTGATAAGTTTAAGGTAAAACAAAATGTTTACTGTGTTTATGTATGTTAAAATAATTTGACCCATTATAAACCTTTATTCCAGACAGTGTCAGGTTAAAGCAATTCTCCAATGAGCACTGTTGCACCGAGGCACAGAAAACTTTTTCCCAGAATTTTTGAGCAGAAAGTGATAAAGAGGAAAGATAAAGAATTCTTTTTGAATGGCTTCTAGGACAGCAACATAACATAAAACAAATTTGTTCAATAGTTTGATGGTCAAGAACAAGGTGAACTGAAGGGGTACCAGAGAGAGAATTGTTTACCCTCCTTCTCACACTTTAAACCTTACCGACCTATGCCATGTCCCTCTAATAGAGTCAGAAGAAGCTGTAAGGAAACAGGGACCATCCAGGTCAAGGTGTGCTTCATGAACCCTGTGTTCCAGACACAACTCTGTGTAGATTCTCTATCACGTATTGTACATGTTTCTTTAATTAGTATCTGCCTGTGGTTCTCTTGGGTGCAATGGCAACAATGCCCATTGGCAGACTGGGCAGAGCTTCCGAAGTGCTGCTCAACAATACTGATAACTTCTTTCTTCTTCACAAAACTGTCAAAACTTGAGAAATGGAATGCTAGGCTCTGGTATGTCTTTGGTGCTTCAGCCTGACCTGCTGCATTTTCCTAGTTGTCCTTCTACCAGTTGCTAAGCCGTGGATCTGATGTTTGTCCCAGTGGGGATCCTATGCTTACCTCTGATATGGTACCTCAACACCACCATCAAAAAGAAAATGCCTCTTTTTTTTTTTTTTTTTTTTTTTTTTGCCCAGAAGTAAAAGATGAAGAGGTTAGTTGAACAGACACTTGAGGTAAACCCACCTCCCTAAGTGATGAAATAACTTCCAAAACATGTTCCTTCTTCTTTCTGATCCTAGTCTTATTTTAATTTTCCTACATCTTTGATCAGATTCTGGTTTTGCTAAAGAAACTGAAATGTCTCTTGAATGTCATCCAAATAAATATCCATGCATCTTAGGATGATACTTAAGTGACCTCAATAACTATGCTTCAAACCTAGTTTCCAGTCTTTTCTCTACATGCAACTCATGGCTGTAGACCTGAAAAACAACACATGCTAACTTTTCTCAGAACACACCAAACATTTCTGTGCCTTTAGATTTCACTCCTGCCATATTCTCTTCCTGGAGCATTCTTATTCCAAGCCACCACTTTCCACACATGCTTAGAGTCCAGCTGTACCAATACCATACAATACAGGAGTCTTTCCCATGACAATGACATAGACTGTTTTCACCTCCAGAATTTCATGCCACTCCCTCATAAGATATTGGTTTTCCATTCAATAATGCAGCAGCTATCCAGTTTCTGTACATATATAATGTCCGTTGGAGCTGGTAAGCAAGTGCCAATGGAGTAGGAAACAGTTCTCATTCATTGTTGTTTCCCCCAGACCACCTAACAGTGTCCTTGGCATACACAATGAAAATACATAGTTAATGAATAAATGAATTATGCCATTTTCACGACTCCTCTAAGTTCTTGCCTTTCCAAGACTCAGCTTACTGTCTGTCCTAAGTATATATTTATTTCAAAGAAAAAAAGACCATGGATGCGACAATGCCATTTCCCTGAATAATTTTACCCATAATCCATCTAGTTAGCTATGTGTCATCTCCAAATCCAATCATTTAGCTTTATTTGATTGTACTGACTGCAAGACTTCTCATAAAAGAGAGTCTTAGGTGATGGTGAAACCTGCCGCTACCTAGAAGGTATCATTTGATGAAAACTTACAAATTGTTCCTCCTTCAATCAAAAAGTATTCCTTTTTCAATCTATCTTTTAAAATACTATTCTTTACTGATTTCTTAAATTCTTCCATTTGAGAGCCAATGTTTAGTTTTATTTATGTTTTTAAAGATTTATTTATTTATGCATACAAGAGCTGGGGTACAGGCCACAGGTGTGGGGGATAAGAGGATTCACCAGAGGCAGAGTGGGAAACAGAACAGCAGATGGACTGAAATACCCTGCTGAGGGGAGTAGCGGGCTAGTCAGGAGAGGTCTGCTGTGCCATGTGGATCACCTCCCTGGCCAGGGATTGAACTCATGCTGTAGTGGCTGCAGATAGCTTCATAGGTTGCATGATGACCCCTGGAGCCACCATGGAGGCCCCCACTGTTTAGTTTTTTTAAAGTAACTATCGTTGGGAAAAGTGACACTTAAGATATGACAAATATCATCAATAATGATGATAAAGGATCTGTAAGAAACAAGACTCTGGGAAGGGCAAGAGGAAGGGGTGTCGAAACACAGGGTCACTAAAAATGAGAGATTTTAAAGGTGCATTAGCAAACTAAAATTTGGTGAATTTGCTGAAGTTTGGCCCTAACCATAGTAGAATTTTACATGACAACTCTTCATGGGCTAGAAAACCTCTGTGCTGATGAATAACCACAATACTGAATTTTCCCTAAACCACCCACCCTCAGTTCCAACATAATTGTCTGTGACAGAGAGCCAGCTGTATCCCTGTGATGTAATTATTATCTTTCTGGGGTCCATCGTGTGGTTTCATGTGCAAGCACACAAGCACCGTGTGTGTACGCATGCACGCACATGCTGTGTAGGCACGGAGACAGCTTGCTGATCCTTTCAACCCATTCATTTTCCCTTTTAATATGATATATCAGAAGCACATTGAAATTTCTGGGTATGTAGTAAAACATGAACCTATGGAAAATCAATTAACCTAGTAAAATCTGTTTGAATGATCAAATGTCTTCTAGAGGTAATCTGAGAGGAAAAAGAACTACTGGTTTTGATGGCACTTTAAAATATTTCTTATTTCTCATAAATAATAGGCTAGTTGAAATGCCCATTTTATTTATATCGTGGTAAGGGTTTGTACATGCCATTCCCAAATCCTCATTCTCCTCTCATTAAGCCTTCCCAATAATAATGACAACAATAACAATTGTCCAAAGAGCACTGGAAAGTTTTCTTCCTCCAAAGAGGAATTTTTGAATGGCTGTACTCTGCGCCTTGAATGCATTATGGTTAATTTCAGATTCCAAGGATGATTAACTCTGACTGGTGGAATAAAAGGCCACGACCAATTATTATTCAGAAAAATCCTGCTGTTTAGCCAAAGAGCGTACAATGCAATCCAGTCCTTGATGTTCCTGTGATAAACGCTCACATGACAAGGTTATTTGGTGTAGAGCAGCCAGAGTGGTTGCTATGGCAACCTGTTCACAATGCTCATAAATCTGAGGTGTAGTTATCCTTGCTGTGTATGCAAAAAAAAAAAAAAAAGATAGAAAAAAGAAACCTACAAAGCCAACTCAAGCAGTTTAATTTACAGTGCTGCCTTAAAAAGAGAAAAAAATGGACAAATGAATTCTAAGATAATAGACCTCTCCATATTATATTCTTTCACAATATGGGCACTTAGGACTCAAACGCTCTCTTCAAAGCCAAAAAGACTTTTAAGATAATCATTATGGTAGAGAATATAGGTCATCATTAGCACCAGGAGTGACAAAAATAAAAGAGGTGGTTAGAAATTCGGTTTCCTGGCATCAATTGTTTTCCCCTTGGCACGGTTAGCAATGCAAACAGCTGTTGACAGCACATCAGGACAGGTACATTCGATGGGGAACAAATGGCTTTTTTAGTCGCTGCTTCCCAGAAATGATGGGCTGTAAGTCTAAGGGGCCAAAGGTCAAGCAGACAATGATGAAATATCCCCCACAGACCCAATGTCAGGTAGTTCGATGTTACAATTGCTCTGATATGGTCTCTCGGCCTCGATTTCAGCTCTACTCAAGCCCCATTAGAAGTAAGGGCAGCCTATTAAACCAGCAGGCAGCAAGGCTTCTCTCATCTTGGGTATAAGCTCCCTGGCCACCTGGCTTTTTGACCCCCCATGGCTTATTTCAATCATTATCAGTTTTCTAAATAAAAATTGGGGAAAAGTTGAACCCTTTGAAGTGACAATTCTTTAGCACTTGGAAATGTGAGCACCATCGGCACTGAAGTTATCCAGAATGACAGAAAAGTCTCATATGTTAAACGGGCTAGTTTAAATTAAAACTATTATTTGACTTATGTCATCCAACAGTAGAGGTGGCTCAATTAGAGTTTTGATGGACAAATACAGCATGTGATCAAGTCTTAGATTATGTATAATATGTGAGTATTCCAAAGTGGGTAAAAAACTACACATTTGCTTGGGCAACACCAGAAGTGGTCAGTTGTATGAAATTGACAAGAATGATATAGAAATATTGCCTCTGGGCCTCAACTCTTAGCCAAAGCTCATGCTTCTCCACTTGTATGTGATAAAGGGTAACTATAAGATGTGGGCCTTCTAATCCTAACACAACAGGCCAAGGAGGAGTCTGACCAATACATAATTGGTGGCCACATAGCTGATTCATATCAGAGTAAGCAAGTATATACTCAAATTAAATCTCACTCTCATTTCAGGATGCTTAAAATTCTACCATTTGAGACAACCTTTAAGATATAGCTCCTCAGGCCTCCCTGGTGGCACAGGCAGTTGAGTGCAGTGCTGTGAAGCTGTCCACACCCTCTGCAGTGGGGGTTTGATCCCAGCTGGCTGGGGAGATACCTACATGGTGTGGCAGACCTCTCCTGTCTTGCCGCTGCTCCCTTCAGCAGTGTATTTCAATCAATCTGCCTGTTCTGTTCCCAGCTCTGTCTCTGGTGAATCCTCTCTGGCCTGTACCCTGGTTCTTGTATACATGAATAAATAAATCTTTTTTTAAAAAAGACATATCTCCTTTTAAAAAGCAAACATCTTTGTGATTTGAAGAGGTTAAATATGTAGACAGACATCAGTGCAATGCAGTCATATAGACTTTAGTGCAAGAAGCTCATTAAAGTCTTTGCTAAGAGCAAATGAACACACTAGACACTTCAAGACTAGGAGAGTCATGAAGATATGAACTGTATTTTCTAATTACTGTATCTTTAATGCCTATCACAGTGCCTGATGTGTGAAAGGGCTGATTGTATCATTGAGGAAATAGTGGAATTAAGTAATTTTATAGAGGCTGAACTCCCCTCTGAAAAAGTGAATAGCATATGTGACCAAATGTTTCATTTTTTCCCACTGGATACATAGATGGATAAGTAGGAGAGAGAAGTGGGTGAGAAGAGAGAAGAAATCTCCTTCCTCTTAAATTATTGGGTTCTTTCAGAAGTATCCTCAATCCTCAATTACTGTTCTAGAATTCAAAAATCTTGGAAAATTGAGTGAGCAATTATTTATTGTTTAAGTAGGGTCACTTTTCAATGAGAACTTTTCATGGTGGAGTATGGGGTCTGACTCCTTGTATGGTAACTTGATTCAGTTTTGCAGTGTTTCATATTGAGTGTTGGGCCTGAACCCAGTTGTCAGACTTCTTTGTTAGCCAGGCCAAAGCTCATCCACCACTCATAAAATGGGTTAGTCCAGACTAACTTACTCCAACTGCAGCATTAGAAATGATGTAGAAGTATCCTTATTCTCAAAGTACTCCACAGTGTAGCATTCATGTTCCTATTTGATAAGAATGGCATCACTTTTTTAATCAAACATTGATTCACACCAACACAATTCTCTGTGTTTCATATACAGACCTAGGTATGATATCCTTTCTTACTATAGTCTGCTAGGATAACTAGGGTTTTTCACTCATATAAAGTTACATGTGTGATCTCTTTTGATCCCCGCAAAACACTGCAAAAGGAGGTACTATTATCACCTATTTATCAATGAGAAAACTGGTACAGGGAACAAGTCCTAGGTCCTATGAGAAGTTAGTGAGACTGGCATCCACAAGAATTTCTTCAAAAACCCACATTAACTATTATGACTCAGCATTGGCCAAATCTGATCAACTTGCCACATGACAGTGTTAGAGAAAAAGTAGTCATGCTTTAAAAAGTGTTTGATTTTTGTATCTAAAATTCAGACTGTTCTTCTAAAACAAGAATGCCTTCCTATAAATCAGAGGTTTGGGTTTGAGTACAGATGAAGAAAAAGAAAAAGGAGAGGGAATTGAAGAATGCTACTGCAGCGTAGTTGTTGGAACATATTTTAACTCAAGCATTTGATGCAAACACCTTCATTTGCCTTCTAACCACACTACAACACAATTCTACAGGGAATTCTACAACTGCACAAGTTCAGTTAAAAAGGTAGTATTTGTAGAAAAAGCTTTCTTTTGGGAGGGACAGAAATGATTAAGCTTCTTGTTATTAAAGTGAGGAGATTCTTCTCAACAAAATTGCCTAATGAAACTTCCCTGCACTCTTTCTTTTGGAAAACATTAGCTAACATAAGCTACTGTGTATAATTATCTTTTTCTGCATGAGTGTTAGCTCTCCTCCTGGACCTTAAGCTCCTTTAGATGGGCACATAGTTCTATTTATCTTTATCTTCTCCCTAATGATCAATAAAAGGCACTACAGAGAAACAATAACAGCAAAAAACCGACAGGCTCACAATGGAATGCCATGTTTCTGCTTTCTCTTGAAAAGTCAGAAGATCTGGTGACAGTGGTCCCAAATTCTTGCATGGAGCTGAGGAGCACCCACACTCCTCAGACAGGGCTTGCCACAGTTCTACCAGGCCAGCTGCTCTTATTCATATGGGCAACTGTGCTTAAGAGCTGTGCAATAAAGAAGTGGAGAAAGAGAAGGACAAGGACTTCTGGATAAGAAGCCTCACAACATTCTTCTGCCATCTCAGACTTGGCCATCCTAACCCTGATCATCACTTGTGGTACATGTTGTAAATCCTGTACTACTTGGATGTGTTTTATCTTACTTCTCATACCGAGAGAAGGGGTCTTTATGACAAGGAAGTTTAAGGTGACTGAGGAGAAGCAAATCATTTCCCTAGGGATGGGACTCAGGACTGATGCTCAAGCTCAAATCTGGAAGTAAGAGACTATAAAGGAGGGCATGTGGACCTCTGCCCATGTGGGAAGACCCCACTCTGAGCTGAGAACACAAGCGAGTTGCTGGGACCTAAGGGAGCAGTTAGAAGTATAAATTAGAGGAACTAAAATCTTCCTGTTTTCTCTCTTTAGTTTTATTTCTAATCTACTCATTTTAGGTTGAAGAGTTAAGCAATAAAAAACTCAAAGTGTGGTTTGAGTTTAGTAATGGGATGTACACTGATTTCTCAGGATAAAACTTATATTCCATATGAAAAAAAAAAAAAACAACTTCCCATATTGTGATCTTAGCAAACCTCCTAGCAAAGCTGTTGCCCTCAGGATAAGATGTTGGCTTTACTCTGCAATCTTCATTCACTTATTCAGCTGTTTGTGTCAGGCAAGGTTAATGCAGTAAAAGCAACAGTGTATAACAGCAAAAATACCTGGCCTCTGTTTTCAGGGTGACAGATGCTAATGGGGTAAGTACTAGAATGGAAGGAAAAACTTCTATGGAAGGATTCAGATCTAGTTTTGGCTGGGAATGTATATGTGAATGGAGGGAAGGGTATCTCCAGGGAAAGCTGTGTTGAGATTCTGGTCTTTGAGGATGCAAACTCAATCATCTTCTTGTCACCCACAATGTGTGCTTTAGTGCCTCACATAAAGTAAGTGCTATGAACCCTTGGACCAGGGGATTCCACCCAGTCATTGTGTTAACTAATCTTCACCTCTTACTTCAAGCATCTTTAGGCTCCAGGATGTCTTTACTGACTTCATCCTCCACCCCAGGCCGAGTTCTCAATGATCTCCCCACATTTTCCAATGAGCCCATCACATTGTAAGACAAGGATTTATCATTTCTGTTACCCAGAACCTAATTCATCCTGGGTGAATGGTTTCTGCAGTGTGGATGAGTGATCTGTGAGAGAATAGTGATTATAGACTTGCATTGTGGGTATGAAGAACTAAATCTTTGTGTTAAGAGAAAGACTGAAACTTGGTTTATGCTCACAAACATGGGTGAGCATCACTTTCACTCTGTTCCTGGGTACATTTTCCTTGATCAGAACTTTTAATGCAGTGAAGTTTAGTTTCAAAGGTTGATTCCTTTGCTTCTCAACACTGAGCTGGTTTTCATTCACCCTAATAAAAACAGGAGTGTTTATATAAATTAGTAACTTCTGGTGAGATTAACAGGCTAAATAGAAAAGCACTGGATAATTGTCTAATTATACTCTCCCATAGTCAGTGTCTAGTACTTAATTCAATTATATACACATGTATACATAAAGATAATTTTCATTATTTGCAAGAGTTATGTTTTATAAAGCTGTCTCAAACACTGAATTAGCAAGCACTGAACCATTGCTTCTGGGGAAATACAGGGTTAGGTTCCTAAAAGCCTCTGGCTGCAACAATTTTGTCAATCAACCATTACATGATCTTGTTTTATATATGCTTCTATTTAAAATATTTTATATAACATGGTATAACTGTGGTTAAATTAGCTAACATTCAACTCATTCACACAACTCAACTCACTGTAACTTATGCCCGAATGAAGCTTATCTAACACATGTTTTCTGTGTAAAATAAAGCTTTCCTGAATTTAGGAATACTATGTAGCACTTAACCACTGTGCTGGGGGCCATTATAAATAGGAAAATTACTAATAAAATGGCACACAAATGCAAAAAATATTTGATATTAAATAGACCACCAAAGGATGCTTACGAGAACTAAAACAAGAAAGAAGACCATCACTTGTTCAACCTCAACTGGAAATGTATGAGTCAAAAGACACAATTTTTTCAACATTCTGCACATTTCCTTGAATGACTGAAAACACTATGAGTATTCATTTTTGATCACAAATAAATTTCAGCTAAAGTGGAATAAGTTAGAAGGAGAAATAAGTACTGGATGCTTAAACTCATATGTGGAATATAAATAAATAAAACAAAGGAACAGACAAAACTAATCAAAACTCCAGAAATCTCACTGTAGAATTGACACTACCACAGTGGGAGAATGGGAGATGTGCAGCAAATAGGGGAGGCATCTAGTGGACTACACGGGAGGACTACTTTGGTAGTGGATATGAACCTGAAGAGGTATAAAGCTGTACCCCCAAATCATATACAGTTTTGCAAATCAATGTTACTTCAATAAAAAATACAATTAAAACATTCTCTAGGAATTTTTTGAGAATGACTTTGGAATGAGTTTGTCATATTAGAAAAATTAAAAAAAAATTTTAGCAAGCAGATAAATTAGCAAAATCATAATTTACAAATAAGGATCATTATATGATACATATAGAGAATAAATCCATATACATAAGTTTATCTTTTTTGATTGCTGAGTAATATTCCGTTGTGTATATGTACCACATCTTCTTGATCCAGTCATCTATTTTTGGGCATTTGGGTTGCTTCCAAAGCTTAGCTATTGTGAATAGTGCTGCTATAAACATAGGCATGCAGGTGCCCTTTGGAATTACTGTTTCTGTGTCATTTGGGTAAATACTAGGAGTGGAATTGCTGGATCATGTGGAAAAGATAAACACATGCAATTTGCAGCAACATGGATGGAGCTAGAAGGGAACATGCTCAGTAAAATAAGACAGAAAGAAAAAGAAAAAATACCGGATGGTCTCCCTCATAGCAGGAATCTAGAAAATCTAAATAAGAGACCAGGAAAAAGACTAATCAATACAAAGTAAAAATCAAAATCAACAAGCAACTATAAACCAGAGACACACTACAGGGTGGGCGGCGGGAGGAAGGGAAAGGAAGGACTAGAGTCAAAACAAAGCAGGGATGCAACTGTATGGGGAATATAACCAAAATGAAAATGGGGCCTCCCAGGTGGCGCAGCGGTTGAGCGCTGGGTTGCGAAGCTGCCCGCAGCCTCTGCAGGGCCGGTTCAATCCCTGGCCGCCGGGCAAGGGTCCCACATGGCGTGCAGACCTCTCCTGCCGCCCGCTGCTCCCCTCAGCAGTGTACTTCATCAGTCTGCCTGTTCTGTTCCCCGCTCTGGCTCTGGTGAATTCTCTCACCCTCCCGCGCTTCTGACTGTACCCAGTGCTTGTGTAAATAAATAAATCTTAAAAAAAAAAAAAAAAAGAAAATGCATACATTGTGCAAAGATGAAAAAAGATGTAAGAATTATATAAAAATATTTAAATTAAAAAAATCTATATACATAAGCATATTCTTTAGCAAGCACTGAGCCATTGTGTTGAAAAAATACGTATTGAATGAATTAAAAGGCTTCATTATTTAATTTAGAAAAAATAAATATTTTAATTAAGAGAGAATTCAAATGAAGTAATACACACAGAGAATTCATATGTATCACGTAAATATAATAATGCATATTTAGTAATAAAATGCTACTGAAGATAATTTGATCTTTTCATCATGCACCTCATAGATTCACACAAAGACTGTATCAAATGAGCTGACCATAAAAGTTCAGGTTCACTTAAAATTAAGTAACTTTTCTAGAATATACTGTTTATGTCGAAGGGTGGGGGGGAAGCATGAACAATTCTTAATCTTTTTGTTTCTTCATTTTCATTTAAGAAAAATCCTGAAAACAGTTTTCTGGAAAAGGGTTGGATGGGAGGAAATCTTGGTGGGTTGGATTTACTTTGGGAGAGGCAAGAATTTGAGGATTTTCTTTTTGTTTATTTTCACTACCATAGTCATAAAAGAGTTTAATAATAGTTGAGTGAAAATTAAGGGTTCCAAAAGTCTTTATAACAATGAGTGTTCTTTATATTAAGGAAAAAAGAAATGAAAGAATGCGTATTCAAGTAGAGGAGAAGAAGGTAAGTAGAGAGACGAGGGAGCAGCCGTAGACCCTGACATGCTTCTAGGATCAGCTGCAAAGTAGAAAGTGGTGCTCACAGATCTAAGTCCACTACACTTGCACTTCCCCTGAGTGGGCTGTACGTGATGGGGCTGGAGCTCTGAGCCAAATGTTTGATGAGTACAAGTCAATAAATATGTGAATAGCTGAGCAATCGGGCCACTCAAGAATCCACTTGGTTAAATTCACAGGTCCAGTGTATTGATTAAATAAATCTTAGGGATAATGTAGCTCATCTCTCATTTTTCAGATAAAGAAGCCAAATACCAAAGAGGTAACATGATTTATACAAAGTCATACAGCTAGTTTTTTTAATAGCAGAGCCTGATCTTGAACTCATGTTTCTAAATTCTGGGTCTTCTTCCTCCTAGCCTTGCATGATTTCTATCACCATTGCACTCTTTCCTTCCCATTCCCAACAGCTTCACAATTTTGAATTTTCATGATGGAGTTTCAAATACATAGTGTGGGGAAATCCTCTCTGTGGTCCACAGATAAGAATTGCAGACTTCCCTGCTGTATTAATTAATGGCCTCATTAATCCACATTTAACTGTTCAATTAAATGTTTAATGTAACGCTTAGAGGTGCCATCAATTACCATGTGTGAAGCAACTCTTGGAGATCCAGCCTGGAAGCTGCTATGTACATGTGCAAAATTACTGTCATTCGGACACACCATGTTATCTCTTGGAGCTCTATTCAGGGAAGGAATGTTATAGCTCCAGTTTAACTCAGGGCGGATTAAATCAGTACGTTGGAGAAGAATGGAATTAAATGCTTTGCTGTAATGATTCACATGCTCACAAGTGCCACTCATTAATTGTAGGTGCTACATGACATAAATGTGCTAGGGGATAGCAAATATAATATTTTGAATGCCTTTCTTTCCCAGAATTACCCCAGAGAGAGAGAAAAATGATCTCAGTGGTGGTTACTGAAAACATATGCCAGCTTGATTTCCCCAGCAAATTCAAAGAGTAAAGCATTTGTGCCTCAGCTCAAAGAAAGGCAGCTCTATTTCCATCAAATGTATTTCAACCTGACCAAGGTAATAATTAAGCAAGCAATGTGGGGGAGGTTCATGATTGCAATTGCTTATTATGTGAGCTAAAATGGTAAGATTTGTTTCTGCGGCAGCCTTCTTAGCAGGCCATGGATTAGAGCTTGAAGTTGTCCCTTTGGAAAGCCACCAGATGCCTATGACACACTGGTTAAGACATCAATGGAGAGTGGCACTATGGAAACATAGCCTTTATGAAAAGAGTCTTTGGGGTGAAAGGTAAGAGTCACTTGTTCAGGTTCCTTAGGGTCTGCTGCTGTTAAGCCTCTTATATCAGGACTTCTCTCCCAGGAGTATGAATGGTCTGCTGAGTGTAAGAACAGAAGGAGACAGAGTAGATGTGGCACGGGAGCACCGGGCAGGACCAACCCAAGCAGAGGACAGCAGCAAAGAGGAGCATCAAGAAAGAAGTCTGTTTAGGGACTACACTAAGAAGCACCTCTTCTAAATGAGCAACTGGATTATAATTATGAGGCGGATTCAACTGAAAGGAGAGAAACTGAGGAAGAAGTCTGAGTTGGTTGTGAATGTGGAGCCATGAGGTAGAGATACATGTTTGACAACAGGTCAAGATCCTTGGCACACGAAGAGGTTTTCCTTTGGGTATGGAGTAGAGTCAGGAGAGTGCAATGGAAAATGAGGAACATTTAGAATAGAAAAAAAAAATCCTAATAATGGAGGTGGAAAATGGAGATATGAGGAGTTTCAGACAGCCCACCACTGAACAGCACAACGAGCTTACATGAGGAATGAGCAGGAATGCAGCGAGGTTAGGGGAACCCACCCTAAGGGTTTGAGAAACAACATTGTGTCCCTGGCCCACAGCCTTGAAACACCATTATTGCCTCTGAAGAATTATTAATACACCAGCTTATTTTTTTTTAATTTTAAGATACTGTGATAGGATACAATAATATGGTGTATTATGAACTGAATTGTGCCCCCTTCTCCCCCACCAAATTCCGTATTTAGGGACAGAACATTTAAGGAGGTACTTAAGGTAAAATAAAGTCTTAAGGGTGGAGCCTTAATTCAATAGGACTGGTGTTCAAATAAGAAAAAAGGAAAACACTAGGTTGATTTCTTCCCAATTCACAGACAGAGGAAAGGCTATATGAAGATCAGCAAGGAGGCAACTATCTATAAGCCAACGAGAGAGACCACTAAACATGCAGGCATCTTGATCTTAGGTTTCCAGCGTCCAGAACTGTAAGGAAAGAAACGCCTATTGTTTAAGCCACCTATACTGTGGTGTTTTGTTATGGCAGCCCTAGGATACTAATATATCCTGGTAGGTGATATTGAAGTGTCTCAATTATCATAAGATTTTTTAAGGAACTAGAAACAAAGGAAGACACTTCCTAATAGTGTGCCCAGGGATGGTAAAGGCCCCAGACACCCTCTGAAATGGTTCACACTTACGACAGGGAGCTACATTTTATTTGTGGTTTGTTAAATCCTGCCATAGCTTCCCCATTCTAGATTCATCCAAGAGATCTCGGTTCTGGTCTCAGCACTGTCACAAAGAAGCTAGGCATGTGTGTTTCAATGATTCAGAGACTTCCTTTGTAAAATGAGGAAGATAAAGGAGGCTAGGACTCTTGTAAAGTTATTTAGACTATCAAGACACATGCCTTCATGATTCTTTTTCTTCTAGCCTCCTAGATAGATATTTCAATATTGACACAATCTATTGGGATATTTGTGTGTTTATTTGCCAGAGAAACACACCGATGGTATAGTTATCAAGAAGTGGCCCGCTTGTAATAAACCTGATTGGGGAAAGAAATGGACAATTAATTTCAGGCAAACAATAAAAATGTATGAAATTAAAGATGTAGAGAAACTAATAATGACAGCAATGAGGGCTGGCTCTGCCTTTATTAGCGTCTTTTGTGTTCTTTTATGAAACGTCTATTATCGGTGAACTGGCTGATTATTCTCTCATAATTACTTCATATGGAATAATTAAATAAAATGCAGACAATAATCTTTTATGGACAATTACAAAGAGAAACATTTTTTTTGGAGTAAAGGAAGGGAGGGGACTTGGGTGAGAAAGCTGCAACGTTATTCCTTGTTTCTGTGTTTTCGCGGGTGTTCTTTTGTCACATCCTGGGGAACGGCTAATCTCCAAAAAGGCTACATATCTCTGTTGGGTGTGAGCACGTACATCGCCACATCTCAGGCTAGAAAGGGACATGGCTCCCTGGTTGGTAAGGAAGTGTGCACAGATTTTATAAACCCTTCCTTTATCCAAATATTCATTTGCAAAGCTTTATTCTGTCTCTGGCCCTCTCTGGATGTCATTGGTAGTTATGATGACAGGCTTTGAAGCCAGAGAGTCCAGACTCAATCTTCTATTTTTAACACTTTAACTTAGGGATCATTACAGACACTTCTCTCTTCTTCACTCATCACATCTAATGCATCTTAGGGAGACTATCTCCAAATATTTCCAAAATCTCCTATCATGTTTACTGCACCACCCTAGGCCCACATCTCTCCTTTGGGCCACTGCCACAACCTCTATTTAACTCTGCTAAAAATCTTACCCCCCTACAATTATTTCTTCATTAAGTAATCAGTGTGATCTTTGAAAAATGTAAGAGAGATAAAGTCATTGATCTATTTTAAACCCTGTAGAAGTTTTCTATTGCACTTAAAAGGAAATGCGCCAATCCCTTTTCTGAACTACACAGCCCTGGCTGGTGTGGGCTCATCTGGCTACTCTGCCCTCTCTTACCCTAGACTCCCCTTCTCAGTCAGCTTTCTCAGCCTCCTGCTATTTTCTTCATGGTGTGGTTTTCCTAAGCTAAGGGCCAGTATGCATGCTCTGGCACCACACCTTTTCCCTGGGTAGGTCCTATATATTTTTCACATTCTTTAATGATGACAAGGATTTTCAACTGTTTTGGTTACCTATAATAGTCTTACCTTTATGGAGTCAATATATTATTGGGGAGGGGTTATAACAAATACTAAAAATACTGATAGTATTACATTATGATAAGCAATAGGGAAATATAAAACAAGGGGAAGGGGTGGACTATGGTGAAGGGCAGTACCAGGGCTTGCGATTTTAAATAAGGTAGACAGGGAAGAACCCATGAAGGTGATATATGAAGAAAGACCTGAAGGAGGTGGAAGTAAATTGTCAACAGAGAGACCTTCAAAGCAGCAAGACCCTAATAGGTCTAAGAGGACCTAATACCCAGATCTTGGCTTCTTCGGGACATTTTCCACTAAAAACAAATAAGGATCCTTAGAAAAGTGGCTGATAATATTGATAAAAAAATGAAACACCTAGATGAAAAGGTCACAGGAGTGAACTTGTTGATCAAATCTAGGACAAAACTGAGCATCAAAATAAATAATGATAGGAATGGTTTATGACCCATTGAGTAAAATAGAAGTCTATGACCAACACTGATGTAAATGAACAAATAAATAAGAACATAGGAGAAAGTAAAGCTCTTCATTACATGAGAATGCCAACTAATAAATGTGGAAAGAATGATAGGATTATCAAATTGCCATTTGGGGATCATTGTAGTTACATGAACTTAGGCAAGAAACATCAATGGACAAGAAAACTAATGGGTGTCAGGAGGATCATGAAAGAGATTTTTACATTTGTATCTCCATACAAAGTATTTATGAAGTACAAAAGGGAAAAAGTAACTTTAGAGGGTAGAAACCTGAAAGAGATCATCTTAATCAAGTGATCACAGTATCAACATGAATGCGACAAATTGCCATTACATGCCAACTAAGAGAATGCCAATGAGAAGAACACAAGCATTACTTCTGGAATTTCCTGCCTTCGAAACCATAATCTGGATCTAATCATAAGAAAGGATTGAATCAACCCATGTTAAGGGACATTCTATAAAATTTCTGCCTTGTGATCTTTAAAAAGATCAAGAATATGAGACCCAAGCAAAGACTAAAGGATTGTTCTAGATCCAGGGGAATCGGAGAGACATGACAACTGGGGACAACAAAGGGACTATTTAGGATATTATCGGAACATTTGATGTAATTTGATGTAATTTGATGTAATTTGACTGTAGTCTCTGCATGAAGCTTGCTTGTATGATTTTTTCAACTTTTTATGTTTGAACTTGCTTCAAATAATATTGCATTCTAAAAATTACCCTAAGAACATCCATACTTTAACAATAACTAATGCAAACTCTACATAATAAAAAATCGCTACTGATTATGATATGGCTATGAATGATGACAAGATACTGCCTCAGGTCTGCAGGACCTTTGGGGAAGCAGCCAATTCTGATGAGGATGAGGAGAAAGAAAAGAAGGAAGGAAGGGGGTGTTGATGGGGTGGCTTTGTCACTTGCTTCTTGCCACCAATTCTCATTTGCAAATTCCTCTGCAGGAGTAGTAGCATAATCAGAACCCTTTTAACTCCAAATGTAATCTTACCAGTTGTCTTCCTGTGTGGTTAGGAGTGTGTGGGTGGCAGCAAATAGAGGAAAGATCTAAGAGTAGAAAAAAATAAATGCAAATGTACAAAAAAGTCCCATTATAATATATATTCTTCCTCCTCCCCCCCATAACCCCATCAAATAGGATAATGAAAGGAAAAGAAAAACACAAAAGTCAGCCACCACCAGGAAAACTCCCAAGTTCTTCTGTGCCAAAAAACAGCAGAAGCCAAGAAAGTGGCATTTCACCCACACGGCCTTCTTGTTGACGGACCCCAGCTGGGTCTCCCACGTCTGAGATATTTATGAGGCTCTGGGAGGCATTCAGAACTGGAGATAAACTCCAAACCTTGGCTCTCAGAAGAGTGTGGTGGCAGCTTCAAGGGCTTAGGTCAGCCAGCGTCCCTTTTGTCAGCTTAGGGGTTCACAACAAGGGCAGCTGGGCCCAGCAAAACAGACCTGCTTCTCAGGGGGCCTCAACCCTGGCCCAGAGAATGCCCCTGCCTGCCTAAAGTCCAAGATTCTCCTTAGAGTCTGAATGACATTTCGTTTTGACAATTTTACACAGAGAGTAAGAGCTTGCATTCAGAAGCCTGAGTGCCTGGGTTCAAATCCTGACTCTGTTCCTACTGACTGTGTGACCATTGGTGAGTTTCTTAACCTCTTTCGGCCTCAATGCCCTCATTTCAAAATTGAGAGCAATAATAAAACTTACCTCTTGAGATCAGTGGGTGGATAAAATGTGATAAGATTTAGCATCTAACAGTTATCATTATGCTATGTTTAGCTATCTAATCTCTCTATTGCAATAAACAAAATAAACACACAATTTTAAGTATTTTTTAAATGTGTAATTCGATATCATTACTACACATATGGTTGTACAATATCACTACTGTTCATATCCAGAATTTTTTTACCATCTCCATTCTTTAGATTCATCCTCCAGCTAAAACTCTAACAAACTAAACAATGACTTCCTACAGGGCCTCCCCAGTGGCACTGGGTTACGAAGCTGTGCGTAGCCTCTGTAGCTCCAGTTCCATCCCCGGCTGCCAGGAGAGGGTCCCACATGGTGCACAGACCTCTCCTGCCGCCCGCTGCTCCCCTTAGCAGTGTACTTCGTCGGTCTGCCTGTTCTGTTCTCCGCTCTGGCTCTGGTGAATTCTCTCACCCTCCCGTGCTTCTGACTGTACCTAGTGCTTGTATAAATAAATAAATAAAAATCTAAAAAAAAAAAAGCACTTTAAAAAATAAACAAAAAACAATAACTTCCTACAACCTCTGGAAACCAGCCCCTGGAAACCATGATTCTACTTTCTGTTTCTATGAGTTTGACTACTTTAGGTCCCTCCCATAAAGGAAATAATGCCTCATTTTTCATGTTTGTCTTATTTCCTTTAACATAACACCTTCAATGTTCATCCATGTGGTAGCATGTGTCAGAATCCCATTCCTTTCTTAAGTCTGACTACTATTCCATTTCATGTATAGAGCACATTTTATTTATTCCTTCAATCAATGAAAACATGGGTTGTGCTTCCAGTTATTAGCTTTTGTGAATGATGTTATGAATACTGGTTTATAAATATCTGTTCAAGGACCTGCTCTCAATTCTTCTGAGTAAAATACATTATTTTATATATAAGCTGAAAGTCTACCCACTCAGTCCTTCTTGCCTCATAAGAATCTGGTGTCATCGATAAGGCAGCCTGCAAGTGGCGCAGCCATCTTATTTCCCTGAGTGATTTTAACCTTCATTATCTCATTTAGGTCAGAAATTAGCATCCAGGTTTGATCTTAGCCACATTCTTAGTGCAGAGAAGTGGGAAGGAGAGAGGTTAATAGGGAGGATTTGGACTCAGTAAGAAGTCTTCTGAAATCCTAGTTCTGTTATCTTCATTGTATATGGACCTTGCCTTGCTCATTTACTTTCTACAAGCCTCAGTTTTCCTACATATAAGGTGAATTATATAAATAGAATATCTACATTTTTGTGTGGAAAGTTAAAAGGATATATATGTAACTTCTGGGCGTATAGCAGGCCCTCAATAAAGGTTACTTCCTAACCCCTTTGCTAGCATTAATGTCAAACGTCATATAAGTTGGCAGTTAAGTGACATATTTGTATCATCATCATAACCATTATTGTTAATTCTTCAGGTTGTATCACAGGTCAGACACTGAATTAATTTTTTTATATAGATTACTTTACTTCATCCTCTCAATATCTCCTTGAAGATACATCTCTATTGTTATCTTTATTTATAGATGTGGAAACTGGCTTAGAGGGATTCATTAACTCCCTTGAGTTCCCACAGTAAGTAAGTGATGAGGCCAGGATTCAAGTTAAGCACATTGACACCAGAGCAGTATTCTTCATCACCACACTACACTACCCCTGCAAAATACGACTTAACTATACAGATAGATAAAAATAAAACAAAAATAATGGAAAGTAAAAGAAAACAGAAGGAATGTGACTGTGTGTGTGTGTGTGTGTGTGCAGGTGAGCAACATGGATGATAGTATAGTTGGATGAATATGTATCTGAGTAAATAAATTACCACAACAATGCAAACATGAGAGAAAAGTCTCATAGTGTTCCAAGAACTCTGCCATTAATATGATCAACAGTTTTATTTTATATGGCTTGTATGAAGTCACAGAAGGAAGGATTATAAAATCACATGCTGGGAAGGCCAGCTACTACATAAGCTTTCTGTATAGTAGATGGATACAGAATAAGTAATATAAATTTTAATAAGATAAATATAAAAACCTGAGCTCAGGTACAACAACAACTACACAACTGGAAGGTACATGAACTGACTTGCCAGAAGTAAAATGAAAAAAGATTATGAATGATTCATTTGGCCAGAAATGCTCCATGCTCCAGTTGTGGAACATGCTTGCCAAACATTTAATGTTCCCTTAGGTCTTGTAATTAGTAGAGCAGATGAAGATGGAAACCATTGCATAAGTTTGATCATATCTAAAGCAGTGTGTTCAGCTCTGAGAACATTACCTGAAGAAGAGCCTAAACAAAGTAGCATTTACATGGAAGAGGATGATCAGAATAGCTAGAATTACAGGGTATCTCAAAACCACATTACACATGACAGTTGGTTGAGAGATCCAACCTAACTTGGAGAGAAGACTTATAGAGTAACAATGCAATTTTCTCTAAAATATTTGCAAGCCTCTCATATAGGAAAAACAGGGAATAATTTCTTCTTGTTAATGTATAAAATTAGACCTGAACAAATGAACGCAAGTTGTAAGGGTCAAATAGCAATTTCATATAAGAAATAACTTCCTTAAAATTATTACAGTTCACAAATGCAATGAGCTCTGTGCCAATGCTGAGCAGCTCATATTTTTATTCAAGCAGAAGTCAGTGGACCAGGTGTCAGAGATATTGTAGGTGATATGTCACTGTCAGATAGTGTGTTGGCTTTTAATGGCTGTGGCCACATGCATTTCCAACTCCAAGTTTGATGAGTCTATGCCTTCAGCTCATGGATTTCTCTTTGTGGCCCTTCAGGGAAAGCAGGATTGAGAAGAAGGCCCTTTCCCTGGCCCTTCAGGGAAAGCAGGATTGAGAAGAAGGCAAGTCCAGTACACACATGGATAGGTCTCTGAGTGTGTGGATTCAAGTCTGGTTCTTTCCCTAACTAGTTTTGTGATTTGACAAAACCACCTACTCCTTGCAAAAATCAAGTTTTTCATCTGTAAAAGACGACGGTGGATTAGATAATTTCTTTCTTTTGAAATCTATCTTTTTAACAAATTTTAAAGTGTACATGACAGAATTGCTAACTACATGTCCATTGTTGTATAGCAGATCTCTTGACTTTTTTATATTGCATGACTGAAACTCTATACCCACTGAAGAGTAGCTCCTTATTTCCTCTTTCCCCAGTTCCGTCAACCACCATTCTGCTTTATGACTTTAGAGGCCTATAAGTGGAATCAAGCAGTTTTGGTCTTCTGGGACTGACTTTTTTTCACTTAGCATAGTGTACTCAAGGTTGATCCATGTTTCAGCATATAACTGGATTTCTATTTTAAGAATGAATGATACTCCACTGTATGTGTACCTCTTTTTCTTTATCCATTCATCTGCTGGACATTTAGGTTGTTTCCTGCTCTTGGATATTGTGAATAGTGTGCAATGAACACAGGGGCACAAACCTATCTTTTAGATCCTCATTTCAATTCTTTTTTTTTTTTTAATAATTCTTGACAATTTATTTATTTTTTTAAACTTTTATTTTCTTACATACATGTTAATCTTTTCTCTCTCTTTTCTTTTAAAGATTTATTTATTTATTCATACAAGCACTGGCTACAATCAGAAGCACGGGGAGCGGGGGGTGGGGGGTGGGAAGGTGAGAGAATTCACCAGAGCCAGAGAGGAGAACAGAACTGGCAGAGTGATGAAGTACACTGCTGAGGGGAGCAGCGGGCAGCAGGAGACTGCGCGCCATGTGGGACCCTCGCCCGGTGGCCAGGGATAGAACCGGCGCTGCTGAGGCTGTGCATAGCTTCGCAGCCCAGCACTCAACCGCTGAGCCACCCAGGGAGGCCCCTCATTTCAATTCTTTTGAATTAATACCCAGTAGTGGTATTGTTGGAATGTTTTCTAGTTTTATTTTTATTTAATTTTTTGAGGAATTTCTATGCTGTTTTCAATAATGGAAGCACCACTTCACATTCCCACCAAGAGTGCACAAAGCTTCCAATTTCAGCAAAGGAAACAATCAATAAAATGAAAAGGAATCTATGAAGTGGGAGAAAGTATTTGAAAACTGTATATCTGATAAGGAGCTAATATCCAATAATATTTAAGGAACTCCGATAACTCAAGAACAAAAAATGAAACAAAACAAAACAAAAAACAATTTAAACAATGGACAAAGGGCTTGAATAGACATTTCTCCAAAAAGGATAAATAATGATGATCATGTACATGAAAAGATGTTCAATATCACTAATTACTAAGGAAAACTAAATCAAAACCATAATGAGATATTGCTAGACCTATTAAATGGCCTTCATTAAAAAAATAGAAAATGTCTTCAAAGTAATTTCTCCTGTGACAGTTTGTGACTGTAAATTTAAAATAACCAAACTACTATGAGTTACAAAGGATGCTAGAAATCTCATATACATTTTATTTGTAGTGATATCTGAGGACTTATTCAGTGTCTCTTCACTTTCAATTTATACTCAGTTTTAAGGAGCATGATTCTTTGATTTCTAGCACCCTAACAGAGTGTATGAAATCAATAAAGAGGAACAGGAATGCTCAAAGCAGCAAACCTATCACAATGCACAACAGAACGATGAGAAGTTCACACAAGAAATTTTCAATTTATATGATCCACCCCATGTAATGCTTGGACCAATGAAAGCATGATTGCATCACAGCATAGCAGCACATATTATGTGATACTATTTATGACTTCTTTTAAGAAGGCAAAAGATAAAATGCTGTGTTGCATTAATTAAACAAACTTGAATGAATTAAGACTATCTGACAGATAGGGTGAGGAGGGGCTAAGAGCTGGGAGCAGTGTAGACCTGAGTCTGAATCCCACCCCCGTTGCTTATTAATGGTGAGAGCTTGGGTCTCTATTTTATTTTCTGTAAAACAGACATGCTGATATCACAGAGAGTTTGGAGGAGGATTTAATAGGATCATAATGTTTGTAAGCTACATGGCCCATAATGAGACCTCACTTAATTGGCTATTGCTCTTATATGGCTAAGTGGCAGAAAAATGGTGATTGTTGTGCATCCAGGCTGCAAAGCAAGCCAGAGCTTTGCAAGAAGGTGTGGGGAAGAGAGCAAGTTAGGGGATTTCTTAGACAATTTGGCCCAGGCCCAGCCAGAGTAGATGGACTGGGTCTACTCCTAGCATTTGTGTTACTTTCAGGAGCTTCAAGCCCTCTCTACCCTTTAGGGCTAACAAAACTTCAAGTTTCTGAGTGTTGTCTTGCTTCAGACCTTGGGTTCTCATTACACACAGAGACAATCTGTTGTCACAACCTTTTTCTGTGGAGAAAAAAAAAGAGGCACATGGTTTCCCACTAAAGCAACTGATGTGCCACCCTTCCCAGAAGGCATACATTTTATAAATTTATGCTGCAGAGGGCAAGGATTTAGTGAATGGAGTGAATCAACTACTGGCAAAATTTCAGGCATAGGTCGGCAGAAGAGGGCAAAGTATGTTATGGGTTCTGGTCTTTCTGGACATTTTCAAGTTATTTCAAATTTTGGTTTGGATCAGATATGCACAAAATTGTTCTGAAATGCATTAATATATCAAGCTGATATTAAACAATATTATCACAGTTATAAGGGGAGACACAGAGAGAAGCAGCTTTTCACGTAAGTGTTTTTATTTAAGAAATGCTGGAAAAAAGTCTCTCATCCTGTATCTTCATTTACTAAGAATTTACTGCTTAAAGAAAAAAGTGAGTTGATTTACAATATTAGAAAGCAAATGTGCGCTTAAAAGGAAAATAAGTTTAATTCCAACAGTTTAAATAAAAATTGGACTTTCTAAATGTTTATGTATTTTCATTTCAAAATGAGATGGGAAAACTATATATATACATATTTGCATATAAATGTACATACATATGTTCAAAGGTTCAGATATAAAGTGTAGTCACATGAAATGATATCTTATTTCAGTATTTTAGATAAGCATTCTTTATGTAAGCATGCTATGTGCCAGTTAAATACAGTATATATCAAGCATTGTAGTGGAAAATCTTTTTAAAGTGTGTTATTTGACTCTAGCCCATCTTAACCAGAGCTATTAAATGTAATCTGACATTTTATGGTGAACTCCAGGTCAATATTATGCATGTTGATTACTGTGCTGTGCTGTGAAGCAGCGAGGCTTTTATTGGTCCACGTATTACCTGAGGCCAGTCAACTGTGTTTTTCCAAATTTCTTCCTTCTGAACATTTAGCAAAAAGAATATATATAGATCAAATAAAATCAAATTCTTAGATTAAAAAGTACAAATTCAGCCAGTACAGGTGAAAAGCACGTGTGTTGGGAGAATTGTTGGTGAGAGCATATTCTGAGCAAGGAGGACAGATGATCTCGTGTGGCTTAGCCCGTTCCAACTTGGTGATATAGCACAGTGGTTAGGAGTCTGAGATTTGGATCCTGCTTTTGCTCCTTTCTGTGTGTTCCTGGACAGTGTATTTAACCTCTCTGAGTGTTGCTTATCTCATCTGTAAAATGGGCATAGCAAAGCTGACTGTTTCACCTAAAAACTGAAGAGTTAAATGAGCTGCATAAAAGGTGTTTGGCTCAATGCCTGGCTGTAGTGACAGGTGGCAAGTGTTGTCATTTCCTCTGGTCTTTCAGGTCTGACCACCTCAACGAAAATCATGACCTGTTGACATTCATCTCCTAGTCCTCTTCCCCAACATTTTATATATACCCTGTTTTAATTTGTGTACCTTTTAAATTATTTCTCATATAAAAAAGTAAATTTCATCAGGATCTTTATTTACTATTAGAACAGTGTCGAGCATTTAGCTGGTGCTCAGGGAATATTTAATGATGAATGAATTCAATGATTAGAGTATGAGATGGGTAGTAAAATGGAATGCCATTTCCGTCATGTAACTTAGGGGACTGAAGAATGTATTTCATCCTGATTTGTCCCATTCTTGGAGCCCTACAAGCAAAGATGAGATACAGCCTGAGGCTGCTCACTGATTGCCTCTGAAACCCAGTGAGAGGATGGTGCCTAGCAACAGAGGAAGCAGGACAGACAGAGGTCTCTCTTTAGCACCTGGCCAAGTCAGTGACTGTTACAGAGCTGGGTTTTCTCCCAGTGTGCGTATCATACTCATCCTGTTTGCAGCCTTATATGTAAGAAGAACTGGAACCACCCACATTCTGCAGCTCTAGGGCCCACTTCCTCTTAAAAATCTCTCCCAATCACCAATGGGCTTTGCTTGCTACAATAATCTTTTAGTCTAAACTTTGGATATCTGTCAAAATGCAAAGATCTTTTAGCAGGGTCAACATTTTTACTGCTTAGAGTGAGTGTGGAGTCTAGTTTACCTATCTTTTGGAATGGGAATCAGCACTGGGCACTGGGCTCAGGAAAAAGGAGAGGAGAGAACCATTGGGCAGGCATGCTAAACACTGACGATTTTCTTGTTTTGCCTAAGGACTGTTTTGCCCTCCAGTACCTGAAACAAGTAACTGCAAATATAAGGCATTTTAAAATTCTGTAGTTGAACAACTATCTAAGAAACGTTTTGTAACAAAACCTTGAAAGGTCACAATTTTGCTATTTTTGCCCATTAACTGAATCCAAGGGAGACAGAATGCTGACTGAAGTTGATTTGAGATCCTAAGTGTAACTGCAGGAGCAATACTTTTTAAACTGCAAATATGGTCAGACCTTGAATATGAGGAGTGGTGAGACAATCCCAGTGGAAGAACTTCGCTTGACCACTGGGTTGACCACTGGTTTTAGAGAAAGAAAGCAATGTGCTGTGGAACATTGAATGGAATTTATAACACCTACTTATGAGAAAGAAAAATTGCAACCCATCAAACCAGTATCAAAATTTAGTCAAGGAAACAAGTTGCAAGCCTGCCCTGGAGTTAGCACACAGTTTCATCCCACCATTCAAACTAAAAGAACTCCAGAGTCAGCCAATAATTGATCAGAAAGATGATGGTTATCACCAGCAAATAGCTTCAGGACAGTCAGGTTCCTTTAAATACCATTTGTATGCCATGTTTTAGAAATATTTCTAAAAAATGATTTGAAATCTAAGCCTTTACCTCTCTAAGGGTTAACTCTTGTTCTCATCCAAGCCAGATTACTGTGTATCTATTTATATGCACATATTTATATATGAATATTTTACTTCTGTCTTCCCTTCATTATTTATTCAACATTTAAAACTCTTCATTAGATGCTTCTAGCACATCAGCATGCTATCTTTGAAGGAGTCAACCCACATTTGGATGTAGAAAAATCCCTCAGCTTTAGTCTATTATACACAAATACACGTTTGTGTATACCTGTAGTCTTTATAACAGCTCAATGTCCATAGAGTGCAGGGGAAGAGTGTGTGATTCACATTCCTCTCCATGAATGTGCCAAAATGCCTTCTAACTTGTATCTGGAATGAGAAACATGGGTGGAATTCCTACTTTTCCCAAGTTCTCCCAGGGAATATGAGGGAATATGGTACAGATGAAGAATTAGAGATTCTGTATCTCAACATACAGCAATAAAAATTTTCAACCACAGGTACTCCCAACTCTGAGATATTAAAAGGAACTGGAGAATGTGGCCCCTACTGCCAGGAAGGAATGAAAGAGGCTCAAATTATTACAACAACTCTTGTCAAGTGTTGCAGAGTGATGCTGTTCTCTAGCTGTGCTAAAGTAAGGTCTTATTTCAGGTCCATGGTTTCTTGAAGACATGAGTAAGGTGAGTTTTAAAACATTCAGGGTTTTTTCCTACTCTAAACCTTCCCTAGCTGTACATGGCTTTTAAAAATCAAGCCAAGAATGACCTCCTTTCCAAAAAACCTGACTTCATGAAGGAGTCATCTATTTTTTCAGTCCTTCATATGGACAAAATATTCTGGTTTTCATGCATTTTCTACAACTAGCTATAGCAGTTGTCTTCCAGCTATATCATATGTAAATGTCATTGCATGTGTGAATCAGTTTCCCAAGGGCAGGTGATCCTTCTCAGTTACTGATTGTCATAATAATTCATATAGCTTTCAACATTTAAAAACACATACTATGGATAGGAGAGAAACAAAATACTCTCTTGTACCCAAACACCATCCTTCTGATTTGCCCTGAGGACACCTAAAATTTCTACCAGCTGTCATTAAGAAATTTTTTGATCTAAGGCATTGATATTTATTGGGAGAGATGACATAATTACAAGCTAATATATCCACTCCTTTATTCTACTCTGCATTCTAGTGTAGAAAGCCCACTGCTGGGCCTCCCCTGGTGGCACAGGTGGTTGAGCTCCGTGCCGTGAAGCTGTCTGCAGCCTCTGCAGTGGGGGTTCAATCCTGGCTGGCTGGTGAGGGTCCCACGTGGTGCGGCAGACCTCTCCTGTCATGCCCACTGCTCCCCTCAGCAGTGTATTTCGTCAGTCTGCCTGTTCTGTTCCCCGCTCTGTTTGTGGTGAACTCTCTCACCCTCCCATGCATCTAGACTGTACCCTGGTTCTTGTATAAATAAATAAATAAATAAATCTTTTTTAAAAAAAAAAAGAAAGCCCACTGCTGGGTAGACACGGAAGGTGGTGCATGTGGAACTAGCATGGCCTTTGCTTTCTAGGAGTGTGAGGTCATCACTCATTCTAACAATGATCTGGTTCTCCTGACTGGGGGTGAAGGGCACATGATAGTGTCTCATTTGCTGCCTTCTCATGTCAGGCACAAGACATAGAACTACTTTTCCAGAGTTGTAGCAAGAAGACATGCATGTTACTTCTAGCCTGGAACTTTTAAGAGCTGGTGTGAGATTCTCCAGAGTTTTTTTTTTTTCTTTACACATGGTGACCAGGAAAGGGTGAGATGGTGGCTGACCCCTCGGCCTGGGCCCTGATGACCACCATAAGCAGAGTCCCTCAGCTGATGGATAAGGAGTATGAGTGAAAAAAATGTCTTTACCACTTAAAAACTTTGAGGTTGGGCATTGTTTGATGATGCCAGCCAATTCTGACCTACAAGGGGCTTATATCTGTAGAGAGGAACAAGACATGAGCACAAGTGACTGTGATATAAAGAAGAAAGTTAAAAAATCTAAGAGCAAAATTTTTATGGAGACAGATTGCTCAATGTGTAAAGTATCAGTTAAGGCCCAAATGGAAGAAGCAGTAACCAGGCTAGGTTCAGTGGAGGGGAAAATGGTAATTAAGATAAGAGTATTCCAAAAATACTTTAAGCACAGGTCTGGAAGGAGAGTCAACATTCACAGAATGTTCAGAGAATAATTTATATTTAATCACAACTACAGTACTAATAGCAAGCTATTTATTGTATGTGCTTCTCATGTGCCTTGTTATGTGCTATGTGCATGCATTATTGCCATCAACTTTCACAATGTCCCAGGAGTAGGTACCAAAATCATCCCAATTATGACATAGAGGAAACCAAGCCTTCGAGGGGTCAAGTAACATGCTCAAGGTCCTACAGCCAGTTATCAATCCAGATTCCAGCATAACGCCAGTGTCTATGCTCTCAATCACAGTGCTGTTCTGCTTCTTGAAATCTTAGCAGTTGTTGAATGGAGAGGAGTCTAGGATTGTATGTTAGTAAGCAGATTATTTATTTATTTTTATTTATTTATTTTTTTTTTTATATAGAGGCATGTTTTCTTTCTTTCTTTGTTTTTGTTTATACATGCACTGGGTACAGTCAGAAGCGCGGGAGGGTGAGAGAATTCACCAGAGCCAGAGCGGAGAGCAGAGCAGGCAGAAGGACCGAAGTACACTGCTGAGGGGAGCAGCGGGCGGCAGGAGAGGTCTGCGCGCCATGCGGGACCCTCCTCTGGTGGCCGGGGAGCAGCCGGGGATCGAACCAGCGCCGCAGAGTCTGTAGGCAGCTTCGCAACCCAGCGCTCAACCGCTGCGCCACCGGGGAGGCCCAGCAGATTATTTATTAACACAGCTATGTTTGCTGTCACTAAGCAGGAAGCAAGCCTCTTTAGGATGGGGTCCAGCAAGGTGATCTATAATGGAGCAAAGAATGGAGAAGGGTCAATGCTTGGGCCCATTAGGGGGTGCTGTGTGCCTCCAGACTACAAGGTTGTGATTGGTCCTGCTTTTCCAAGACCTCCTGAGTGATTTCAATGCTTGGAGCCACTACAGAAAACAGCTTCAACTCCAGGTGTCACAAAAATTGAGTTCCTTGTCACCGATTTTCATTCTACCCTGTTCCTCCTTCAGTTGTAACACAATTTCCTCTCCCATCGATGGGTTTTGGATATGAAATTTCCATGAGACATTTGACCCTTTGGCTTGGGGTTTTAAAGTCAGCCGGAAGGAATTTCCAGCTGCAACTTTTGAATCAAATCCAGCTAGACAGATGTAGCTCCTCATCTGGGCTTCCTCATTTACCCAGAATAACTCACCACCATCACTTTCGCCTCCACAATTTGGTATACTCTCTCTCTGCTGATTTTAAGTATCTTTCTTTGTCAGGGCAGCTCTCAATTCCAAAACCTACTGAAACCTCTAATTTTGGGGCCAAACAACCTCCTTTTCTTCAAACAGACAATAAGCTCCTTAAGGGCAGGCACTGTGCCTTCTGCTTCACATACACACTTAATGCAGTCCTGGGACTGAAGCAGGGCTCAGCAAAGGCCTCAGAGGCTTCAAGTCGATTTACTTCCATTATTTCTGATGCTATTGTCTAATATTCCTCCTCTTTTCTGTGTGGCTTCTGTAAGACTCTAACGTCTGTATTCTTTCGTTTGCACCCCTATACTTTGGATCTATTCACCTTGAAGGCTGTTTAGTTGGTCTTGGGTTCAAATTATGACCACATTATTTTCTAGCTAAGCTATGTCAGATGAGTCACTTAAACTCTGCACCTCAGTTCTCTTACCTGCAGAATGGGGAGATAATATTGGCAACCCTATTACTATTATATGAGGATGAATGATATAAAACTACCTGACATCTGGCATATATTGGGTACGGTATGGATTTTTAATCTCCCTCTCTCCTTCTGTTCCCTTTTTAAGCCTCATTGGAAACAAACTGATTTTTCCTCATTTACTAAATCTACCTCTTTTTGCCCCCACCCCTCTTTTAAACCCAGTGTCTCAGCACCCTGGGAAGAGGGTCTGAGGTATGTTTCTGAGGAAGGCTGTGACCCTGAGGGGCAGGCAGCGTGCGCCCCATGATTCCTGTGTGCTCAGAAGCATTATCAAATTGCAGGGAATTTGGTAGCGCTAATCAAACATTTGCTGTGCACCACCTGGAACTGGTGTGTACTTTAAGATAATGTCTGGCTTCAGATTGGATGCTGGTGATTAGAGCAGTAAATTAGCCCCACTTCGTGGTTGCAGGTTTTCTTGGCCCACTTAGCGTGCTGGAGCAGATTTCAGTGTGCAGATGTTTTTCAGTTTCCCTTTTCATCTCTGAGGAGAACAATTACAATATCCTGATGTTCCCCTGTATCCAATTATTCCCATCTTGCTGCTGTGCTTTAGCTCATCAATAACAAAAGGCAGGTGAAGCTTGAAAGCCCCATGGTCATCTTTGCTTGAAGGTGCCATCATGCTGGTAACTAGTACATGGTTTTTCACTGAGTGAGACCTCAGTTAAGGTCACACTCAAGTCACAGAGAGATCACTCGTCATTTGGGTTTACATTCAACATACCCATCTCCCCCAACACACTTGTACATGACTCTTTTGGGTCCTCAGTTTTCTTGTGGTTTTCCACTTGAACATGAGATGCAAGACAGGTTGCCTTAAGGGCACACCTTGTTGGGGCAGTTGGCTACATACCACCCAGCAGAGGGCAGCAGTGACTAAGAGTCCATCCTAAATCCTTCCCTTTATTCAAAGGCAGGTCAGGCAGGTTGGGGGGATTTTGGGGCATTCCCTTCAGACCAAAAAAAGTGGGAGAATGTTTCCTTTATGAATTCTGTGGACTAATTCTCACAAAGAAACACAGAAAATCCTAGAGCCACGAAGCCCCTTAGAGAGCATAGGTCTGTCCCATTCACTTTACAGCAAGAAAATTTGTTCATGGATGGCCAGGTTGATCCTGGGAGTAATCCACACTGCTCTCCATTTTGAAGGTGAAGTCAATAGCTGAAGGTGAAGCCAGAATGTCACACCTCGCGAAGAATAGGGTCTACATGGTTCCCTCTCTTCTTACTCCTCCTTTTAGTGCAATGGGTTAGGGGCCCAGTGACTTAAGTGCAAAAGCTTCTAGTGTCAGCTCTCTCATTTTCAAACACATGCAATTTATAGCCAGTCTCTATTTCTTTGTGTAATGCCTATGCTAGCATGCCTTGCAGCTCACAGTAATTCTCTTCCCTGTCCACACAACCCAGGGACTATCCTTGGCTCTCTAAATGGTTCATTTTATGGAGATTTACCCCTGATATTGCTCTTCTCCCCAAATCCATGCTGCAAATGAATCTCAGATTAACCTTACTCATCCTTTTCACCTCACTTCACTGACAGAGGCCCCATAGGGGCTGTAGGGAGGAACAGGAGGTAAGAGATGGGTTTAGAAGTGGAGGATAGAAAGAAGCTCAGGAAAGGATAGCCCAAGATAGGCACCTTAGGATGTGTTTCAATTTCTCTCCTCTAACATCTAATTGTGATAGTGCCTAAAGATTTTGAATTATGGAACAACTTGGAGGAAGATTAAGCCTGCATGGAAGGTCTGAATCAGGTGGAGAACATCATGAGGGCATGAACACATGGGGAGAAGTAGAAAAGACAAGGAAGGTGAAAGTATAACAACCAAAATGTTGTCTATGTCAAAATTTGGTTCAGGGACATTAGAGAAGCTGTACTGGCTCGATGGCTTTACTGGAAGACCACTAAGCCCACTTCAATTCTTGGCTTCTGATTCTATAAGTGGAAAAATCTTCCACGTGGTTACCGTGCTTTCTCCATGGAACTGAGATGTTTTAGTATACAATGGGCTATTTTCCACAGATAGGTATATAAAACCTCTTTGATGCTTGTGGGAATGGCATAGGATTATGGGGAATGAATATATTTAGGATGACTGGAGTTCTGGCAAGATAACAGGAAAGCAAAGATTCCTGGCTCTCATCTTCCCCACACATACATCAAAGTAATATAGATATAAATAACAGTCCCTAAAGGACCATCATGTCTACAAGGATAAGTGACATGGCAGAAAGGGTAGAAAAAAAAATTCAATGTAATTTGCTTAGAATGCTCTGGGACTCAGAGAGGGAGAGGCGGTCCAATATGAAGAAATTTTGTAGGTGACTGAAGGACCTATATCCATATCAGGGACTGTATCAGAGAAGGGGTACACACAACCAGGTATGGAAAATGGGAATGGCTACAGTTGGAGAACAACAGCATTTGGAGGAATGAAGATCTATAGTCTAATGTCTGAGAAACAGACAGATACTGGCAAGGGCTAAAACCATACTACAAGAAATCAACCAAGGAATCAGGACTGGAGCGTAAAACATCTTCCACTAGGGGTGCTTGTGGCTATTAGCCCATGTTAGCAATTGCCAGAGTAGTACTTATCTAAATTGGTGACTATCACCTTGAGTTCCTAGACTTAGTAAGCTGGATCCTGTCTGTGGATAGGCTTGGTTAGAAGAACTTGATGTGAGTGAAAAGAAGTCCACCTGTCTCCCCTCACCCACCAAGAGGTTTCTCTTTACAACTGGCTTTCTCTGTTTGTGAAACACCTCATCTGGGGCCATTATTGGAATAACATTCACCTCTGGTGTTTGCTGCCTCTAGTTGAGTTTAAAGTTTAAATCAAAACCATGGCAGCTTGCAACTAAGGGGAAGGTTCAGTACATAAAAGCCTTTGGGAACTGACCCGGTTGATACACCCTGAATATAGCTCAGTGCTGAACCCTTGAGAGAGGAGAGAGAGAGGTCTGAAAGGAAGGCAATCTTTATGGGCAGCACCTACAGACCTTGAAAAAGACATACTCCTCTTTTGCTGGTTATGCAATTATGACTTTGGCCTGTCTACAGTCTGAAGCTGCAGTTTCCAGATTACTCTACTTCCGTCCATACCACTAGGAAAATTACTGATTGGAAGAACCCACACCAGAACTGAATCAGGCTGAGGAGTCACTGTCATCCTGAGGCTACAGGTGAAACTGTGAGAAATTGGCCTAGGGAAGGGAGTTGTTGCATTTCCCCTCCTCAACTTAGGTATCAGAACTCCTAAAGAGGTTTGAATTCTTGGTACTCTCTTAGCTCGCTGCTGCCCTGCTGCCTTGTCTCCTAACCATTGCTGCCACTAAAGCTACAGTCAACCAAACAGAAGCAGAGATGTCAATCAATAAAGTAACAGATATTCTAAGTTTTGCATAAAAAGTATCTAAAATTATGTTCTGTAACTATAATCGTAATATCAGGTCAACACATTGAGTTAAGGAAAGAAAGCTATTTAGATCAACCCATAAAAATGAAAAATGAAGATATGGAAGAATATACCACAAATGATGGAACCAAAAAAAAAAATCTAAATCCAGCAGAACTAGGTAACTTATCTGAAGAAGAGTTTGAAGCAACAGTCCTAAATGCTTGTGCAAATAAAAAAAAATCAATCAAAAGACAAAATAAGAATTACAACAAAGATAAAGAAAGTATAAGAAAGCTTCAAAGAGAAACAATGGACTTAGGAATTCTATAATTGAATTTAAAAATACAATAGGGGGGTTCAACAGGAACCCCAATAGAATCATAATCAGCAACTAACTGAACATATAATAGTGCAAAACACATAAAAATATCAGCAAAAATAAAAAAAATAATGACAAAGAACAAAATAACAAAAGACCCCTAAGGGGAAGTATCAAGAGAAACAGTACCTGTATCACAGGGGTTCCAAAGGAGAGAAAAAGAGGCAGAAATTATTTAAAGAAATGATAGCTGGCAATCTTTCTAACTTAGGAAAGAAACAGCTATATTTATCCAAAAGAACAAAGAGTTCCAAACAAAACATAACCCATGACAGACACACCCCATGGCATTTTATAATTAAATTGATATAAACGAATTTAAAGAGAGAATGCTAAAAGCATCCAGAGAAAAATGAGTTATATATAAGGGAACCCTATAAAATTATCTGCAGATTTCTCCAGGGAAACTTTGTAGACCAAAAGGGAATAGCATTATATATTTAAAATAAAAGAATTTGTGACTAAAATCACTTTATCCTGCTAGATTATTACTTGGAATTGAAGGATATATATATATATATATACTCACACACACAAACACACACACACACACAAAGCTTTGTACGCAAATAAAAAATTAAAAGAATTCATTACCACTAAACTGACCTTGCAAGAAATCCTAAAGGAATCTTATAAAATGAAAAGAAATTTTATCTAGAATCAATAAAAAACCAAAAACACACAACATGTGGGGGGATAATATATGGGCCAACAGAATCAGTTTGAGGTCAACCCATTCAGTAGGTCATTAGTATAGAATCTACACATAAACCTCAGGGTACCTCAAATAAGAATCCATACAAGAAGCACATAAAAAATTGGAAAGGAAACACAAACATAATACAAATAGTAGATGCCAAAACACAAGAGAAGAGAATAAAAGTAAAATAACAGAACAAAGACAAGCAGAAAAATACCAAAAAAAATCCAAATGACAAAATGTCAATAAATACTTATATTTCAACAATTGTCTTGTATGTAAATAGTTTAAATTCACCAATTAAAATCTATAGAGGGGATAAATAGATCAGAAAACAAAATCCAATGTTTTTAGTAGATAGGAAATTCATCTTGGCACTAAAGACAAATATAGGGTTAAAATAAAACATTGGAGATAATTCTATAAGCAAGTGGCAATCAGAAAAAGGTAGGTACAGCTATACTTATATCAGAAAAGATAAACATTCAATTAAAAAGATAATAGGGGGTGGGCATTATATAATGATTAATGATTTAGGGATTAATATAAAAAGAGGGTATAGCGCATTGGTGTATATGCACCAAATGATGGAGCTATTGTTTTAAATGATGACAGGCCTATAAGACATTTACCCAACATTCCACTCCCAAATAGCAGAATTTACATTTTTCTAAAGTACACATGGGACATTCGCAAGGAAAGATCATACATTCAGGTTCAAATCAAGTGTCAATAAAGTTGTGAAGATTGAATTCATACCAGGTATTTTTTTCAATCATCAAGCTATAAAAAGCACACATCAACCACACAAAGAAAACTGGAAAAACCTCAACTGTAAGGAGATTAAACAATGTGATTCTCAATAATCACTGGGTCAATGAGAAAATTAAAGCAGAAATTTAAAAATCTAGAAACAAATAAAGATGAAGATACAAATAATCAGAACCCCAGGGATGCAGCAAAAGTGGTACTAAGAGGATGTTAACAGCAATATGGGTATATATTAAGAAACAACAACTAAAAAAAAACCTCAAAGAAACAATTTAATTTTATACTTAAAGCAACTTGAAAAAGAAAAAGCCAAGAGTTAGAATGAAGGAAATATAAAAATTAGAGCAGAAATAAATGAAGCAGAAACTCAAGCAATAAAAGATGAATGAAACCAGGAATTGATACCTTAAAAAGAAAAATAAAATCAATAAACTTTTAGCTAGATTCATAAAGAAAAGATAGAGAAAACTTTAGTAAAGCAGAAATGAAAGAGGAGAAATTATTACAGATACCACAGAAATACAAAGGACCATAACAGACTACTAGGAACAATTATATGCCAATAAATTTGATAACTATGAAGAAATGGATAAAATTTTAGAACTGATTCAGGAAGAAACAGAAAACCTAGATACACTGACCCCTATCATGGAAATTGAAATAGTAATAAATAATCACTACAAAAATAAAAGTCCAGGACCAAATGACTTTACAAGTAAATTCTACCAAACTTTTGAAGAAACCTAAACCTATTTTACTCAAATTCTTTTTAAAAATTTGAAGAAGAGGGAATTCTTCCTAACACATTCAATAAAGCCAATGTTATCCTAATACCACCAGACAAGGGCATCACAAAAAAAGAATATTAAACACCAATATCACTCATTTAACATAGGTGTGAAAATTCTCAACAAAATACTAACTCAACAATATATTAAAAGGAAAAAAACATCTGCTACCATGCCTCCAGGGTGGTGCAGCGGGTTGAGCACAGCGCTGTGAAGCTGTTCGCAGCCTCTGCAGTGCGGGTTCGATTCCTGGCTGGCCAGGGAGATTCCCATATGGCATGGCAGACCTCTCCTGTCATACCCGCTGCTCCCCTCAGCAGTGTATTTCGTCAGTCTGCCTATTCTGCTCCTGCTCTGTCTCTGGTGAATCCTCTCACCCTCCAGCACGTCTGGCCTGTACCCCAGTTCTTGTATAAAATATAAATAAATCTTTAAAATAAATAAAAATAAAACCATCTGCTATCACTGAACTAGATAATCTCAATGGTTATTTGCAGTTCTAAACTGAACTCTTCCTTTTGTATATTATGTAAGACTGACATAGTCATAGCACAGTAAATATCTATTATCTCTTTCAAAAGAACAACATGAAGTATGGAGAGACATGCTATCATTTAATGAATTAGAAGTATTTAATAAGTGCCTACAACATATTTAGAATCTTGTAAATTTCCTTGTACACAGACTAGTCCTAAAATGCCAATGTTTCAGGGACTATTAGCACCTAAATTAAACTTACTCTGACATAGAAAGGCATATAGTTCTTTCTTATAATGCAGAGTAGGTAATCCTTTACTTTGCAGGTATTAAAAGTCAAGTAGAGTTAGGCACCACTGTGGAATCTGAAAGACATACTATTGCAGCTTTGTATTTTTCAGACCAGTCCTATGTCTAACACCAGCATAAATGCTTATTTTGCATGAAGTCTTCCCTTATGTTTTCAGGTACAATGAAATTCCAATGTCCCTGATCCCCACTTACTACTCAAAACATACTGCCATGTACTATCTTTCCAGTAAAGTACAAACCCTTTGAATGTAGAGCTTGTAGTCTCTTGAATTATGTAAACTTATAGTCTATATTATTGAATCCCTAAGAACTTTCCCCAAGATGCTATGAAGAAGATAAAACAAAATATTGACTGAAGTGTTGATGCCTTCACTTGGCTTAGGACAGGATCTAAAAGCAAAGGGAATTCATCAGAGCTAGTCCTGTGTCTTTGTTGCATATACAGTTTGGAAGGTTTATTCTTTCCCAATCTTTAATTTTCTCAATTATAAAATAAGAGGTTTGGTCAAATAAAATGTATATTGTCTTCCAAATCTAATATTCAATGATGTTTTGATTTGAAGAGTGTGATTATTAAAAATATATGACAAGGACCTCCCTGGTGGCACAAGGGGTTAAGACACAGCCTGTGAAGCTGTCAGCAGCCTCTGCAGCATGAGTTCGATCTCCATCTGGCCAGGGAGCAACCCACATGGTGCAGCAAACCTCTCCTCACTCACTTGCTGCTCCCCTCAGCAGTGTATTTCAGTCAGTCTGCCTGTTCTGTTCCCCACTCTGTCTCTGGTGAATCTTCTCACCCCCACACCTCTGGTATGTACCCCAGTTCTTGTATGCATAAGTAAATAAATCTTTAAATATATATATATATATATATATATATATATATGACAAGAATCACATCCAACCACATGACATGAGAAGATGGATTCAGGCCTGTTACGTTCTGCCTTTTTTTTTTTTAAAGATTTATTCATTTATGCATACAAGAGTTGGGGTACAGGCCAGAGATGCAGGGGGTGAGAGGATTCACCAGAGACAGAGTGGGAACAGAACAGGCAGACTGACCGAAATACACTGCTGAGGGGAGCAGCGGGCAAGATAGGAGAGGTCTGCCTCGCCATGTGGGCTGCCTTCTGGCTGGCCGGGGGTCAAACTCGTGCTGCAGAGGACATGGATTGCTTCATAATGCGGTGTTTAACCCCTTGTGCTACCAAGGAGGCCCGGTTCTGCCTTTCTATAGAGTTCAGCTTCTACTGCAGAGCTCAGCTCCAGCTATGGAGGAGATAACCCATAGCAGAAGGGTTCAAGAGCAGCTTCCTCAGAGAACTCTCAATCCATGAAGCTACAGATAAAATTTCTCTTCTGAAACAAGCCCTAACAGGGTTCAGGAAAACTCAAAACATCTACAGGTCATACGTCGCACAGACCAGAGTTGGGCAAGGCAACTCCATATTGATCAGAAAACAATAGTGCTAACAAAGCATTTTCTTAAATACTGCTAGCTTAGATTCCTGACCACAATTCCTAAAGTTGTTATTTCTGTTTTCTAGATAAGGTAACTGAGACTCAAGGAGGTTAATAAATAAACTATTTTTAAAAAGGAAATAGAGTATCTGCTGACATCTGAAAGCAAGCCTGACACTCACAGCAAAGGTCATGTTTTTCTCCATAAAATGAATACCAGTTATAGAAAAGATTCCTCTGAGATCATGACAAAATGAGACAAAGCAAGGCCACTTTATAATTCTGTCCAAACATAGATCAAAACAAGGCCACTATTCTAGCCCAAAAATACTAAACACCCTCTTTCTTGAGTAAAATAAATGACTAGTACTTCTTAAGCAGTTATATCGCTATTTTCACTATAGATAAGATTTATTAAGATGTCCACTCATAAGACTTCTCTCTATTCTCTAATGGCATACACTCTAGAGCAAACCTTTATTTCCTTAAACTTTTTCCCAAATCACCCAACCGGGCCTCAAAACCTATAATAGATTCTTTTTAACTAACGCTGCATTACTGAGATGGAATGTGTTTCCCCATGGTGTACATTGGCCCTTGCTGCAAAGAGTAATAAACACAACCTGGTTAAGTACAGATGTTTGCTTGGTGGTCTTTGACTGGAGAATATCGCCAGTATCCTAATGGTTAAATGGATTCCCATGGCCATAAAGTTAGTTAGAACTGGTCTTATATCTTGGGATCTAGTCTTTTGTTCTTTCCAAGGTATTATGCTACAAACAAAGCTACTCACCTGGCCCCCACCACCACACATAAGAGGCCTCAATAGCTGTAAGCATTGGGGTTCAAGAATGAACCTCTTAACTTTTCAAATCTGTCTCATTTGAGCCTCAGAGAACTCTTGTGAGAAACGTGGGATGAATATTTTAGTGCCATTTGGCAAGGTGAGATAGAAAGTGAACATCTACATGTGACTCCTTAGCTAGATGGCCCCTTAGTTTACATACTCTGTTTCTCCTGCAAGTCCATGCATAAAAGAGAGGACATGCATGACATTGATTTTGTTTTTGTTTTTGTTTTGTTTTTTTGGTGATGATCAATTTCTGTGATAACTGTGAAATGAGAGGATGGGAGATTTGGTGGGGATGATTTTATCTAAAATAGTCATGAAGGTGTAACATAACTATAACCCTTTTTGTGAGCAAATAATGATGAATCTTGCATAAAATTTGGTATGTTTTTAGACCTCATTCAGAGACACGTGGGGTTCACAGTGCAGAAAGCAAGAGTTTGAGTAAAGCAAACAAGGTATTTCATTTAAGTCCGGGAATCAAATTTTATTGGATCAATTGATAGACACAACACATTCAGAAGAGGGTAATGATTTTTTTCAAAGATTTATTTATACAAGAACCGGGGTACAGGCCAGATGCACAGGAGGGTGAGAGGATTCACCAGAGACAGAGCGGGGAACAGAACAGGCAGACTAACGAAATACACTGCCGAGGGGAGCAGTGGGCGAGACAGGAGAGGTCTGCTGTACCACGTGGGATTCTCGCTGGCTGGCGGGGATCGAACCCGTGCTGCAGAGGCTGTGGACAGCTTCACAGTGCGGCGCTCAACCGCCTGCGCCACCAGGGAGGTCCAAGAGGGTAATGATTATGAAGAGTTGCTTTATCACCAGGTCATAAGAATGGTCGAGGAAATGGTGGCAGGGGCAGTTAATCTACAGAACAACTCACATGGTGGAAATTTTGATAGCTCTCTTCACACACGGGAAAGGCCATTGCAAAGAAGAGAAAATAGACTTTCACTATGTTACTTTGGAGTCAGAATTAGGACCAGTGGGTGGAATTTATAAGAAGCCAGCTTTTGGCTCAATATAGGAATTATCTTTTTAACATGGAGAGCTGTCCAACAATGAAGATGTCAGCAAGGATCTTGAAGGAATTTAAGTAGAACATGAAGGACATTTTGTCAAGGACACTTAAGAGTAGACCCTGGACCAGGTTTGTATTCCATGACACCAGTACTTGTTCCTCTCTACCATGTTCATCTGGGTTGCTCCAGGTGCTTTGTCAGACTCCAGAAGAGAGTGAGGCAGGATGGGGAATTCTATCTTGGTTTTTATTTGATCATTCACTACCTTGGATTTTAATTTAATTAGTTCTGATTAATTCAATAAAAATGTGTTGCACTTATGTTTCCCAGGCTCTACGGAGAGCCTGGTGAATAAAACAGACAAAGCCTCTCTTCTCACTTGAGAGCAGGAACTGTTTCATAATCTTATTTTTTACCTCTTACAGAGTATTAAAAATAATGTCAGTCTATTAATGTGACTACATATGCAAGGATAAATTAGAATTCAGGATGATGAATGTCCAATCCCAGACACTCTCTAATGAATCACCTGCTTCTATCATGTTTCCTGAAAGTTTTAAAGGCAAAACTACTTCCAGAAGCCTTGAAGTCAGTTTTCACTAGAGAAGGGGATATGGTCATTCAAGTTTAATTCTAAATGTTACTGTAGCTCAGATTCTTCTCAAAAAAAGTAGCTCTCCAAAGATTTTACTTTGGAGATGAAGAATAAAGGGAACCATCTTCAGACCTACTCATTTACAAGTAATTTAGTTCACTTCAATTTTTAATGGAAGCCCATAGAACTCAGAAGCATATACGAGCTGGCCCCTAGCCTTAGGCACTTACTAGTTTGGATCCCACAGATAAATAACTGTAAATTCAAAGTAAAATGTCTAAGCACCTTGGGGAAAAACAGATATTAAAATAACAGTAGTTTCTGGATTCAAGAAGGAAATGACAATCTCACAGGAGTTTTGAAGATGTCACCCAAATATCTAACAAGCAGCAGGGCATATCAGCATACCTGCTGGCCAGAGCAGGGTGGAAAACAGTGGCATCGGACAGCAGTCAGTTACTCGGTCAGACAATTAACCATTGCCTCCTCATGTATCATAATGGTTGCAGATAGGATCTTTCAGGGCAATGATCTTGAAAAAGTCATAGAGATGAGAATAAGTGTGATGCCTTTGAAAAAAAAAATCAAGACCCCTGTAATTGAGAGGTCAAGTAGCAAGTGGTAGGAGGTACAGCCTGAAGATGGGGCCGCGGAACACAGAGGCTTAGATATCCAGATCAAGATGTCCAGTGGGTAAAAGAGAATCATGGACAACTTTCACCCAGAGAAGAATAGTAGCCATAGCATTGAAAAGGTGTATCTGGTGGTTCTGGATGGACAAAAATGAGTGTTAGGGCAGTCCCAAAAATGTTGAGAATATCTAAACAAGTGGGTGGGCAAGTGAAAAGGAAAGAGGGTGAATCTGAGATATGGAGGAGGGGAAATCTATAAGGCTTAAGTTTTGGAATAAATGTATCTGGGCAAGGGAGAAATGAGGGGGAGAAGAACTAGGTTAAGAGCAAATAAGAAGGGCTGTTTTTGAGGTGATGCTAGGCCTCCAGGAAGAGTTTGGCAGTAGGAAGCCAGTGCCAAAGGCTGGGTTAAGAGTGGGGTTCAGCACCAGGGGCTTAAAATCATCTGGGTAGACATCAATGTTAGGTGAGAAGATCAAGGGTCTAAGGGGAGGGATCCTCAGGCAGATTTGGGGAATGCCAATGTTTAGGGAGGAGAAGAGAAAGCAATAAAAAAGACAGAAAGCAAGGCTTGTGATGATGGTACTGCTGTGAGAAGACATTTCTGGGAAGATAGGCTGGTGGCCTATTAATCAAACAGTGCCAGAGGTCAAGGGATAAGAAACAGTTTTTGAGTTTTGGTGACAATAGATGAAGGTCTTTAAAAAGTAGTATCAGCACATTGTGGAAAGAATCAGATTGCAAAGCAATATGAACAGTGGAGGCAAGGATGGAAGCCATATACAAAAGTCATCAGGAGAGAAAAGGACATCCTGAAATGATAGCACTAATGACAAAATGTTTTATTACCTCAGAGACATGAGAACCTGTGTTTGGGAAGAAGGGTGTAGAAAATGAGAAGGTCAAAGTGGGAGCAAGAGAAAAGACTAGAAAAATCTAGTTGAAAATGTTTCATACTGTCATAAATTGCCAGTCAGAAATCAGGGCCAATAGCTCCTGAGGTTGCCATCCCCTGCAGATAACTGGCTTATGAACCAACCCCAAAGCCAGGCTGTGATGCACGAGTCATCTCCTCTTGGGGTGCTGCCATCTTGTGTCTACCAACCCATGCTATCTTTTATGTACCACCTGAGAGTGGTTGCTCTTTTCTCTGACTCTCGAGTTTAGCCTGGAATAGTTTATTGTTACTGAACATGTTTGTGGGACTAGACTCCCAAGGGCTCAGAGCAGGTTTCCCACTTCTCTTGATTCTTAGGGACTCCTAGCAGAATTTCAACACAGAGAAGATGCTCAATAATATCATAGTTTTAGGATTAAGTTGAGAAAATCCAACTATCTCATTTTCCTGATGCAGGAATGAAGTCTGAGGAGATTTTTATGACTCAATTTTCTCATTCCATCAATTGTCAAGCACTTGTTGAACATTTATTTGTGACACTGTGCAAGGTGCTCAGGACTTCTGGAGACAGAGATTCACAATCTAGCCTGGAAAGGAGACATATAAACAGCTCAGCGAAATAAAAAATTGTACAAAGTAAAATGGAGCTGTACAAAAACTGGAGCAGGAGGAGGAGGAGATGTTAATTAAATCTGCGAACTCAGGTCAAGTCCAAAAAAAGCTTCAGAGAGGAGGAGCTATTTGCCTTGGGCCTTAAAGAGAGCTCAAGAGTCTATAGATTGTTAGTGTCCATGCCAGGGGTAGCACAAACCTCCTCGACCCACACTGCTGTTCTTCCAAGGGGGGCAATAGGTAATTGTCTGACCAAGTAACTGACTGCTGTCTGATGCCACTGTTTTCCACCCTGCCCTGGCCAGCAGGTATGCTGATATCCCCTGCTGCTTATTAGACTTTTGGGTGACAGAAGGAACCACTGCTTCCTCTAGGAAAGAAAAGGAGCATGATGGAGTGGCAAGGCTGCAAGACTGAATAAAGAACAGGCAGTAAAAGTGGAGAGATTAGGAAAGTGGGGTCCCGCACTCCCCTACCCCCTACTGCCCCACCTGTGCTAGTGGATCAGTAGCATTACATTTGTAAATCTGAGGTTTTACTTATTCTTTCTGCCTCCAGAGCAAAGGGGCTCAGCCCATTCCAGGGCCTGTATTTTCCACTACCTCAGAAATGACCACCTTGTTTGTGACCAGGTCTTTTGGTCCAAATCCCCCACGCTCCCTATCTTGCTGTCCTAAAAGTTGGTTTTCTAGGTTAGACGTCCAGATCAGCAAGAGAATCTTGATCAAAAGAGAGGGAAGTTTCTGTGTCCTTTGGGTAAATACCTAGGAGTGGAATTGCTGGATCCTATGGAAGCTCTATGTTTAGAGGGTTAAGAAATCTCCACACAGCTCTCCATAGTGGTTGGACCAGTTTGCACTCCCACCAACAGTGCAGGAGAGTTCCTTTTTCTCCACAACCTCGTCAACATTTGTTGTTGCTAGCTTTTTTAATATGTGCCATTCTCACTGGTGTAACATCAGTTCCAAAGAGCACCTGCACCCCTATGTTTATAGCAGCACTGTTTGCAATAGCTAAGCTTTGGAAACAACCCAAATACCCAAAAATAGATGACTGGATCAAGAAGATATGGTACATATACACCATGGAATATTACTCAGCAATCAAAAAAGATAAACACATGCAATTTGTAGCAACATGGATGGTGCTGGAAGGGATCATGCTCAGCGAAACAAGCCAGAAAGAAAAAGAAAAATACCGGATGGTCTCACTCATAGCAGGAATCTAGAAAACTTAAATAAGGGACCAGGAAAAAGAATAACTATAAGAAAGTAAAAATCAAAATCAACAAACAACTATGAACCAGAGACACCTTATGAGGGGCAGGGGGCGGGGAGGGGAGGGATTGGGGTCAAAATACGGGGGTTGCAACTGTATGGGGAATATAAAAATTTAAAAAAATATATATTAAAAAAAAACAGTGGAACCAACCTGGGGGAAAAAAAAAAGAGAGAGGGAAGGCAGGGCCTCCCTGGTTGCACAAGTAGTTAAGATACAACCTATGAAGCTATTCATAGCCACTGTAGTACAAGTTCGATCCCTGGCCAGGGAAGAAACCACAGCAGACCTCTCCTGACTAGCCTGCTGCTCCCCTCAGCTGTGTCTTGCAGTCAATCTGCCTGTTCTGTTTCCTACCTTATCTCTGATGACTCCTCTCACCCTCCCACACCTCTGGCCTGTACCCCAGTTCTTGTATGCATAAATAACAAATAAATATTTAAAAAAACAGAGGGAAGGCAGGGGAGGGAGAGCTAGAGATAATTCCACATGGAAAGCTGTTGTTCATAGCAGCTAAGAGATGTGATTAGCAGGAGGGAAGTGTTGGCATCTCAGGGAGGACTGAGGCTAGGTTCTGCAACTGGTTGTGACCTTGGTTCTGCCTATAACAGCACCGGAAACCTGGGAGGCTCCATGCCGCTCTGAACTTCTGACTCCTCATCCTTAATGTGGGTAAGGGGAGGGGGCAGTAGAGATTAAACTGTCTCTGAGATTCCTTCTGACTCTTGTGGTCTCTAGATTTCTAATTGGAACCCCAAGAAGACAGCAGCTTGTCAATCTCTCTTCTCACCTCGAGAGGAGTCAGAAAATATTTGGCTCTGGCTCTTTAGCATGGGAAGTGGTGGCCCACAGACATCACAGTTGAGATATTAATAGATTATTCCAAATGTTATATTTGCATAGATGCACCACTCATTATGCAGATTGCCAATTATGAACTATTTGTTCTTTCTTCCAGGGGAGAACTTGTTTATTTGCAAACTGCACTAGGGTGACTTTGGGCAGCAGAAAGACAAGGTCCTCACCTGGGAGACTTCTTCATGGGGCGCTCAGAGATGACCTGTACTTTGGCAAGGACTTAATGAACCAGGTGCAGGTCACCAATGAGTGCTGGGCTGGGAGCTGATGAGAAGGAAACCAGCAATAGGATTTTAAGAGGACTGAAATTAGAAAGCTTTGAGAGTAAAGTGATCAATGCTTAACGTGAAGTATTAATAGAAATATTTTTGCTCTAAGCTAGGCACAGCCCAAGATGTGTCTGGTCCTTTTCAGCCACAGCATTTCTTCTGGCTGGGCCAGGAAATGCTGGGTCGCTGCCTCACAAAACACCACCTTTAATAGTAACTTGCCACTTACTGAGCACTAATATATAGGGCCAGTGTCTTAAGTCATTTACTTGGGTTATGTCATTTGACCTCATGGATATTAGGAGACACTGAAGTTTGGAGAATTTACATGTGCTCCCACGCTGAACTAGGATTTAATCACATTGCTCTGTGCTCCTAGAATGTGCACTTAACCACTATACTCTGCTCTCCCTCAGACACTTAATACCTTGACCATGGTCATTTGTCTCAGGGACATATATAAACATAAGACTGAATTCTGAGGGCATGTACAAATAGGAGCATCTGATATAGTTCCCCCAATTATTCTCTGTTCAACTCCAGCGTTCCATTTAAGTTTCTAAATCTGAGAGTAGCCTGATATTGGCTCCAGCGGGAGCATAAAGGTGATGAATGAGTTTTTAAAAGGGAAAATGAGGGAGGATATAGGAACTGCTTGTGATGAAGAAAAAGAGGAGGCTGAGAGGGTATCTGAGATGGTAACATAACTAATGTTGAATGGATAAAATCACAGACTTTGGTAGAAGAAAGAAGTTTGAAATTCACTTCATCTAACATCATTCCCAATGCAAGAACTAGAGAGGCCCCAGTCGAATAATACAAATATGTGAAGATGATGGAAAAATCTTTTATCTCCAAAAGAGGTCAGGGCAAGAAGAAATCAATTAATAAATATTCATGGACTGTATATATATGGGCCCAGACCTGGGCAGGATGTCATAGGGCCCACACAGAAATGAGCTCTGTTCTTATGGAGGAGCTGGTTTCATTGTTTCAAGACTACAAAATGAAATAGTCTCCACAGGACAGTCTGCATGGGGCAGTGGTGTGATGTGGAGTTCTGTCTAATTTGGTAGCCAAGAGCCACATGTGTCCATTGAATATCTGAAATGTAACAAGTACAAGTTATATTGTAAATTTAAACAGCTTACTGAATTTTAAAGACCTAGTATTAAAAAAGTAAACTGTATAATTACATTTTGCATTGATTATCTGTTGAGATAATTTAGATTCAATAATATTAGAATCAATACATATTAGATTCAATAATATCAATATTAATATTACTTTGAAAATTGTGGCTTTTAGGAAATTTAAAATGAGATAGGTGTTTCCCATTTTTCTATTGGAGATAGGTGTCCATATTTCTATTGGACAGTGCTGATCTAGATTAGATTCTGGCTCCCTAAGGTGTAATCTGTCCATGAAACATTAATAAAGATATCACCTGGAAGCCTGTTAGAAATGCAGACCCCACCCTGGACTTTCTGAATCAGAATTTAAATGTTAATAAAACATGAAATGGACTTTTATGCATACAAAAGTTTGAGAAGCATTAGCATCTACTAGTGTTCAAAGTCTCTTTTGTGGGTTGGCCTTTTCTATTCTTCACACAAACCATGCAGCTCTAAAATAATTACCTGAATGACCAAGAACAAGGTTTGTCCTCAGGCTACACTTAGGTTTCCCATCTACAACAAAAAGGAGTTGCACTCAAAGGTCTTGGAATCAGTGACAGGTCTAACTTTCAAGCTACAATCCTAGGATTATAATGTAGAAATTTTGTTATCTGGTAGAAGAAGCTAATTGTTCACTACAACATTTAATTTTAGGATCTCTAGTTGCCAACTAAAGTCTCATCTAAGAAGGTAATATCCTTGTTTTCAATTCTTTACAAGAATATTTGTTAACTCTGTACTTGACACTCTGTTCCACATCCTTTTGAAAACCTCATTTCAGTATTCATACTCACTCATTTATTACTTGTAAACAGTGGAGAGTTTAGCATTTGGAATATATGCACTGAGTAAAAAGTGGTGAGACACAAAGATACCAATCATTTACAACTGGCTTTTTGAACATCTTCTTTGGCATAGACCTTCAAAATGAGCATTTGTCAATTTCTCTTCAGTGGACATAAAGTAAGAAAACAAATATTAAAAGAAGTAGAAAGGAACGGGGTAAAAAGCAGAGCACCTTGAGTCAGAAGGACTACAGTTTGTATCTAGGTTCTACTCATATGTGCAATTATAAATAAGCAATTTTACTTAGCTAAGCTCCCATTTATTTCTCTGCAAAAGAATTAAGCAGTGTCATGATTTATCCACTCAGTAGATTGTATAAAATTAAATTAGTTTAGCATGGTGTTAGGACTGAAATATTAGCTACTTTTTTAAAAAAAAATTAATGTTACCATTTGAGACTAATTTAGTTTGGGGCAAGGAATTTATGGGTGAGAAAAGTCATAGATGGGGTCTACTAATTGTGGTTGAACATCATATTGGGATGCTGGATCTTAAATGGTCTTTGTATTAATGACAAGGGTTGAAAGGATAATCAGGAGGTAGATGGGATCCTAGGTAGAAGAAACACCTGGTCTAAGGGTTTGAAAGACCTAGGTATGTTTGGAGAATGGTAGATCATTTAGTTTTGTGAACAGAAAGGCACAGTGGGAATTCTGGTTGGAAGGGCAGGCTGGGTCCTATTATAGAAAGTGGGCTAGAGGAGACATTTCCAGGGAATATGATCATCTATTGGTAAAACAAATGTCTACACTGCCAACTAGGGTACAGAATCCCTTTCCATGTGGGGGTGTTGTCTTGCTTTGGGGTAACAGATAATTCCATCAGCCCCATCCCTCTAGCCTGTCTCTCACCAACTCAGCCATTGGAAATTAGATCTCACGCCCACAGTGACATTTTCCTGAGACTCATTTCATGCTATTTCTTCATGGGGGCATCTGGGCTGACAATGCAAGAGACTTTTCCCACACAATTAAAAGGAATTTCTGATTATGCGCAGGGATGTCAGCCATGATGAGGTCTTGGACTGTTTCCAATTTCAGCCGCTTCTGATGAGAGTGTTCCAGTCTCCGTCTCTCTCTCTCTCTCTCTCTCTCTCTCCTCCTCATCCTCCTCCTCCCTGGCATTCTCCAGGGAGAATGCCTGTGAACTTTTTGCTCCCTTCTGGGAGTGATTTCTCAAGATAATACGCTGTTCCCAAGCTTCCCTTTCCCCAGCCATATTGATGATCCCACGTAAAGTGCACTCTTTGGGGGGCTCTGCTCATCAGCCCTGCTATTGCACAGACCTGCACAAATTTCATCAGTGGTTACCCTGTCATTTCCATATCTGGAACCCTCTGCCTGACAGGAAAAGGTTGAGTGAACACACATATATTTTGGGTCTTTCTTTAGAGAAGTTCTTTTGAATATGCAGAACAAAGTGAGGGCTGCATTTATCTCTGACCTTTTCCGGCTCTTTTCTTGCATCTGTTAAGGGAAAAACAGGCCTCTGAGCGCACCAGTCTCCTCTCCCACGGAGCAGATGATAGAGTTGCCTGGATTCACTCCCTCAGCAGCTTTCATTCCTTGGGCCTGCTTGAATATTTCCCTGGGGCCAGTTTTCCTTAGGATTTCTGAGGGACTCCAAGGAAAAAAGAACTAGGGTCCTTAGGGAATGGTTGCAGTAGGGGTGAAGCATTTAGGGCTCTTGGTTTCTCCTATGTGCTTAGCCTCTAAATCTCTTTTCTGTGAGTCAATAACCCTGCTGCTACCCCCATGTGTTTGCTGGCAGAGTCCCTGCTGATGTGGAAGAAAAATCTGTGTCAAGAATAGGCAAGAAATGATGAATAAAACATCAGTTCATCTCCTCAATACTGGTCATGGAAGATGACTTTGCTTAGGATCCTCAACAGTTCTCCGTCCATAGAGTTTCTTTCTTTCTTTTTAAAGATTTATTTATTTATTTATTTATTTATTTATTTATTTATTTATTTATTTATTTATACAAGCACTGGGTAGAGTCAGAAGCGTGGGAGGGTGAGAGAATTCACCAGAGCCAGAGCGGGTAACAGAACAGGCAGACTGATGAAGTACACTGCTGAGGGGAGCAGTGGGCGTGGCAGGAGAGGTCTGCAAGCCATGTGGGACCCTCGCTGGCGGCTGGGGATCGAACCAGCGCTGCAGAGGCTGAGGGCAGCTTCGCAGCCCAGTGCTCAATTCAGTCCATAGAGTTTCACCAAGGGTTGATATGATCAGGGTGTCACTGAGGGAAATATCTGCCAATACATGTTTTTGCCATTTTTTGTAACTTTCCTGGGAAAAAGAATTCTTGACTTGTTACCATGAAACTTAGATCTGATTCTGGCTAAATCTTTTAAAGGATGTATGAAGTAGGCTGTGATCTTCACAAAGAGTCACCATGTCTTTTTGGCTTCCCATTTGTGTCTCAGAGTTTATCACGGCCCCTGTGTATTGTAGGTATTTAATAAGAAAAACACAAAATACTGGAGCAAGTTCATATACAAAACATAGAAAATATTAATACACATACATATTCACATATTTGATTCTAATGTTAAAAGAAAATAAATGAAAGTACTGTCAACAATGCACAGAACAATGTTCCTTGCATTGTTGTTTACACATGCTATTGTTACTTTTGTGTGTGTGTGTGTTTGTGTATCTGTGTGTGTGTGTACATAAAGTTAATTTTAGCTTACCTTCCATTGGGTAACCAACCCATAAATATCTTTTTGCCAATCTATCCATATATTTATTCATATATAAAATACCTTCCTTAGATCCTTTAATGAGATTTTACATTAAATATATGCTATTTCTTTGGATTAAGACTTCCCCTTTCCTAATTATGTCCTTTAAATCCAGATGCACCTGGATTGGGCATCACATTAAATCACATATCATATATGTGAACTAGATTGAAAAATGACTTCCTAAGAAAACAAGTGCTTTTATTGTTTAGCCCCAGAGGAGAGTAGGTAGGCAGAAGGATACTGGAAGAGAAAGCTGGAAGCTGAGTCTTTTCCATCAGAGATAGATTTGCCCCCAACTTTCTGCTCTAGGCAGTCAAGCCTAATTCCATCTTAGGTGTTTGGGGAAAAGGAGATGCAGAGAGGGAAAGATGATCAGTGATGGTATTACTTTGTTTTTCCCATGTTTTCCTAATTACTTTAACCTACCAGAGAATCTTAGCCTTTCCCAGGGGACAGGTCCTTCAGCTCAGGAGCCCTTATTACAATAACCTAACTACTGAAGCTGTTGATTTTTACTAAAGATTTATTTTAGTTGGATGATTAAGATCTTTGGTCTTAATTAACTATTAACATTATTTGAAAAACTTCTGTGTCCAATAGGATCAATTTCTCACTGGTGTGAGAGGAGAAAGGAGTTAAACCAAAGCAAAGCAAAATTATTAGGAAGCTGAGATTTATCTAAGTCCTTCCACTTACTCTCTCTCTCTCCCTTGTTCCTCTCTGACCTGGACCTGGAGGCACATAACCCTACTGGGTTTGACATTTATGCAGTTTCATGGATTGTTAAATGGAGATATTAAACCCAACTTCCCAAATGCTTAACAAGGGAAACGGCATCACAAAGTCATCTGCTTAATGTGACAAGAAATATGTATGGGTACTTTGGTAAATCTTGCCATGGAGGCAATAATCATCAACTCCATCTGCATCTCAGCCTCTTAGACCCAGGGAAAAACTAACAATTAATCTAAGGTACCAAGGGTTGTTTTTGCTTTTGTTTTTAACTCTTACTATGCAAGGAAACAGCTGCTATTTCTGGTATTTTCTTTTCCCTCCCACATGCTCAGCCCCAACTTATGGTTCTATATATTCTCGTATCATGAAACTCAACAGCAGTAAATCAAAGAATACATTCAAAGGAAATGTAAAACCAGTACAACCATAAGTATAGTTGGGGTACTCTTTTGGGGGCCTTGCTTGGCATTGCTCATAAGTAAGACCTGCAATGTCTTCGGTGCCCTTTATTCAGGTACAGGGATAGTATCAGAGTGTATCCTTCTACTCCTCTCAGTTAAATCTGTTTGAATGATGTATCTATCGTCCCTGACCTCCTGTGTCCCTGTAGTAGTGATGAGGAATGACTGCACAGGGCTACAGGGGGACATGAAAGATCACAGCCTCCTAGATCCAAGGCGTTAATCAGTGAGCTTAAGATTTGCCTTTGAAAAAAAAAAAAAAAAGATTTGCCTTTGATTAATCAAAAATAGCATTAAGCCTTCAGTGTCTCTTTCTCTAGATAATGAACTGCCACTTTGCTGTGATTACAATCTCTCAACTAGGTATCCAGAAGTAAGTTAAGCCAAGATAACCTATGCTAGCTGAGTAAGTAGGGGAAGGGAGAGAGCTGGAGAGTCAGCACTACAATAAGAAGAAGCTCTGATTTGTAGCACTTGCTGATTTCCAGGGAGTAAATACTTCCATCACAGCCAATTTCAAACTACCAACATAAAATTATTGAAATTGGAGTTGAGAAGAGATGAGCACAATTGCCTTCGGGTAAGCTAGTTCCAGGACACCACTGGGTGAGTGACCTTTGCAAGGTCATAGGGTCAACTGATGTTCTCATGATGGTCACAGGTTGATATGACGGTGTGGCCTGCTTGCTCACTGATTGGTCAGTTTGCCAATTAAAATGGGAAGGTAACAATTCTTTATATATGGTTTCCTTTTGTTCTTGGGCATGCCAGATTCAACTGGTTTTTGAGAATCCATCTTAGCAATTCCATCTTAGCAATCTTCCCCAAACACAGAGACCACCATTTTGCCATGGTATCTTGGTCAAGTCATTCTTCCTTTCCTGGTTTATTGTTTTTATATCTGTAAAGTGAGGAAGGTGGATTACAAAATCTCTCATGTCCCTCAGAGACCTCATATTCCTGCAATCCAAAACTGAAAATTTCGAAGTTACAAAGCACAAATGACAACTTTCAGCCATAGGAACACCTTTCTCTGTTTACCTGTTTCTAGATAACTTGTTCCCTGCCCCTCAATTAAATGGAATGGTGAGTCTAACAGATTTTACTCCTTGCTTCTCAGGCAGGGCCTCAGCATGCTGTGTGACTTGAAAGGATACCAACAAGTCCCAACTTTTGTCTTCGAACTGCTCTCCCACTGGCCTAATACTTGACAGTCTACCTTTATATATAAACTCTGCTCCATTCTGAAGTGCCTAAACGCTCTGATGAAGCATGTGGAATTATCATTAGCCACGAATGCTTTTGTATCAATAAGTGCTTCACCACATAGCAGCCGAGCCAATTCTTTCAATAATGAGACACATGAAGGTGGGGAAATACCAGACTAAGTTCTAATCTCAGGCCCTGGTGAGGTGGAGGTATTGCCTGGGCTGAAGGCTGCAAAATGCTTCATGGGAGAGCCAGAGGAGAGAGCTTGTGGGGTTGGGGGTAAGGGAAGACACTAAAGGAAGATAAAGAATGCTGCAGAGCAAGGTAGACAGGCAACTCTGCAGCTCAGTTTGCTGAGATCCACCTGACATATTTCAGACTGTCTGCTGATAGAAGGGTCTTCTGGATGAACTTCATTAGTGCCTTTAATTCTCTGGTTGTTCACAGTGGCCTTCCCACCTGGCAGCACCTGGCTGCTGGAGTCTCAGAGTCTGGCCTCATCACAAACATTTTCTGGGGCTGATCCAGCAGCATACTCTGGGGAGGATACTGTGGGGAGAAAAGCAAATGTGGAGTGAGGCCATGAAGGAGGCCCCTGGTGAAGTGGAGGACTAAGCCCAGCAAGGCTAGTGTGACAGTCGTGGCCACTCTAGCGAGTGGAAATAGGGAGCCAGAGAGGCCTGGCTGAGGGAGCCAGGGTGCCAGGTTCAGACTCCTGCCCAGGTGACCACCTCTGTTCTGTTCTCTTCCCCAGGGCACAGAGTTTAACTGTAAGTTCTTTGAAAAGGAAACACTAAGATATATAGTTCTGTTCATCCTACACTTGCTGGTGGAGTTCTCTAATTACAAACAAATTTATTGCAGCTGGCTTCTTTTTCCTGGCCCTTTGCTTGTTTGGGTATACGTGTTACGTTGTTTATGGATAATCTAGCCCCAATGACACCTCTAAACTTGATAATTGGACAATTTATGTATGTTGAGAGGGACAGTACATTCACAGTCTGGGAAAAACAATAAGGAGTTAACTATAGTAACAACAATAATAATACTAGTGAACACACTAAGTGCTTATTAAGCCAGGTGATAGAACTGTGACTTGAACCCAGTCCTTTCATCTTGAGAGCCTGTGACCACAACCACCAAAAGACAGATGTCTCCTCTTCACCAAGAGTCTCCCAAGTGAGATGAGCAAGAACACTGAGGTAAGAGCTGGTGGTGACACTGGCTACAGTACTCAATGTCTCTAGTCATCTTTGTTCTCTCTAAATAATAAGAGTAGCAACGAAGTCCACTAAGAGCAAGAAGTTACACATTTACATGTCCTGTTTGTGTTTGGTGCACTTCAATCTCCAGAAGAGCAAGATGCACAGGGTTTTGTACATAAAGAAGTACTGGTGATGACCACTTCCTAGGCCAAATTCCAAGATTATGCTCATGGACCATTTCAAACAACCCCCCAGTTTGAGAAAAGGCAGAATTAGAACCTGTACCTAGAATTTCTAGTTCTATTTCTGGAAAGTTGGGACCTTGGGAAAAACTGCAGTTTTTGCATCATATTTGTCCGAAACTAGGGGACTCAAGAAGTCCATGAGCTCCACTGGGGTTGCTGGGACTGGACAGGCAAGGAGGAAAGAGGAGTGGGAGAAGGAAGAAGTGGGCCTCTGCTCTCTTCATTCAGAGAGGGGCCCCTTGACTTTTTAACCTGTCTGTGGCTTCATTTGAAGAGAATTCTATGGCCTGAGAAAGCTTGTGATTCACGCCATTCCGGTTCTGTCACTCCTAACATCCAGGCCTACAACTGGGTTTCAGGTGGCCATCATCTAGAGTGACGGTGTGACTAGAGAACAGTGCTTTAGTTCTTTCCAAAGAAAACTCACCAGCGGGGCCCTCTGAGTGAACTCCTATGCTAAGAGACAGCCCTTCCCACTCCTGGAAAAACAACTGAAGACAACATTGATAATAAAAATGAACAAAACATGTCATGTTTGCAGGTATCTAGCACTAGTCTTAAAGGGTGTGCTGCCTAATCTATGCTGGTGGTAAAAACCAAGAACCTGCAGTCCTTTATCTTTAAAATAGAGATGACTTTTCTGCAGAGGAAAATTGTTTTCTTTCTTGTGATACCACATTCACTCCCATTCCATGTATGTATGGATATATGCATGCACTTGCATACACATGTGTAATATAGGTACACGTACATGTGTATATGTTTATGCATAAATTAATTCTTGCAATAATTTGTGCACCCTCAACAAACTTCACTACCACTGAAGAGCAGCTCTCTTGTTCTTTCTCTGTTACCAATACCCAACCCATTATCAAAGTAAGCAAGCTGGAACAACCATTAGGCATAGTGTAGTGAAATTTTGAATCATTTTAAGAGTTAGCGACCTGAATTCCAGGCTCAGCTTGGATTAGTTATGTTTATTCATTACCTCTGAAGCATAAGGAATTGTGTGGAATACCAGATTTATATGATGCAGTCTCAACCCTCTGGAAATACCCAGCTAGAACAGGGAATAAAATATCCAAAGCACGTGGCCGGAGGTAAGGGTGACAGTTGTGGGAGTGGTTCAAGCAGCTACAGCAGCACCCAGGGGTGGTAAAAAGGGTGTGCGAGGAGGGCTAAGGTAGAGGTGGAGAAGGCTTTAAGGAGGTTCTGGCATTTGAAATGGGTCTGGAAGATGGCTCCGGACACCTATGTATATGTGTCCTCCTTTGGCAAAGTAAAGGGATTGAATTGTAATGAAGAGGAAGACCATTCTGGGGAGGCAACAAAGAGAGAGGTAGGGAGCCCTGTACCTCCCCCACCCCAGCCCCAGACTCTTCTCACTTGCTAAGAACAGTGAAGATTGGCTTGGTGACTTCCCAAGGCCCCCAGTCCCAGGAGTGTTTAGGTAGCTTCCATTCCAGACAGCTTCTGAGTAGCAAGGCCCCCTCCCATCTGGGCGACCTGGCAAACACCCAGTGTGCTACTTTTGTCTTCCTCCATGCCATTTGGGAATAAACCTCAGAGTTTCTCCATCTTCCACTTCTAAGCATGGCCTCATTGATATTCTGCAAACTTTCCTGGCCCTCTTTGCTTTTAATTCTATGAGAAGACATTTCAATGAGTCTGAGCTGGGACAATTTAGAGCTGAGACTCCCATCTCTATTCACAGCCGGGGTACGTTCTCACAAGATTTGAGTCAGTAGGCTAAGCTTTTCAGATCCCCCCGTGGCATTGTCTCCAAGTTTCTCGGGCCCAGGCTGCCAAGTTCACGTGAGGTGCTGATCTCCCTCCTTTCACAGACCTACTTATTAGCAGCTTTCTTTCTTTTTCTTTTCTTTTTTTTCTCCTTCCAGGCCCATAGATACAATTATTAGAAATTCCTGGTTTTGTGCCATATTGAAAGAAGGACTGAATGGGTATGCTAAGGACCCGAAAGTGAGCCACTCTCCCTAACTCCAGCTCATGCGGTTAATTAGATTTGGATGGTTTCAGGGGAGCAGCTGCAGTTTTCAGCAAATGGAAGCGATAAAAAGGGGCTATTCAAGGTATTTTGGAGGGGCCGTATAAAACAATATAGCTGTGAAATGGGGTCTGGAAAACACAATGCTTCTGATTGGTGGGGATGTTGTAAGGGAGAGTGGGCAGGCGAGGGAGACCAGGAACGGGTGTGAGCAGGCAGGAAAGTGCCAGCCCACAGCAGATTCCATTCACAGGATGCTGTCTGGCCTGTGCCGCTCAGGGGGCTCTGGGCCTCACAGCGGCTCTGGGCCTCGCTTATGGAGCTGCCCCAGCACATGCCTTAGGAAGAAAATTGGGGAAGATGGGAGTTAGAGGTCTGTCTTGGAATTCAACCCACTCTCCTTTGGCCAAAACTATCAAAAAAGTTTTCCAGAAAAAGTTTCTGAATGTGGGCTTTGAAGGCAGGCAGAGAGGAGCTGTTCAACCAGCTGATCAACTAACTTCCAAGAGACCCAGGCTCCCCCTGCTTCAGACAAAATATGGCCCTAACTGGAAGTAACTGATGCTCAAAATTCTCTGATATCCCTGGTTCTTTCAGTGTGATATTTTAAGCTTGTTAAGTATGCAAAGACTCCAAGGAGAATGAGTCTCCACAGATACTGTGTAACAATGTGATTCTGGGCAAGTCACTGCCTGTTTGTAATTCATAATGGATTTTTCATTTTGAAGCCCAGGGAATTGGTCTGATGCTCTCCAAGAACCCCATTCACTCTCACATACTGTTATTCACACTTGATAATGAAGAGCATTTATGAGAAGGTTTAGGGGGTTGCAGAAGGGCCCTGAAACCTGCAGGGTAGGGGCAGAGGAAACATGACTAGGTATCATTTCACAGGTGATGCAAGGCAACTGGTAGCCACGTCTGCTCCCAGTGGTTAGTAGTCTAGAGCCTTTCTGGGGACACTGAACTAGGGGCACACCTAAGGAGAAGACGGATGTAATGGCATTTTATTCCATGGGGTAGTGATTAGGAAACTTTGTTGTAACTTAGTGGAGTAGTCTTCTAACTATAGGAAATTTTTCTTTAAACAAATTCCCACCTAGAATGGACCGAGGGTTATGGACCTGGGAGAAGATCAGCCAGAGTTAAGGGAGAGTGGGCTGCAAGAGACTTTGTTGACTTGCTTTGCTTCTCACTACTGAAAAGATCCCCCGGGGTCTAGGCACAGCACTGGTGGGAGGGTGGGTGAGTTGGGGTAGGGGCTTGTTGCTTCAGAGCCTCAGCAAAGTAGCTTCTGCCCAACCCAGACATTTGAACCTATCCCATCTGTTTTTATATTAGGGTTCTATGAGATCCTTTCAATAACATTGTACAGGTGCCTCTTTCCTTCATTCCTGATTCAGATAGAGTCAAGGTGTGATACACTGGCGGTATAGATGGGAGCTGTGTGGGATGAAAATGTGGTTATTAATATCAGTGTGTCCACAGGCTGTCAGGCTCTGGACAAAGTCATGGTTTCAAGTGAGAGCTGGTGCATTCCTTTAGCTAAAGACCACATTCTTATTGTCTGTCTGTGTGGCCTATTTTAGCAACTGTATCCTGTGGCTACTGGTGTGTGTATGTGTATGAGACACACAGTCCCTTCTGTTAAGGGACTTATACTCTAATAAGGATAAAATCCACATGTAGAATGACTAATCTGGGGTAGCTTCATCAGTGCTGCATCAGAAGGACACAAAATGCCACCAGAGGAAGGAGACAGGACTTCCATGTGGGCGATCTGACAGGAGAGACACAATGTGCTACAGTTTCAGGGACATGAACAAGCAGGGATGTGCGTGGGTGCTTGTTGTCCATTTGATTTTGTTTTGACTTTGCAAAGGCCTAAATATTGGAAAAGAGGGAGTGAATAGAGAAATGAAGTGAAGAAATTAGCGATGGCACAGAGAGAGAGAAAGGGGTGTGGGGTGGGGAGAGGGTGTCTGTTTTAAACAAGTTTTCAATGTGTGACACTAGAACACCTCCCTTTTCTGTTCAGAACCCTAATATTTTTAGATACTGTCTTCTCCGAGTTCTTGTCTTTTCAATTGTCTGTGTGCCCATTCTCTCTCTGGCATATTTTTACATTGTTGGCTTCTAAAAGACAAGAATGGTGGGCACGTATTTTAATAAATCCCTTCCTTGGGAACCCAACCACCAGCTGGAGAGCCTCCAGGCAAACAGAACCCATAACGAGTGCCCATTTCTACGTTAGCCGGACAGGGTACATACATGACATAGGCCCCATCCTCAGAAATGGACTCTTTGTAGACACAAAACACACCTGCCAAAAGCTTTTAGAAAACAGTGAATTCCTAAACTCTAGGGTATTATTTATGAACATAACTGGGTTGATGACTTAAATGGCTAGAGGTGATTTTAAGGGGCCAAGTGAGAGAAGCTACTAGATTCTACAGAAGGTTTAAGAATAAGAAGAGATAAGAATTAAATTAGTAGTTATTCAGTGCCTATGTTTTATTCCTGGATACTGTGGGGGTCATGAAGAAATAGATGGCCCTCGAGTCCCTTTCTGTTCTTCAAGGGGGGCTGTATAAGAAGCCATCATTGACAAAGTGAAGGGTGCAACAGATCCAACACTGGCTTCCCTGGTTCCAACAATGACAGGGTAGAAAAGGGAGAGATCTATGTGGGACTGGCATGGCCCTCAGGGGAGGAAGTGCACTTTAATGAGGAAGGAAAATGTGGAGAAATGAAAACTCAAGTAGAAGAGATTTAATTGGGAAGGGAGAGGGTTGGAGAGTAGGTTGGGAAAGAGTTCAGAAGCAGGATCAGTATGTCTGGGTTAAAATGAAGACATCTCCTTATATGAATGGAGGGTCTAGACTGACAAAGAACAGGCAAAGAATGTGGATTTTGAGTAGGGACTGCATGTGAGTTCAGAAAGAGGAAGCCGTGAATTCCAAGCTAAGAGACGTGAACTTTATCTTGTAGGTGAGGGGAGCTCTTTCACAGACCAGAGAGCTGAGCCCATATCATTTCATCAGTTGGAGAGAAGCCCTCACCGGTGGTCGGGCCGCAGAACCCTGTGCCAGGACGCTCTGCTGCATTTGGCGGCACAAGCATAAGGAGCTGGAAGCAGCTCACCATAATTGGCTCTCTCTAGGCTGCTGCCTTGTTGCGAGGAGAGGAGATGCTCCCTCCTCTGCACACAGTGATTGCTGGCCCAAAATAGCCCTGCACCTGCTCTGAGATGCCTGCGAGATAATTTCAGCTTCCAAGGAAACTGCCCTGATTGGTGCTGATTTTTCATGACCTCCCTTCAGGCGAACACCTGGAGATAAGCACCTGATCACAGAGGTGTACCCTGGAGAGCCATGGGCATGAAGGTATGCAGCCCAGGCCACTCCTTATCGCCTCCAGGGAAGGGAGGCCCAGACTCTGGGGCCTCCCTCCTCACAGGTACCTTCACCAAAGAGTTAGACATTAACTGGCTCATGCAGAGGAGCGGGGGGGAAAAAGGAGAAGTAGGAGGCAGAGCCCTGGCCCTTGGAACAAAGTCTCAAAGTGATGACTCGCTTCCTCTTTCTGATCCCCAATCTATTCCGATCTACCCATCTTCCACCTGTCTCCCCAGTAGCCTTCTAGCTCAGTTCAAATCTTGCATAGAGAAAAGTTTTCCTTTTTATTATGCCTGGGATCCTGGTCTACTTACCTATCCCAAAACTCCCCTACCAGCTCAAATATCAATTTATCCATAGATTTAACTGTGGCTGCTGTGTGCAGGAAGAATCAGAGGACTTGAGAGTAAGATAAACACTTGGCTGGGTAGATCAGTGAATGTGTATCCTATTTATGGCACATCCTCACTCCCTGCTGTATATAAGACAATGTAAAAAGTGACTTCACGCACATCTCATCTGAGATGCTCTAAAACTATAGGTAGAAGGCATAGGTATCCTTGTGCCCATTTTTCAGATGTTTATTAACTTGCCCAAAGATATCCAATGATCCCTATTTGAAGTCTGTGTGGACCTGCCCTTCAAAGCATCTATCTTTCTCTCTGTATTGTGCCATCTAGGTCACACACCATCCATTTAATTATGGGGAAAGAAAGGTTGCTTGAACTGACTCAGGATTTATGACACAATATTTTATCATGTTCCTCTGGTGGGTCATTGGGCTCTGAGCATCCTTAGCAATATTCCTGCTTCACAGAGTTTCATCGGAACCCAAGCAGGCCCTGCTTCCAGAGGAGCAGCCCATAGCGTAGCCTGGAGATGCAGTGAGGCCTGGCCAGGGAGGAAAAAGCTGATTTCCACTGCTGCTGATTTTGAAGCATGCTGTTCATTGCAACTCTGTTCAGGAAAGTTTTGGAGAATTTAACATACAATCCTCATTTTGGCCCTTCATGGGAGACAAAGGGTAGATAATTTTTCTAGTTCTTTCTCCATCCTCTATCCCCTCCTTTCCTTTCCTCTCTCTCAGGGTGTTTATTTTGCATTTTTTTCTTAAATTGATGATATGCACAGTCAACTACCTTGACTGGGAAATTAATTACATGGCCTTGGCCTGCTCATCTATGTTGAGTCACAGATTTTTCCATGTCTCCACGGTGACTTTTAGTTTTTTGGCATATCTGAGAGCTGGGGGCTTTCCAGAGGTCTGAGAATAGTAGGGTCCAGGCCTGGGTCCAAGCCTCTCCCCAAGGTATGAAAATCCTGTTGGCTCACCAGACCAGTCTCTTCCTTGCACACCTGAGTACGTGGGCATTGGGAGTGCCAGCCTCTTCTGGGCAACTGGGGCTTCTGCTCACTCCTCTGATTATAGCAACAAAGGAGGCCTCAGTGGAGGTAAGGAGAACACAGACCTGCACACTCTTATTTCCCATTTTCTTCTAATTCCACCATATTCCTCTCTCCCCCAACTCTGTTTTTATTACTCTGTCCTGATAGTAGCCGAAAACATTTGTGTGACCTAAGCCTACTTACTCAGGAGAGGAGATGTAAAATGACAGAGAAAACCTGGTCATTTTAGCTTTGATGCTGCTCCACTGCTCCTCTGGATGCTCCTTCCTTATTGTAGCTTTGTGTCTCCTCATGCCTACAAGCCCCACCTCTCCGTAGTCCTGAACTGAAATACCAATCTTTCCAAGTAAGTAAATAAACATAATCCACAGACCACTTCCCACTTGTCTAGCTATTGGCGTTCCTGAAGTGTCCAGCTAACTGCCAGACCCCAGGAACCCAGGTGCTTGATCTGCAGGTGGCTTCTTGCATCTGGCATAGACCTCCGATTTTGAAACCGGGGTCCATTATTCCAATCACTTGGTGAACTTTTAAAAACATTTGTCCCAGATGCCATCCACAGATTCTGATTCAGTATGTCTGTATGTTGGGGTTAATTCTAGTAATAGCCAGTGAGGTTTAAAGACCACTGATGCAGACCACTACTTATTCTATCATTTTTAATCCATATCTTGATCTCTTGTGTCCAGACTTTGGCCTAAATTTTATTTCCTACAGCAATGACCTTGAGGATAGCCAGCTTTTTGGTCTCATATTTGACCTTTTTCAACATAGTTCTCGATTCCAACCCACATCTCATTAGTCCGATTTGTCACTATCTCTGCTGATGTGACAAGTTTCCTCTGAAGACACCTATAAGTGGGATACCATTGTACTCTATAAAAAAAAAACAACTCTGTAAGTAGAGTAAATGTCTATTGAATAGACCTGACCATCTCCCTGTCAAAGAAATCATAGGTATTAGCAGCAATCCCAGACCACTCTCGTCTCCTACCCCAGCTATGTCTCAGTCTCTATCTGGTCTGCTCTTTGCCTCTGTCTCTGTCTCTGGCTCTGGCTCTAGCTCCTGTAGTCAGCTTCTCCCTATGATCTTACTTTGGATTTATCCTTCTAGATCTCCTTGATTGTTGCTTCCTTGGGTGGTTAGCTTGCCCTAAATCTTACTGCAGCTCTAACTGACAAGCTAACTGGTTAGTCCATTCAGGGACCTGAGATGAAGTGGGAACATTCACACAATGATGCTTAGAAATTTTGTATGCATTTCATTTGCCTAAAGCCAGGGCAATCTTTTTGTAGTCCCTGACTGACTGTCGCTGAGGGTCTATATGTTTCCTATACAAAGATAGCTCCCCTCTCCAAACTTCCCTGGTAGCCGGAAACAGTCACTTATTTCTGTGTAGGATTTGACTCATTATAAGCATCACAAAAGTTGTCCTTCATTGAACATCTACTATGTTCCAGCCTTGGAACAGCAAGAAAGGGAATGAATCAGCTTCTTTTTATAAATAAGGACATCTGGGTCAAATATTAGTGTAGAAACCCATGAGCATCTCTCTGCCCCATGACATGGCACTAGGAGGTGAAGGATTCCATGTCTCAAAGGCAGGTCAGTCTCTAGTGTTTCTTCCATGACATTTTATTTCTTCAGTTCCATTGAAACATGATCCATTAAATATCTTCTTACAGAAATAGCAAGGGAGTGATCAGGCACTGACACCTTTAAGTGAATTTTCTTAGTTGATGCTTTCCTAGTACACACAGTTGAGAATCTTTTGAGATTTTATGAGTGGTAAACTAGAGATGATTTTGAGGCTGAGTCACTATGTAGAACAGGAGACCAAGTAGAGCACATGGGAATGAGGACTTGGATGGGTAACATACAACATGAACTTACGAAAACGTCATTTCTTTTCTAATTAATATCACCTCATCTGCCCATTTCCATGGAAATAATCTTTTACCAGGGCACTGACAACCTGCTCAAACTAGAAAATGGAGTGAAAGCAGCTCTGGAGATATCTTTCTGATTCTACTAGGTAGGTTTCAGGGCACCCCTCTGAGATTCAAGGACATGCCTGCATATTTGTCTGCCCCACTAAACTGAAACCTGTCTACAAGTCAAAATTATTCTTTATATGGCTTTTAGTCCTGACCACACAGTAGACATTATACAAGATGGGCTGAAGCAATAAATGGAGAAATGAATCACAGTTACTTTTGCTACCAGCAATACCCAGAAGCCAGCACATCAAGACATGGTCTGTTTCTCAAGGTCCCTTAGAAATCAGCCTGCATGCTTCCAATGTCTAGAAGCTTTGCAGATTGATTCACTGGGGATTCTTCAAGTCTATTGATTAGGTAAATAGAATGCTAACAAGTTGAATGGGTGAGCCAGAGAATATCAATAGCTTAGATAAGCTTGAATCAGCGACTTTTACTGGTCATAGCATAGGTAATTTGTCTTTATATTTATTTAGTATTGATGTTAAAGAGAACAATTATTCATTTACTTTATAACTTACCTCAACCCTACCTCTGCAAAAAAAAAAAAAAAAAAAATTACCTCAAGCACCTTCAATGGTGAAGCAGTTTCGCCTCTTTCTCATAATTGAAGGACACCAATTGAACACAGATGATTCCCATTATGTCTTTCTTAGAAGAATACTCATTCATATTGTTAAAAATCTTTTTAATCTCATACAGAAGAAAACAACTAGCAATCATTTAATATGTTTGTTAAACATAAATCTCTAAGATTTCATAATAAAGCCAGCATAAACAATCATAGATAGACTAATGGAAAAGACTGGATAATTTGGGGGCATATATTTAGTCCTAGAAGTTGGTAAGAAGAAAACCATTAGTCACAGTCTTTATGCATGCCTCCTGCACTCAGACTCTCAAATACATACATCTTCTCAGTACCAAGCCTCAGGATTCCTCCACGACTAATGTATGTTCTTCCTCTAGTCCTGTGGAGGTTTAATACTGTGGCAGAAAGGAAAACCATTCATGGGACCAGGTCACAGAGGATAATTCATGCATGAATAATTAAAAGATGATTGCAATTTTAATCTGTACATTCTGCCTGGGTCTGTAGGAGAATTGTGCTAAAAAAGGTCACATAGATCCCAATCATAAATATTTTCTATAATATAATTGTCCTATAAAATGAACACTAACCTTATTTTCCCAGAGAACTACACAAGATCAGCACTGTAACGTTTGCAGAAATACCAGGTTCCTGTATTTCATCATTACTCTCATTTACCCCCATTCCTTCCCTGTTTCCCTGATCACTAATCATGATCTTGATTTAACAGCATTCTAACTTTGTGGTTGCATACAATTGTTAGTGTTCCTTAGGATTTTCATTCAGTTCTTACATATGTATTTTTTTCTCCTGCTTTTATTTATGTTGCTTTCTCTTCCTGAGGACTGGAGGGGTTAGGAGAGTGGGAGGAGAGAGAACAGGGAGCGGAGAGCACAATGGGCTATGTTGGAAGACTATGGGTGCTTTGGAGCTGGGAAAATTATGGTGACACCTGAGGGGAGAAATCCTATAGTGCGAAATAATAAAGGATGTAAAATAATGATACATCATTAATAAAAAATAAAAAAATTGATGTTTTAGGTCCTCCCTGGTGACACAAGGGTTTAAGTCTCAGCACTGTGAAATTACCTGCAGTCACTACAGCATGAGTTCGATCCCCAGGCAGGGAGCTACCCACATGGCACAGCAGACCTCTCCTGACTTGCCTGCTGCTCCCCTCAGCAGTGTATTTCAGTAAATCTGCCTGTTCTGTTCCCCAATTTATCTCTGGTGAATCCTGTCACACACATCCCCCCCACACACACACCTCTGGCCGATACCCCAGTTCTTGCATACATACATAAATAAATCTTAAAAAAAATAAATGAGGTTTTAAACTAAAAATAAACTAAAAGAACTTGGGGTCCTCCCCTGGTGGCACAGGAGGTTGAGCGCCATGCTGTGAAGCTGTCCGCAGCTTCTTCAGCGCTGGTTTGATCCCAGCCGGCTGGCGAGGGTCCCACATGGTGCAGCAGATCTCTCTTGTCATGCCTGCTGCTCCCCTCAGTAGTGTATTTCCTCAGTCTGCCTGTTCTGTCCCCAGCTCTGTCTCTGGTGAATCCTCTCACCCTCCCATGCATCAGGCCTGTACCCCGATTCTTGTATAAATAAATAAATAAATCTTTAAAAAAAAAAGAAAGAACTTGGGTTTGAATGGGCCACTTTCATGGCCTTATGCAGCAGCAACGCCCTCACCACAGACCTGTCCACGAGTTCCTCTTAGACATCCCCTCCCAGTGTCAGCTGACTATTCAAAGGATTGAGGTTTCCTTATGTTGCCCTAGTGTGGGTCTCACTAATGCTTCCGGGCCCATACTTGCACCCAGTGATGCTCCTCAGATCTATGTTTCATGTGTGTCTTATCTCCTCATATAAACTGACACTGAGACAATTTCCCTGTAGAGGTTTGCCCCCCACTTTTCCACTGGATTTATTATGCACTGGCCCAGACTATACCAGAAGCCCAGAGTGGGTGATATGACCTCAGTCAGAAATTCTGGTTTATGAGATGTTTATGGGAATTACTTACAAGGTTTGAAATGTGCATGAACACTATTTAGTCCTCTTGTATATTTGTGCACATGTAAACAATGTTTAAAGTTTCTCATAACCATTGTACATAGCTTATTAACTCACTTGCAATAGATGACAAGGGATACAAACACCCAAAAGGGAGCCCCAGTTCTCTTACTAACCCCCTAATTCCTCTTGTTCTCTGAGTTTCATCTTTCTTGCTCTAAAACAGATATTGAACCATATCAGACCCAAAGTCACTTCTAGCTCAAACACCCTATTACTGTGATTATGATCATGGTCTCTACTCTTCCTGCTGAAGCTTCAATTGTATGATTAAACCTTAACAGCTCTTGGCCTTGATTGTTTTATCTGCAACAGTAGAATGTAAAACTTAACAAAGTCAAAGTCATTTTCAGGCTCCAAAATGCTATAATTCTATTCTATAACCAACGTAAGAGATGACTAAAACAGCAATGATTTGCCCTAATTTATAAATAAAGAAACTGGAAAGGTTGAGTGGCTTGTCCAGAATCAACCGTCCTATAGGAAGTAAAAAAAAGCAAAGACTGATAGCTCAGGCTCCAGAAGTCTAACTGCATCATCAGTTTCCTTTATATTCGGTCTCCTGTAACCTTTGCATTCAGACGAGTTGTGTGGCAATATTTTCATTTTACATGGGATGGTTTCAGCCCTTTACTTTGATTTCAGCAGCAACTGGCTAGAATCAAATGTAAGAGATGTTGACTTGCATCAGATGCCTATTGGCCTCCTATGTTGGTGATTAACCTGTTGTTGCCTCCAGAGAAAGAGTTGGATTTATGATATTATCCATGCTTGACTGAGGTAACTTAAAATGGATTTTCACTGCTTTCTTCCCAGTTTCTCTATGTTTATTTTGCTTCCCTGTTTTCAAAGGGTTCTTCCTGTTCCTCCAAAAGAACTTTGAAGTATACCAAAAGTGGCATATTGGGCCCACTGACTGTAAAGCTAGCAATCCCCTCTTCTGTATTTTGATAGGCTGGCTACATTCCAACCTCCTCCTGTGGATGGATGGAAATGTATCATTGGGCCTCCTAGGAGGTAGACCCATACACCCATTCCAGAAAATGGCAAAAGCCAAGCAGAAATAGGCAGTAATAGTTTTCACTGGGCATTTCAATTCCGAAACATTGCATAGTGAATAAAGAGAGATTGGGAAGGCTGCCCCAAAATAACCACTCTAGATTCCAGCACTCTGCTCTCCTGGGCATTTTCCAAATACCCTTGAATTATCTAAGGTGCTATTAATGTCTAGATTGTAAAAAATTAAAAAGCAAAAAGTGGAACATAGAAGGAGATTAAAGGAACTGAGTAGGCATAACTTAGCTAAATGAAAATGCCAGGGGACCTAGAACCACCTGTAAGTGTTTTATGGCCTAGGCAATTTGATAAAAGGCACATCTAAATCCATCAATGACAGAAAACTGACTGCTTAAAATAGTACAAGAAATCAGAAATAGTTAAAAAAAGTTATTAACTGTTTATTGAGCATCTATTATGTGTCCAATCCTATGATATGCATTAAAGAAGATTAAAGACAAAAGCAAAGTAAGTTACAGCATTTACAAAGCTTATGTGACAAAACACATAACCTTGAACAGATCCAGGGAGTGGACAATATGCTAAAAGCGTTTAGGGCAGGGAAAGGTCCCTGTGACAGGAGGTGGCCAAACAGGCAGAAAAATGTGTGGGAAACAGATTTAGAGTACTTTCTCCAAAGTAAGTAAATGTCATGAAAAACCAACCTGCATAAAGCCCCGAATCATCATGTGTGTCACTGAGCTGCACTGAACGGTTGCTATTTCTGATTTCTCTGATTCCCAGGAACACCCCTGTGGCTCAGATAGGGTTGATTATAAAACAAACACACTTATAGCTCAAGGTCACAGGGAGAGCATGTTCATCACGGTGAGGAAAATTCCTCAGCAAGAGGCCTCAGTTCAGTCTCCTGGTGGCAGGACCAGCAGAGTTCTGTGTGCTTGATAATTAGGAGGCTCAGTTTAATTCCAAATATCTGGGCCACAATCGATAGTGGGAGCATGAGGGGTGTGTGGCTGGACTGGTTTATGTGACGGGTCACACATTAGGTACCTAATTGATGCGGCTGCTCCGGATGTGGCAATGCCGCTGACGCACACCACTTTTCTATTACTTGGCTTAATGGTTCATCTTTTGATTTCTGCCTCACTCCCAGCACAGTGTTATTTAAATAAGACCCTATTAGGAGATTTATTTATCACAAGGAAAAGATTTATTCAGGGAAAAAAAAATCTACCGAGACACAGCAGTTCCCTTTCCAGAGGTGCCATAATAAAGAAGACAATAGCAATATTTTTACTGTTTAGGTCGATACAATTATAGGATGGGAGAAAGCAAGAAGCAAAAAATATAAATTTCACACTCAGTGACCTAGTAATTTGTCAGTCATTTTCTGCATTAAATCTAATGCATCCTCGGGGACTGAGGCAGAGGAGACCAGCGAAACAGCACTCTTGGCCTGGCCACGTTCTAAATTCCACTTCATCTCTTTTATTCTCCTTCCATCTTGATCTTTCCCTCTACATGTTTAATTGTCATTGTCTTCTCAGTTCCTATGACTTTATGCTGAGAGTTTTCTTTGGCTTTTTATTCTCATATCAATATTGGAAAAAATAATCTCCTTTTTGCCTACCAAGTGATCATTTTGTATCTCTCTCTTGGAAGAAAAGGTCCTAATATGGTGTGCTAGAAAAAACATTGGCAATGATTAACTTAACTTTGCCAACCATGGGAAAAGAGGAAAATCCTATCTTCCCAAGGTTTTCCTTAATTTTCACAGTAACTTTTCTCCGTTACACTTACTCTTCATTCAGCAATTAATCCCCACTATATTTTCAGCCAAGTATTGGGTTTGGGAAGTATATAAAAGAAGCAGAAGGGAAATTGTTTAAATTAATTTCATAAAATCTACCTAGTGCCTATACTGTACTGTCATCAATGTAAAGTATGATGGGAATGCAGAGATGAAACTTGTCTTTGTAGGGAACTAACAGTCATGTGAGTCTGGGTAAAGTGGGCTGGGGCACAGGACAATGAGTTCCTACCCAAGGCAGACCTTGAAAGTTGCTATAGTAAACATCAAAGTATCAAAGGAACATGGAATTGAATAAAATAATTTTAATGGTCTGTAATGGGAGGGACTATGGCTTTATATTGAGTCTTAAAAATTGACTAGATGATAAGTGGGACTGGAGGTAGAGCAAAGAAAAAAGCTAGGCTAAAGATTAGAGAGGACTGAATAATAAGGTGGGATATACCTTTCCATATCAAGACTTATTGTAAAGTTACAGTTATTATGATCACATACTTTTAGCATAAGGACAGAGGGAGAACAGGATAGAGATGGAGAAAAAACTTTTCTTTTCTGGAATCCTGATCTTTGACAAAGGTGACCCTGAAGATTCACAGCGGAGAGATGGATTGTCCTGTACTTGTTTTGGAGACAACTGGCAATCCAAATGGGAAGAAAATAAAGTACATATTGGATCCTTACTTCATACCATGAACACAAATCAATGTCAGATAGACTAAAGATGTAAAGTATGAAAAGAAAAGAAAAAAAGAAAAAAAGAAAATGGCTTCATGAATTATGGGAAGTAGGATTTTTCCAACATTGACAAACTCTTAAATTTCCAATTTACCAAAGATGCCATTAAAAGAAAATTCAGACTCAGAGAATGTATCGACAACTAATAAAACCAGCGAAGGACTTATATTTACAACATATTTTTCTAAACTACTTAAAGTAAATAATATAAAGACAGCTCAACAGAAAAGGAAACAAAATACATGAGTAGACAAACATAAAAGAGGAAATACAAACCACAATAAATGTGTAAATGGAAGTTCAACTTTTATTAGCAGGGAAATGCAGATTAAACTATAGCAAGATACAATTTCTCACCATGATATTGGCAAACATTTTAAAGTCTGATAATTCCAAGTGTTGGCAAGGATACAGATCGATGGGAACCCTCATTTACTGTTAATGAGAGTATAAATTGCTACCACTGGTTTGGAAAGCAGCTTGGCATTATCTAGGAAAGTTGAAGGTGTATATTTCCTGTATTCCTTCCATTATTCTTAAGAGAATTTCTTCTACAATAACATTCACAGTGAGGTCAAACAGGCACATACATGAATTGCTGCATATTATAAAACTGGAAATAACCCAGAGCTCTATCAAAGGAGACTGAGTAAGTAAACTGAAATGGACTTATAATGATCCATTCAAATAATTAAACTAATTGATTCATATGGATCAATCTCATAAGTTAAGTGCAAAAGAGATTGTTGCTAGGATAAGTTTGTCTGAGAACTGGAAACAATGATAGTAAACAAAAGGGAAACAGAACTGCACTTCTGAAGAGAAGCAAAGAACATCATCATATGCATGATGTGATGTGATCCTGGCTTCTCTCATAAACACCTGTCCATGAATGCCTGAGGTGTCCTCCTCCGTGAGCAGAGATTTTTTTTTTTAAATCCTCATCTCTCTGGCACAAATCAGAACTCCTGGAATAGAGTAAACTCTCAATAATTACTTTTCTTAATGAATAAATAGAGGCAAGATTTTCAATTCTACCCTTTTTTGTAGAAAGAAGAGTAGATACAGCACACTCTTTGGAGTCACTCTCATTGTATTTACTTCCTGACCAGTTTTATTTCTAAATCTTTTTGCAGGTTCACAGACTGAAACTGTTTACTCTCCCGATCCTCTTGACAACATTGCTGGCATTGACTCTTCTCCTGCATCCAAAACATCTACATGTTGGGACTCTTCTAGAGTTCACCCTACATATCTCTTCATCAGCATTATCATTTGATCCTTTAATAGTAAACTGGCAATTGTAAACATAGAGTTTTCATAAGTTCCATTAGTTGTTCAGTAAATTATCAAGCCTGAGAGGGTTGTGGAAAGCTCTGAATTTATACTAGCCAAAAGTGCTTGAGGATACCCAAGACTTCTTATTGGCATCTAAGGCAGTGGGGATAGTTTTGTGAAATGGAGGCCTTAAGCTATGGGGACTACACTAACTCTAGTGGCATAAGAATTGAACTGTTGGATAACCAGTTGGTGCTAGAGTTGATGTTGAGTAGATTTTGGAGTGCATATGGGCTAAGTAATATCTCAATGAATTGTTCAGCACTTATTTATTTAGTAAAGAATACATGTAGGATACTCTGTCAAGCACTACAGGACATTGTAAGCGAAGGAGGAGGAAGATGAGGAGTAGTTATAGCAGCAGCAGCAGTAGTAGTAGTAGTAGTAGTAAAAGTAACAAAAAGATAGTAACACATTTTGATTAGAGAATTATGCCAAAGACTTTCATACATATTGGCTCTTCTCATCCCAAGAACAAAATTGCAATAATATTATAGCTTATAAAACTTACTGGGTTAGAAGATTGTAGCTACTTTCATGAACAAACTTTATCATAAAAGTTTTCTTTCTTAGGGAAGGATAGCCATAGGAATCCCACACCCCAACCCGAGGGACTGACTGTAATTTCAGGATGCCTGAGGTCTTATGTAATCAGATATTGCTGTCACACAAAATCTAGTCTTGTCATCATCTCACAAATTGTCACCTCTGGATTCCCCATTCAGTTCATACAGACAATTATTTTAGATTTTCTGTTCTCATGGTACTTGGGTTTTCTAAGACCCTTTGAATACTCAGAGGAATCAGAGGGCCACGATGTGACTAGGTCAGGGACTCAGGAACCCTTTCAAAGGCCTCATAAAAGCTCAAGAGAATCCTTTCAGCAGAAATTAAATCATAGCATTTTATTTTTATCAGATACTTGCTATCATCCCCTCCCCTCTTTGCTGCCATGAAAATTGAGAAACTGGGAATCCAATTACAAAGGCAAGATAAAAAGGAAAGATAGCAAAGCATTTTAATTGGATGGAGGAGACACTGAATCGTGTTCTCTTGCTCGGGCTGCAAATGCTTCATGTGTCACAGTAGCAGAATGGGGGTCACTGGTGACAGGAATAGGAAGGTGACACAAGAGAAACAGGAACTACTATGGAGTGTTCCCAATAAGGAGGCCATCATCATAGCACCCAGACCCCCTTAGTGTTATCAATTCCTTTTTTGACCACCTGAACCAACCTACTGACAGGAAGAATGTAATCCAAATAAAAAAGACTCACCTCCTCTGTGGAACTTACTTTAAATGTGCATTATCACAGCAGAGAGAGAGAGAGAGACTGTCATTAAATAAATGAAGGTAGTTATGGGGGTGTGTCATTAACAGTTGGGTCAGGGTTTTGATTATGAGAAAAGCAATAGAATTAAAGACAAACAAAGGTTTTCAACAGCACTGAAAATACCCACTAGGACTAGCTTGGGTAGGAAAGGCCAAATCATTCTACAGTTGAGTTTACTATCCATGCCATCAAGTTTTAGATTCTGTGTCAAATCTTGTGACATTTAGTTACTCCCAGACTTGGCAATTAAGCAGGGTTTCAGAGATCAAGGACAATAGCGCTGGGTTTATGATTCATGTCTCAAAGAAAGATTAATTAAAGGATAATGTAGAGAAAAAAGAAAAGTTATTATGTAGTGGTTCCTACTCTAGAACTAGTTCTACATCTAGAATTAGGTCTAGAAGTTCTATATTTGTTCCAAGAACAAAGTGTGAGCATCAGAGAAACTCTAGTCACTGGACTGTATTATCATGGAAAGGTTATTGAAATTAGGATAAATTCTTGATTGGCTTTCCATGTTCCATTCATCAGTAAGTCCTGCCAAGTTTGCTTCATATGAAAGTCTCAACTAATTGCTTCTTTCCATTCTAATAACCAACACTCTGGTACAAACAAATCATCTTTCTCCAGGACATTAACACTACCTTCTCTCTGACTCCCTGCATTCATTCTGATTATTCTAAGAAGTAATGTCTATGTTTTAGCAAAAGTGATCTCAAAATGTAAATTTCATCATGCCGCTATGCTCTCAAATTAAAAGTCAGGAGAGTCCTGAATGGAATGGCCCTTGTCCACTTCTTTGATCAAAACTTTAAAACACATTCTCCCTCACTTTCCACTGCAGCTATGTGAGCTCCCATCTCACTCTACTTTTAGGAGGGGTCTCCCTAATGTGCCTGTTTCTTTGGCTCCCTCCTTATTTTTTTTACCTTGGCTTCAGCTTCAGCTCTCCAGCAAAGTTTTACCTGGGCACTCTAACCTCATAGCACCAGCTGCAACTCTGAATACAGTTCACAGTTGCTTTTTTTTTTTTATTCTAGCTAATACAGTAAATTCTCATTATTTACAGTAGTTCTCTTCTATAAAGTTTCTGAAATACTAAATTAGTGAATACTGAACAATGCTTCTAGGAAAAATACTGGGTTAGGTTCCAACAAGCCTCTGGTCACATTTTTGTCAACCAATCTATAGATAATATTGTTCTATGTTTGTTTCTATTTAGAGATGTCTTATTTAATATATATTGTTGATTTACTGACATGAAGCTCATGGCTAGCAGCATTTAACTCCACCCTGAATGAAACTCATGTAGTACACATATTTTCTCTGGAAGGCATAGCATAGCCTTTTTGTGCTTACATCACTAGACAGCACTTTGGCACTATGACTGGGGGCCATTAAAAACAGCAAATTCACTGAGAAAAAGCACAAAAGTGCAAACAATGTGGCAACAGATAGACTGCAAAAGGACACTTGTTTACAGTATGCGAGTGCTAAAACAAGAAGGCAGCATGTTGCCTTATTCAAGCTCAGCTGGGAAAGTGCATGTCTGGCGACTCCAGTTTTTTGCTGCTCTGTGCAAGTCTGTGAATGACTTCAAAAGCATTTCAACTTATTGATTTTGGGATTACAATACATTTTAGCAAGTAGGCAAATTCACAAATATGGAATCAGCGAATAATGAGGATTGGCTGTATTTTATCCTCCAACTCTACGAGGTTGTTTGGTTGCTTTGTGCTTTTCATTCGACTTAAAGTACCTAACAAAGCCTGAACAGTGGTAGGTGCTCAACTCATTGGTGTTAAGTGAATGAGTAAATGTGAGGGATGATTGAGGCTGGATACTGAAAAAAGCAGCGGTCTTGATCAGTTGTCCATTCATCAAAATCTACAAGCAATTATAAACCAGAGACACTACAGGGGGCGGGGAGAGGAAGGACTAGGGTCAAAATAAGGGGGGTTGCAATTGTATGGGGAATAAAACCAAAATGAAAATGCATACATTGTGCAGAAATGAAAAATGATGTAAGAATTATATAAAATAAAATATTTTAAAAAATAAATAAATGCTTTTTATAATAGTGAAAAAAATAAAATAAAGAAAAGCCCTCTATAGCCAACTTTGGGGCCTCTTTCAGAGAGGGGATTCTGAGTTGGATGATAAGGCGGATGACTCAGAATAGTTATTTGCGTGTTCTCTAGCATAAACATTAAAGGCTGTTATAAAAAGGTCCTACCTGAAAGCAAATCCTTCACTAACTCTGTAGCCACAGCACTGACCACTCCCTTGTGTTGTAGTTATGAGGGTGGGCATTTCACCCAGATCAATGCTCCAATTTTCCCTTGTGACATTCATAAAGGTCAGGGGCAGAGACTAGAATTCAGTTTCTGACTATCACACAGTGCTCTTGTCCCACACCACAGAAGTCTCCTTCAAACAAACATAGTGTTTGTGATTATAACTTGTATTTTATCACTGTACTAATTATTACTGAGGACAGGCATTCCCACTGCAGAAGCTCTACTCCACAAAAGATCAAGAAAGTTTTATTTAATTTTTATCACCAAATTGTGTTAAGACCCAGATTCACATATGTATCTTGGATTATCTGCATCGGTGGTAATTTTCCATCAGCTTTTTCCCAATGAAACTTGACAATTCTAGCTTGAACCTGAGAGCTTCACCTAAGATATTCTACCCTCATAACCAGGATAACCAACTCTCTGATTTTTCAGAAATTTTCATCTCATTTTATCTTCACAAACTCTGGAATGGAAGTAGGGTAAATACTAGTATCTTTGCTTATAGATGGTCATGTTATGTCCCACACAGTTCTCAAGGTTGCTAGGAGGAATGAGATACCATATGGAAAAGACTTGTACCAGCACACAGTAGTTTCTCAAAAATACCTGCTAATTTGAATCTTTGGTGCAGAAAAGTAATTGCCCAAGGTCACATAAGCAAAACAGTGAAGAAAACAGTTTCCTTAGCACTGTGTAATTGCTTCTAGACAAGCCAAATTTTGAGAACCATGATGGTTGCTGATGAACTAGCTGAAATAACTAATCAAAGCATGGTGAGAGGAAGCCTCCTTCCCAGATAGCCCCTGTACCCAAAGAGCAGGGGTGGCTGATGAATGAGTCTTTGTAGAATTGAACTTTCATCATGTCTTCTCTGTGTTTTAATGCAATGACCCTTCTGAGGTTGACCATACGTCTTGGTTTACCTAGGGCAGGATCAGTTTACGTTTGTTGTTTTGGTGTTATTATTAATAGTGGCCCCATTTTACTTTCCAAAGTGCCCCCATTGGACAATAAATTATATGGTCATCATATCCATAGACTGCCCCATCAAACCAGCTCAATCTGGAATCAGACGCATCACCAGTCTGCCAAAATCCTGCCTACACAAACTGTTCTTCTCAACATATATTGCTCAACTGATGGTCCTTCCTCTGTCCACAGTCCATGTCATGTTCTTTTCATCTATTTATATTGATGATAATTTACTTCAAAATGCATTAGCAGAGACAGCATAATGTGTAGGTGTTTGCATATGTGTGATTGTGTTAATTTTAATCTACATCCTACAGGTGATTGATTAACATTTGTACTTCCTTAATCAGGAACACTCTCTAGACAGGGGTGGTTAGTTAGCATTTGAAAGACTCTAATCAGAAACCATAACTCCAGATGAACTTACTGCCAGCCTCCCGTTTTGTTTTGTTTTGTTTTGTTTTTTAATTTCTGGTTATGACCAGTAGCTTTGTTAATTAAAAGAATGAATATTAAAAACCACTTTTTCACTGATAGTTAGAAATGTAGAATTTTTTTGCACCATTTTATAGGTGACTCCTGCACAAATAAGACATAAGTATCTAGTGAGAACAAATTTCTCTTCACTTTGGAAGGCAGCTATGCTAACCACTATGGTACCAATGTTCTCTTCACTTTGGAATGGTGTTCCCAGGATTAGGAATTCAAATGGACCCTGTATCTCTGCTTATCAGAATAGAAGGTTACTGGAATCCTGCCACCAGAACAGCATTGCATCTGTTTCACTATGTATTTTCATACAAGGACAGAAACACAGGACACATGTTACAGCTCAGATTTTGTGATTGTTTTATACTTGCCTGCTAAGTATAAAAGTGTGTTTGGCAGAACTGAGTACTTTGTGGACAAAGGACTACCTGTAAATTATAAACTGAAAGCAAGTTAATAGGGAAACAATCCAATAGCCCTCCCCTACTTCAAATTTTTGCTAGCTCTATCACTACCTACCAAAAAACAACTGAATGATTGGCATATGTCAAAACGTGCCCATTTCCTGCTGTATGGTGTTCTTCTCTGCTGATTGCCATCTCTTCCCATCCTCCATGGCAATCTGCTCTCACCTTTCAAAGTGCCCCTCATAGCCAAAGGGTCTCCTTTTGGCTTCCTGTTCTGAACTCTTACATCACCTAGAGTTGGCTGCACACAGCCTAATAGGTGGTTTTATTTTATTATTCATTTTTATAATTATTTTCATATGCCTACTTTAAAAAAAACTGGACTGCAAACATCCTAGGTGCAGAGATACAATCTCTTCTCCTTGGAGTCCATTTAATTCCTAATCCCAGAGTAAGAAAATACTTTATATGCTTAGTAAATGCTCACTGGTCAGTCAACTTAAGAACCTGAACTAACAGACTTTGACCCTCCAATACATGGACAGTGAGGTAAGATGGAGTCCAGTTGATGAAGACCACTGGATTCTGGACTGTGGATTTCGATTTGGTGGTGGAGGAAAGAGGGAGCCATCACGAAGTTATTGTTACACTTCCATGTGAAATATGGGGCCAAAGGAATAGTCTTGGAACATCTGTTCAGGGCTGGAGGCCAACCTATATCCTCCAGATGTTACTCAGGGATCTATGAATGAACTCTTCCTATTCTATTGGCAAGGAGGTAACAGAGGGAAGGAGGCAAGACCCAGGGGGAAAACTGATGAAATAAAAGAGACATTATAATGCACACCTTCCAAGAGCAGTCGATTTATAGGTTCTGAATATTGCTCTATAAATATCAGCATCTTAGACTCTCAGAGTGAGAAAGGGCCCTTAGAGATCATCTGGCCCAACCTCCTGCCCAATGCAGAATTATTAACTATGGCAGGCTGATGTTAATAGGGGTCCCCTGCTGTTTCCTTTGGAAAGTTCCATTTTTCAAGTGTCTCTCCCTTACCTTTTATATCCGGTTAGGCTACTGCCCAGAGACATTTTCACTGTTCAAATACCTCTTTGTTTCTCTTTTGGATTCACTTCTTTTAAATCTGTTTTCCTTACCAATAAGGCAACACCAAAGCAGGCTATCCAGGTGGTGTATGCTGTATCCCCTTCACTACCCTTCACTTTTCTAATTAATTGCTCCAGTTTCAGAGCTGAAACTGGCAAGCACCAGATCCTTTAGGGTCTCTCTATTCCTGCCAAAAACATCCATGTTAAAAAACCTGTTTTATGACTAGGTTTTCCAAAGTTACACCTCTCTCATTCCAACCAGTTTGGCAAGGAGGAGGCCAAAACACAGATTAAGCCATTTTCTCCTCATTATCGCCCCATTAAGCTTGCAAAGATGCTGTGGAAGCCCAGGTCTTCATCTACCTGTTCTGGCCAGGAAGCCAGGAGAGTTTAGCACCTTCTTCAGAAACGAGCCATTGATCCAATGAGTCAAGGAGAGGATACTCCTCTTCTGGCTGGAAGAGGAAACCCTACCAGTGAAGTGTATAGTAAAACCTTGGGTGCTCAGGACCCTGGGAAATTCTCATGGGAATTCCAGGGATCTTAGGGTAACATTTTTGAGTTTCAAAATTCAAAATAATTCCAGCTACTTTGGAAGAAATTTCTACAGTCTATTCTGCATTTGCATGTCTACTTAAATAGGGAAATCTAACTATAACTTGATTCTTTCTGAATTGCTAGTGGATACCTTTTTTGACAGCAACTCTACAGGCTTAAATGAATGATAGGAGCTGTGCTACACTAGTGGTTACTCCCAGAATGCAAAATATTGTAGTTGTTCATACCAGAATGCAATCATTATTAGGTTGCCTTCTTCTACAGCAATCCATGAATCTATCTTCAATATGATATCTTCAAAAGGACATCTAATTTATAACTACAATATGATGGATCTCAAAATAATTATGTTAAGTGCAAGATGTTAAACAAAGACAAACCAAAAAGAAGTGTCCACAATGTATGATCCCATTTACCTAAAACTCTATAGAATGCAAAGTAATCTATAGTGACTAAACAGGTCAGAGGTTGCCGGGAGTGGTGGGGACACCAGGGAAGATTACAAAGGGAAACAGGATTGCTTTTTGGGAGTGATGGATATGTTCCTGATGTTGATTGTGGTGATAGCAGTTGTGAACTTATCAAACTGTGTAATTTAGGGCCTCCCCGATGGCACAGCAGGTTGAGCACCATGCTGTGAAGCTGTCTGCAGCCTCTGCAGCGTGGGTTTGATTCCCGGCGGGTAAGGGAGAGCAGACCTCTCCTGCCTCACCTGCTGCTCCCCTCAGCAGTGTATTTAGTCAGTCTGCCTGTTCTGCTCCTCACTCTTTCTCTGGTGAATGCTCTCACCCTCCCGTACCTCTGACCTGTACCCCAGTTCTTGTATAAATAAATAAAATCTTTAAAAAAAATTAAATAACCGTCATTTATTTTATACCAATTATACCTTGATAAATCTGTCTGAATGAATAAACTGATTTAAAAATATACATTCATTCACTCAACTTCATGTGGAAGCGCTCATGCAAAGATGGGACGTGAGCGCTCAGCAGGAGAGCAAGGCAGATGGAACAGTTTTTTTTTTTTTTAAAAGAGTTATTTATTCATACATGCAAGAGCTGGGGCACAGGCCAGAGATGCAGGGGGTGAGAGGACTCACCAGAGACAGAGAGGGGAATAGAACAGGCAGACTGACGAAATACACTGCTGAGGGGAGCAGCGGGTGAGGCAGGAGAGGTCTGCTGCGCCATGTGGGTTGCTCCCTGGCCAGCCGGGGATCGAACTCGTGCTGCAGAGGCTGCGGATTGCTTCATAGCGTTGTGCTTAATCCTTTGCACCACCAGGGAGACCCCAGATGGAGCAGATTCTTAGGGCAGAAGCCTCAGCTGGTAGGGTGGAGCAGCACCTGGTCTGTGGTGAGCAGGGTTCACCAAGTGCTAATCCTGCTGCAGGCATGCTCTTAGCCCTGCAGGGATATCAACTCATGTACTCCTTCCATTTACAATTACTCATACTATTGCTCATTTATTTCATCTCATGAGGTGGAAGTGGAAATATTCTCTTTATTTATTTTATAGATAAAAGACTAGAGAGATGAAGACAAGTGAGTTCTCAAAATGGAGGAGGAGTCATCATCTAAAATGAACATCCAAAAGCTGGTTCCAAAGTGCTATGAGATTACATACCAAGATAGACCCACAGAGATAAACTCTTTCATGAGTTATTTTGAGCAAAATGCTTAAAGACTTTATTTCTTATTTTTCAGTAAGTGTAATGGGAATTTAGTCATTGTCCCAATAGTAAAAGGAGTTGTGAGAAGTTTAAGAAGACAAACTATGTGATTACTACATTCCATTCTCTAAATATCCTCTATGCTCCTAATTTTACTGGCTGATGTTTAAAACACCTTTAACACAGGATTAACAAAAATTCTCATTCAGTAGGGAAAGCAAAATGCAATTGCTTTTTTAAGTTCTAATATGCAGACTTTAATTCCTAATATATAGACTTACATTCACAACAAAGGGCGAAGACTGTGGTTCACTTCTATATTACTCTTCTATTGTATCACTGATTACATACAAATCCTGAAGCAAACAATTCAGAATTGGGGCCCCAAGAGATAGAAGCAAGGCAGACTATATGGAATAAGATGCAGAACCTACCAAAAATATCCCCTATACTTTAAATTATAAATTTTGTAAGAAGAAACTGAGACTAATGGTGGAACTTGTTATGTATTTTTGTCGTGTATCACATATTGCTAGATGCAATAAACTATATGTGGTTCTTAATTTAAAATTGGTCTCAATCTGAATAGATATTTTTGTCAAGTTAAAAAAAAACATTTCAAATATTATTATGAATAGGTGTTATTCTGGGTGGGCTAGTATGTGCTCAGTGCCTGGCACCCAATAAACCCTTATTAAATTAATGAATGGAATCAAGTTCTTGTTACCCAGAACAAGCACCATCAGTCAAACATCACTTTCTTTTACTTTTTAATAAAGTACACTGATGGGCTATGGGTCACCTAAGCCCCATTAGACATGGACCAGGAGTTCAAACACCTTCAAACTTCCCTTATACAGTGCAATGCTCCATATGAGGCTTCAACAAAGATTGAAGTAAATTGTAAGTGATTACAATTTACTGACTCCACAATTATTTTCAAGATCAGTGCTGGGACCAAGCCTCCATTATTTGTATGTATATTGTAGAATATAAATTACACTGTCAATACAAAGTAAGTAGCATTAAACTGTGCATTAGATTTTAAGAAAATGTCCTAAAAAACAGACCTTTCAGATAGGCCTCCCTTGCATTATTCCTCATCCCAACTATTTTTTTCCTACAGTAGAGAGTCCTGTACAGTCACTTTTAGAGACATTAAGTCACTGGATCTATTGCAGAATGTAGTCACTACTACAAATAAGGATTTTTTTTCTCCTTCTCTATCTAAATATTTTCATCTTTCAGTTCCAGACCACTCTGCTTGATCCTCTAAGAAAGCAAATAATTTCTTCTGTCAATGGATATGATTCCCTAGAAGATATTGATGCATTTGGGAGTATAATTTGGCCAGGGAAGGAGATAACCTGAAACCACAAACCACCCTAAACACTCTATTATTAAGAAAGAGAAAAAAAAATGAATTGAGTTGGAGAAAAGCCTTGCTAAATGATAAATTTCCAGACCCTGTGTAGCTCAGAAGCTTTCAGCCTATTCACCCCAGCTGCATTTTTATGAATTCTTGGGGAAAGAATTTTGAAATGGAAAATCTACTCCTGAGGATTTGAATGGCTGCATTTGCTCCAGTTACTTCATAACTGGGAAGTGCACCCTGCACATCTCCTCATTCCTGACCCTTTGTGCTGTCCTCCTCATGCAAGATTGCATCATCTAAATTGCTGCCAGTACTTTAAACTGTGGGCTTAGTTTAAGAACCATAATTCCAGGAACTTCTCTACAGACTAAAAGAGCAGTTGTCAATCTAGGTGAAGGCTCTTAACCAACTGCAATTTTTTTCGACCACTTGGCTTTTTTATTCTCCTAAAGTTTTGGCTACATATTTGTCTTACTTTTTCCCTTTCAATCTTAGCGGACCCTTGGAGAAGTTTCTACAGAATCCATCCAAGTCCTCAGTGGACACAGTCTATATTTGCAATATGAAATTCACTGCCAAGGAGAATCCTAGCAGAATGAAAACAAAGTAAATATGCCAAATTTGTTAATTGGAATGTTTTGGCTGCCTTTAACTTCAGAGGTATTTTAGAAGCTAGATTTCAAAGGGGAAAGGATCCCACAAAAAGCCAAGTCCCTCAGACCCACATAGTTGCCACCCCTGGGTAAATATACATCTGTATTACTCCTACCTGCTGTCTGCACAAAGGCAGGTCTGAATAGGGCCAGAACTCTGAAGATTAAAGGAGATCACATTTATAGAGAAGGGATATGTCATATGTTTTAAAATGTTCCAGAAAAACAAAGATTTTTGGTTTCGTGGTTTTTTGTGTGTGTGCGTGTGGGGGAATAAATAAAACAAGAATGCCAGATATTGATGAGTATTTGAAGTGAGTGATACTACATAGGAGATAAATACTATTTCACTTTGGGGTATATTTGAAAGATTAAATAATTTTAAATTTTACATAAAAAGTAAATGAAAGAGGGAATTAATTCACCACTGCCCTTAGAAACTGGATAAGTGAGGAACGGGTGACTTTCTCCTGCTTGTTAGAACTTTAATGTCATTTTAAAATGATTTTGTGTATCTTTAAGGGGATGCTGTGGGATAGTTTGCTTAGGATCATACTTCATAAGAACCCCAAATCTGAGAACAAAGGGAGTCTCATGTGTCCATATATTCTAGAGTACTGCCTGCATGTCAATGAAGTTGCTGTGTGGTTATTACAGGTTAAATTATGTCCTCTAAAAATATATATTGAAATCTTAATCCCAGATACATATGAATATGGCTTCATTGGGAAATAAGGTCTTTGCAGATACCAACAAGTTATGAGGCCATACTAGCTTGAATGGACCCTAAATCCAATGATGTGTTCTTGTAAGAAGAGAAGAGATAAAGAGGAGGAAGAAGACCACGTGATGATGGAAGCAGAAACTGGAGTGATGCAACCAGCCATGGAATGTCAAGGACTGCCGACGACTACCACAATCTGGGAGAAAGGCCTGGGGAAGATTCTCCCTCAGAGTTTCCAGAAAGAATCAACTCTGCTGACACCTTGATTTCAGACTTCTATCCCCCAGAACTATGAAGGATAGATAGCTGATGTGTCATAATTTATTATGGAAGTTAAGGAAACTAACAAGTGGTCAAACACTGTCTTCATTACTCCTTTTACCTCCCTCATATACAATGGGGTCTCATGAGAGGAAAGGTTGGGGAGAGTGGGTTTCTACAGAGTTTCAGGGGACTATGCTTCATCCCCTTTAACACTCTAAATTCAATCAGGTCAGGGACCTTCCAGAAAACTTTCAGGGAGCTTTACCTGTAGCTCTTAGATTTTGAAAGATTCAGATTTGTGTCTGATTTTAACCTGAAAATGTCCAACGACTGCAGAGACCTGTGGCACTGAGAAAGAAGTGCAGCCCTATAGGTCAGAGGGAAGTTACACAGGCTCTGTAGAAGTTGTCTAGGCAGGTGCCTTTTTGAAAGGACCCTGACAGGCTGAGAATGGCAGAAGGATGGGGAAGCTAAGAGCAGAAAGATTTGACATGAGCTTTGCGATCAGCAGCTTGAATTAAAAAGGAAATTCAAAGTTGGTCAGAGAGAGGAGGCATCACATTCCCAGACACAATTCAGGGTAGGACTTCAGAGAGGAGAAGGTCAGCAAAGTACCTACAACAGCACACCATAAGAGAAAGAACCAGAAATGTTCACCAGACATAAACAGGGTCCACAAGGTAGAATGAGAGAACTCGTTTCTAAAGGTCATGCTCTTTTCCTCCAATTGTCTTCCTTCATTGCATCCGGTGTCATGGGTGGGGGAGGAGAGAAAGAGATTCTATCAGGAAAAAGGTAATATTGGAGAAAAGATATAAACACATAATGGCCCTCATCTGTGTTATTCCTGCACTTCTGTAGGCTGGAGCTTTACACCCCTTTCAACCTGACCTTCTAACAGCTGAAAGTGAGACTGTTGGTCAATATCTAAAAGTGGCTTGGAAAGGTCTGGATTCTGCGATATCGTTAAAGATGGAGAAAGCCAGTAGCAGGAACAAATTAATCTGACTGCTGCTTACACCTTTCTCAGTCCAGCCATTGCACCTCCTGCCATTCTTGTCCAGTAACCAATTATACTGATAGTCTCTACCATCTCAGATAGCGTGAGCTGCCTAAGGATAACAGCCATGTTACGTTGCCTCTAGTTACTTTATCCAAATAAGCTACCACAGAATTTTGGACACAGAACTATCTGTCAATGATATGGGATTGTTATATATTTTTTGTGTTCCTTGGGTTTCATGACATATTATAATATCTAGGTTATTTTTTGTTTTTTGTGGGACCCTCGCCGGTGGCTAGGGATCGAACTGGCGCTGCAGAGGCTGCGGGCAGCCTCGCAACCCAGCGCTCAACCACTGCACCACCAGGGGAGGCCCTAATATCTATCATTTTTACACTTTTTGAAAATGTATAAAACACCTTCATGTTTGTGGATGTGTGCTGCATGCAATTTTATCTTTGCAACAATTGTATATTCAAGAAGACAGAGATTATCCCACACTTCTTGGTCAATAACCAGATAGTTGGATAGCTTCTAGAGCTAGTAGGTAGCATGAAAGACTCGAGACATGTTCTTTATTTACTATTTTAAACCCCATGCTCTTTATGTATAACAAAAGACCTCCTGAAATGGGAACAATTTGTGGGACCAGGGTCTGAGGGTGAGTGATAAACAATGACTCTAAGTGGGAGGGAAAAGAGACTTTCCTGGCTGCGTCACATCCATAACTGCACATCTGTGTTCAGAACTTGAGAAGGGAGCATGTTTGCTCATTCAGGAAGTCCATATCCATGTTGGATGGGCATCCTGTAATTTCTCAAAAATCCTGCATTACTGCAAGACAAGGGTCATGACAAACATTCCATGTCTATCCCTCCTCAGAGCCTGGCAACCATGCACCATCATCACTCATGCACAGAAATGTTTTCCCAGCCTTCTATTAGAAGACTGTGCAGTGAATTGTAGCTTCAAGTCTAGTGATGAATTTTCCCTCAGCCACCCACACTCTTTTGCCTGTGACCAATTGCACAATTTCAAGTCCAGCTGGCCTGGCTTAGGGGTGTGGTTAGAAGCCAAAAAAAGAGTTTGTCTTGATGCAACCCAAACATGAGGAGTCACAATAGTAGGTTTGGCCTCCCTGGCCCATTGCTGGATCCCAACAAATGAGGTGACTCTGACACCAGTTCTGTTTACTTTCAAGGTCTCAGCTTAAGCTAAAGGCTCATCAGGAAACCTGGATCTGACCCAATTTCAGTCACTAGAATCCAAAGTTATCCAATTTCTTGAACCTCAGTTTCCTCAACTACAGAATGAAATAGTCATTTCATCTTTGCAGAGTTGTTAAGAAATTAAGGGAGGTGTATATATATATACATATATATATATATATACACACACACACACATATATATATATACACACACATATAAACATATATATAAAATATATAAAATATGTATGTATATATATATAAGGGAGGTATATGTACATATATATATATATAAGGGAGGTATATGTACATATATATACACATACTTGTCACTGTATGTAGTACACAGTACAACCTCAATAAATGGTGACCATGATAATAACAAAGATATCAATAATAAATATTTATATTGCAAACCATGAGGACTTGGAATCTGAACTGGCTATCTGCCTAGTTGAGTTTACCCACATTTTCCTCAGCTCCATGCAAATTTAATGAGCTCAAGTGTGTCACATGTGACACTGTACACTTTTTCCCTAATTCAATACCTATTATTGGGTAATACTGTGTATGGCACTACAGGAGTTATGAAACAGAGGAAGATACATAGACTTATAGGAACTTAGAATCTCACAATGGGAACTAGACATATACATATTAAAGTACTGGATGATAATACAGCCTGGTGACATTTAACAAAGTAAAGCCTTCCAGTCCCATTGAACTCTACCCCTCCTTAGAAGTTCTTGAGCTGTCAGACATCAGCACTGACCCCTGTGCCCAAATGTGTTTTAACATACAGTGGGACACAGTTTTCTATTAGAGAGAGTTGTCATTAGCAAATTGATAGTTATCTGAAGACCTGTTAGGAAGGGGGTCACTGCAGAGGCTCAGGTGCTACCAATACACATATATATCCACAAGTTTTCATCCTTAAGGGTCCCCAAGTTCAGTCTCTTTAAAACAAGCTTGCTCACCATCTTGCAAGAAATGTATACTTGTATGGCTGAGTTCTCTGATATAATCAGCTCCATAATATAGAAGAAATGCTACCTTGCCAAAGGAAATAAGACACTGGCAATCAACATGTCTCCTCAGACCTTGTCAAAAAGCCATGACTGTAACAAAATAAACAAATAGATCATCAAAACATTCCTTTTACTTTCCTCTCTCTTGTGTCTTTTTTTTTTTCTTTTCACTTTGAATGCTCCATTAGAGTGTAGAAGATTTCACAGTTTTCCCCAGCTCTGGAAAAATCGTTAGGCCCTTCTGCTGGTCTGCTTCAGAAACATTTGGAACAAATTATCTCTACTTTTGGAATCTGAATAAAGGAATGTGAGCCTCACTTGAGAAATGTGAAATCTAGGGTGGGATTCACAAAATGGTTTAAGGTTTGCTTTTGCACACATACTTTTTTCAAATTTGTTTGGGTTTGGAACATAGTATAAGAAAAACAACGGGACTTGCAATGTGCTTTCCATAATTCCTTTGCTTTTTATAAAACCAGTAGTCCCTCCCCCAGTGCTCCATCATCACCCTCAGTAGCTTCCCATCTTTAGTGTTGAACATGTGCTTCTTAAATAACACAAAACCCGCCGGTTTGAATAAAGCATGGAAAGGGAGATTTTTCAGGGATTTATTCTTAACTCAATCACATGTAAACCTTTCGTTATGCTACAACTTCATGATGTCCAGATACCCCTCCAAGAAGCTAATACCACTCCTGAAGAGGGTTACCAAGACTTCAGGAATCTTAAATGCTGACTTACCTTATCTGAGTCCCAAAGAAGCTATATCAGAGCATAACCTCATTCCAACTCAAGACCTAAACGTGTCTGACAGGGATAATTTTAGTCTTATGCTGCTTTTTCCAGGCTTTGTCAATCTTTTCTGCCCCTGGTCTTAATGTTGATATTTGGCAATAACAAAATAGAGGCTGAGGGATGACACAGACATGTTCATGGGCCACAGCCTTCTTCCAAGACATTCTTTCTAGGATCTCCAGATCATACTCTCTTCCTGAAATTGCAGGCACTTTTGGAATGAGCAGGCACCCACATCCACAGAAGAGCCAAAAATTCACCTTCCCTGCAAATAAGGGAAAATGAGAAGGGTAGAGAACAGAAAGCTCTAGAACCTCTGCTTCAAAAGAAGGGAAAATCTTTATGGAGCAGCTTCTTTTCCCACAAGATTTTTAGTTACTAAGGGAGCTGCATGACCATACCTGCCCAGTTTTCTGGATAGTCAGTGTTCAATATTCTCTTCAGTTTTACCTTAAGTTTGAGATGTCAAAACATAGTATCTGCCAAGTTATGTGCTCATTTTTAGTTCAGAAAAATGTAGGTAATTAACATATTTCTAGAGGGGGAAGCAAATATTGTTTAAAAATGAACAATGATGTAAAAAATAAAAAAAATATAAAACAAAAAAATAAAATTATTTCTAAAGTTTATGAATCCTCAGAGTTTCCCTAAGAATTCACCAATTCTCATTTTTTTTCTCTTATCTAAATAAGAGAAATAAGAGAAATAAGAAATCTAAATAAGAGAAATTTACCCAGCTTAATTGGGTAAATATGAACCTAACCAACTAATAACATGATGAATGGATCGACACAATGTGTTCTCTACATACAGAGGAATATTATTCTGTCCTAAAAAGAAAGGAAATTCTGACACAGGCTATAACATGAATGAACCTTGAAAACATTATGCTAAGTAAACAAAAACAGACACAAAGGGATAAATATCAGAGACTTTCACTCATATGAGGTACCTATAATAGGAAAATTTGTAGCAACAGAAAGTACAATAAAGGTTACCAGGGATTGAGGGAGGTGGTAAGTGGGATTGAGGGATTGTGGTTTAACAAGTACAGAGTTTCAGTTTGGGTTGATGGAAAAAGTTCTGGAAATGGGTAATGGTTATGACTGCATAACACTGTGAAAGTGTTTAATACCACAGAACTGTGCACCTAAAAATGGTTAAAACAGTCCAATTTGTTATTTCTCCTTTACCACAATAAAATGAACTATAAGATCTATTTGGTTTGCAGGCCCTTACTATTAGAAAAAAGAACCCCAAATGCATACTCTTAGGGGGTAAAGAAAGACATTAATTACATTATGACTGCTACCAAGAAGGTAGATTTGTTCATAACAGAAAACTGTGGTGCTTAGGACCTTACTCACATCAGGGTCATTTTCGACATTTTTTTTTTTTTTTTTTAAATTAAGAACAGAACTGGGTAACTCCCACATCCCCCTTTGTCAGGAATTTCCTATTAAGGGAAATCAATCTGTCTGTCGATCTATCTATCTATCTGTCTGTCTATCAATCAATCAATCAATCAGTCATATATGGAGAGAGAATAGAGAAAAGGGAAACAGTCCTTCCTTGCCAAGAGCTATGGGGAAACCACTTCTCTGTCTCCAGCCTTGTCCCCTAAGTAAGATCCTCTACTAAAATATAAACTGGAAAATATGGTTTAGGTATTAGTTCTGATTGAGGTTTCCTGCCTCTGAACAGGAATTGAGGGTAGGAAAAATTTGTAGAGCCTCCCTAGGTACATACATACCTGCAACAGAGGAGCTGTGTCTGGAAGCTTAAAGGCCTGTCTTTATTTATTAGCAGTTGGGCTCAGGAAGTACCAGAACTAGCATGCTACCCCTTCACACAGTAACCCTGCTCACCAGTGAAAGGAGACCTAATGAAGGGTCTTGGCCCTGAGCAATCCAATGAATCACTCTTGCCCAGAAGTGTGGGAGCAGGTGAGATTACTAGAAAAGGATTTGACATAGGGGCAGAGAAGTAGAGAGAGAAATACATTTGCTTCTTTTCCCAAAGATAACTGAAATAAAATTCTCAGTGATAGTCACACAGAGTTTACCAGATAATCTAGTTAAGGATTTGAACCTGGGAAACAGACAGATTTTACTCTGTGAGAACTGTTCGGACAATCAGGTTTGGATTCAGTTTCTTTACCATCTCACAGAATACAATAGGTGTAGAGAAAGAGAAGAAACAACGAGTCATTTATAGTAAATATGTAATTATTCTTGATGGAGCGTTTTGGGGTTTTGTTTCTAGGTTGAGATCTTTCAATTTCCTAAGTTATCTTGAGCTAAAGAAATGTCAATGCTATCTATGTGCAGAAGAGGGAAAATGTTGGGGTTTAATCATTTCCCTAACTTTTAAAGCCTGCACTCTAGAAACACAAAGGCTAGATACACATTGTTAAAATTATCTTTAGCTAGATCCTTGGTCATTAGTGAAGGGTGAAAGGTTGGTTCATCGATAGGCATCTGATTCTTATGTAGCTGCTTCACAAAACAGGATAAAATTGCTCTGACTTTAGGTCTACTCAGATGTCTTTACTCTCTTGGCTGTCAAGCCAGGGTGGGAGGTCCTGGAATGTTTGCAGCAACTTAACTCTCTTGTCATGTACAGTTCTTTCTTTTCTTCTTCAGAACTTTACCAATATACTAAGGTTAGTGAGGATATGATACCAGAGTGTAATGGGATGCTCCTATGGTTAGGGGAAGGCACAGAGAATCAAAATTTAGTGCTACTGAGAGAATGAAGGTGATTATTACTCCTGAGGATTGGAATCAAATCATGTGGCTGAGAAGCAAACCCTGTGAGGAACACACATTCCAGTAAAAATGTTTCTGGTAAAAAATTGAGGTTCTTGGAACTTTACTCACATCAGGTATGTGTTGGGAAAGTATTTATCATTTTCCTTTCTTGCTAGCAAGAAGCAAAAAATGGCCTAAAGCAAATAGCACCATCATTTTTTTAATATGCATATTTTTACATCTTTTTTTTAAAAAGATTTATTTATTTTTATACAAGAGCTGGGGTACAGGCCAGAGGTGCGGGAGGGTAGAGGTTTCACCAGAGACAGAGCGGGGAGCAGAAAGGCAGACTGATGAAATACACTGCTGAGGGGAGCAGCAGGTGAGACAGAAGAGGTCTGCCGTGCCATGTGGGAATCTCCCTGGCCGGCCAGAAATCGAACCTGCGCTGCAGAGGCTGTGGACAGCTTCACAGCGCTGCGCTCAACCCACTGCGCCACTGGGGAGTCCCTACATTGTTGTTTATTTTTGAACAATGTTTGATTTCTCCTCTCAGGTTATTTGCCCATGAAATTACTACCACCAAGACACCTGTGAACCATCACCATAGACTCTTGATTAGCAACGTCATGACAATCTCTTCAATTTGGAAACATGGTAGGATAGTATGCAAGAAAGACTACCCAAGTATGTGTCAGGAGGCCTGAGTTCAAAAGCAGGCTTTCATTACATATGAGTGGGGTTGATCATGTCACTGATTTAATTGTCTAGCAAAGATGGATTTCTCAGTGAACAAACAAGAGACAGGTCAAGGGTATTGGTATAAGACAGGGTGTACTTCAGAGTGTTTTCTAATAGGTATTTATCTTTTATTGTCTGGGATCTCAACCCTGCCGAGTGAGGTTGTGGTACGTGTGTGAGGTGTGGCAAAAAGTTGGGGAGTTGGGATGGTGGCACAGGCACATAGGTTTTGAAAATAATTTTCTGGATAATATATATCCTTGGTTAGTTAGCATCCATTGGTAAAAATTATAGTGATCAAACATCATTTTCAGCTCAAATATCCCTAAGATTCTATTTTTAAAAAATGGTTTAATACCCATTAGGACCATTAAACACAGCCATTACAAGTATCAGATGAGAAAATAATGCACATAGATGTACCAGAATACAGTGATATACAAATGTAAGCAATTATTATATGCCCCATAATTCTGTGCATTGTCCAAGTGGCTCATTAAATATTAACCCAAGCCTCTTAGATTAGAAATTTACAATGATATGTTCAGGGAATAGGATCTATACTTGCCAATTTGGGGTTTTGAGTTTCTCCTAGGGAGAGCACTTACAAATGTGCTAACAACCGTGTATGAATACATGCAAGTCAAAAGAGACAGTCCTAGATATGTACCCATTTCCTAGTTTAGTGAGCCAAGAAAAGCCTGCATCTATCTAAAATCCACCCATTTTTTCCCAGCCCAGAAGTTGTGCATCCTGAAAGTTTCTGATCTCATTGAAGAGGTATATCACTTTATTTTCACCACCCTATCCCCAGAAACTGACCCCCTTCCCTGAGCTTTGGCTCCTAGAATGACTCAAAGTAGAATTGGTTAGTATACTACAAAGGAGGGAAGTCTTTGCCTAGAAACCTTCATTTTCATTGAGCTAATGAAAGTGCTGTCACCTAAATTTTCATTGTTTTAAAAGCAAGTGGAGGTTGACAGTTTCCTTTCAAGCTTGAATGATGAAGAGAAAACATTCTACAGCCTCATCTGGCGGGCTTGCTGTGAGGTAATGAGCCCTATGCAGCACCCATCTTTGCTAGACTGGGATGACCTTCTGTCTGGTAATCATCAGAGAAGAGTGAAAATCACACCACAGTCTCCCTTCCCCCACCCGTCAGCAATTCCCCCAGGACATGCTGAATGTGCCAAACAGTTCAGTAAATAGATCTGGAGTTACCATGTTGGAACATATTCCAAGGTATTGCAACAGAGAACATCTCAATCTAAAGGTCATTCATTACTTTGCAAAGACTCTGTGTGAAAGTTTGGAGAGTGGCTGGAAGGGGAATGCCATGGAGGTGAGGGTCAGGCAATAAAGTATTTGTAACTTTAAAAACAAATTTCACAAGCTTCCATGACTAATTGCATTCTATTCTCACTCCAGATAGGAAATTTCATTTGCTGCCACTCTTCGTTCTAAGACTTGCTGGGATTTCTTGGGATAAAAGCATGGAGATAAGTCGGTGGGGGGGATGGAGGGGTGGGAGAGGAGGAGCCACTTCCTGCAAAAGCTGGGAAGGTATAATGTGACTGGGTGAGGGCAGGATGAAGTCTAAAAGGCTCCAACTTTCCTGACTTCTTCTTTCCTTTTTTGGATGTTGGCTATTGATTTCAACTTTCTGTCTTTTTGTATTCTTTGCTTATAGAGTCTTTGGGGGAAGAATAAAGAAGTACTTCAAGATGTTTTTAATCTTGATTAAAATAATTTAATCTTGATTAAAATAATTTTGGGCAGTGGCTTGGGTACAGGGAAGAGTATAAAGGTTGAAAAAACATGGATCAAAATTGGCTTTGCAAGTAGTGGGCATCAGTGGCTCCCTCCATGTATGGTTTGAAAAATGCCTGGAAAATGGCCATCCACTGTTTTCATTATGACATCACTACTAAGGATCCCTTAAAAAGTACTTCACTTTGATTTGATGGATACTTGTTGAGCATCTATCATGTTCCTAGTGATGTATGATATCCAGAGGTCAAGACCTACTTCCAAGGAGCTTCCTTCCATTTAAGTCATGGGCATATACCCCACTGCCTCCAATAAGCACAGTGCTTTTTTGTGCTCTTAAATTGTAATGTCTCCTTCACATTTTCTCTTTTGCCCTCCTCCCAATGCTATTAAGCTTACAGTCTCCAGAGCAGGCATTTTACACAGAGTGCTAAGTGTAGATAAACAGACATCCCTGAGAACAACAATGAAAAGAAAAGAAAAATCCACTACTTCCCAATGTCTATTTATTAGTGTAAAATTTCAAGAAACTTCAATTTGTTCTGGTGGTGGGAGGTGGGGTAAGGGGTGATCAGACCACATACTAATGTTTTGAACTTGTCTTGGCAAACTAGTCCATTGAAACGAGAGCCTTAATTTATTTAGGTGAGAATGTATAATTCTGAAGGAAAGCATTCCGAAGGAAGGACCTGGATCCTGTGGGGCACCTTCAGTCCCAGAACACATTGACTCACTAACATTAGGTTGGATCTCTTCTTGCTATAGACTGAATTCTCTTCAAAATTCATTACTGAAACTTAATGCACAATGTCATGGTGTTACAGGGCCCCAGCTGAGGCCCTATCTGCTCAATGGTGGAGCATGCCAGCTTGGTTGGTGCCACGCCATGGCCAAACCCTACCTCTGGCCCAGTATGAGCAGCCTGCTGACCAGTGCTCCAGTTCCAACAGTGGAGGAAAACCCTAGGCCCCGTGGCTCCTGATCTGGGCTTTAGGGAGAAGCATTGTGCCCTGTTTGAACACCTCCAGCTCTGGTGTGGCTCTCTATAGCCCATCAACCCACAAGCCTGTGCTGACCTTAGTGCAGGTCTGTCAAGACAAGCACTATGGCTTCCCCTTTTGTATCTCGAGCCAGGACTTTAAATGGACCAATAAGGTTTGATCTCAATGGACAAATCAGGTTCAAGCTCTCCAGCTGTCAATCAGGAGCTTGAGCTAATTATGTGGATTGAAAATGGGAACAAGCTGACTGGTACTAACTGGATCAATCAGACACTGAGGACTGAAAATGCACCAATCAGGCTTATAGGGTGGGGACCCTTGAAGAGAAAATAAAGCAGGGAAGGAGCCAGCTTAAGTGAGTCAGTAGGAAGTCTCTGAAGAGGAGAGAAGCAGAGAACAGCAAGCCTCTGAAGAAAGAAGCAACATTCAGCCTACAATCTCCATGGGATTTAGTAGACCTCTGCAGACCCCTGTAGACTTACAGACCTCCAGATCTCTTTAGACCTTTGCAGAGACTTGGCTACCACATCTGTCTCTTGGCTCTCTGACATCACCTATAAGGAGCACCATTGGTCTTGGCCTGGTCTCTCAAAGAGCTTTGGGCTATTGGGTTATACCAAAAGATCACAAAGTGCTGTAGCACCGGTGTCTCTTGGCACTGCCTCCTGGTGACCAGAGCTGACCAGCATTATTGATCAGCACTCTGTTCAGTCACCTTTGAGAGCTGTCCTCCATCTTTGGCTCTCCAGCGCTGCCTTGTGGTGGTGTTGAGTCCATTGTGGTTCTGAACAGCATCTGGTGTTCACCAGCCAGACCTTCATACTATGAGCTAATGTAGTGCCACCTCAGCAACCCCGCCTGTGTGCCCCTCCAGCTACCACTGTGAGTTGGACCCCGGTACACTGCTGACCTCTGTACCACCATCTCCAGAACCTCACTGATGGGACAGCATGATCTGGCAAGTGTAGCCTTGGTTTGGGTCTATGGAAAACTGTGGACACCATCAGGTTTGAGACAGCCAGTCACTTGTGGCCTTAGAAACTTTTTCCTTTTCCCAAGCTCCTGTTTGTTATATAAACCCCGTTATTGTTGGACTGAGCCCGAGTTGTGTCTTGCAATTGAGCACGAGCGAGAACCCATAGGCTGTGACCTGTTCCCCACCTTGGCACTGTCCCTTGGCACTGCTTTAAGTACTGTTTCAGTACTGTTTTAAAGTTATTTGGAGGTGAGGAGTCTTTAGGGAATGATTTGTATTCTTACGAAGCAAATTCAGATAGCTCCCTCAATCCTTCTGCCATGTGAAGACACAGCAAAAAGATGGTCACCTATGCCCCAGAAAGCAGGCCCTTGCCAGTCACAGAATCTGCCAGTGCCTTGATCTTGGACTTCTTTTGTTTATATGTCCCCAAATCTGTAGTATTTTGTTAAAGTAGCCCCTCAAAACTAAGACATCTGTCCTATTTCCTTTGTTCTTCTCAAACTTATTACATCTTTCTGGGCAAATATTTTAAGTAGGGATATGACATCTGGCTGAGAACAAAGCTCTAAAAGATAAAGTTTAATACAAGGGGTGGCTTCTGGAGAGAGGCTTGACCTACAGAACAGGGAGAAATCACCAAGACATTGGAAAATAGCAAAATTGTATTAGTTCATATTCTGTTAATAGTAAGTTCATTGAGGCTATTGTTTCAACATCCCAAATTATTTGAATTTGTTAGAACACATTAAGAAACAAGTATAGTATTTATGCCGCAAAATCACAACTTAATTCCCATCACAATTTGTTTATGCTGGAAAAGTAGTCTTATAAGGCCTTCAATTCCTGAACTACATTCCTCAAATCACTGGAGGTGTCCCACTAAGCTAGCCAAGTGGTAATTTGTTTTGTATTTCTATTAAGCAGGACCTAAAGAAAACTGTCTCAACTTGGCATTCATCTCTGTTGTCTAATTTTGTTTCAAAACAATTATTAGAAAAAGAGTCCTTGTGATCTTCAGTTTATCAACACAGCACAGGGATAACTGATTACATTGGATGACTTTTAAGGTCTTTCCAACAGTAGGGGCTTCAGGTTCTCTGATACAGTAGAACAAGCAGTGCACTAGGAATCAGGAAATGAGATTTCTGAGCCAACTTTGCAAAACAAACAGCTTAGTGAACTAGAAAAGTAGAATTGACAAAGACTCTTGCTCATCCATAGTAGAAGAGAATTGGATCAGAAATCTCATCACAGTTAAGCCAATATTCTTTGAGAGGCTGAAAAAGAATTTCCTAACTGCAAGTGAGCGAAGAGGAGGAGGTAGATCAGAAAGTGACATTTTCTGACCTGAGGTGTTATGAATCTACCTGAAAGGTCAAACAAATGCGTAACATTTATCAGATCGATTGTGTTCACTTTGATGGGAATTTCATGTCAGAACATGCTACACAAATCCCATTCTACCCTTATGTATGAAGTTGATGTCTTAGTCAATTGTCAGAGACCTGCCCACCTTTGGGAATGTTTTTAAGCCTTCAATTAGTGTTCAGTATTATTCTCATTTGGAAATTAGAGTCAAAGTTATGAATTGATATTCTTTCCAAATTGCCACAATTTCCAAACTCCAGGTTCTAATTAACCTTACCAACATACATCCAGCACTAAATTATATGATTCAGCCTGTCTGTGAATGTAAGATGTGACAATCCTAGCCAGGAAGATGTTTTTTGCAGCTGGATAAAATGAACGAGATAAAAGTATTTCATTCCCACTTTGAGTTGCTCCAGTATCAGCCTCAGAAAACAGAATGTTCTATTTTCTGGAATGAAAATCATCTAAACTTTTAAATATGCACTCCGCCTTCAAAAATATCACCAATAGATCAAAATGACACTGCTTATCCTGAGTTGTTCCTCTATCACTATGTCCCCAGAATATCCTCAACCACAAAACAAAACATAAAAGTCACACTGACCAAGTTTTCAATGACTCAACTGATAGGGCATTATAGAATCAGCCAGAGAGAATATGCCAAACCTCTCCACCTTCCTCCTGCCTGGTGCCTTTTGGGAGTCTCTCCAAATGTCCCTCTGTTCTTTGCAGCAGCTCTAAAAATAGCAGATGACTACTCAGTACAGGTGCTGTTTTGAAAATGTTCTCTTTGCATTTAGCCTGCCTGCCTCAGTGATTAGTGCTCTGCAGACACTCAGCATCCCCTGGACTCTGCTGTGTCAGCTTTTCTATATAATAGTGCAGGAGCTGGAGAATAATTCTGGGACTGCTGTTTATAGGGACTCTCTCTCTTTCTCAGAACACAGAGCAGACTTTCCTCCCCTATAACCCCACCATTAAGGGCTTCAAGCTCCAGATCATCTAAAGTGAACCTCAGGATGAGTCTGTGATTGCAGTACCTTCCAGAAAGTACTGTTTTAAAAATAGCATCTACTTTCCAGAGAGAACTAGCATATATGGGTGGGCAATGAACACTCAAGAGGCAAAAAGTGTACTTTTGATCCTGGCTATTTTTCCTTGTGGACCTTGTAGTAATTACATTCTTAAAATTATCTAAGATGATTTCTCTAGGTGGAAGCTCATAGATCATCTGGTTCTGGGGTTGTTGCACTTTAGTATACTCATTATACTTTACATCTTATCTGGTAAGTTTGTTGCAAGTATTGATTTCCATGCCCACCCTTTAAATTCTGATTCAGTAGGTGTTGAGGAGGGAGAACTAGAGCTCTCCCTGTATAAATATGGACCAGGATGATTTGGATATAGTTGATTTTCAGACTAACTAGTGACAACCACCTTTCTAAAATGTCTGTTATGTAAAGACGAGAAAACTGAGGACGAGAACATGGAAATTAGTCTCTATGTAGGGCTCCAGCCAGACTCCTAATTCATTTTCTTCTTGTCCAGAATTCTAACCATATGAAGTCACATGACTTCTACTCAGCTCAGGCCCATGAACATTGGTGATGCAATATTCATACAGATTCTATTGAAGTCAAAATTCCAAAGTCACTTTAGGATGAAAAGGTAGCTTTCTTTCATGACAGGGAGCGGGTGGTAGTAGCCATATGCCCTAACCAGTGAATTTCGGTGGTCCCTAGGGCATTCTATGCAACCACTTTTAAGCTTTATATTTCAAAAATAGCAAAACAAGTAAGTCACCCTTTCTTGTCTTATGATGACAGTTGATACAATGAGGCTAAAAGCACTTGAGCTGGGTCCTTAACAGGAACTCAACTCAAAGTCCTGAACATCTCAGACTTGATCCCTCCCACGATTCCTGCCAGGCTTAAAAGATTCAGTGCCAGGGCACTGGACTGCAAGGCGAGGTCAGCCTGATGCTCAGCAAGAGATTAGCAGCCTCTGACAGGAAAGTAGGAAGACACTCCTTCCAAACAACACAGACCATCGTGACTGTGGGAAGATTCTCCATCAGGAAGTCATGTCTTTGGAGAAAAAAGTTCCTTTTTGGTTTCTTTCCTACCATTCCATGTGAATAAGTTCTGTGACTAATGTGATTAGGGTCCATGGGAATTCTTGGTCCCATGGTAGGAAAGGGATTCTGCATAAGGGCAAAGGGTACAAATCTCTGAACTCAAACCTCATAGAAACTGAGAAACTGAAATCTATGTTAAATATTAAAGATCATCCAGTTCAAACTCCTTATTAAGAATGACTTCGCTACCCAACTTCCTCATGGGGGGAAAGCTTTTCCCAACATATCGCTCACAAATTTCCCAGTTTTGCAGAATGTCAAATCTAGCACAGTATAAAATATGCTTCTCTGTGTGCGTAACAGGAAAAAACCCCATTGGTTGTGGATGTTCTGTTCGCACTACAGCAAAGGTCAAAAAACAGCATTTCTGGGAAAAATTGTATATTCTACTGAAGCTATTAATATATAACTACTACCCCAACACAGTGATTGAAGTAAGTAAAGTTTGATAATGTTGGGATTATGGGTAATTGCAAATTGAGTATGCTCTGTAGGGGCTGGACTGGGAAAACAAGGTGTTTACTGGGAAAAGGCACCTGACTGAGGCACATTCTATAACTGAATTATTCTTTAGAAGCCCAGGTCAACTCCTTTATTCATTAAACATATAATTATTGAGTAGCTCCAGGGTGTTAGATGTTTTCCTGGCATTAGAGATTGGTTTATGGACAAGATGGTCCAGGCCCAGTTCTTCTGGTGCTTTGACCTGCAGACAGTGCATAAAATAGCCAGTCCCCATCATGCTACCTGTGTGAGTGCTATAATGTGGGGGTACAGGGAATGTATAACCAGCCAAGACTGGGAGATGGATGAGAAGTCAGGTGAGCCTTCCCACGGAGCTAATATATGCCAAGCACTATACCAGATGCTATATATAACAGATATCCAAGAGACCACCTGTCTAGAATGGAAGACAGCTATGTGTAAGAGGGTGATGAATGCTACCACAGGGGCAGGGGTGGGGCAACATGGCTGTGCAAGGGCAACACAGAAGAGGGAGGTGTGGGGTTATGCATCATTAAGAACATAATCTTTGAGCTGTGCCTCAAAACATGGGAAGGAATTTACCATGCACAAGGAGACAAATGGCGCCATAAAGAGGAGCGAGCATGCACGCATGGAGAGACTGGAGGTTGGAGTCAAAATAGGGAAGAATCACATGGATGAGAGCTCTTCCCCCACATAGGAGGTAGCTTGGGCATCCTTGGTAGGAGTAAGAAATGCGTGCAGAAATAACAAGACAGTTTCTCTACACTTCTAGTTGGAGTCCAATTTTCCTGTCCCTTTGACAACTTCCTTATCCTGATACACTCAATAGGGCTCAGATTTGAACTGTATATTCAGTCTTTCCTGGGATGCCAGGAGGTGTCCTTGGAGGCAAGCATGCTGGCTGGTACTGAGTGATATCACAGCTTGGAGAGGACTTGCCCAGGGGCCAAGTATACAAGGTATGGGGTCACGGTATAAGACATGATCACAGCCAAATCTGGGATGTTACTGGCTTGCTTGTGTTCCCTTCCACCCCAGAGACAGGGCACTCAAGCAGCTTTCTCAAAGGCTTTCCATCACCAGCATTTCCCAAAACAGTCTTGTTTCCCCCATAGTGGAAGGGTGTAGTGGTTTTCTCAATGCTTGTAACACTACTTCTCAGGGACAGGTCAGGGTCAGACTGCTTTCCCCAAATGTTTCTGGTTGATGCTCCATTGGGCCAGGTAGCATCTGAAGCCTACCCACGATGTGTCTGTCCCTCAGGCCTTTGTTGCCACCTCCTCTGCACTCACAGCCAGCTGCCTCCCACTCCTGGAAGCCTGCCAGCATTCCCCTCCAAAGAGATGTGTCTCAATCAACTTATTTACCCACCTAATCAAAAAGGAAATAATGGATACAATTTACAGTCTTCCCAGGTCCTAGCTGCCACCAAGGAGTGGGAGGTAAGACACAAATGAAAGCAGGCCTCTCCAGGTAGGATCCTGCTAGCCCAGGGCCCCATTCAGGGAGATGAACCATGAACACTGGTACCTATGTGGTCCAGAAGCCCCTGCCATGATGAAAGCAGGAAACAGACAAAGCAAGAAACTGGATTCAGAATGAAGCTGTGGATAATGCCATAGAAACAAACTGGGCTGGAGACAGAGGGGAACCACCTATAAAACCCAGCACATGGGTACATGGGGCGGGGGGCAGCCCAGGGACTCCAAAAACCAAAAAAAGGGGGAGATGGAAAAAGCTGGAGGCATGCTGCTGACTGCTTAAGGTGTTTCTGTGCTTAAGTTTCTCTAAAACTCCATTCTTTCTGCCTGAGGGCTCTGAACAGAAATCATTCCTTCCCATATCCTAACCTCCTTACATTTTGCCAGCTCTTGATTACCTTTCATTTCTCAGCTAAAATGACACTTTGAAAGAAAGGGCTTCTCTGATCTTCTCATGTGAAACAGGACTGCCTGTTATTTCCTCTCTTGTAGCATATGGGCACTTCTCTCCCTAACATTTAACACTGTAAATTATCTTGCCATGTGCTAACTTATTTGTCAAGGACTAACTCTCCAGTAGATTGTAGGCCTCATTGGGGCAGATATCTTGAGAGATTTAGTAGTTTACTTCTATGCATGGTATATACTAGATGCTCCAAAAATATCTGCTGGTATGATGACATAAAGAGAGCCTGTGTGCCCTGTATTTTAACTTTCCGTTTAAATACTGTATCTATGTATCTAGATTCCAAGTTCCCTGAACAAGAGGGAATGTGTACCTCAAATTGGTACATCTTCCCACAGCGTTTAGCAAATTCAGTTACAATCTAAGCTGGTTTTAATAACAGAACAACAGCAACCATAGACCAGACTAGAAGAGGTGCTAGAACACAATGGTTCATAGCTCAAACTTTGGACTCATTAGGACCCAGGTTTAGATTCTGTGACTTCTTTGAGTCTGAGTATTCTTAAATGGGAAAGATTTCCTTCATAGTTGGCTGTGAACATAAACGAGGAGCTGATGGTGAACAGGGCCTACTGCTTGACACTGCTCAAATGGAGCTTTCATTAGCTAGTCTCTGGGAAAAGAATTCATGGAGCAGCAACCTTCAGCTTGTTCTGAAAGGATGGAAAAGGTCTGGGAGTTGGACATGAGAGAAAGGCAGTTCTGTCTGTGGCAGACCAGCAAGGGAATGAGTCATTCAGGTCACACGTGTAAGTTGGTGATCACACAGGGACACCCAGGGAATTGATGTTCTTGGTATCTCATTTCATAACTCTCACATTTGTAAGTTTTCAAAGGTTCAGGGAGGTCTAAGCATCATGAAGAGTCTAGAGTTCAGATTTCTCAGTTCTAGAAATTCCAAAGAGAAGAATCCTTTGTTCTGGGGCCTAAGAAGTTCGCAAGTTGTTTCTTTACAACATACACCACCAACTCAATTCCACATGCCAGAAGATTTCAAATGCCAACAAGCTCATTCATTTAATGAAATAACCAGCTGTGTGGCAAGTCACCTCTCCTTCCCCGCTAGGTTACTTGACGTCCGCATTCCTCCTACACTGATTTTCCCTCACCTCTTCTCATCTTCTGTGTCACTGCATGGCAGACAGCCTCCTGGTGACTACATTTGCTCTGCCTTGGAGGATCTTCCTGTACCTATACATTAGGTGGCTGTTTCTTGGGATTTCTCAGGAAGGAAAGTCACTGTCAATTGTTAAAAACTCAGATTAAAAACCTGAAGTCAGAGAAATTGTCTTGAGGACCTTTGGATACCCTGCTTCAGGGCCCTTCTCCCCTGGTTCTCATTTTGCTCTACTGCTCCAAGGCAGGAATGAGGCAGAAATGGTATGTGGTGGTGGGGGTGGGGCTTCTACTCCTCCCAGGAGCTCTGAATGTAGACTTTTATGTTTTCAGAGGAGCTCACTCCAAGAAAACAGGCACAAAGTCATGTCTAATAATCTAAATCACTCCTAGGTATGAATGGCAACTAATGGTAGTCCTTTTTGGGAGTGCCTGCATTCTTTCAAGGAAAATTCTCATTCAAAATGAGAAAGGAGGGCCCTCTCTGATGGTGCAAGGGATTACGATGCAATTCAGCACTATGAGGCTAAACACAGCCACTGCAGCAAGAGTTCAATCCCTCTCCAGGGAGCAACCCACATGGCACAGCAGGCCTCTCCTATCTTGCCCACTGCTCCCCTCAGCAGTGTATTTCAGTCAGTCTGCCTGTTCTGTTCCCCACTCTGTCTCTGGTGAATCCTCTCACCACCACCAATATCCACCCCCCACCTCTGGCCTGTACCCCAGTTCTTGTATATATGAATAAATAAATCTTCAAAAAAATTGAGTAATGGAATTTGATTCCTGGAGGCTCTGTGTGCTACCTTTTCCATTCCCACCTCTGAGCTGCTTCCTCTACATATTTGTGTGTGGATGAAACCAGTTGCAAATGAACTTCATGGGAAATGTGAGGATGTGAACTCCTCGTGCCATGTGTGCTTGAAGACTGTGGTGAGTGTGTGGGTTACTATAGATACCACCTTATTCTCTTTTCCCTTTTTACTGCCAACACATCAACTTTTAGGGAACCCTCAAGCCCAACCTAGGAAAATATGGATTGGGGAGAGGAACTTCTCTGAAACTTCAAGCCATGGAAACTCCCTTGTACTACCTGTCTAATAAGGCTCAGCCTGCATCTCACCATCTAATCTGTGAGTGCTGGCCAGACGGCAGGGATCATGCATTAAAAACTTGGCAGTATATTCATCCTAAGACCCCCGTCCATTCTCCTCCCTTTCTCCGCTGTGTGCAGCACTAAACAAACACCTCCATCTTTGACTATCAAAGTTTGTCTGTCATCAGAGTCAAATGGTCTTTCTAATTACATTAGAACTGGGAACAGCTTTGATGCTGTGCCACCTTATCTGGTGCCTTTGATCTTGATGCTCCTCATATCTAGAATCCCTTGTCCCATTCTTTCTTGCTGAGGCCTCTGTAGGTTACTCTGCTTCCTGAAGTGTCCCCTGATTTCTGCCCCCTGATGAGTAACAGTGCAGCAAGGCACAGATTCTCTTGTTGTCAGGCAGACAGCGTTGTACTTCTTGGGATGACCTCTTACCTGGTTCTTTTGACATGCTTAACTTCAGGCCAGTATTCCCAGACGTTCCTCTCAAATTCTAAGCAACAGTCAGTCTATACAACTCAGGTAGCAGCTACCGGTTTTCTTCTGCAAATACTCATTTTATCTTCTCCCAGAGTTTCTGATGCACCAGCAGGCAGGGATAGCCTCTTACTCATCTCTGTGTGCCTTCCCATAACTCCAGCCCCGAGTTTTGCATGCTGTGGGTACTCCATAACAATTGGCTGCTTTATTGATAGTATTAATTTTTCTTAGCCTCCCACTTCAGAAAAGACACGGCAACAACATTGTGGAAACACGCGTTCTTTTACCATCAGGTTACACAGCTCCACCTTGTATTAACATAAAATGTGCTTCTTTTTTTGCCATTGCCAACAGTCAGGGTGCAAATCTGTCAGGAAAAATTCATGGAGGGAAAAATCAATGTAGCAAAGAGGAGATGACTTCATGTCCAGAGGTCACATTCTAGCTGGATGACCCTGGCAACTCCCTTAATTCCTCTTCCTCCTAGCATCCTCACCTGTGACACAGGAATGGCCAACACAGAGTTTCACAAAGTGCATGATGTTGCTTCAGTGTCAAATTGCATTATGTGACTAAGATCCCTATTTGTGAGGATTGTGGCCTCCCGGAAGCCAGGCAAAATGCTTACATCTTCAGTGTTCAGTATAGTACTCACCCAAGGCAGGGGCTTGCTAAATATTAGTGGAGGTCCCAGTGAGAGCACACTAAGTACTAGGAGTAGCTAGTGTCTCCTAGATCAGGATAAGGTGATTTTACCACCATATGTTTTAATGGGTTAAAATAAGCCTGATCTAAATTTTTCCTGAAAAGAAATTCAAGGCATTGCCATGATCGAGAAAGGGCTGAAGGGTAAGGAGTTTGTTTGTTTTTTTTTTTTCACTTGGTTCTTTGACCTCAATAATCTTGAGAACCACATTTTGCCTCTTCCATTGGACTCCCTGAAGTTCAGCACATATTCAAGATGCATTATGTGTTGGGTCTGTGCTGGTCACTGGGGAGACAGAGACAAATAAGGGAAGCTTCCTGCCATCACAAAGATTTGCGTCAATGACTTCAGCTCTTTCGCTCTTCTCTCAATTAAAAGGGAAACTCAGGCCTTTGGAAATACTGGAATTCTCTTAGATTTTCAAAAATAAAAATAAGACAGATAAGAGTGAAGGCAAGGGAACATCTCCCTTTCTGGGGAGATGGGAATATCACAGACACAAATAATCTTAATAATAAGAACAGTCTGGAAATTTCCAAATAATGACATTCACAATAGCTCAGTGTTTTCTGAGCACTTTTATCCTGGTAGCCACTGTTCTAGCTTGCTTTACATGTATCAACTAGTCCGATACTCAGAATAACCTTTTGAAATGTGTGCCACAGTGCTCCTCATTTTACAGATGAGGGAAAGCTGGGGCACTAGAGGGGTAAAAGCCTGTACAGCATTACCGAACTTGAACCTGGACTAAACTCAGGCAGCCTGACTCCAGGGTCTTTGATCACAGCAGCTGTGAGGGAGATACTCTGGTTCACTTCATGCATTTCATGAGGAATAGCAAGTGCAGAAGGAATACTGGGAAAATTGTGGGTTCATTAAATTCTAGTCCTAGTTAAGCTCCTGATTCCCTCCCTGACTCGGAGCAAGTCACCTCTCTTGTGTCTCAGGTACTTCAGCTCTAGAGAAAGATGGCAGGAGCAGCTTAGTGCTCCAGCTGTGCCCTAAAGTGCAGAGGGGAAATGTAAGAGGGTAGTGCCCAGGGAAAGGGGAGGTTCCAGGTTCCCTGCCCTACCCAAAGGAGGGTGGAGCTGAGCAGGGAGGAGAAGAAGCTGGAGAGGAGACTGGAGATGGAAGGAAGCAGGATGGAGAGCCAGAAGGAGACCTGGAGCAGAGAGACATGAGAAGAAACTGCACTTGCTTCTTGGTCTTGGAGTGGTTGAAAAAGATGTGGGTGAGGGACCTGTGGGAAGGTTATCAATGGCAGCTTTTCTCTTGGTTTTGATTTTGCTCTTCTCCTCCCAAACTTGTCTGACTGCTTCTGACCCTTTTCTATGGGTCCCCGTCAGAAGGTACTTTAGACTTGTGGCAGGCTTTGAGGCCTTGCTTTGGCCCAACCTGTTTGGCTGGACATTTACCCTCAAGGGGATGAGTAACTTTGGGTGCTTGATTTGGAAACTACATTCTTTGTCTTCTTCTGTATTGCACACTAGTTGTATTAATGTTCCTTTCCGTTAAAAGGCTATATGTTTTTTTTAAGATTTATTTATTTATTTGTTTGTTTGTTTATTTATACATACATACATACAAGTACTGGGTACAGTCAGAAGCGCGGGAGGGTGAGAGAATTCACTAGAGCCAGAGCGGGGAGCAGAGCAGGCAGAAGGACCGAAATACACTGCTGAGGGGAGCAGCGGGTGGCAGGAAAGGTCTGCAAGCCATGTGGGACCCTCCTCCGGTGGCCGGAGAGCAGCCAGGGATTGAACCGGTGCTGCAGAGGCTGTGGGCAGCTTCGCAACCCAGCGCTCAACCGCTGCGCCACCGGGGAGGCCCAAAAGTCTATATGCTTTATCTTGATGCAGCAGATGGCAGAACCTATTTAGAGCAGGCAGGTTCTGGGGTGTCCATCTCCCTGCCCTGTAACAGAAGGAGGTGACTGGGGGTGATAATCCCAGTTTCTTTAAACCCTATCCTGAAAGTGGGCATTTCCTTTGCTTCTTCATTAGCTATTTCTGCTGCTTTCAACAGAAAAGAACTTCTCAGCTCATCAAATTAACCCATTAAGTGTAGATGCCTTTCATATTTGGTAACTCTTCGCCCTAGGGAAAGCTGCTTCACAGGAGGTCAGGGCATCATCAAACCTGAGAGCATAAAGACAGCTGCTTGGCACCAGCAGGTTCCATTTATCTTGGAAGAAAGATCTTGGCACCAGTCCTGTGTGTGGGGTAGAGGTGGGGAACACAGTATGTGTCCTTGGTCCACATCACTCCCAGGTCAAGTTGCTTTCCCGAGCCTTTGGTTCTGGAGCAAGAACTCCACACCTGCCATCAGCAAATATTCCAGCCCACTGTGGTCTACAGGCTCCAGAATGAGAAGCTGAAGAGGAGGTGGCATGAGGCCTGGGAGGAGCCTAAGCTTTCTCTTTGGCTAAGTAGACTGGAAAACGTGAAATTAACACACATTGTTTATTTCACGCTCTCAGCCTTGCCTGCACAATAGCACAAATTAAATTCTGCACTAACCAGACGAGCAATTAGCCCACAGCAAAGATAGGGCTTTCAGCTGATTGCTGAGGCATTCCATTCACACTATTTATGAAGGGAACAAACTTACTGAAAATATTTTTGTAGCAATAATTTCTTCTGATACACATTTCCCCCCAATTTGCTGCATTACCCCACACTTCCTGGTATTTGAGATGATTTGGCTAGGTTTTCTGAAGAGCAGTATGTAGTTCATCAAAGAGAAATTCATCTTGGGTCAATACCCAGTAATTAGCATCATTTTCATTGAAAAAGAAGCTGCTGTCATGTTGGAAAAAGCAAGTTTGTTTTTTTTTCCCCTAGTCTGAAGGTAGCTTACAGTAGGATCAGAGATCTTGCTGCCTCTGTGATCAAAATCTCTAAATCTTAGTTTATTCTCTAACATTGCTCCCATAACCAACTTCCCTATCCTACCAATAAAAATAATAAGAGTTAACATTTATCGATCACATATTGTGACAAAACACTGCTCTGAGAACTATATATGTGTTACTCGCCCAATGAAAGATACACTGTCATTATTTTTACTTTATAAATGAATTAAACAAAATACAAAACATTTAAGTAGCTTGCTCACGGTCACAGTATAAGTGATGGTACAGGTGCTGGAACCAGATTTACATATTAACCATGATGGTAGAGTCAGTGCTATGAAGATATTGCCTTCCCAACTTGAAGGCATCCATAGCTCTTTTTGGCTGGTCTCAGGCATTAATGACTTACAGCCTTTCTGTTCTCCAATTCTATCTCCCATAAGTTGGCATCTGAAGAGTCTGTGCTACTCTCTCCCCACCATAGCTCTTTGGACATTCTTGGTCCCCACTAAACACAACTGCCAGATCAGTCCTGCAAAAATACTTTGCCTGTGACACTCCTTTGTTAAACATTCAAGAAGCTGTAATATATGACATCAGTGATTGTCAGCCAGGTATGTGTGAGCATCTGAATTAGTCAAGGAGTTGTTCAGGATTTCACATGCATGGAATATGAATGCACAGTGCGGGAGCCAGGCTTTAGGTTTTTTTTTTTTTATGATAAATTTAATTCACCTTCACTTAGGACCCCCTGTGTCCTATCACAGGAATATAATGTAAGGTGTTAGGAGCCCAGGCCCTATAGGCACCCTGCCTAGGTCCAAAATCTGGATCTTTTTCCTAGCAGCTAAAGACAAGTGCCCTAACCTCTCTGTACCAAGTTTCTCTCATGTGTAACATGGACATAAAAGTATACCTACCTCACAGGGTAGCTGAGAGGATTAAATGAGATGAAGCATTTAGAGTGTTTAACTCCTAGAATATAACAAGTGTTATATTTGTATGCTGATACTATTACTCGACATTTTGGCTCCTTTGCTCAGCATTCAAGGTTCAAATGGCTTTGATTTTCAGTTCACCTCTTGGTGTGGCTACTCCCTTTTTCAGAGGGGTAATGTTGGCTGCCACCTCCTGCATTCCCCTGAAGGGCTAGTGAACTGGGCTGTGCTGGTGGGCTGGTGGCACCCTGCGCCTGGTCTTCCCATACAGTAGGGCCAGTGGGGGACTGCACATGAGCTGCCTCCATGTGTCAGTGGCTACATTAGCTCCATCCTGCAGATGCCTGGTAGTGCTTCACTCTGGTCTGGCCTCTATTCCCTGACATCCTGAGCAAGGGGTGCTGGGATACACTTGCCATGCTAACTTTAAGTGGGTGGAAAGGTAGAGAGCTTCACTCTTCTTCCATATGACAGGCTCCTTTTTGCTCTCTGGCCTTAGTGGATGGCCATAATCCTCTTCCCATGTTCTATTCTTGCTTACTCTGCACAGCAGATAGCTGCCATGTTGTCACATGCAACTTTAGCTTGGATGCCTGTCTACACAACAGACACTCTCTGGGCTAGGATGCACAGCATCTGCCCATGTGCTGGCCAATAAATTTCCTCTTCTTTTGCTCTTTCTCCCTTCTTCCTTTTACATAATCCCTGTTAAAGAAATCCTTATTGTCTCTCTATGTCGCCTTTGGGTCATGCCCTGCATTCAGTGCACAGATGAGGATCCACCAACCAGATCATCCACTTCCCCCGGGCTTGCCCCATTTCACCCACATGGGCCATTCGTCTTTACTTCTACTTTTTAACAGGTGCGTTCAAATACCTTTTTATTTCCCTTGCTCTCATTTCCTGGCTAAATACCAAATATGAAACAAAGGCTGAGTCATATATCTGTTTAGTCACTACTACCCAAGTGTCTAAAGCTGGCAGGTATGCACCAAAAATTGTGTAGTGCTTGTGGGCTTTACCTTCTAGATCGAGACAGCAGTCATTGCCCCAGGCCTCCCAAGCCAACACACAGTGCCAAGGGAAACACTATTGCCTTTTTGGTGCTAAATGCCTATAAGCCACCTCAATGGATCTGCTGTACTTGACTCACTAGCATTTCGGCTCCTGCTGAACCCACCAGCCTCCTTGCTTCTTCCTGCATGAGCTGACCTATCTTGGCTTTTAATATCAGTTTGACCCTCCTTGACTATCAAGTCTTCAAATCTTTGCCCAGGTCGTCTGTGCCTTCTTATTACCCACAGGTCAGCAGTGCATGTATCTTTAAGCACATCTTCAAAGTTATGTTGACTTTCTAGTTTTATGACTTGAACCCCAGCCACACTCTAACCCCCATCAGGGCTATTACTTGTGGTTTGCTTATTTCACTATTCAATGATAGACTCCTTAAGAGTATGGAGCATGTCCATTTCCATAGACCCACATGACCATATGTCTTGCTGTTTTATAGACTGACATCATGTGAATTTTATCCTTAAAGCAGCATAAGTACAAATTGCAAACCCACTTTACCTGATCATTGCCTCCATTACATTAACAAATGCAAGTGTATTTCCTATAAATGTTTCATGGCACTAGGAAAATGTTCTTCATAAACCATTGCCAAGGAAGTCTTAAGTAATGACTGATAGGAGAGGACTGAATTCTGACTCCAATCAAAAAACTTACATGCTAACAAAATGGCAACTTGGAGCCCATTGTGGTGATATCTAGTGAAGGCTATCACATAAGCTATACCCTAGCAACTCCTTTTCTATGAAAACACTAGGGAAACTTGGGCTCAGAGAAACATGTGCCATCTTTGCTGAACCCCTGTTGCAAATAGTAACATTATAGGTCATCGGTAAACTATGGTCACATGTACTAATAGGAATTAGTCTCAAAACCATATTGTTGAGTGTGGGAAAAAAGATAAGGATACCTGAATTATTAACGGCAATCATATGAAGTGTAATAAGATGTGAAATGATTCTATGTGTTGTATAGGGATGGACATATGTGTTGTATAGGGATGGATAAAAAATGCAGAATGATATACATCAAATATAAAATAGTAGTTACTTCTGAGTGAAAAAAGGATCACTGGGGAGGTCATTACACAAGGTACAAGCTATTATTTCTAACAGTTTGTTTCTTAACTTGGGTAGTGGTTACAAGGGTGATATTTATTTAATTATACATTATTAATTATAATATTTTGCTATTCTGAGGTATTTCATTTAAAAAGGAAAAAATTAAAATAAAACAAATGCCTGGAGCACTTCCATTACAAGATGTTATGATTTGAGCAGGTACTGGCTGCAGAGAAGAGCAGTGGACAAGGAATAACACTTCAATGGTCTGAAAAGAAGACAAGGCTTGAAAATGTACATCATTTCTTTCACTTTGGTATCAGTTTCCTCATCTGCACATAATATCCTTCCTAGTCTCAGGATGGCTATGAAGATTAAATGAAATAATAATTCTTTGGGCCTCCCCGGTGGCACAGCAGTTGAGCTCTGGGTTGCGAAGCTGCCCACAGCCTCTGCAGCGCTGGTTCAATTCCCAGCTGCTCCCCGGCCACTGGAGAAGGATCCCACATGGTGCGCAGACCTCTCCTGCACCCGCTGCTCCCCTCAGCAGTGTACTTCTGTCCTTCTGCTTGCTCTGTTCCCCGCTCTGGCTCTGGTGAACTCTCTCACCCTCCCGCGCTTCCGACTGTACCCAGTGCTTGTATAAATAAATAAAAATTTAAAAAATGAAATAATAATTCTTAAAGTGCCCCTAGGAATTGTGATCACCCATACCTACATTAAGAGGAATCTAACGAGATGAAAAGGATGAGCAAAGTGAGCATAATCAGTGCCAAATTGGATGGGAGGCATTGAAGGAAGTGAAGATGCTTGCTATGGAATAAGGAGACCTCCAAAATTACCTGAATATAGTCTTAACATTTTGGAGCATTTACGCACAGGATAGAATCTGAATACATGGGCAGAGGTTTCAGCGAGGAGAAATTTATTGGCATATCTAGGAAGAACTTCCTAAAAACAGATCTCTCAATCATTGGATCAGAGATCTCCAAAACTTAGGCTGAATTCGACCTGTCATAATTTTTTAAAAAGATTTATTTATTTATACAATAACGGGGTACAGGCCAGAGGTGCAGGAGGGTGAGAGAATTCACCAGAGACAGAGCGGGGAGCAGACCAGGCAGACGACCGAAAACACTGCTGAGAGGAGCAGTGGGCGAGACAGGAGAGGTCTGCCATGCCATGTGGGTATCTCCCTGGCAGGCAGGGACTTGAACCTGCATTGCAGAGGCTGCGGACAGCTTCACAGCGCTGAGCTCAATCTGCTGCGTCACCAGTTAGGCCCTACCTGTCATCAATTTTGTAGAACAAACATTTGGAAAACATGAAAGGAGTAGTAGTTGAACTCTGGATCCTGTGTGAGTCTGAATCCCTTATCCGGTGGTCCTGACACTTCCTGAAATGCCTTCTGATGATCATGGTTATGGAAACCCAAAATAACCAAGCCACTCAAATGACGTCAAGAACTGATAGGAAATAACAGATGGCTCTGGTGCATTTGAAAGTGTAATGTTTTTGCTATGTTCAGAACAGGGGGTCGGGGGAGGAAGATGCTGAGTATAAATCATAAATATTAGCTTCAGTTAACCAATTATTTTTATAATGAAGTTATTATTTGGCCATCTGGATGGAATCATACTGCAAGGGACGGAAAGGCACCTGTGCGGAGGGAGAGCCGCAGAACTAATAGCTCTAAGGAAAATCACCTCCCAGACTGAGTACACAGCACCCTCCCTCTTGGCAAATTATGAATGACGGAAGGAGAGCACAGGACGGGAGGGGCAACCTCATGCAGAGACAAAGTGAGTGGCAGCTACACAGTATATTTGATGTGGGAGTTCAAGCAGGTTCTTCGAAATACTTTTCTTTTCCACTTACTAGGGCTCCAAATTTCAGCATTTTAGAGACTAATGCCAGAGTGGCAGTTTTAGAGTCAGATGCCTTGGGCTCAAATATAAGTTCTCAATAGGTAATGATTTTCGGAAAATTACTAAGATTATTTAAGTCTTAATTTCTTCACTTGACAAATGGGGCTATCAAGAGTGGAAATACAAGCACACACACACACACACAGATAAGCATATAATAAGAACCCTTAAATGTCAGCTCTTACCATGAAAAAAGTCTAATCCTACATTTTTTTCCAGTATTACAAGTTTTCAACATTTATTCTTACTTTAACATATGTGACCCACCCTTATCTTGAGAATTTTTTATAGGAAGGAAAGGCATATGAAGGGGCAGACCTGCTGGAGGAGACCTGAAGCGGGAAGCTAGGAGGAGTTCAGCCTTATTTAGTGACTTAAGTATGGATGAGGACCAGCCTTAGAAGGAGAAATGCAGCCTCCACTGCATAGCTATGTTGCCAGCCTTTGAATTCTATGGGCTTCGTGAGTGGTTAGCCTGCCCTGGATGAAGATTCCAAAGGTTTCAAGAGAATAGAGTTCTAAAGAGAACAGAGCGAGAAATCTTTCCTATTGCAACCAAGAGAATAGAGCCCTGGTCTCCTAATCTGCAGTCTGTGAGAGTTGAGTTTTCCTGATACCCAGTAACTTTTAACTTCCTTCCAATCAGTCTTTCAGTGGTAGAAGAAAGGGATTCCTTTAAGAAGCCAGAAAGAAATGTGGCCTCTAGAAAGGATACCTGAGCCAGTTACTGCTATGGAAGGAATCACGTATCTTGAGAATAGGTCTGAGCTACCATTCAGTCCAAAATTTTATTTCACAAATGAAGAAGCTGGTTCCCAGAGAGTGCAGTAGCATCTCCTGCAAGTCCCTAGTGGTCGAAGTGGACTGAGATACTTGGTTTCCTGAGCTCTGTTCTAGACCCTTTCCACTCAATCAGGGGTGAGCCAACTATTGGCCAAATCAGGAGCTTGGAGTGGTTCCTACACTTTAAAATGTTTGAAAAAATCAATAACAGTATTTTGTGACATGAGAGAATTATATGAATTCAAATTTCAGTGCCCATAAATAAATGTTATTGGAACACAGCCATACCCACCCATGTATTGTCTACAACCACTCTTGTGCTTTAAGAGCAGAATTGAACAGTTGGGACAGAGACCATATGGCCCGCAATGCCTAAAATATTTACTACATGGCCCTCTACAGAAAAAGTTTACAGACACCTGCACTAACACATTACTTCTATGCACCAGGAAATGCCTTAGAGATGAAAAGAGGAACTAGAGTGCCTTTAAGGCACATAGTTTGAAAAGTTCCTTCATGTGCTTTGGAATGGCAAGTTCAGAAAATCTAGACTATGTCCCTTGCATACCCAGTGGCAGACCTCTCCCACTCACTCCTATAAGGAAGCCAATAATGAGGGTGTTAATTGTGTTCCTGACCAATACCTCATAGTGGGTTCTACTCTACTGGGCAAGAGAAGACTGAAAGGCAGATATGGCTGCTCTATTGGTCAGTGAGAACCAAGCACCCTGAGTGCCCTAGTACTTCCCTCCACTGAAAGGATCCTGATCAAATGTTATTGCATATTAAATATGCATTACTGCAAGCATTAATTGAGGATTTAATATGCTCCCTAATTAAAATTTGGTGGTGAGAAGTTCATCATATTTAGAAACACAGTATTAAAAATCCTCAGAAACTTAATAAAATTATAAATCGGAATATCTTCTCTGAAATTAATGAGCCAAAATATTATAGCCAAGCAGGAGTCAGCCGTGTCTGGAATTCTGAAGGTCATTCAGAGTCATAAAAATGCAGTTTTCAGTTTTATGGTTTCCGAACAATAATAAGGCTGTGGAGAAATCTGGCAGGAAAAAAAATCATTTCTGCTACACACAGCAATTAATATAATAAGTCCTAAGCTGGTGACTCAGGCAAGGAAGCAGGTCTAATTTGGAGTTCTAAATTTCAAGTACTGGGTAGAAGTGGGATAAGTGGTGTGGTCAGGAAGATCTAGAGCAATGCCTGGTGGGTTGGAGCGAGAGGGTTGAGGTGGAGGCTGGGGGAGCAGGGATCATGGGAAGAGAAAGCATCAGAAAATCAGAAGGGTGTCTTAGAAGTGAAAGCCATCCAGAAAGGAATGAGAGCTACAGGAACTAGTGGGATTTGGGTCACTGGAAAAATTCAAGCAGAGGCTGTTTAGAATCCTGAGGTACAGATTTCCACCATGGATGGAGGTCCAATTAAATGACATCCAAGTATACTTCTAGATCAAAATTTTGAAATCCTGTGATCTTTGAAGGATATATTCAGATAGAGGTGGTAATAACATCAGTGGTAATAACAGAGGTAGTAATAACATCACACCCTTGGAGGTGACAAAAGGTCAGGGCCTCAGACTCCTTCCTTAGCATGCATGTTCATTCAACACTGCTGCTGTTTCCCCAACAACCATGCTTTTTCACAGTTTACCTAGACCTGATGCTGCTCCTGCAGTGCTCTGAACACTCCCCTTGTCCATCAGCTCTCTGAATCTGGAACAAGCCCCTTGTCTCCCCAGCCCCATTCACATCTCAGGGAGATCAATCCCTTTCCCAATCCCTGACACAGGCTGGGTGAGAAGCATTCATGTTGCATTTGACCATGAGCACTTTTTGTGAAATGATTCCCAGGGATGGCTTCTGCCTTTCGAACAGTCTCCTACTGACTCCAATATTCTCTAACAAGACATCATTTGATCCATGTTAGACATGGTCTAACCCATAGTCATTAAGAGTTAACTCACATTCCTAAATGAAATAGGGGGCAGGAGTCTTTACCCAGAAATGGTTCTTGAACTTTGGAGGCCTCTGAGTCCTGCCAGTCTGGAACATATATTTTCTGAGTGTTATCTATAGTTCAGAGGACACAAGGGCAGCACTGGGTAGTGAGCTTACGCTCTCCTCTTCAAGCTCAGAACCTTGTTCCGAACACAGCTACAGAGCCTTCATTCACTGCTTAAAGAACAATTACTTCCTTCTAACACACTGACCACCTGCCACCTAGGCTTTGTATTTTAACAAAAGTGCCAACGGCTTAAGTGAAATGCCATGGAATTGGCAGAATGGTTGGAAAGGCCTAAGTGATAACATTTGTACTTTTGTAATGTGTTTGTGGAGAAAATATTTATCTATGTGTGCCACTGAAATGTCCTGACAATCATTCTTCAATCGTCTCAGAGATCAGTAGTCCACAGGTTGGAACATCCTATGCTAGATCATTAAATTTTCACTTCTAGAAAAATTAAAACACTGAATAATATGACCCCGAGGCCAGATTTTCCATAAGTCAGTATGTCAAGTACTTAGAAAATCACTTCACTTATTAATTAGTCATTACATCTTCAGGGTTTTTGTGGTTTTCTTTTCTTTTTTTTAAATATTTATTTACTTATGCATACAAGAACTGGGGTACAGGTCAGAGGTGTGGAGGGTGCAAGGATTCACCAGAGACAGAGTGCGGGACAGAACAGGTGGATTGACTGAAATTCACTGCTGAGGGGAGCAGCGTGCGAGTCAGGAGAGGTCTGCTGCACCATGTGGGTAGCTCCCTGGCCGGGAACTGAACTCATGCTGAGGTGGCTATGGAGAACTTCATAGGATGTGTCTTAATCCCTTGCACCACCAGGGAGGCCCATTTCTGTGGTTTTCAAGATACTGTGCTAGATGCTGGAGGGGAAGGGAAAATATAAGATATAGGTCCTGTGGTGAGTGGGCTTGAGTTTAGTCAGGAACCCAGTCAGACACAACTACTACACAAACCAAAGGCAGTGTGGAGAGGGCTAAAGACCAGCACAGGAAACAGGACAATGGAGACTGGGCAGAGCTAGAGTTGTAGGTTTAAGAAAGCAGGGGATGACTTCTTGGAGACTCTGGAGAGAATTGTATTCTAATGTGTGTGATCAATATATCTTAAACAAACTGAAAAAAAAAAAATGGAGAACAGAAAGTAAAGCCACGCCAAGTCCCAAGAGTTGGGATTTTTCAACATTCGGTTTTCTCAAAATGGTTATAGAATGCACATTTTAAATTATAATAGTCCAACTGCTCTGTCATCAGCATCTATTAGTAGATAGGTCCATTTTTTTCACTGCTACAAGTACGTGGAAGCCTTTTAAGAATAGTACATAATAAATATGCCTAGGTCATATCATAAATGCCTGGGGATGGAAGCATCTTTGACTGGTGAGGAGAGCCAAGTCTCTTGCCACGTTGGTGTTTCAGACCACCTTTGCATAAAGCTCGAATCTTGATCTTTTGGCTAATTGGAAGAAAAAGGAAACAATAACCTACTGAGAGAAGACACATTTATTAAAGCAGCACCGTGTGTTTCAACTATTCAAATAGCTCATAAATTGACTTGCCAAGGTGGTTCTGCAATTGACTTTACTGTGACATTGCAGACCCATCCCTATAAAGAACACAAGAAATTGTGGAAGGGGGCAGAGGTGTCTCCTCATTTGGCACATATCACACATATATACCAGGAATGACAGCAACAGCCAGTATCGGTGGCTGTCCCCAGAAATGTGTATAACAGGGTCCCTCTATATCCCCAGATCTCCAATTCTGGACAGTTTAGTGATCCACAAAGATCTTGAACCCTGGCTTTGACATCTGTCACACAGGATTGGTTTTTATCCAACTGCCCAGTGCTGACTTCCACAGGAAGTCTCTTTCTAGGGAACTGTTTTGTTTCACTGGTTAATGCAGATGGGACATTGATAACTTCACTGCTTTATTTTTGTTGACAGTTTTCATTCACATGTCCTATCTCCTTGCTTATACCATGTGTGTAAGATAGCAACTAAAACATCTTAGATTTCTCACAGTGGCTTGGACTAGGATGAGAATATGAGCTTATAATGATATTATTTTTCTTTTGGTAATAGAAGCTGATTTTGTTGAATATAGAAGGATAAGATGACCCTAACCCAGTACTTGATAAAACCAAATAATAAAAAAGTAGAGAAGAAATAAAAGTCTCTTTCCCTACAGAATACCCAGGAGGACAGTCATTTTTCAAGGATTAGGTATTATGACAGGAAGATGTCAAGCAGCCCAAACAAGAAAT